>NC_064627.1:648440119-649167619 GCF_023864275.1 Schistocerca cancellata
GGAAACACGGTTAGATTCACGAATAGGGACATGTTTCAAAAACATGAAAGATGAATTAAAGAAAGAAATTAGAGAAGAAGTACAACCGATTTTGAATTCTCACAATAATAGATTAATTGTAGTAGAGATTAGACAAAAGGAACAGGATAGAGAACAGGAAGAAAGAGATCGCGTGATAGTACAAAAATTTTCAGAGTTAAATTTACAACGTGCACACGATAAGGAAGAAATATTTGAGAGAATCGAGGAATCAGTACCAAATGACAGATTAAATAACCTAACACAACAGTATGAACAGTTAACTAATAAATGTGTTAATACTGAAACTCGAGTCGCGACACTTACGGAAGACGTAAATAAACAGAAAGAACAAATAGGTGACTTATCGGAAAGAGTTGAGGAGATTGCAGATAAATTGACAAGTCTTAGTTTAAATGGGGACAGAGATTCAGATGATACAGCTTCATTGCCATTTTCAGAAACCGAAGAGTACCAGAACATAAATAAGGATATTGAAAATCAGGGAAAATTTAATGATTGCGTTAAAAGGGAATTTGAGGCATTACGAAAGCAAGTCAAACATATTGAAGGCGAAATCGTAGGAAAAGACAGCAGAAGAAATTTAGAATCACAGATAGCAGAGGGGTTTGAAGAAAATAATTTATTTCATTTACGAGATGCAACAAGAGAGCGCCAGGCACGCGAACTTGACAATAATCGACATTGGGACAGGGACAGACGCGGTAGGTCTTTGTCGCTACGAGGAGAAAACTTTGACTATAAACACTTCTTAACTGTTCGGAAATTTAAGATCTTTCGCAATTCTAAGAATGACATACATCCATGTTCATGGTTAGATCAATTTATGTACGCACTTCCACCAAATTGGCCACTAAGTCACAAACTGGAATTTATGTGTGGATATTTAGAAAACGAACCGGCGACGCGCATGCGCGCACTTATTAGAGATTGTAATAATCTAAATGATTTTTATCATGCATTTCTATCGGCATATTGGTCCGAAAACACGCAAGACAGAGTCAAACATAGTCTTATTATGCAGCGTAATTTTAAACAGTCTGAGTTCCGCACGCCAGCAGAATACTTTGAAGACATGATTCGAAAGAATCAGTTCCTTTCCAACCCTTATAGCCCGACTGCATTAATTCGCATTTGTTTAACTAAGCTGCCACAATCCATAAGACAAATTGCTTTAGCCGGAAGATGTAAAGACGACGTTGAGACTTTTAAGACGTTGCAACAAGAACTTGAGTATGACAACGACGACGGGACTTCTTGCAATTTTTTCAGTAACAGTAATTACAATAGATTTTCAGAGAAAAGGGATAGTGATCGGAACGGACGTTATAGCGGTAATTTTGAAAATGACAGACGTAACAGACAGGACAATAGATATCAGCCTTATGACAATAACAGACGTTCTAACAGAAATTACACAGACAGTTATAATAACGGAAACTCCTACCGGAATGATCAATCATACGGAAACGGTAATCGGTATCATCAAGACAGAAATTATTCATACAATAATAGGAATTCTTACTACAGAAATAACCAAGGTAGTAGATATAACAATAATTTCAGAAGTGACAGTCGAAATTACGCAAGAAGTAGTCGTGCAGATAGCCAGGAAAACAGAAATTTTAATAACAGGCACAACCAAGAATTTGCATCCAACAGACAGGAAGGACCTAATTGGCATCCTCCACGTGACAGAACTTCAGAGAGACAAGTGCAAATAGTAGAAATTGATCCGCGAAATGACGGGAATAATCAAAGACGTGACGCGAACAATCGACAATGACTTGTAGCTTCGGCTTCTGGCAGCAATATAGACGGTTCAGAAAGTAATGACACTGCGACTTTACACTACGTACGACTGGAAGACAAGAGAGACATTTTGCTAGACAAAAAGGAAAATAATGTAGACGCATTTTTACATCCTGTTATTGAAGTATGTGTGGGTAAGAATAAGTTCACTGCAGTTTTAGATTCTGGGAGCCCATTGAATGTCATTAGTGAATCAGTTTTTCGTATATGTGTAAGAACTGCTGCCTGACCTGTGTTACCTGTTTCTAAAACTACAATTCGAGGTGCTATTTCTGGAAAAAGTGTGGAAGTCAAACAACAGACCAACTTAAATTTCATTTGTCAAGGATACGAATTTTCTGCTAATTTTATTATTGTTCCATTACTCAACACACAAATTATATTAGGTATGGAGTTTCTTAACGCACATAAAGCAATTTTGAACTTTAAAGAAGGAAGTGTGAATTTGACTGTTGTCGGAATGCCGAAAAGTTTGAAATTTTTCGAGTGTTTAACAAAATATGTATCAGACACAAAATGTTTAAGGTTTCTTACTTCCGATGTTTTCGCTGAGCATTATGACGACAATGTGTTCATTCATGACAATGACAATAGATACAGAGACGGGATGGATGATATAATTAATAGCGAAGAATTAATTAATGAAAAGGTTAAGAAAGCTGAAGTGCCGGATGACGTTGCAAGAGAAGAACTGCACCAAATTTTGACTTCACATGCTACAGTATTTAGTCAACACACAGGGACTATACAAGGCTTACAATATTTATTTAAAGTAAAAGAACACACACCATTTCGGGGGGAAACGTAGTACGCTATTCCTTTGGCTTACAGAGACAAGGTTAAGAGTGAACTTCAGTACATGTTAAATCAAGGCATTATTGAGCCAGCAGTCAGTCCTTCTACCAGCCCATTACACGTCGTTCTTAAAACGGATGGGTCAATTCGTTTGGTTCTGGATTCCAGACAGATAAATAATATCATCATTCCTGAAACTGACCGTCCACAAAATTTAGATGAACTTCTTCAACATTTCCATGGAATTAAAGTTTTATCCACGATTGATATGCGCGCAAGTTTTTGGCAAATAGAACTCCACCTGGATTGTAGAAAATACACTGCCTTTTTAGCCTTTGGTAACTGTTATCAGTTTCGGAAATTACCGTTTGGACTTACTGTATCTTCAGCAGCATTCATTCGTAGTTTAAACGAAATTTTACCTGTTCATCTTCGTGACAATATTACTTCATATGTTGACGATATTCTTATTGCTAAACGTTCTTGAAGTGAGCACAACAAAATTTTGAATTCATTATTACGTATTTTTGCAAGAGTTGGCATTACAGTGAACCTGGAAAAATCTGAATTTGGTCGTTCTCAGGTGAAATTTCTTGATCATATTATTTCTACAGAAGGTATTCTTCCTGATCCAGAGAAACTAGACGCAATTCGTAATTATGCTGTTCCTACCACAAAACGTGATGTTCGTAGTTTCCTTGATGTCTGTAATTTTCTTAGACGCTTTGTTAAATTGGACGATTTGGCCACACCTCGTTTATGTGAACTATCTGGAAAGAATTCTAATTGGTGTTGGGATGAGGAAGCTCAATCAGAATTTGAACAACTTCGTGATGCTTTAGTTGCTGCTCCATTGCTTTCACACCCGGATTTATCTAAAGATTTTTGTTTGGCGACGGACTCATCATACAAAGGCCTAGGTGCACACTTATTTCAAGAGATAGAAGAAAACGGCGTTGTAGTACAGAAAACTATTGCATTTGGAAGTCGTGTTCTCTCTAAATCAGAAAAGAATTATTCGATTACAGAACTTGAGGCCTTGGCTGTTGTATGGGCTTTCACAAAATTTCGCATATTTTTGTATGGCAGACATACGAGGGTTGTTTTTTTTAAGTAAGGGCCGTTTTTATTTTTTAAAAAAAAGATAGTAATACTTTTGTAAAAAAAACTTTTATTTTCTGATTCTACACACTTTTACCTATTTTTCTACATAGCTGCCTTGTTTATTTAAGCACTTGTCATACCGTACAACTAAGTTTTTAATTCCCTCTTCAAAGAATTCGGCCGCCTGCTCCGACAGCTAAGAGTTCACGGCCGCTTTCACTTCATCGGCGTCATTGAAGCGCTGCCCGCCAAGATGGTGTTTCAGGTACCGGAAAAGGTGAAAATCGCTGGGAGCAAGGTAGGAGCTGTATGGTGCATGGTCCAAAACTTCCCAGCCAAAAGAATTAATCAAATCCCGAGTCTTTTGAGAGGTGTGAGGCCTAGCGTTATCGTGCAGGAGCAAAACTCCTTTTGTCAGCATGCCGCGCCTTTTGTTTTGAATTGCTCTGCGGAACTTCTTTAGAGTTTCACAGTAGTCATCTGAGTTGATTGTCGTTCCTCGTGGCATAAAGTCCACTAGCAAAACACCGCGCCGGTCCCAGAACACAGTTGCCATAATCTTGCGCTTTGACAGCGTCTGTTTGGCTTTGACCTTGACGGGTGAGGTTGTGTGTCGCCATTCCATCGATTTTCGCTTGCTTTCGGGAGTGATATGGGATACCCATGTTTCATCTCCAGTGACAATTTGACTCAACATGTCATCCCCTTCTTCCTCGTAACGAATCAAAAAGTCCAATGAAGTGGCAAATCTCTTTGTGGTCCTCTGTGAGGAGTCTGGGTACCCACCGAGAGCACAGTTTCTTAAAGTTTAGGTTTTCAGACACAATTTTGTACAAAACCGATCTTGAAACTTGTGGAAATTCCAAAGAAAGAGTGGAAATTGTGAGTCTTCTGTCCTCACGAATCTTTGTTTCGACTGCAGCCACCAAATCAGCAGTGATCACAGAGGGCCGCCCTGAGCGTTCTTCGTCATGGACGTTTTGACGGCCATTTTTAAACTCTCTAACCCATTGACGCACTTTACCTTCACTCATTGCATTCAAGCCATAAACGTCTGTTAACTGACGATGAATTTCTGCAGCTGATAGGCTTCTCGCGGTCAAAAAACGTATCACTGACCGTATCTCACACGCGGCGGGCGATTCAATAATCGTAAACATTATAAAATAGCACAGCGATGCGTACACCTCAGCTACAGAGCTGCAACTTGCATCAGTGTGAACGGGAAGGATGCCGGCAAGTGGCGCGGTGGCTTGTTGTGGCGTCCACGCGAACTATGGGACTATACGCGCGAACGGCCCTTACTTAAAAAACAACCGTCGTACTAAGGTTTACACCGATCATCGAGCTCTGGAATTTCTTATGTCAACAAAGTTAACACATGGAAGATTGTCACGATGGGCGCTGTATCTACAGGAATTTGATTTTAGTATTGTTTACATACAGGGATCTTCAAATATTATTGCTGATGCTTTATCACGTGCACCTATGGGTTTGAAACAAAGTGCTGAAGAGGATTGCAAAGAAAACAATTATTGTTTAATGTATATTCAAGGAGTTGCGTTTGAGAATTTTATTTCGTCTTCGCTCCAGGACATCGCTAAGGAGCAAAATAAGGATCCAATCTTGAAGGACATTAAGGAGAAGTGGAGGAGAAAGGAAAGCGTAGCGATTAGACAGTATTATTTGGTTCGCAATGATATTCTTTTTAAACGAAAATCGGTCGACAACTCTGTTTGGTTAGTTTGTATTCCTGATGAGTGGGTTAATAAATTGATTTGGTACACACACTTCAGTTATGCACACTTTGGTCCCAAAAAATGCTTTCATAAATCACGAGAAAATTGCTACTTCAGTAATATGGAAAAACGTATTCGATCTGTTCTTGCCAAATGCAAATTATGTCAAAAGGCTAAGCCGCCAACTATTTCTCACAGAGCACCGTTGTTTCCTATCATTCCAGCGAAATTAAAGGAGATGGCTGCAGTCGATTTGTTCGGTCCAGTGGTTCATTCTACTAATGGTTTTGCGTACATTTTGATAGCAGTGGAATTGACATCAAAATATGTGTGTCTTACACCTTTACGCAAAGCAACAGCTCGTTCAGTATCTAACGCTTTCATCAAACATTTTCTTAAAGAAGTGGGTCATGTTGATAAGGTTATATCAGATAATGGATCACAGTTTCGATCTAAAATTTGGCTTCGTACTCTAAGGCGTCGTAAGATTAAACCAATCTTCATTTCACTTTTTCACCCTCAATCTAACGCTTCAGAGAGATGGATGAAGGAAATCAATAAATTGTGTCGACTTTATTGTCATCAGAATCACAGAACGTGGGATCAGTATCTTCATATTTTTCAAAACATTCTGAATGAACTCCCTAATGATTCAACTTCTTTACCGCCTATGTCGATATTAAAAAATAAAGCACCAACAAATCGCATTTCTGAAATCGTTCCTTTTCCGCCTACACAGAAACTGCGGCATTCTGAAGTTGTGAACCTGGCTCTACAAAATATAGCATCTGCGGCTGCTAGAAGAGAGAAATCAGCTAAACGTCCTGGTCGTTTAAAAACCTTGTCAGTTGGTCAAAAGGTGTTAATTAAGTCTCACCGTTTGTCTCACAAAGGAAAAAGCTTGTGTCGCAAATTTTTTCTGCTTTATAACGGTCCATATAGAGTTCGCAAAATTATTCATGATAACACTGTCGAAGTAGAAACTCTTAAATCTCGGCGCTCTAAGGGAATACATCACATATCGAACGTTAAAATTTTTGTGGAATGACATACTTTCGAGAAACCAACAGTTATACGTAAACATGCAGAGAATACAAGGATACCGCGCTGTGTTTTGGCGGCGGCACATACTCAAAGCAACAGTGAAGTCTGCGCCCTGCACAAGGCAGTCGTTGACCGCAAACAATTACTTCCTACGTCACGCGTACCTACAGCTGATAGAGCGCTCAGTGCGAATGCACTGACAGCCGTAAACAAATACGCAATCTAATTTCTCCGAATAAAATCAGTATAAAGCTAAAGTGACTTGATAAATTATGTTATTAACGTTCAGTATTTTTCAGGATACGGTTGTATAAAATATTTAAGAACTTCAGGTAAATTCTGTGTGTGTCTGACGTTAAGAGGACTTGCTATCGAGAAATCTTCAGGAAGAATGTAATTTCGAAGAAGAAACTAATAAACTAAAAAGGTAACTATTAATTGAGTTTATTCTTCAGGTAACGTATTTCCACTTAGGTACGTACTTTAGACGTAATTTGCTGCTCGCGATTACGTGATTTATACTTTGTGCTAAATTTCATGTTCTATGAATTTACTTGTGAAGTGACGTGCTTGCGTACATTAACTGATTTTGACAATGATTGATTAATGAAGAGGGTTGTTACTTAGGTATTATGCATCGCTTGGCTGCACTGCTTTTTCACTGACGTCACATTTTTTTTTATTATGTGTCTGCTGTGCTTATTTATTTAAATTATAATTCTCACCTGATTAATTGTGCTGACTGTGGTTATGTATGTAGGTTACACTTTGTGATTTATCTGCTTGCGCCTTCATGTTTACTTATTAAGATTAGATATGAAAATTTATTTGCTTATGCTGATATGATGCTAATGATCTGTTTATTGTGTAAGATGTATATTTGCTGCATTGCGCATAGATTGCATATTTACACATTTCTGTTCTGTTGTCATAACTACTCTTTAATTTGGTATATAGAAACGCTGATATACTGTGTACAAACATTGAGTTTAGGTCACACTATGGTATTAATTATAGATTGTTCCCTTGGCAGAGCCTCGTTATAGGGATTGTGCTACATCCACTTGTTAACATTCTCTTCTCTACTGGTATATTTACTCGCTATTGCATGTTTTGCTTACGCTCAGTGCTTTATATTTTAAGATAAGAAAATGAACTGCTATAATTCGACGAACGACGTTAGTACAAGAAACGTCATAGAAGTCACATGAGCTGGAGGTTTTGTGGAAGCTGTATAAATTTATGCTAATAGGAAGGAAGCTAACGACATGACATACGAACACCAGGTTTAGACCATTGACAGTTATTACACTGCATTCTTCGTGAGCAATTGAAATAGTAAGTGACACTTGACACAAGAAATACTCCACATGTTTGCTTCTGTTTTGCCATGATTCTTGAAGTGGTGTACACACTGTGAAATATTACGATTTATTCATTCAAAGTCTTATGTGATCTTTCATACTACGTACTCGCACCTACTTACTGAAAGTTATTCAAACTAAAGGCTGTTAGAGGTCATGTATGCATTTCTTTTGTTTAATGATGGACAAGGTAACCAAAATGTATTTTATAATTCATAATGAGTAGAAGATTTGGGTCAGATGGATTACACAGAGGTTGTGTGTGGACATTGTGTCTTCGGATTGTATGGGATGATGAATTGAAGTTTGCACTAGGATTTTATATGTACTTGTTCGAGGAGACTGACTAGAGGAAAGAGTTGTTATGGAAGGTAAATGATATTAATAATAAGGTTTATATGTATCGACGTATTGAAGAGGTATTATTGAGGTATTGAGATTGTGTGAAGTTGATGATTATTGGAGTTTTGGTGGACAAGAGGTAAGGTAAATGATATTGATGATAAGGTTTATATGTATCGACGTAAGAGGTATTATTGAAGTATTAAGATTATGTGATGATGATGATGATTATTGGAGTTTTGGTGGATAAGAGGTGAAGTAAGTGAGGAGCATTTTTTTTGTTTGTTGGTCTATATGGAACAAGGAGGATGAAGATAGCAGACGAGAACACTCAAGTGGAAAGAAGATTGTCTACACACACACTTTGTTAAATCAATAAGCAGTATATATTTTTTTTGGAGAGAGGAAGCATTTGCATATCTTGGCACACTGACAGTTGTTCAGCAACTGTACATTTTGATTTGGCTTGGCAAACATTTGTCTTGACATGATGACTATGACATTGACTAACTATTATTGACTGTTATACACTGTTACCACTACTATTTGATACACATGTTGAACATCAAATTCTGACAGAATTACATTTACACAGTTAAACTATTCAATTACACAGTAGTACTTAATGTGGATGAAAGATGAGTGAGTGTGTTTTGTGTGTTTTCCCTTCCTAATCCCAAATAATTGGTACCGATCTATCTCCTAAATATTATTTTACTTGTTTGTTGTGGCCTGCACTGACACCCATAAATATTATAGGTTTACTGATATTTGTGTCTTTGTAATAGTTAATATGACAATTATCTGATATCAATTGTGTGTTTGTTATAATTTGTATGTTTAGTGTAAGACCATTGATAACGATTTTGTAAAAGCAATTGTGTGTGCATTCAAACTGTTGTTCGTGCTTGCACCTATTCAACATTGCTGGGTGCCATTGGAAATGTTTAATTTGTGCTAATGAACTTTGATGAACTGTCTAATTAGTGAGAGTGAATATTATGGAGTGTTACGTACACTTGTTCAACATGAAGGGTGCCACTAGAAGATGTTTAATTTGTGCTAATGAACTTTGATGAACTGTCTAATTAGTGATAATGAATATTATGGACTGTTACTTGCACCTGCTCAACATTACTGGGTGCCACTGATGGACTGCTTCTATTGAAATGATGTCACTTGTTAGTGTCTGCACCTGCTCAACATTACTGGGTGCCACTAATGGAATTGCTTCTACTGAAATAATATCACTTGTTGGTGTCTGCACCTGTTTAACATTGCTGGGTGCCACTGATGGAACTGCTTCTACTGAAATAATGTGACTTGTTGCTGTCTGCACCTGTTTAACATTGCTGGGTGCCACTGATGGACTGCTTCTACTGAAATGATGTCACTTGTTGGTGTCTGCACCTGTTCAACAATGCTGGGTGCCACTAATGAACTGCTTCTACTGAAATAATGTCACTTGTTGGTGTCTGCACCTGTTCAACATTACT
Organism: Schistocerca cancellata; assembly: GCF_023864275.1. Lineage (NCBI taxonomy): Eukaryota > Metazoa > Arthropoda > Insecta > Orthoptera > Acrididae > Schistocerca > Schistocerca cancellata. The sequence goes on from NC_064627.1 coordinate 648,449,855, forward strand.
GGGTGCCACTAATGGAACTGCTTCTACTGAAATAATGTGACTTGTTGCTGTCTGCACCTGTTTAACATTGCTGGGTGCCACTGATGGAACTGCTTCTACTGAAATAATGTCACTTGTTGGTGTCTGCACCTGTTCAACATTACTGGGTGCCATTGATGGACTGCTTCTACTGAAATGATGTCACTTGTTGCTGTCTGCACCTGTTCAACATTGCTGGGTGCCACTGATGGAACTGCTTCTACTGAAATGATGTCACTTATTGGTGTCTGCACCTGTTCAACCTTACTGGGTGCCACTGATGGACTGCTTCTGCTGAAATGATGTCACTTGTTGGTGTCTGCACCTGTTCAACATTACTGGGTGCCACTGGTGCAACTGCTTCCACTGAAATAATGTTACTTGTTGCTGTCTGCACCTGCTCAACAATGCTGGGTGCCTCTGGTGCACTGCTTCCACTGAAATAATGTTACTTGTTGCTGTCTGCACCTGCTCAACAATGCTGGGTGCCACTAATGGACTGCTTCTACTGAGATAATGTCACTTGTTGGTGTCTGCATCTGTTCAACATTTTTGGGTGCTACTGTTGAAGCTGTTTAAATACTGCTGATGAAATGTTATGAGACTGCTATTTGCACCTGTTGATCATCGCTGGGTGCTATTGTTGGAACTGTCAACTACTCTGAGGAGTTCTACTTGTTTATTAAACTATTGAAAGTGTTTTATGTGAATATTTGTAAAAACTGATTTGTTGTGTGTTTACTGTTTATGAAATGTTATGAGATTCTTACCTGCACCTGTTCGTCATTTCTGGTGCCATTGATTGAATAGTACTTATGTAAACTATTATGTAAAATCACATGTATGCAAGCATTTGTATTCCTTACTGTATTTTATATATTAGGATATGGAACGGTCAGTGCAAAGCCAAAATTTATTTAGTTATGTGATATTTACTTATTAATATTACTTTTTAATTTTTGTCTGTATTTTTTGGACGAATTTGGTGGTATTTTCACCACCAATGCTGGCAAAAATACCATCAAATTCTAGTTCGTGGAGGAGGGGCATATGAAAGGTGGCTACACTGAGTCACAGTGCCAGAGATTGCGCCAAAGAGTATTATTCAGCCGCCTCCACAGGCAATAGTTGTTCAGAAGCGGTGGTAGGCAGTGCTTGTCGTGAAGTCGTCGTGGAGAGTTCTTGTCGAGAAGCGGTGGTAGAGAGTGCTTGTGGAGATGTTGCAGTAGCGTGTCGTTGTTGAGAAGTTCGCATGGAAAGTGTTTATTCAGATGTTGTCATATTGTTTTGATGGGCTAGACACCAGATGTTGTTGGATTAGGGATGCTGTAATGTGCTTTTCGTCAATATATATGAAGGTAAAAAAAAAATTTTTTTTTTTTTTTTTTTTTTTTTTTTTTTTTTTTTTTTTAATTATGCCGGCCGCGGTGGTCTAGCGGTTCTAGGCGCTCAGTCCGGAACTGCGGGACTGCTACGGTCGCAGGTTCGAATCCTGCCTCGGGCATGGATGTGTGTGATGTCCTTAGGTTAGTTAGGTTTAATTAGTTCTAAGTTCTAGGCGACTGATGACCTCAGAAGTTAAGTCGCATAGTGCTCAGAGCCATTTGAACCATTTTTTTTTTAAATTATTTCAATGTCTTAAACAATAATGCCTCTGGGTCACAGTTCAGTCAACAAAGCATCTGGCTCGTGTTCATGTATTAGACTGTAATTCGGGTTTCTATGTGCAATTATAGTATTTCAGTTTTATTTAATTACTTCAGTCTAAATGGAATCTAAAATATCTTGTCTTATTGAGGAAGTACCGTGCCAGATGTGTACGTTGAATCACACTTCCACACATAGAACAGTTACATTTGTGTTTTGTTGTTTTGTAGGTTTTATAGTTGCTGGGGACTTAATTAATTAATTGTGTTAACGGAAGTTTTATTTCATTCTCTGTTGTTATTCTATGCAGTCAGATTGCGTACTAATACTGGTCAGGGCCAACCGGTTACGAGACTGCGTAACCGGACAGACAGCAAAAATTATTTGCATAATCAAAAATTTAATTAAGCCCCCATGCAATGTGTGTAGTTAATAGTAGTATATGTCTGGCGTCTCTATCCTTAATTTTAGACGCGCTGCAACCTGTCTATTTACTCTGCACTCAATATTTTCCTTTTTCGAAGATTTCTCCTTTCAGTACCACATAACTATTTCGAATAACCAGTTCAAAATTTTGCTGCTACGTGTTTTTCAGAATTGCCTAAGTCTCCTGTTGCACATACGAAAAAAGTTATTGGGCCCTTGGATGTAACGTAGCCCAAATACGAGGCTGGGCATAGGGTACCCTCAGCTACGAATCGTATGTTGGCTTGGGAGTAAGATGTAGATGTAGGAGGGCTATAAAAGGTAAATGAACTTGAAGGCAGTATGATAGAAAGGGGAGAATAAGTAAATGAAGGTGAAATGGCAAATATGATACGGCAAAAAGAATTTGACAGAGCACTGAAAGAACTAAGTGGAAGTAAGCCCCTGGAATAGACGGCTTCCCCTCAGAATTATTGGGATCGTTGGGATAGCCAGCTGTGAGAAAATCATTCCACCTGGTGTACAAGATATATGTGATAGGTGAAATGCCCTCATATATTAGGAAGATGGTAATAATTTCAATTCCAAAGAGGGCAGATGCTGACAGATTTGATTACTACTGAACCATCAGTAAGAAAAATCATGGCTGGAAAATACTAATGTGAGTTATTCACAGAAGAATGGGGAAACTGGTAGAAGCTGACCTGGAGGAAGAGCAGTTCGCATTCCAGAGAAATGTAGACACACATGAAAGTAGTAGGGTAATGGGGGCACCACCCCCAATCCCTATACCAATTAATATGCAAATTAATTAAATTGCTCAATTAATTACCTGTCCCCCAGATGACGTCATATGTTTTCCTCAGGCAGAACTAGGGACCTCGTCCGAAACCCTTCCCATCCCACCCCCTCCCTCAACCCGATCTACTATTTTGGCGGAATTTCGAATTTTGGCGGGAATTTCGAATTTTGGCGGGAATTTCGAATTTTGGTGGGAATTTCCAAAATGATGGGAATTTCTTTGCGTAGTTGTGGCAACTTTTACAGTGGTCTCATGATACGTGATGCTATAACATTTCGAATTTTGGTAGGAATTTCGAATTTTGGTGGGAATTTCAAAAATGGTGGGAATTTCTTTGTCTCAGGGCTGTGCTAACGTCCCACCCCATCCTCCACGCGCGAAGTGGCGGGAAATTAAAAACGACAGTGTCCTTTCCGGCACTCGAACCTTAGTCCTTCTGAATGGAAAGCCCAACTGCACCCACCAACACATGGAGACTGTCCAGATACGGCAGAGGAAGGTTAGGTTATTGCACTTTATTTATTTTAGTTGGGAAACGGAAGTAAAGATCGGTCCTAATTACTTAATTACTCATAAAGATTGGTCCTAATTACATTACTATTTGCATAGCGCTACCCAAGGTGTGTCTAAAATCGCAATATAGCTCAAAAATTGACGATGTCATACAACTGGTGTCATCCTGCTGGAAAAAAATTTCACAATAACATCTGCAACTAGTGGCAGACGTACTCAAACTCTACCCTTCATCTACAAGCTGGCCGAAAAACGGCTGGAGTGAAAGGTATTACCTTTATTTTTGGTGAGAATTGTGTTCAACCGACAAGATGCTGGTGTTGGACAGAGAGGGCTTTAATAAGTGTGTTCCCGTAAGCATACATCTGAGGGCTGTATCTACCTATATTTGACGCCAGAAGTCGCTATAGACGCCTTCTTGACAATCACCCTGCAGCCCAGGTAATTGAGGCCATTACCCACTACTTAATTACTAATTATACATGGAAATTATCATGAAAAAACAGGTCATAATGTGCTTGCATAAGCTGTCGCCAGCACACCAGTCAGCAAATATATAGCGCGAAGATCGATAGTACGCATTGATCAAGGCCAGCTGGAGTGGCCGAATGGTTCTAGGCGCTACAGTCTGGAACCGCGCGACCGCTACAGTCGCAGGTTCGAATCCTGCCTCGGGCATGGACGTGTGTGATGTCCTTAGGTTAGTTAGATTTAAGTTGTTCTTAAGTTCTAGGGGACTGATGACCTCAGAAGTTAAGTCCCATAGTGCTCAGAGCCATTTTAACCATTTTTTGAACCATTGATCAAGCATGGCTATAAGGAGAGAGGCCGAAGATACACTGGCAAGCAACACGCCGCCTACGGCCTCTCGACAGCAAGTATTTAGATCGCCGCCACTGCCTGGAGGCCTCAGTCACCAGCTCAGTTACTCAGTCACTGACAGACTAACTCAAACTTCAGTTTGGAGTCTGTCATTCATTCGCAGAGTGGGCTTAGGCTATGACAATATATATCATCAGATTATAGCAGGATCACCTATATAGTGTTGCAAGAGGACTATTATGGAAGAGCTTGTACCACACCACATGGACTCTATTAAAGCTAAGTAAAAACTTACATTTCATGTAAATAAAGAACGTTTTAATCCACATGTGCATTTATTTTGTAGAAAGAAGATACAGGCCACCCATAACATCCTCTCCTTTGCTTCCTACGGTACAATACTCTAAACAAGATGCAACACATTTACTGGGGAAAACCATCGCCCCAAAACATAGCACATGGGGCGGCAGTTGGAGCTGTGTGCTCCTCAATGGCCACTCATAAACTAACCAATTTGGAGGTAGTCTTACCCACCCCCACCCTACCACCCCTCATCCCTGCCACTCCTCGCCGCAGGTAGGGATAGAGGCCTGTTTTGTCTTGTCGCTGATGGCCCACAAAGAGATCCTACTGGTGGCATTGATATACTGTCTTCTGTCTGTGGAAATCAGTCATAAATAGGACAAGACGCTTCATGCAACTTGTTAAACGCGTTTCTCGCGAAAACTGGACCCCCACCACCCCAGGGAACAACAATGAAATTCTAGAGAAGTCTTCAGATTGCTTTTTCAATCGGCCACTGCTTGGTAAACAGACAGCTCACTGCGTACGCTGGCCACAGCCCCTGCCATATCTGTGAGCAGAGTCTTCGCCCAGCTGTGGTCAGAGGAGCCACTGGGGAAGGACATGGTGGCCAGATGCTCCATTTGGTGGTGCTTCACTAACATGAAAGGCCATAACACCGGTTTCATGTAGAACAAAATGAGATGAATGAGGCTAAAATGTAAAAAATGTAAAATGTTGCCACGCCCTTGTCGGGGCACGGCTGCCTAGGACGACGACCACCCCCCCCCCCCCACACACACACAATGCACAATGGACAGTCCCCACACTGCCCTCGCAAGTGCCCGCTGTTCTGAGGGGGAAAACAATTCACTGTAACAATTGTATTTAACATCAATGCTGTGCGAAATCAGCAGAAACGTTTCTGCTATTTTGCTGCGAAAACTACCGATCATCTATAAAATACTTTTCCGGGAGTGTATACTCTGTAGGTACGGGGATGGGAAACTCTCACGTTCCGGAATGCTAAGTGCAGTCGACGCTCTGTCAACAAGCGAACAACTTCTTACTAGCATAAAAAATAACTGAAATCTACAGGTATTAGACGTCCTTGCGTTTCTGTGGGGACATATCAGAGTTGGAAGATGTAAAAAAAAAAGTAGCGAAGCCCAGTTGGTAAGCAAAAAGAGCATATATTTATGGACAAGAAATATCGGAGCAGCAGCAGAAATCAACTCTGTACACATGTCAACTCCATGTTGCAGATCCCTAGACCGTAGAGTGGAAGTCAGATGAATGTGTAGAACTGTGCCACACTTTGAGTTCCCATCAAGAGCATCGCTGCATGAGTCTGCAGACAAGCTCTCTGATGTGTCGTAGCAGTACACGGATTTGTTTCCAGAGTACGAGTTTCCAATCTGCACCACTTGTTAAGTCTCATGTAGGTACGAAGCGAGGGTTACTATACTTTTCAGGATCTTCCTATCCAAAATGCATGAATATAGTTCATCGGGAAGAGGGGTATTCTTAGGGTTTTTTAGTAGGCTGGTGTATAGGACACGCAAATATCCTCGTATAAAATCAAACAAGGCCTGGGTATGCCGGCAATATGACCATATAGATACGGAAAAATATCGAAAAAATATGAAATAGTTACATAAAATCGGTAAAAATCGAGGAAAACCTGGTACAATTACGACAAATTGGTGGAAAATAAGTAAAATTGAGGAAAAGACGACGAAATATGTAAAATTGCGAAAAAACTTGCAAATTTACTGTGGACTTACTGAGAATACATAATATTAGAGAAAAAGTGCCATGAAATGCGGGGAACTGAGGTGGGTTGGGGATACCCAGACACTCAAGACCGAGAAAACCTTAAAAATGATGCTCTAGCTGCATCCACTTTTAACCCTCCCCCCATAAACTAAGTGGGTTTTTGTAACACATACTTCAACAAAGGCAACATTTACACAGAGGCGCCTTTTAAAGCAGACAAAACATATGTACCCCAATCCATAATTGTGTTCTCGTATGTGCAGTCAAATATAGATATTACCGAATTACGGTTGGTTCTCAGAAACAATGTTAATGCTTAAGTATTAAGTGTTGCAACTTAAAGTCAGCGCCGACACGCCAGTCGGGAACGACAGGGAAGAGATGGCTGTGAGAAGAGGTCAGCCAATCACACACTGTCCGACCTCCTTCCAGGATGACAACGTGACAGCAACGGCCCCTAGGTGAAGAGGATGTAAGTGCGACGCGCGACTGATGGCAGCCCACTTCGATAGCAGCTTCAATGACAGCCACTTCATTAGCCGACGCATCGTTGCCTCTGTCATTAGTACTCTCCACGTAGCACAGACTGGTGTTTGCCTGGTCCGAAGAAGACTGATTATTTTGTACGTCGCCCTTTACTTGCGATACATCTATCGAAATTAAGTACTGCATTTGTATTTTTATAATAAAACTCGTTAATACGAGTTGTCTGATTGTTTGTCTAACGAAACACGTCTGCAGGATTCCGAGACACAAAAACATGGCGACGAAGATGTCCGAATAACGTGGTGCTGAGGATTAGGAGCAATAATATAGCGACAACCCAGAGCCACCAGCTGCCATAGATTCTCTCTGTTTTGTTTTGTCGTGGGCTTTTGTGTTATATATATACACTCCTGGAAATTGAAATAAGAACACCGTGAATTCATTGTCCCAGGAAGGGGAAACTTTATTGACACATTCCTGGGGTCAGATGCATCACATGATCACACTGACAGAACCACAGGCACATAGACACAGGCAACAGAGCATGCACAATGTCGGCACTAGTACAGTGTATATCCACCTTTCGCAGCAGTGCAGGCTGCTATTCTCCCATGGAGACGATCGTAGAGATGCTGGATGTAGTCCTGTGGAACGGCTTGCCATGCCATTTCCACCTGGCGCCTCAGTTGGACCAGCGTTCGTGCTGGATGTGCAGACCGCGTGCGACGACGCTTCATCCAGTCCCAAACATGCTCAATGGGGGACAGATCCGGAGATCTTGCTGGCCAGGGTAGTTGACTTACACCTTCTAGAGCACGGGATACATGCGGTCGTGCATTGTCCTGTTGGAACAGCAAGTTCCCTTGCCGGTCTAGGAATGGTAGAACGATGGGTTCGATGACGGTTTGGATGTACCGTGCACTATTCAGTGTCCCCTCGACGATCACCAGTGGTGTACGGCCAGTGTAGGAGATCGCTCCCCACACCATGATGTCGAGTGTTGGCCCTGTGTGCCTCGGTCGTATGCAGTCCTGATTGTGGCGCTCACCTGCACGGCGCCAAACACGCATACGACCATCATTGGCATCAAGGCAGAAGCGACTCTCACCGCTGAAGACGACACGTCTCCATTCGTCCCTCCATTCACGCCTGTCGCGACACCACAGGAGGCGGGCTGCACGATGTTGGGGCGTGAGCGGAAGACGGCCTAGCGGTGTGCGGGACCGTAGCCCAGCTTCATGGAGACGGTTGCGAATGGTCCTCGCCGATACCCCAGGAGCAACAGTGTCCCTAATTTGCTGGGAAGTGGCGGTGCGGTCCCCTACGGCACTGCGTAGGATCCTACGGTCTTGGCGTGCATCCGTGCGTCGCTGCGGTCCGGTCCCAGGTCGACGGGCACGTGCACCTTCCGCCGACCACTGGCGACAACATCGATGTACTGTGGAGACCTCACGCCCCACGTGTTGAGCAATTCGGCGGTACGTCCACCCGGCCTCCCGCATGCCCACTATACGCCCTCGCTCAAAGTCCGTCAACTGCACATACGGTTCACGTCCACGCTGTCGCGGCATGCTACCAGTGTTAAAGACTGCGATGGAGCTCCGTATGCCACGGCAAACTGGCTGACACTGACGGCGGCGGTGCACAAATGCTGCGCAGCTAGCGCCATTCGACGGCCAACACCGCGGTTCCTGGTGTGTCCGCTGTGCCGTGCGTGTGATCATTGCTTGTACAGCCCTCTCGCAGTGTCCGGAGCAAGTATGGTGGGTCTGACACACCGGTGTCAATGTGTTCTTTTTTCCATTTCCAGGAGTGTATATATATATATATATATATATATATATATACTCGTCCAGAGCTACTGTTGTAGCGTATAAGTTAAAAGTATCTCTGCACTGGAATAGCAGAGTCCTACTGTACCTCGCGCACACAGCAACGCTATTTTCGCACATCTTCTTCTTCCTGAGTCGATGTAGAGCAGGATACTAGTAGAATTCTAGGTCTTCAATAGCAGCAAACACGTCCATGAGATCTTCTTCCACATAATGTAGATGATGGTATCTGTGGGGCCGAATAATCGAGGCGACGTCACCATATCTTTGTGGGGTATGCCAGGATCATCCCAGTGAATTCCATGGTAGAAATGATTTAACCACTTTGCACTCTTCCGTTTTTTAGCACACTTCACGTCCTTTAAAGAGCTCGGTGATATAATTTTTGCTGAGAATATCTCTATTATTCCGACATCTTCATTATACGCTACGAATGCAACATCTTTCAGTATGAACTGTCTACACTCATCATCACAAAAACCCTGAGCGTCTGCAATGATGTTCACTCCTTGAGACACCATTGTGGAATGTTCTAGGTATGGTGCAGCACCTGTTCATTTATACAGCTCATTGCACAACACTGGTGAGCAGACAGTAGTTGATCACACGCTCATGTAGAACTAGAGCATACGCCACAGTGTGTTCCGGGAAATTTGCTGAAGATTCAAATTCATTTCGTACCTCTATAGGTCCAGGCTTAATTATCTCATTCTATTTCGAGGAGTCTATTACGATGATCGGTGATAGCTCCTTCTGTTTTCGTGACCAGAGTAGACACGCTCCTCCTCGTTCTTCAGCACTCTCATAGTAAGAAGCACGAAAACTCGCATACTCTTCATATGCTAGAATGCATACAGTTTCATCCCACTGCAGGTGTAAATTGTCATATGGATAGAATTCTGAATTCAGGTCGACTCTGCTATTAGTTAACTTGCAGTTGTCGAATACAGTGGAATCATTTGCTATATTCCCTCTTCTATCAATCTGAAACCCAAATATGTTGAATCTAGGCGTCTCTAGATGCGAAGAGGTTTTAACATTTAACCGCCCATGTTTGTTTGCTTGCTGTCGGTAGCACTGGGTACTCGAAAACCTCCCACGAGTGAAACGTTAATGATACATATGTACCGGAATTCAAAACTTTTATAAGCTTCAAACGCTTCTATCTGATTCACTCACAAGAGACATTTTCCATATTACCTTGCTGATTGGGATTATATTCTCCTCTTGAGATCCTTGGATGTATGAGTTATTATCTGTCACATACCACACCAGAATAAGTTCATGTTTAGCATTCATAATAATCTGCCTCAGTAGTCCATAAGCAGTTTTAGTGGTATGCATGCAGTAAATCGTCTATACTCTGCAGTTGTTCTAGCTGTCGGATCGTCTCTGAACCATCGCACACTTTCTAAACCATTGAAATCCGTGGGTGATCCTGAGACGTATGTTCTAAGGGCGATGTTATGCTGACATTGTGTACACGGTCGATCTCAGACCCACTGAGTTCACAGCGTATCTCTTGAAACAGGAATGCTAAATCATTACGTGTAAGCTTGGATCCCATTATAGCGCTGCAGTCGGTTTTCTTGAATAATCCCTCCAGATATATGAAACTCTTTCATGGAAGCGTCAGCGTGTCTTGATTCTGAGTGACAATCTTAACTTCAACATTCTTGTTAAATATGGTTAAAGCATAAGGCTATGCGAGAAGTATTCCTGACGTATAATTCGCTCATCATTACTGGACTGGTTATATTGAGTGAGGACGTCATTGCAAGGTTTCAAGCCAGGTGATTTAAGAAACTCGTACTTCGCACGTATATCACTTTGTGGTTCTGGGCAGTGAAGTGACGTGCTGTGGACTGCGTGCACTGTTTTATATCGTACGCCCATCCCGCCTTAGACGCGATGGTACAATGATTTCCTCGCCACAAAAACAGACAAGTTGTTATTCTCGTTCACAATACGCAGCTCCAAATGGTCCAGTGTCTGAACTGTCACTGGAAGGTATATTGCATTGGTGGGAGTCCAGCAATCTTATATCCTGTTGCAACTGAGGGGAAGAATCCGTAAATAGTATAAATCAGACTGTCACTGAGAAAGAAATTCTTTGCAATGTCACACTCGACTCGGATTGTGCTGACAGGCAGTATGTCCACAGTCTAATCTTACTTGTAAAATTTACTAGTATCCTGCTTCAAAACTTGTCCTTTTGTGAAACCCAGTAGGCGTCCTATTGAATCTTTCTGGTTAGTCAATCGTTGCATTTACAGTCCTTATTCCAGATTTAAGTGTATTAATGTTTGCACGTAGCTCAATGCCTTTTCCAGATTGTTTAAAGACTTCGTTTAAATAGTCGATGCACCAGGTTCCAATTCCACAATGTCTTTTTCATCATTCATATCCAGATGCAGTTTGTTGTTAGTCTCGGTGATATTTGGGATGCTGTTGTACATCTCCAGTCCAGTCAGTGCCACACTCCATTCACTAATGCTCAAATCCATTGGCAGGAAGTTTTCACATAATACAGATGACCCTTCTTTTAAGAGCACTTTGCCAAGTGTACGACATTGCATCTGAACCTCAATTGATGTAGGAATGTTTAAAGCTCCTTCTTTACGTTCAGCATCTTCTTCTTCTTTGTAGACGTCAAGAGAAACATGACACACAGATGTCCAAAGAGGTGTGTATTAAAGTCCTGATAGCGCTGAAAATTATAGAACACACATCTTCTGTGAGTGCAGTATCATTGTAATTTTTCTGGCGGTTTCAGCTCACCAAATGAGTCGAAGTATTGGGGGGGTATAAGCATTTTTCAAAACATATGACACCCAGTGGGTGCTGGGACCTCCAGCATCTAAATTCACAATACCACATTCACCAGTTTTCCACATAGTCTTCGGTAATTTATCCCCCATAAACACACCAAGGAATCTTGGAATGTTGAGTTTTTTTCTAACAAACTTAAGATCAGTATTTGTGAGTGGCCGGTCTGGTATGACTGCTAATGGGCTTTTTTTAAATTAATGAATAGACCAAGCCCTTTCCTGTACAGTTTCAAGTACAATCCTTTCCCGATGGCTGCGGCTTCCATCATGCGGTTATGTCTTCTTGCCTCTTCTAAATGCGATTGGGAGTTTTGCACGTTCTTGAACATTCGAGCAATAATTGCAGCACCACCAGCGAGGCACCCTGCCGCTGAGAGCGCGGAGAGGGCTGGGATGATTAGTGGAAGAAACCCACCAGACCTCTTGGGTATTGGTAGAGCATGAGGTGCTTTAACCAGTCCTCTTCTTCTTCTTCCTGCACATTTGTGCTTCAGAGCACTTTTAGCTGCAGACGTCGCTGTCAGGATACAGTTTTTTAAACACCCCTTCTACTTCTTCTACTACTTCTTCTTCTTCATCATCGTTGTCTTCTTCTTGTTTAGTGCACAACGTGCATCATTCATAACTCGCTTGAATTTCGTCACTCCTAAACCCAACTTAATTTTTCTACGCATAGTTTTATCAACTACAAATGCTACAATGCGTTCACCTATATCAATATCATTTCTTCTGCGTATTTCCTTAGCCTTATCAGCTAAAATCTTATGTGCAATGTGATGACTTAGGAGATTTTTATTTGCAACGTATGAAATGGGCGTCCCATACCGCTTCGTCTAGCGGATTAACCCCTTATCACCTCGTGCCAAGTGTTTCTGAAGCTTTTTTCCAGGTCCACAGTAGTTATATCCCGGAATGGGTAATTCCACTGGCAGTTTGTCTAGAACACCACCGCCTCCTCTAATGAGTCTCCTAGCACGCGTGTTATGCTACTGATCCAGTTATGCTCTATGCATCCTATTATATAGCAAATAATCGGCGTCAATCCAGTTGTTTTGCACTGCAGGAAGACCAAGCCATTTAACTAGTGCTCTACTTCCCCGATGTCTTTTGACTCTCACCACGATAAACACATCTAGTTCAGAGCTCCTCTGCATTCCCTCAGTGCTGCAACAACCTGCAATTTCTTCGCCTTTACTATTCTTCAAGATATAAGTTGTACGATTCGTTCTTTGTACCTTTGAAACCGTAATTATCTCTGTTGACCAGTTCGGTAGGTATGATTTCTCAGGTGCCGTCTTGTGTTTTGAGATACATATCAAATCACCTACATCAAATTTCTGTTTACGTGGATCCAGCATTTTAATGCAATAGGACACCATACCCGTAAGTCCATTATCACGAACATCAAATGGTTCAAATGACTCTGAGCACTATGGGACTTAACTTCTAAGGTCATAAGTCCCCTAGAACTTAGAACTACTTAAACCTAACTAACCTAAGGACATCACACACATCCATGTCCGAGGCAGGATTCTAACCTGTGACCGTAGCGGTCGCGCGGTTCCACACTGTAGCGCCTAGAACCGCTCGCTCACTCAGGCCGGCATCACGAACATCGATTGATCTCATTTTTATTGTGCTATTTTTGGTTCGATTATAGTGACCAGTTATTTCTGGGAGAATATCTGTCCATGAGCCGCGAAGATTAAAACGAATTCCTATTTGGCCTTTTATTATTTTGTTCAGTCATTCCACGATACTCGCCTCCAAGTGGCTGAATGTTGAGCGGTGATGTATTCCATGCCGCTGCGTCACGGTCTTGAAATACCTATTGTAAAACTCTTCAACGTGATCGGTTTGGAGGTTGTCTGGGCATCGATTCGTCCATGTCTGCAGCAAACGCTCAAACACATCCACGAATTTTCTCCCCATTTTTGTTTTAACAGGTAATGCCCAGGTAAATTTAGAGTATGTGTCAATAACCATCAAAATATATTTGAATCCCTTATTCTCATGTGAGTATTCCTTCATATCTACAAGATCAGCCTGCCATAAGTCATTCAAATCTTTAATCGTAACATGCCTACAAGTGTATGTTTTGTGTGCTGGTTTGTGAGTTCTCGAATTACTGATACCTCTCTCTCAAAGGTCAGAGATTATTGAAACATACTCATTCGAATGAGCAGTATTACCTGCAGCAGCTGATGCCATGATCTGATGTAGTCGATCTGTTAGTCATAATATATATGCTGTGGGATTCGATTGTTCACGCTTTATGCCCAATCAATACCATCGCCGCTGGTGCTGTTGTTGTTTTCACCATCAAGCACTGGTTTTATAATGGTTTCATATTTATTGCTGCTCAGGCTTTTTATGATCGTACATCAGTCAAATGCAGTATTTCACGGTACATTTCCCCATCATTAACTGAATAATTTATGGGTTTTTCGTGGTTGTTAGGAAAATAAGAGTCATTAAGCCAGGTGTTCTCTCAAACCACCAATCTGTACTGTGTCATCAGTTACACTGCATACCCAGCATGCACAGTCTTCATCTGCTGACGCCGAATGTCCTACCTATCTGGCCAGGGACGTGACGCATAATGAATTCGTCAATGGCAACACCAACGTAATCGTGTGGTTTTGTTTTTGCTGACAGCTGTCTGAGAGATTCAGTAATCGACTTGAAGGTTTCTCTCAGTGTTTGCTGTCGATCCATATGCCCTAACCTTAGCAACCACAATTTCTCTCGAACGGCTTTCCGTGCCTGAATGACTTTCTGCTCCGTTGACATCTCTGTATACACTAATCAGACGTCTCTGCGGCGTGAGGCTTTATTCACTGAAGAGCTAAAGGAACTGGTACATTTGCCTAATCTTGTGTAGGACCCCCACGAGCACGCAGAAGAGCCGCAACACAACGTGGCATGCAGTCGACTAATGTCTGAAGTAGTGCTGGAAGGAATTGACACCAAGAATCCTGCAGGGCTGTCCATAAATCTATAAGAGTACGAGGGGGATGGAGATCGCTTCTGAATAGCATGTTGCAAGGCATCCCAGATATGCTCAATAATGTTCATGTCTGGGACGTTTGGTGGCCAGCAGAAGTGTTTAAACACAGAAGAGGTTCCTGTAGACACTCTGTAGCAATTCCGGACGTGTGGAGTGTCGCATTGTCCTGCTGGAATAGCCTAAGTCCGTCGGGATGAACAATGGACATGAATGTATGCAAGTGATCAGACAAGATGCTTACATATGTGTCACCTGTTAGAGTCGTATCTAGACGTATCAGGCGTCTCTTATGACTCCAACTGCCACACTCCCCACACCATTACAGGGCCTCCACCAGCTTGAACAGTACCCTGCTGACATGCAGGGTCCATGGATTCATGAGGTTGTCTACGTACCTCTACAAGTGCATCAGTTCGATACAATTTGAAACGAGACTCGTCCGACCAGGCAACATGTTTCCAGTCATTAAAAGTCCAATGTCGGTGTTGACGGGCCGAGACGAGGCATAAAGCTTTGTGTCATGCAGTAATCAGGAAAGCACGAGTGGGCCTTCGGCTCCGAAAGCCAACATCGATGATGTTTCATTGAATGGTTCGCACACTGACTCTTGTTGATGGCCCAGCATTGAAACCTGCAGCAGTTTGAGGAAGGGTTGCACTTCTGTCACGTTGAATGATTCTGTTTAGTCGTCGCTGGCCCCGTTCTTGCAGGATTTTTTTTCTGGCCGCAGCGATGTCGGAGATTTGATGTTTTACCGGATTCTTGATATTGACGGTACTCCCGTGAAATTATCGTACGGAAAAATCCCCGTTTCACCGCCACCTCAGAGATGTTGTATACCGTCGCTCGTGCGCCGACTATAACACCACGTTCAAACTCACTTAAATTTTGATACCTCCCATTATAGCATCAGTAACCGATCTGACACTTTCGCCAGACACTTGTTGTCTTGTATAGGCGTTGCCGACCACTGCGCCGTATTCTGCCTGTTAACATATCTCTGTATTTGAATACGCACTCCTATATCGGTTTCTTTGGCGCTTTAGTGTTCATCCGCTCTTCTTCCTCTTCTCATGTGCCTGGTCCTCCTTCTCAACAACAAGGGCGTCTATATCTATTTTCGCCTCAACAGCCTTGACTTTTTCGGTCCAGTCAGTTACCTGCTTCATTAACTAACTTATTTAATGCGTTGATCATTTTCAGAAGCTCCCTGCGCATATCTCCATCTTTAAGAACGATAGCTTGAATTTTTGCGTCCATGTACAAGCGCATGCTCTGTCTATGTACACCAATTCCCTCTGGTTGGGAGCTAGACATGCGCGCGAATTTGTCCGTGGTGCAGCATATACTGATGTACTCACCTTTCTTACCGGGCTATATACAGTGTGGAGAAAAATTGTGTCACGAAATTTTAACCCTTGATAGCTAATGCCAGTAGAAACCAAAATTACTAATTTTGAGGAGGTGGACAAGACACCATTTTCAAGCTACGGAAACGGCGCCACGCGCTCCGATTGGCCGTGGCTTTGCTCTGTTGCCATTCGTCGGTTGACGGGCAGCACTATGGTTTTCGGTTCACACATACTAACGTTCCTCGCCCTGTAACTGCCCCAACGTGATACGCAAACGTGTCGAATAGGTCTTGCTGTTAGTGTCCACCTCACTTCAGAGGCATTCACACGTAAGCTTCACTTCGGAGCACACACACGTCACCTGCCATGTAGTCCTACAGTAAGTATGGTGGCACAGTATTCGTTTGAAGAACGAGATACGGTTTTTGTTTATAGACTCCCCGACGATAATGCGCGTGAAGCTCGACGGTTGTATGAGGAACGTACCCAGCAAGACGCCGCCCACACCCACAAAGGTTTACGGCGATTCACCCGTGGCTTAGCGAAACAGGCTCGTTAGCGGGATATCACGGTGATGCTGGAAGACTTCGAACACGACGGGATGCTGCGTTTGAAGAGACTGTTCTTGAGCGCTTCGAGGAAGCACCTACAAGTTCTCGAGTGGCTGGACATGACATTGGTTAGACAGGGATGTTTTGAGGGATGACAACCAGCATCCATTTAGGTTCTACCCTGTCCAAGACTTAAATGCTGTGACGGATTATGAACACAGGCTAGGGTTTTGCCGGTGGTTTCTGCGATGTGTTGCACGAGATCCCGACTTTCCCGCCATTGTGTCGTTTACCAACGAGTGCACCTTCCATCAGAATGGCCTTTACAACACTGGAAACGTTCATTACCGGGCAAGAGACAATCTCACGTCACATACGTCCATGGACACCAGGAACGATTTTCGCTCAACATTTGGTTAGGCATTGTGGGTGACCGTCTAATTGGGCCAGCTCGTCTACCTCCTCGACTTACCAGGGCAAATTACCTTGACTTTTTGCAAGAAACTCTGCCCGGCCTGCTGAAGATGTTCCCCTGGACATACAGCAACACATGTGGTTGCAGCATGATGGGGCGCCTGCACATAACAATGGTGCTGTGCGAGGATATTTAAATGAACTGATGAACTGTTCGGCGGCCGGGTAATTAGCAGAGGTACTCGTAGCACACGGTCCCCGCGATCACCATGACTCACGCCACCTGACTTTTTCCTCTGGGGATTCTTCAAGGTTCTAGTTCACCCACCTGGACACGAACCACCTAGAAACGAAGAGGGATTAATGGATCGCATTCAACATGTCTCCAATCACATCAGGGCAATTCCAGGAATCGGCAAAACACTGTTCGACGTTACCAGGCTTGTGTCGCGTCAGAGTGTCGCTAGTTCGAGCACATGCTTTAAGTAAACAATGTCCTAGCTACAAAAATGGCCCTTTTCAGGGCCGAGACAATTTGCAAAAGATTTACTGTATGCCAACTAACAGCTGCTGACGGGATTGTTCCCAATATGTCTTATCTCGAAACTACAATGGATGTGTCGGGACCCTGGCGATTTCGCCCCCAGGCCCTCAGAGAGGAAGGCTGGTGCGCTACCATCGAGTGTGTGTCCGCCCCGGTAGCTGAGTGGTCAGCGTGACAGACTGTCAATCCTAAGGGCCCGGGTTCGATTCCCGGCTTGGTCGGAAATTTTCTCCGCTCAGGGACTGGGTGTTGTGTTGACCTCATCATCATCATTTCATCCCCATCGACGCGCAGGTCGCCGAAGTGGCGTCAAATTGAAAGACCTGCACCAGGCGAACGGTCTACCCGACGGGAGGCCCTAGCCACACGACATTTCCATTTTACCGAGTGTGTGGGCCGCCTTGGATACATCGCGATCTCTAGCAGGCAAAGCATTCGCCGTCATGCGTTGTCCAGAGCACCTGGCAACCGGGCAATCCCGCGGCCAATCGGAGCGTGTGGCGCCAAGTTTCCGTAGTTTAAAAATTTTGTCTTGTCGACTTCCACAACATTAGTAATTTTGGTTCCTACTGGCACCAGCTATCTAGGGCTAAAATTTCGTGACACAGTTTTTCTCTACCCTGTATACAGAAACTCTTGTAAGTTTCGCCTGTACCTGCCATCATTCAGTTTTCTTGTTTTATCGATAACAAGCAACCCATACTGTGAATGATTTCAGCAATCGGCACATATCTTTACAAATTCATTGAACGACATTGTCAGTTCCTGCAAGTGCTTGGTAAATGTGTTTTAAATTCAGATTGTCTTGTTTGAAGACTGTAGTAAGGTTTGCATTATCCCTATCCCATTGTTTTGGAATTCTGGAATATGTCTGGCTTAGATGAAATACGTCAGAACGCATATGACGACCGATACAGAAATATTTTTGAATTTGGTTTTGGTTTTTCACAGCAACATCGTCAAACATGAACACAGTGTTTGCCTTTACTTTTTCAGGTGGGAGATATCAACGCTTTCACCGCGCAAAATCTCCTGTAACAGCTGATACTTGGGCTGTTTTTCAAAATACATAAACATGAAACTTCCTGGCAGATTAAAACTGTGTGCCCGACCGAGACTCGAACTCGGGACCTTTGTCTTTCGCGGGCAAGTGCTCTACCATCTGAGCTACCGAAGCACGACTCACGTCCGGTAATCACAGCTTTACTTCTGCCAGTATCTCATCTCCTACCTTCCAAACTTGGTAGAGCACTTGCCCGTGAAAGGCAAAGGTCCCGAGTTCGTGTCTCGGTCGGGCACACAGTTTTAATCTGCCAGGAAGTTTCATATCAGCGCACACTCCGCTGCAGAGTGAAAATCTCATTCTGAATACATAAACATGTTCAAATCGGACTCCATCTACTTGTGTTCCCACCATCATGAGGATATTAGTCCTGCCACAGTTCGATGGACTTACAATAATTGCTGGTATATTATCAGGAAGGAGTATTCCATTCTTCTTCTTCTTCAGGTCTTCTTTTGCATCTTCAGAGAACCAGTCACCAACAACAAAGTCCTGATGCTTCACCTACCCGGCCATGATACCGACTACGTCAGGTTTACATATGCAGTGTTCTTTTATAGAAAAAATGAAAGCTTGTAATAATAGATTGGAAAATTGCGCAGGTCGCACCAGTGTTTAAGAAGGGTAGTAGGAGTAATCCATCTAACTACAGACCTATATCATTGACGTCGGTTTGCAGTAGGGTTTTGGAGAATATACTGTATTCAAACATTATGAATCACCTCGAACGGAACGATCTATTGATACGTAATCAGCATGGTTTCAGAAAACATCGTTCTTGTGCAACGCAGCTAGCTCTTTATTCGCACGAAGTAATGGCTGCTATCGACAGGGGATCTCAAGATAATTCCGTATTTCTAGATTTCCGGAAAGCTTTTGACACCGTTCCTCACAAGCGACTTCTAATCAAGCTGCGGGCCTATGGGGTATCGTCTCAGTTGTGCGACTGGATTCGTGATTTCCTGTCAGGAAGGTCGCAGTTCGTAGTAATAGACGGAAATCATCGAGTAAAACTGAAGTGATATCAGGTGTTCCCCAGGGAAGCGTCCTGGGACCTCTGCTGTTCATGATCTATATAAATGACCTGGGTGACAGTCTGAGCAGTTCTCTTAGGTTGTTCGCAGATGATGCTATAATTTACCGTCTAGTGGCAGTTGACGCTAAATAGCGAAAAGTGTGAGGTGATCCACATGAGTTCCAAAAGAAATCCGTTGGAATTCGATTACTCGATAAATAGTACAATTCTCAAGGCTGTCAATTCAACTAAGTACCTGGGTGTTAAAATTACGAACAACTTCAGATGGAAAGACCACATAGATAATATTGTGGGGAAGGCGAGCCAAAGGTTGCGTTTCATTGGCAGGACACTTAGAAGATGCAACAAGTCCACTAAAGAGACAGCTTACACTACACTCGTTCGTCCTCTGTTAGAATACTGCTGCGCGGTGAGGGATCCTTACCAGGTGGGATTGACGGAGGACATCGAAAGGGTGCAAAAAAGGGGAGCTAGTTTTGTATTATCACGTAATAGGGGAGAGAGTGTGGCAGATATGATACGCGAATTGGGATGGAAGTCATTAAAGCAAAGACGTTTTTCGTCGCGGCGGGATCTATTTACGAAATTGCAGTCACCGACTTTCTCTTCCGAATGCGAAAATATTTTGTTGAGTCCAACCTACATAGGTAGGAATGATCATCAAAATAAAATAAGAGAAATCAGAGCTCGAACAGAAAGGTTTAGGTGTTCCTATTTTCCGCGCGCTGTTCGGGAGTGGAATGGTAGAGATATGGTATGATTGTGGTTCGATGAACCCTCTGCCAAGCACTTAAATGTGAATTGCAGAGTAGTCATGTAGATGTAGTAATATAATAACAACATATGTAGCCACTACAGCACAACCATCTTATCACGTGAGCTACAATGGCTACATCTTACAATATACAAAGACAGGGTAGTTAAATAAGGAAAACAATAAAGATTTGCTATTACATTTACTTCATTTACATTTCAGTAAAGATACATAGGCTGCATTACATCAAGCCAAAAAAAAAAAGGCAACTGAATTATTTTTTACAGTATTTCCAAATAACTGTTTCTTGCATGCAGTAAATTCAGCGTGTATTTCTCTCAAACTCAATGGCTCAATGGCTCTAAGCACTATGGAACTTAACATCTGAGGTCATCAGTCCCCTAGACTTAGAACTGCTTATACCTAACTAACCTAAGGACATCACACACATCCATGCCCGAGGCAGGATTCGAACCTGCGACCGTAGCAGCAGCGCAGTTCCGGACTGAAGTGCCTAGAACCGAACGGCCACATCGACCGACTTTCTCTCAAACTGAAGGGAGTTTGTAAAAATAATTCAAAAGCCAAGATCGCTTAAATACTGTATACTGGAAAACCGGTTTCAACACGCTATAGGTGCCATCATCGGATCTGTGAAGATATAAAATGACAGGTTTGAGGGAGGGCTTACACTATATACATTACTATTAGTACAGTACCACATACCTGAATGTAGCTTAACATTTATAAACCATTTGGATATAACGATACGTGAGGCAGACCAGCTGATATAAAATCATTGTCACAAAAATAAGAAACAACTGCTCTCATGGTCATTCTTTTCCATCAGTTATGTAAAACCGAAGTCACAAGATAAAACTATTTGGTACATGACCGCTGCTCGACTAATAACGGTCGGCATCACACTGCCCTATTCTTCACCGGTTTACCTGCTGCGATTCTAGTGGTTCACAACAGCACTGTCCCAGCAGTACACATACAGTCCCACGGTATAACCACTTATTACTACTACAATCCAACTTTACTATAACTGCTAATCAAATACCCATGCAAAGAACACTTTCGTCTACACTTACTGTACATACTATACATGCTATGCACACTATACATACTATGAAGTACGTCAATTACAGAATAAAAACATCTGAAGCAAAGGCGTCATCCATATTAGCGCCATACGAAACTACATATTATAATTTACCCTTATTCATATATGGAAGTCAACCTGTCAGGTTAGCCGAGCGTGCTAACGCGCTGCTTCCTGGACTCCGGGAGGGCGCCGGCACCGGATCGAATCCGCCCAGCGGATTAACGACGGGGGCCGGTGTGCTGGCCAGCCTGGATGTGGTTTTTAGGCGGTTTTCCGCATCCCCCTAGGTAAATACCGGCCTGGTCCCCACGTCCCGCCTCAGTTACACGGCTCGCAGACATCTGAACACTTTCGCACTATTCCATGGATTACACTAGTCGCAGACGGTTGGGGTCCACTAATTCCTTCCCAGGGGGTACGGGGTGGCGGTAGGGACGGCATCCGGCCACCCCTTAAACTAACATTGCCACATCCAATTAACCATGCCAGCCCTGCGTATCCGCGGGAAAAACGGCACAAGCAAAAGAAAGAAATTCATATACGGAAGTCAGGAATTTACACATAGTAAGCTGTTCATAACACGACTTTGATACATTCTGACGAGTGTTTAAAACCAATATGCTGGGCTTTACCTGTCTGGGCACTACGGTCTTAGGTATTGTAAACACAAAAAAGTACGATAGTGATATAAAAGGTTTTCACCACCTATACACTCATTATGAACGTAGTACGGACCGACTATGAAAACCTGCATAGGCACATGAAATTAAGGAAGGCCATGTCAGAAAAGTTTTTTAGCAGTACTCTATAGGTGGTATTCCGAGCATAACAGGTACACAACACCCATCATAGTTTGTGAGTAGACCGCACAGGATCTCTAGAGCACCGCATCAAATATGTCAAAGAAATTATGGTCCGTCGATTCTAATTGGTCGTTCAACAATTTGTTTGGAAACCTCTTTTTGTTTTTGTAAATTTCGATGTTTTCCAAAACGTTGAGTTGCTTCCTTTAGGTGCTTTATCCAAGATGTTCATACCTTGTTGCATAATACATTAAATTGTATAAATCAAGTCGCGCTATTGTGGTCCCACCAGATAAGTCCAAGGCCACAGTCATCATTTGGGAAGCTGACTATGTTTCCAAAACAGAGCAATTTTTTCGCGAAAACAACATCACGCAGATGACTAAGAATCGAATTAACAAGTTTAATCCGGAAGTTAGGAAAGCAATAGATCGGTCGTATTTTTTGCTGGATGGTAAAACTAGGCGTGATTTAAAAATTATGGCGGTCGAATTACCTATGCTTAGGGCATAGGTTAAGACCCACAAAGTAGAAAAAAGCATTAGGCCGATTGTGGATGGAAGGTAAGCTCCTAATGCCAAGTTGAGCGAATATCTTAATAGTAAGTTGAAAGAACTATGTGTGTTTGAAATCTCTTACAGTTTAAAGAATAGTTATGAGTTGGCAAGTTTCCTTAAGGATGTAAGAGTACCAGAGGGCGCATGTCTGGTATCTTTAGATATAAAATACTGTATACTAATACTCCAATTAAAGAGTGTCTTCAAGTGGTTAAGAATAATTCGAATTCGATAAAGCATTGTAAGCTGAGCCAGGCCGAACTTGTGGAATTTGTCGATCTACTAGAAACGTCACTATCATTTAACTGCTTTCAGTTTAATAACAAGTATTACAGTCAGCGTGACGGCTTAGCAGTGGGCAGTTGCCTAGCTAGTACGCTGGCCGATATATTTATCAACAACCTGGAAAGTAAGTTATTCAGGGATAATATAGCGCTAAGAGAGAAAACGGTTTATTATAAGAGATATATAGATGACATTATAGCCCTCGTGATAGGTGATAGAAAAGACATCAATGATTATTTAAATACCCTGAATGCTATGCATAAGCAGATCATATTTACAGTAGAAGTTGAAAGTAATAACAGTATTAACTACTTATATCTCACTATTACTAAAGCAGCCGATCGTCATACGTTTAGCTTGAACAGGAAACCAGTAGCTACAGACCTTGTTATTCATGCACAATCGAACCATCCATCTAAGTATAAAAGGTCGTATTTTTGCTCAAGTAGACATAGGCTCTTAAAGCTGCCGTTGCAACGGAGCAGCGTTAGGCAAGAGATAGATGTTCTCAAGCATATAGCTTGTAGCAATGGTTACGATGCGGCCATGGTGGACAGGTTGCATACAAAAATTTTAAAAAGCAAGGATACGAAGGAAAGGCCATCTAACAATAGTAGGGGTAAAAAGTATGTTCCAATGATATATCAAGGCCCGTTGTCTGACAAAATAGACCGACAGTTACGTAAGTCCGGCGTGGTCCTGTCATATAGCACGAAAAATATTTTGCGCCCGAAACTTAGGCATGCGATTGAAGACAGCACCGATAAATTTAGAAACACAGAGGTATACAGATTGCAATATGGCGGGTGTGGAGGCTTTTATGTGGGGCACACGGAGAGATCGTTTTTTAAGCGCTTTCGTGAACACGCGAGTGCCCACAATAAGTACGCTTTGGGTGACCATCTGCGGGACTCGAACCATAAAATTACTGATATGCAACAAGGTATGAAAATCTTCCAAAATGCACCTGAAGGAAGCAAACTCAACGTTTTGGAAAACATCGAAATTTACAAAAACAGAAAGAGGTTTCCAAACAAATTGTTGAACGACCAATTAGAATCGACGGATCATAATTTCTTTGACATATTTGATGCGGTGCTCTAGAGATCCTGTGCGGTCTATTCACAAACTATGATGGGTGTTGTGTACCTGTTATGCTCGGAAAACCACCTATAGAGTACTGCTACAAAACTTTTCTGATCTGGCCTTCCTTAATTTCATGTGCCTATGCAGGTTTTCACAGTCGGTCCGTACTACGTTCATAATGAGTGTATAGGTGGTGAGAGCCTTTTATAGCACGTTCGTACTTTTTTTAGCGTTTACAATACCTAAGACCGTAGTGCCCAGACAGGTAAAGCCCAGCATATAGGTTTTAATCACTCGTCACATTGTATCAAAGTCGTGTTATGAACAGCTTACTATGTATAAATTCCTGACTTCCATATACGAATAAGGGTAAATCATAATGTGTGTTTTTGTATGGCGCTAATATGGATAACGCCTTTGCTTCAGATGTTTTTACTCTGTAATTGACGTACTTCATAGTATATATAGTATGCATAGCATATATAATATGTACAGTAAGTGTATGCGAAAGTGTTCTTTGCATGGCAGTAATAGTAAAGTTGTATTGTATCAGTAATAAGTGGTTATACCGTGGGGCTGTATGTGCACTGCCTGGACTGCCTTATCCAGTGGCCCGTCGCGAACCACTAGAATCGCAGCAGGTAAATCGGCGCGGAATAGGGCAGTGTGATGCCGGCCGTTATTAGTCGAGCAGCGGTCATGTACCAAATAGCTTTATCTTGTGACTTCGGTTTTACATATTTGATGGAAAAGAATGACCATGAGAGCCGTTGTTTCTTATTTTTGTGACAATGATTTTATATCAGCTGGTCTGCCTCGTGTATCGTTATATCCAAATGGTTTATAAATGTTAAGCTACATTCAGGTATGTGGTACTGTACTAATAGTAATGTATATAGTGTAAGCCCTCCCTCGAACCTGTCATTTTATATCTTCACAGATCCGATGATGGCACCTTGCAGACAAATAAAAACTACGCGAAGCGAAATGTAATGTGAGGAGGGCCATTCAATGAATTCGAAAGTAAAGTTCTATGTACTGACTTGGCAGAAAATCCTAAGAAATTTTGGTCTTATGTCAAAGCGGTAGGTGGATCAAAACAAAATGTCCAGGCACTCTGTGACCAAAATGGTACTGAAACAGAGGATGACAGACTAAAGGCCGAAATACTAAATGTCTTTTTCCAAAGCTGTTTTACAGAGGAAGACTACACTGTAGTTCCTTCTCCACATTGTCGCACAGATGACAAAATGGTAGATATCGAAATAGACGACAGAGGGATAGAGAAACAATTAAAATCGCTCAAAAGAGGAATGGCCGCTGGACCTGATGGGATACCAGTTCGATTTTACACAGAGTACGCGGAGGAACTTACCCCCTTCTTGCAGCGGTGTACCGTAGGTCTCTAGAAGAGCGTAGCGTTCCAAAGGATTGGAAAAGGGCACAGGTCATCCCCGCTTTCAAGAAGGGACGTCGAACAGATGTGTAGAACTATAGACCTATATCTCTAACGTCGATCAGTTGTAGAATTTTGGAC
Source organism: Schistocerca cancellata (assembly GCF_023864275.1). NCBI lineage: Eukaryota > Metazoa > Arthropoda > Insecta > Orthoptera > Acrididae > Schistocerca > Schistocerca cancellata. The sequence goes on from NC_064627.1 coordinate 648,475,396, forward strand.
CACGTATTATGTTCGAGTATAATGACTTTTCTGGAAACTAGAAATCTACTCTGTAGGAATCAGCATGGGTTTCGAAAAAGACGATCGTGTGAAACCCAGCTCGCGCTATTCGTCCACGAGACTCAGAGGGCCATAGACACGGGTTCCCAGGTAGATGGCGTGTTTCTTGACTTCCGCAAGGCGTTCGATACAGTTCCCCACAGTCGTTTAATGAACAAAGTAAGAGCATATGGACTATCAGACCAATTGTGTGATTGGATTGAAGAGTTCCTAGATAACAGAACGCAGCATGTCGTTCTCAATGGAGAGAAGTCTTCCGAAGTAAGAGTGATTTCAGGTGTGCCGCAGGGGAGTGTCATAGGACCGTTGCTACTCACAATATACATAAATGACCTTGTGGATGACATCGGAAGTTCACTGAGGCTTTTTGCAGATGATGCTGTGGTGTATCGTGAGGTTGTAACAATGGAAAATTGTACTGAAATGCAGGAGGATCTGCAGCGAATTGACGCATGGTGCAGGGAATGGCAATTGAATCTCAATGTAGACAAGTGTAATGTGCTGCGAATACATAAAAAGAAAGATCCCACATCATTTAGCTACAATATAGCAAGTCAGCAACTGGAAGCAGTTAATTCCATAAATTACCTGGGAGTACGCATTAGGAGTGATTTTAAATGGAATGATCATATAAAGTTGATCGTCGGTAAAGCAGATGACAGACTGAGATTCATTGGAAGAATCCTAAGGAAATGCAATCCGAAAACAAAGGAAGTAGGTTACAGTACGCTTGTTTGCCCACTGCTTGAATACTGCTCAGCAGTGTGGGATCCGTACCAGATAGGGTTGATAGAAGAGATAGAGAAGATCAAACGGAGAGCAGCGCGCTTCGTTACAGGATCATTTAGTAATCGCGAAAGCGTCACGGAGATGATAGATAAACACCAGTGGAAGACTCTGCAGGAGAGACGATCAGTAGCTCGGTACGGGCTTTTGTTGAAGTTTCGAGAACATACCTTCACCGAGGAGTCAAGCAGTCTATTGCTCCCTCCTACGTATATCTCGCGAAGAGATCATGAGGATAAAATCAGAGAGATTAGAGCCCACACAGAGGCATACCGACAATCCTTCTTTCCACGAACAATACGAGACTGGAGTAGAGGAGAGAACCGATAGAGGTACTCAAGGTACCCTCCGCCACACACCGTCAGGTGGCTTGCGGAGTATGGATGTAGACGTAGATGTATAGCGTGTTGAAACCGGTTATCCAGTAAACAATATTTAAGCGATCTTGGCTTTTGAATTATTTTTACAACAGAGTGCCCCACTACACGCTATGTGTTCACTGAAGGGATTCTCTTTAGATTCTTCTTCTGACACTGTATTGACATACTGTTCTGTATCGTCTGCATGCACACTATACGTACAGAGATAGTTCATGATGCCTTTATACACAATTTGAACACAAGGCAGCCCACTGTTCAGTCTTTCCAGCAAAAGGGATAGCGCCATCCATAGATCATACAGGATCGTAACGGTGGGAGGAAGGAGGGTGTTAGAGATAAATGGATCGATCTCCATATTACACATGAGTGTCGCGCCAACATAAAGTCATATTATGGAAAGCGTCAGACCCTCAAAGTAAATGTCTGGAGATAAAGAATACTCAGAGGTCATCTGTTCGTTGATGTAATGTTCTACACGACATATTTCATCCCCAGCTTCATAAACCACGCTTTAACAGTTCTCGGTGCAGTTTCAAACTGTAACATTATGCACCAGTCAATGTACACTGAAGCTTCTATACCAATATTTAAGCTCTTTGAACCACTAGCTGTTAAATTATAAGTTGAAGTGAAAAGCAGTAGAGCACTGGGGAAACGGCAGATTCTCATTCACCACAGTAACACTCTGTCCTTGCTCCTTGCAGTAATATCGGAATGTTCTGAGATGGTGCATACATCGGAGACCAGTACTGACGTGCACTGTGTGACTGTAGGACCCCCAGCACAGTTTTCCTGAGAGTTGGGGACTTGTTGAGAGTCTAAATCAATGTGTGGGGTGGATAATAGCAGCTTGTTGCCCTCCTCCAGCATGCTGGTCAGGTGTGCTACTGGATCCCACGGTGCTGCTGCTGCTGCTGCTGATCCTGATGGGCCAGAGTGCGCTGCAAGTCCTGACAAGGCAATGGTGGTTGCCACGGCTCCAGCCAGCCTAGAGGCCGCTCAGCAAACAACAAGAAGAAACAATAAACATAGAGTTGGACAAATAAAGGGAACTGCTACATGCAGTAATAGTAGCAGCAACATGTAATGGCTACTTACTTGTATGTGTCTTCTGTGGTGGAGAGGCAGATGAGGATCTCAACTTTTGGTGACACTTCACAGTTCTTCTTCTTCCGGAGACTGACTGCGACTGGGAGTGGTGAGCTATTGTGGTCGCTTTATATCCCCTACATCACGATCACGTAACCGGAAAATTGCCACGTGGTGTAGCCGTGCGGTCTGAGGCGCCTTGTCACGGCCCATGCGGCTTCCCCCGTCGGAGGTTCGAGTCCTCCCTCGGGGCACGAGTGTGTGTGTTGTCCTTAGCGTAAGTTAGTTTAAGTTAGATTAAGTAGTGAGAAAATGGTTCAAATGGCTCTGAGCACTATGGGACTTAACATCTGAGGTCATCAGTTTCCTAGAACTTAGAACTACTTAAACCTAACTAACCTAAGGACATCACACACATCCATGCCCGAGGCAGGATTTGAACCTGCGACCGTAGCAGTCGCGCGGTTCCGGACTGAAGCGCCTAGAACCGCTCGGCCACCGCGCCCGAGTAGTGGGAAGCCTAGGGACCGATGAGCTCAGCAGTTTGGTCCCATAGTCCTTACCACAAATTTCCAATTTTAACCGGAAATTAATTATTTGTTGACTTCAGCAAATATTTCTAGAACGATTGTCAATCAGCCATTTGCCTTGGAAGGAAGGCATCTCACGTACTTTGGTATTCTGCAGGGGTTTACAAGGTAAATGCTGCTTTGTTTGCGGTTCGGTCCAACTACGAGTGACGGCACATGCAGGCTCCGCAGTGGCATGTTACAGAAGGAGAAATGGAGAAAGACCACGTGTTTCGACAGGAAATTCTCGAGTACTTTTGTTCCGGCGTCAGCATGACACCCGGTTTGTCACTCGCGAGGCCCGAGCGCGGCGCTGCTTCTCTGGCTCTCGCCGGTGTGGCGCAGCCCAGTAGTTGACATGGGCCCTGGGATGCACGGGTGGGGCAGCCTGCGTGGGTGGCGAGATGGGATGATTACGTGCTTTTCGATCGAACGATTTTTAACAGGGTAATTACTTGTGAAGGGAGTTTCATAATACACTCCTGGAAATTGAAATAAGAACACCGTGAATTCATTGTCCCAGGAAGGGGAAACTTTATTGACACATTCCTGGGGTCAGATACATCACATGATCACACTGACAGAACCACAGGCACATAGACACAGGCAACAGAGCATGCACAATGTCGGCACTAGTACAGTGTATATCCACCTTTCGCAGCAATGCAGGCTGCTATTCTCCCATGGAGACGATCGTAGAGATGCTGGATGTAGTCCTGTGGAACGGCTTGCCATGCCATTTCCACCTGGCACCTCAGTTGGACCAGCGTTCGTGCTGGACGTGCAGACCGCGTGAGACGACGCTTCATCCAGTCCCAAACATGCTCAATGGGGGACAGATCCGGAGATCTTGCTGGCCAGGGTAGTTGACTTACACCTTCTAGAGCACGTTGGGTGGCACGGGATACATGCGGACGTGTATTGTCCTGTTGGAACAGCAAGTTCCCTTGCCGGTCTAGGAATGGTAGAACGATGGATTCGATGACGGTTTGGATGTACCGTGCACTATTCAGTGTCCCCTCGACGATCACCAGTGGTGTACGGCCAGTGTAGGAGATCGCTCCCCACACCATGATGCCGGATGTTGGCCCTGTGTGCCTCGGTCGTATGCAGTCCTGATTGTGGCGCTCACCTGCACGGCGCCAAACACGCATACGACCATCATTGGCACCAAGGCAGAAGCGACTCTCATCGCTGAAGACGACACGTCTCCATTCGTCCCTCCATTCACGCCTGTCGCGACACCACTGGAGGCGGGCTGCACGATGTTGGGGCGTGAGCGGAAGACGGCCTAACGGTGTGCGGGACCGTAGCCCAGCTTCATGGAGACGGTTGCGAATGGTCCTCGCCGATACCCCAGGAGCAACAGTGTCCCTAATTTGCTGGGAAGTGGCGGTGCGGTCCCCTACGGCACTGCGTAGGATCCTACGGTCTTGGCGTGCATCCGTGCGTCGCTGCGGTCCGGTCCCAGGTCGACGGGCACGTGCACCTTCCGCCGACCACTGGCGACAACATCGATGTACTGTGGAGACCTCACGCCCCACGTGTTGAGCAATTCGGCGGTACGTCCACCCGGCCTCCCGCATGCCCACTATACGCCCTCGCTCAAAGTCCGTCAACTGCACATACGGTTCACGTCCACGCTGTCGCGGCATGCTACCAGTGTTAAAGACTGCGATGGAGCTCCGTATGCCACGGCAAACTGGCTGACACTGACGGCGGCGGTGCACAAATGCTGCGCAGCTAGCGCCATTCGACGGCCAACACCGCGGTTCCTGGTGTGTCCGCTGTGCCGTGCGTGTGATCATTGCTTGTACAGCCCTCTCGCAGTGTCCGGAGCAAGTATGGTGGGTCTGACACACCGGTGTCAATGTGTTCTTTTTTCCATTTCCAGGAGTGTAGTATTGCTCGTGCGATCGGAATAAAAAGAGCGATCAATTTAATTACTTCTTTTAGATCTGTTTTACAAGACCTGCTTCTTCCCAAACCGCCGAGAATGATGAGCAAGAGAGATCCACCCCCTGCAACCTTAATTTTCTGTAAATAAACAGTATACCCTCTGCTAAGTAATTGAGCTTCCTGTCGTGAGATCCATCCTCTCCGGCACAGAGCCGCCAATTTCCAGGTATGGGAGGGGAAGAGGGGAGTCTGGTACCGCGCCAGACGTCGTGGATGTCGAAGACCCATAGAGGTCTCTGCGCCGGCCGGAGTGGCCGTGCGGTTCTAGGCGCTACAGTCTGGAGCCGAACGAACGCTACGGTCGCAGGTTCGAATCCTGCCTCGGGCATGGATGTGTGTGATGTCTTTAGGTTAGTTAGGTTTAATTAGTTCTAAGTGCTAGGCGACTGATGACCTCAGAAGTTAAGTCGCATAGTGCTCAGAGCCATTTGAACCATTTGAGGTCTCTGCACCATCGCGCCGTAAGCTGTGGCAGCGCGCCTCCTGGCCTGCTTTTAGTGTGAAGGCGCCACAGTGGAACACGTGGTTCCAGCGGCCAATAGCGGCCTCCCCGATAGCGTAGTTAAGTGCCTGCCTCTCGCTCAGCCAGCCAGTCTAATCTCGCGAACTTTGGTTGACACCTCGCCTCACGTTAGACAGTTTACTTCGCTGTTCTGTGTACGAATGGACATGTTTGTTTCCTTGTGACTCCATTGTTCTAATTTGTTGTATTCGTTCTGTCCTTCGTTGGTCGTATTCGTCCTCTTCCGTTGTGTTGTTGTTTGTGGGCCTCTCCATGGGTCCCGCCGCACTTTCCATCATGGCTACCCTACAACCGTCCCGGTCGCAGTTACAACAGGGAGGGGAGGGTTGGGGGTTTATCAGAGGGCGAGAGGTTAATTAATTGATCAGTTTAATTAAGTAGTCAATCAAACTGATAAGAGTGAAAGGAGCCTATTCGAATAACTTAGGCCTGAAGGTATACCCATATCAGAGAGGTAGAGGGTTGGAGGTTTCTTTAGGTTTTGGGAGAGAAGGGGGAGGGGTGTTGGTAACAATAAATTAAGGACCTGTCAATCAAAAGAAAGGATTATTACTAGGTGGAGATAAACTGTAAATCAAAAGAGAAAAACAGGTTTTCCCTGAATGTATGTTTGCATCTGATGTAGGCAACTTGCACTAACAAAATGCACTCATGCTCTGCTTGCCCTACTACTTACCTATAGATCCCTCATGTACATTTTTATGTTATGTATTTTCTGTTTAAGAGACAGTGTGTCAGAAAGGGCAACGCACATTGTTCAGTAGCAGTCTGACTCATCGTGGATTGCATCTTGCTGTTTGATCATTGTATTCTGAATAGAATCTGCATCTTTAAATTCAAAGTTAAAGTAAGACTTTTCATGGCCAATCTGTTAATCAAACAATGGCACATTCATCAGCACCTACAGCCTGAAACACTCACTAATAAGTAAGTGACAGCGATTTCATTTTTCTTACAGGAATTCACATTAACACTCAAGAGATGATTAATATTTTCGTATTTCTGGATGTAAATTCAATACATCCCGCTACCACTTCTGTTATATGTCCTTTTGACAGCCAACCTTTAATTTATGCACTTTACGTGTTTGAGCACATTCAGATAACTTCATCATTTTCGTATATGCTCACTGCTGCCCAACAAAGAATACATTACACTGGCGTCAGTAACAGACTATTTCAAATTTAAAAAAAAATCTCATGGGATAGATAAGGATGGTTAACAGTAATTTTTACATGGTCAACAAATCCTGGAGATTCTATTCTTCGTTGGTCAGGTCGTATGCAAGCTGATGTTGAAGATATGACCACACTTCCAAAACAGGGCAAAATTGCTGTAGAAACAATGGAAATTCGTGTTCCTGTTGTTAAATTTGAATATTCGCTTGAATTAGAACAAGATAGACTTAAAAATCCAAAAATTCCCATATCTTTCTTTGAGCTACAAACCGCAGAGAGTGCTGGACTGGATGAAAAGAGAAATTCTGATTTAGGCATTAAAAATTTCTATAACTCTGTAGAATTTGATATGCCTTATTTCATCTTCATTGTTTTCCAGACAAAAAGGAAAAACAATCAGTTAGTTGATTCTTCCTTATTCGATAATTTGAAAGTACAGAATATATACTTGGAAAATGGGAGAAATGAAGTTTTTCCTCAAGAAATGTGGAATCTAGATCCGCCAAATAATTATCTAAAACCTTATGATGCTTTCCTAGATTTTAAGAGAACTACACAATGGTGATGTCCATTCAATTTTATTATCCTATCTAAGTTATAAATATGTCTAGAAGAATGAATGTGTTAGCTACTCAGAAAACAACAATGAAGTTGTGTGCAATTTTTAAATAAAAAATTACAAAAGATACATTTGTGTATGTAGTAATGTACAACAAAAAGAATTTGACTTAATGATTCACAGCACAGAATTTTGGTTGAAAATTTTTGAAGAGTCTTTTTTTATTTTTGTGGATGTGTTGGTTTGCACACTCAAGTGATCCATTTATAAAAAAAATGTTAGTAAGTAAGTGTCTAGTGTGCTCAACCTATCCATTTATAACAAAATGAAAAGTGTCATTAAATTATCTGCAAGTGCACTCAATGTTCCAACTTACCACTACAAATCTACTCATGCCCTGCACGTTGTCATGTTGAATAAAATCTGCATTTGATTTCGCGTCCATAATTCTTCTCACTTTGCCCATAACTTCATTTTGCTATTGTAACTAGTCTGCACATGCTTAGACACAGTACATAAACATATGCACTTATAATCGCATGCGTTAAAAGTAAGTACTATTACAAATGCACAATGCTAACCTTGGTTGTTTTGGCAAAGTGAAAGTTAAACTCAATAGCATTACACTGTCTTTATATCAGTAGTTGTTCTCAAATTGTAGCTTGAAATGAATTTTTGCCTTACCATGAGTCATCAGTTTAGTAGTTCATGTCAATCTTTAGTGCAACAACGGGATAGTATGCATCATAGTCTGTACCTTTATTACTGTATTCGGTACTGGTTTATTTGTCTTTATTTTCAGCTTGGCAGCTCTCTCTTTCATATATATCAGGGTCAGTTTTCTTCAGATCCATATAACATTCCTTAGATGCTTGTGCTTTTCATGTAAAAGAAGTTTGGGTTCTGGTTAGTATACAAATTATGGATACATATATACACATAAAATCACAAAAATACAAATATTATTAAGAAATTCTATTTTCTATTACTTTGGCCCCACAGTCAAAGGGCGCCAGTTGTATAGAGGGTGTAAATTTTAAGTTGACAAACCAGAATTAGTCGAAAGTAAGCTTTATGCGAAAAAAATGTGTAGAATCCAAAGTTGATTATTTTCGAGGGGGACATCTGCTGGTGCTAAAATTAGCCCACCACCCCAGCCCCTTGGAGGTGGGGCGGGAGGCAACAACAAAAATTTCAAATGGGAACCTCCATTTTTATTGCAGAATCGAATTCTACATAAAAAGCTACGTACATTTGTTTTGATTCTTGGTAGTTAGCACTGTAATTCAAGAAAATCCATGTTCTCATTTTTGTATGGAAAATGATTACAGACAAATAAAAAATACTTATTTACTTTGTAAATTTTGATTCACAAAAACTAAAACTCTCTCTCTCTCCCTATATACTGGGGTTTGAGAGACTGGAATTAGAGTTTTACAAATGTTGACCCAATCCGAATCTGCAGAAAAATTAATATTATATACTGTATATATGTGTTTTATTATTTTATTTAATTTATATTTTCTTTTTATTTTTAATTTTATTTTGGGTTCCACTGCAAAGATATGAGAATGCACGGGTCGTTCTTTGATTTATTGACACAGAAATGTAGCATGGAATCCTCAATAATTGTTGAAATTACTTAGACGAATCCATGCTCAAAAATAGGTAATCATTATAGGCTATATACACATACAAAAAAGTATTTCACCATTTTGAATACGTAAGGACCTACATGTGATTCAATTACGTCTTAGTGCAGGCCAAGACTGTATCCTATTGCGCGTTACATAAATCGTCTGAATAAATAATTCAGTAGTTTGAAAATGTCAGTTTCCTACAGATCATGGATGATAAAAATAATATCGCCGATCTCCAGCGTCGTCTGTGGAAAGAACGGGATAGTAATTATGATAATCTGAAATTGCCGCTTAATGGCGGCCAATTGTCGCCGTTCAGCAATGTTCAGCTCACTACCGACACGGCGTATGAAATTCTTTTAAAAATGATGGAACAAGAAAACGGGATATGTGGTGCAGGTTACAGTTAAAATTAACAACAGCGATACTTTATACATATACTGGAGCTCACTGCTCAAATAATAAAACATGTTCAAATGGTTCAAATGGCTCTGAGCACTATGGGACTTCTTAACTGCTGAGGTCATCAATCCCTTAGAACTTAGAACTACTTAAACCTAACTAATCTAAGGACATCACACACATCCATGCCCGAGGCAGGATTCGAACCTGCGACCATAGCGGTCGCCCAGTTCCAGACTGTAATGCCTAGAACCGCTCGGCCACTTCGGCAGGCAATAAAATATGTACTCACCTTATTATGTAGACTGCATTCAATGGCGTCCTATCTGAACAAGAACAAGCAAGAGAGTGTCTGGCGCTTTTTGTTTCACGCCGATACCAAAAAGAACAAAGATAATAATAATACTTATGCAACAGATAATAGTTTTTCTTTGTAATTGCATTATTCCTTGACTTTCAGTAGATGTCTTTTACATATGTCAAATATAATCGCTCAGTATCGTGGAAAAATATATAAGAATTTACAGTTTGCCTAATCTGGGCTATGGGATGTCATAATTGGTACTGTTATATTTACATGATTACGGTTCATACATGCAGTGGGACCATATTTTGTTAACATACAGTAATTTCCTCTGTAATAACTTTACCCTTTTCCTTTGACAGTTTCTGCCATGTTGAGCTTTCGTCCTTAAAATAGTTTTATAAAGATGTCTTTGCCATCAAGATGTAAAATGCACACGCCACGAGAAAGGTAAATTATACTTTTCCATTCTGTCAAGGATCTTAGTTATGCAGCTCGAGTTACCATTACCTATCATTAACATAATTTGCGCCTACCATTTTACAGTCTGCGATTTAGCATCAATAGCTCCTAAAATCTTGCAGTTTTGCATGGGTATAGCTGTATACACTTCTTCTCACTGATATTATCATAAATGTTACTATCCATTATGTTTGCTATAGTTCCAGTATCAGTTATTACGTCATTGTTTCTTTATAATCTTTTAAAAATCTACTGAATAATTCGAATGGATAAAGTACTTCATTTATCTTACTTTTTATCTTTCCGTTATTAAGAATATGGCCTTCTATGGTTAACTCATTGACTAGAGTCGAACAAATAAGAGCCGATGTAGAAATAAATGGAAATTCCATTCTAGACAAAATATTGTTACCTTTCTTTATGGTGATAACATCAAACAGTTTTTCTACATAATCATCGATTATTTTTTATTGGATTTTCCATTATATGTTGGATAATTTGTACAATCAGTTCCAATAATACTGAAGTTCATGTATAATGGGGCATGATCATCTTCAATATTTATATTAATCTCCGTAAAGTTGTTGGGGAGATTAAAATTATTTTTAGACTTCTCATTCACAGGGAATGAATAAAACTGATAACTATCGACTTTGTTCATGATTTATTTAAGGATAAAATATATTAAGAAATTTCTAAAATAACTGTTACACAAGTACCACTAAAGTCGATCAAATAACCATTTTCTTCAGTTATTGTAACTTCTGAGTCCTAAATTGGGTCAAAAACAGGAATATTTACAGGATAATGCGGTTTGTGAATTATTGGTCCACCAAATTCTGCATTCGGCTTTAATGAGGTGATAATATTAGTTTCTTTGTGAAAATGCTCAGTTTGCTTTACAAACATCCCATCAGCCAAATTAAAATTTATATTTATTAATTCAAATGGAATAATTTTAGGAACATGTTTAGCAATAGCCTTTTCTTTAGCCACAACAATTTGACTACTAAATCAAAGTACACTTCCTATACTATCTATTATATCCATAGACAACTTAACATTACTCTGAATAATAACTCTGTTTAAAATTTCATCCACTTTAATGTGAATATTAAGATTCTTCGAATTAATAAATTTTTCCAAGTTTTTCAAACTATACTGACCTATAGGAATTTCTGTTGTCTCTCCATCGCTGTAAAGTTTACTATTTTTCGATGTAATATTTGGAGTTAAGAAAGTTGAATAAACACTGACTAGTGAAACATTAGTACAGCTATCTCATATAGGTATAGTCAATCTTTTTTTGATAACAGATGATATACCACTCAGTTGAAATAATCCACTCATTTACTACTAAAATTTTTATTAGTAAATGAGTGAAACTGATTGGGATCCAAAAAAAAAGACTTCCAGAAAAGAAGTCGAAAAACAAACATGGTAAGCTTTCACCAAATTCACTTCGAAGTGCAATAATTGGGCAGAGAGGATGTGGAAAGACTACATTAATGATTGACAGTTATATTCTAGCACACAGTTGGTTAAACTGGAATAATATTAACTAATTGTATGTTTATTCAAAAAGTTTATATCAACCAAAAAACAATAATTTATAAATAAATGTGAAAAAATTGAAGATAAAATTAATGAAAAAATGTTAGTTTTATTGAAAATAACGAAGAAATCATTCCATTAGATGAATGTGAAGAAAATTCAGTTGTTGTATTTGATGACTTCATTCTCGAAAATCAAGATATCTTTAGAGAATATTTTACTAGAGGTAGACATAAAGGAATAGATTTTTTTTTACTTAGCTCATATGTACTCAAAAATACTGAAACAGTTATCAGAGACAATCTAAATTTTTTAAATATCTTTAGACAAGATGGCACAAATATAAATCATATTTACCATTTGTTTATTGGAGGAGAGTTAAAGTTTGATGGTTTTAAATAAATGTGTAGTAAATGTTGGAATGACCAGTTTGGATTTTTCAAAATAGACATGACTAGAAAACCGAATAATGGTAAGTATAGAAATAAAATACAACATTTCATAGCAACATAAACATAAAATGTAAACATTTTTAATTAATGTTTTTTATTCTTAATAAATGTTTGCAAAATACGATCCAGAAATCATTTAGAAAAAGCCAGAATAGAGAGTAAAAGAACGGTTAAAAGAAGAGTTTAAAAAATGGAAAAAAAACAAGAACAGAGTATGAAAAATTTAAAAAAGAAGATCAAGCAGTTATCGATGCCATTGAACAAGTCAAACAAGGAATTGAACGATCAGGTGATAATGTTCGGAAAGGTATTGAAAAAAATAGAGAAGTTGAAAAACAAATGGTTCCTTATTATTTTGATGAATTTAACGATATTCCAACAATCAAACATTATGAAAGCCATAAAAGAGATTATACAGTAAGCGAGTCGGACATAACGAATTTGCTAGAGATATACAATGAAGAACAGAGCAGAGATGTCAAAAAAAGAATAGTGATGTTAAGAAAATTAATATAAGTAAAAAAATGCTAAAATATGAAAACCATAGTGAAGATACTACTTTTGGATTAAGGCCTGTTGTACCTTTAAATATAGGAAGATTACCAGTAACATTTGAAGGATATGAATTAGAAACTGGTGAAAAGGAACTGACAGATTAATGAGTCTTCTAACTGAAAAACAGATTACTATGGATGATATGGGTGAAAAGTTTGATGGCGTAGATTTATCAAATTATGCAGATATATTTTACAATTCAGGAGTATTGCATTCTGATAATAATCCAAATAAAATAAGATCAAGTAGAGGTAATAAATATAAACATTTCATAAAACCAATTGTTGGTGTCTATTTTCCAAACTTAAGAAGACCAACTATAGATTCTAGTTCACCTGAGAAAAAAGGAGAAGGTTTAGTTAAAAATATACAGAAAAACCAGTTGAGTATGTTTTGGATGGATGACGTATGGCAATCAATCGATAGGTTAGCAGGAAAACCATGGTGAAGAACTAGTGGGGAATAAAAATTTTCACAATGAAAAAGTCGTCATAACACAGATGCTGATGAACAAATTTTGTGACTTCATTATAACAACACAGAAAGAATCCCATACTTGATTAGATTTTTGAATAATGTTCCACACACATTCTGGGGAAGTGATAGATATGTAAAAGGATTAGTCAATTAGGCTTTAAATTTACCATTGTCAGAGAAACATCTACCAGGATATAATTGGTGTGGACCATATACTAATGTTGAAGAAAGATTAGCACATGGTGATCCAAGAATAATCAACTAGATGAGGCTTGTAAAAGACATGATATTGCTTATTGTGATCATAAATATTTAGAATCTAGACATCAAACTGATAAAGAACTTTAATTAGCTGCAAAAGAAGGAATGCATGCAAGTGATGCTCCATTAGGAGAAAAAGTTGCAGCAACATTAGTTAGAGGAATAATGTATGGAAAACGAAAATTAGGAATGGGCCTAAGGATGGATGACAATGGATAGGGAGTATAAAAATTTTATCTTATTAAATTTTTAATCTGTGTAAATGAACAACTTTACAATCGATTATACTTTGCTACCTAGTGGCAGAACCAATCCAAAATCAATTATATTAAAGTTGAATAATGAACAATTAAATGCAATTGAACCATTTTTGACTGAACCACAAAAATGCAAGAAAGAGAAAACTGGAGGAAATTTACTTGTTACATTAGATATTCCTGTTGTGAAAAAAATATTGAATATCTTACAAAAAAGATAGGAGTAAACGGACTAACACAACATGAAGGTGGATTTCTACCATTACTTTTGGCTGCATTACCATATAGCAACTATTGGTTCACTCAGTGGAGGATCTGCAGCAATTGCAAATGCAGTATTGAACAAGAAGGAAGACAATAAAGAATTTGAAGAACAGAAAAGACATAATCTAACAACTGAAAAGGAAGCCGGTACTGGACTGAAGAAAGCAAAAAAAAAATTCGAAGATCTGATCGAAAAATTTAACAGTCCTTTATCTAATTTTGACATAGAAAAACTTGCTAAACAATGGAAAATTAAACACTTTCGTGGTGTATACATGATTGATGAATTACCGAATCATCCAAGAGAATATGAATGTGTAATAGTTAATTTAGATGTATCTTATCTTCTGGTACTCACTGGATTGGTTATTATAAGAATAACAACATAAAAATTGTTTTTGATTCATTTGGCGGTAATATACCAAACAACTAGTTAACTATTTGGGAAAAATGGACTATAATACAATACTGAGAGAATCCAAAATTTCGATGGAGTAATATGTGGTCATTTGTGTCTATTTGTTTTAAAATTGTTATGCGAGAATTATAAGTTTAATGATATTTTGGATTTAATAAATGGACATTTTTGGAAATAAGACAGGACAAACTGAAGGGCTTAGCATGCCTGCCTTCGATCTAGAAAAAATCAAAAGCGAAATTGATCCAAAAATAGAAAATATGATTAAGCAATTTCAATCATCAATAGACTCAAAGATAGCCAATCTAATTAAACAATTTAAGAAAGAATTTAACGCAATTTTTAAAGTAACTGAAGGTTATATCAGCTTTAAAGGTAGAAGACTTGCGAATGTAAACGACCCAATTGATGCAAAGGATGCATTGAACAAACATTATTTCGATAATGAGTTATCAAATGTTGTTATGCAAATATTCTGACACAATTCAGTAACTATGACACTACAAAAGACTTTGATGAACGAATAAAGCAGAATAATAAAGATGTTTCAACAACTTTTAAACAAAATTTAACAAGCATTCTGACACTATTCGCTAATTACTTTACCAAATACGAAGTAGAAATACATTTCACAGATTACGTGAAATATGTAACCCCATACTTGAAAGAGTTAAGTAATCTTAAAGATAAAGTATATGATGGACAAATAATTGAATTTACTTTTATGACTAGCAGTAAGCAAAAATTCACAATTTCGAAAACGATTTCAAGCTTAAAAGAATTATTATTATTAGTAAGAATGCAAACAGAGACTTGAACTTTGATGACTCTGACATCACTGTAAGCGTGGGTGATAAGCTATATGAAGTAAACAATGACAATCAATCAATCATGGTACCCAAATCAAATTTTCTAACTGTAAGATTGAAAGATACAGTTAAAACCGTTCCTGTAGATGTAAAGTTAATTATAGCTGGTGAAATAATTTAAAATATAATAAATTTTATCTCTGTCCATGGATAATCACGATCCTGGTTTTGCACTCAGTTCTTCAGAGTGATTATGCTTTGCACTCGGCTCTTCAGAGCGATCACATCTACTGTTTGAAGTGAAAAAAGTTTACTGAAACACATAATCCTCACAGAGTAAAAACAAAAAATGGATGGCAGAGGATTGAAGGTCTGTGCAGAGTCTGTAAAAAGAAGAAAAGTAAATTCGTTAAAAAAATTTTGTAGGTGAAAAAGGAGGTTGCAATTTACCACCCCTTTTATTCGTGAAGAAATCATTAATGAGCTGCATAAACCAATTAGAAAAAAATTTACATGAAGAAATGTAATTTCTCTTGGTATAGATGATTTATGGCAAGCCGACTTAGTCGAAATGGATTCGGGCAAGCAGAAAGAAATTTCGAAGATAAATCGAGGATACAAATATTTATTGATCATCATCAATGTCTTCTCTACATTTACCAGGGTTGTTCCAGTTAAAGACAAAACGGGCAAGACTGTGGCTGATCCTCTCGAAAAAATATTCAGCTTCAGAGACCAAAAAATCTACAGACAGATAATGGGAAATAATTCTATAACAAAGAATTTCATGAGCTGATGAAGAAATACAGCAATAATCATTATTTGACTTTTACAGAATTAAAAGCATCTGTTGCTGAACGATTCAACTGAACACTTAAGGAAAAGATGTGGAAGAAATTTGCTCTTTAATGAAATTGCAAATGGATCGATCTAGTCTCGAAACTAGTTGGTGAATACAATTACATAGTTGATCGAACTATAAAAATGAAGTCAACAGAGGTTAATGAAAAGAACTATAAGATAAAATTTAAAAAAAGGAAATAAAATTAGGAGCAGTAAACTTAAAGGACTTTTTGAAAAAGGATATACTGCCAACTAGTTAACAGAAATTTTCGAAATTGAATCTGTCATTCATTCAAATCCAATCATGTATAAACTGAAAGATATCGAAGGCAATTTTTATGAGCAAGAGCTACAGAAGACCAAATATCCAGATGTGTATCTTGTTGAAAAAGTTCTGAGAAAGAAAGGAGATAATGTTTATGTTAAATGTTTGGGCTTTGATAATTTGCACAACAGTTGGGTAAATAAAGATAAAGTAATACTCAGTGGACCACAAGTTACACCCTACCTACTTGCAAATCTACTAAAAAATTTTCTGTATAAATATACCAAATAGTATGAATGAGGAAACTGACACTTTCATTCTTTCTATCTGTATATTATCCTGATGATGATGAAGAAGATATAATCTCTACATTCATAAATCAATTAATGGATGAAAGTGTGAATTGTTTATTTTTTCTCAATGGGGATGAAATTTGTGTTGTTTATGAATATTTTAAAATTCAGCGACCATAAAATTTGGACGCTGTCTTTCGTCAAGAAATTGGCATGGATTAAACATCTAATACCTGGAAAATTGACAATCAGAAAAGGGGGACTGGCAGTCTCCATTTATTTTCGACAGTTCTTACATTAATTAAATTTGATGAAGATTCAGTAAATCATTAATCAATTCTTCATTTGTAAAATTATCGAAAGTATTGAAATAATTTCCATGCCAAACAATTCCCAATTTTTCTCTCATTTGTTGATATAAATTTATTGAATTTGGCTCATAATCAATTCTTAAAATTTGTTCGCTGTTTTGGTGCACATTTCTGATTATATCGATTTGCCTTCGTACATATTTTAATTGTGCTCAGATGACATAGTATCCATAATTAAAATTACACAATCTTAAAACAACAAAAGCTGGTCTTATATTTTCGTTGTTTGTTTGAGGAACAACATGGGGTAATAGTGCATCTATTTCTCTGTTTCTTGTGTTTTTCTTCCAATCCATATGTGGCATACAGCAAACCAGGGCTTAACAGTATTGGTTAAAAACAGTCTTGGTTGCATTTTTAGTTTTTTATTTTTCAATGACGCGTTTCGCCTTTTTAGACATCTTCAGGTTATCTACATAGAAAGCAGAGAACAAATACATCTATTTAAGAATCGTGATTGCGTTGTGCAGACTTGGATAACCTATAAGCGTGTATAAACAGATCAACTATTGAAAGAGCAAATACCTTAATTTGGTATTTCTTAGAAAAATCCTTTAGTCAGTGTAGCCAAAGGGCATCGTCGAATATATCAGGCCAACATCGCCTTCGTTAAACTCAATAAAAACTAGAAATATAAAATAATAAATAAAAAATAATTTTCTAGGTGGATGCGAGAGGCACCAAGATCTGCATAACGCGTTCCCATTCACAGGAGCGAGTAACAGAGTAAGATGGGGGCTCAGGTAGTAAGCATAATGCTCCACAGCATCGTGTGCCAGTACTAAAGCCTAATACAGAATCACCTCAAGAGGTGGCACTGTAACGCAGCAGTGATAAAAATGAGAGATCGTAAACTGGATATATGTACCCACTAAAACTTTATAAATGTAATACACATAAAACATTGATAAGATGGAATTACTAGGAGCAACACCTGTGCATAACTTATCCTAAAATTTTGACGAAGTAAAATATAAATGAAGGTGGTAAATTTAAAATGAGAAAACAAGGTGTATAATACAACACACAGGTGCAGTACGTAAACAGATTTTTCGTATCATATACCACTAGAGCGAGAACATTAAAAACACAGGACCGTAATTTCAGATAGAGAGGCTGCCCGTATAACACTCAATGCTGCGTCATTCGGAGCTACGGTCAACGCTAGGGATTATCTCGTGGTACCTCGTCACCACAACTGTTGAGACTTGGCCACATTCTGAGGCACTGCACCATGGGGTCGGCGTGCTCCAAATGTGGTGAAGATGGTCACACCTGAAAAGATTGCATGGCGGCTCCCGTGCAAAACACATGGCAAGAAATCTTGTGGAGCCACAGAACGGAATTGCCCTACTTATCGAATGCTAGAACAAAGACTGATTTCGAGGATTGATTATTGTTGAGTATGTTAAAGAGAACAGGATGCCAAAGCGGAAATCCCAGAGCAAAAGGAGTAGGTCTGCCATAAGGGCAAATCAATTTAAAGAATTCCTGAGGTCACTTTCGAGCGTCACCAAAACTGAATCAGTTGACAAAAGTGTTCAGAGTTCTCCACGATGGATAAAGGCATTCAAACTGAGCTCTCCCTTATGGTCACAACTCCCTCCTCCCACAGCCGGGGAACGAGGCCGATCAAAGACCAGCAGCAGCAAGGGCATCCTGTGGTAGTGGCAATCCCAAACGACGAAATCAGTAAAGAGGAGCAGAAACCGATCCAAGTAAGCACAGTAACCAACTCAAGTGCACATATAACCACACAAGACACCCCTGTAGTCAGGCTACCGCCTGTTGACCCAATTAGGGTACATCCCAACATTCAGTACACCATGCAATTGGCGAGGTTAGAGCAGCTCCTACCCTGACCACTGCCTTACGACATGTGGTTCGTGTGACTTAATACTCATAACAGCAGACTAGTGATACAGGAGCTGTGCAAGGAGGTGGAAGAGAAGAGACTGGATGTGCTCTGCCTGCAGGAGCCGTACTCCCAAGCTGGAAAAATAGTATTTGCAGCTACGACATGGCAAGTTGTCAGCAGAGGGGAAGACCTGAAAGCCACGATAATAATAACAAACAAAGTCCTGAGGGCCGCGATACTCTCACAGTACACAATTAGTCAGTGCAGTGTCATAGAGTTGTAATCTCCCGTGGGAGTAATCACACTAGTTAACATGTATTTCCAATTTGGTGATAACATCAAGAGACATCTTGACCACCTAACTACAGTAATCACGGCGTTGCAGGGACGAAATATGATAATAACTGTGTAAGTAGGCTGTTTATGTTTTCTTTATGTAAGTAGGCGGTTTAGGTTCTTATATTGGTAACACCGCCGCCACGTAGCGCTCTCTGTACGAAAATCACTGGCTGTGCTGTGTGCAGTATGCGGCTAGTTTGCATTGTTGTCTGCCATTGCAGCGTTGGGCAGCGGCAGCTGGATGTGAACAGCGCGTAGCGTTGCACAGTTGGAGGTGAGCCGCCAGCAGTGGTGGATGTGGGGAGAGAGATGGCGAAGTTTTGTAATTTGTCATGAACTGATATATATATTATGACTATTAAGCTGGCAATAGTGGCGCTCGCTGTATTGCAGTAGTTCGAGTAATGAAGATTTTTGTGAGGTAAGTTATTTGTGAAAGGTATAGTTTAATGTTAGTCAGGGCCATTCTTTTGCAGGGATCTTTGATAGTCAGATTGCGTTGCGCTAAAATTATTGTGTGTCAGTTTAAGCACAGTCGTGTATAATTTGTTCTAAGGGGACGTTTCATATATAAATTATTCAAAGGGGACGTTTCATATGTCGACCCTTAGCCGAGGATACCTCACTGGAATCTTCTGATTTTTTCTTGTAGTTTGTGTATTTAGTGTAGCTTTTGTTTATTGCTAGCGCGTAATTATAGAGAGAATTTCCTTGGTACTTGTGGTTTTTCGTTGTTGT
This sequence comes from Schistocerca cancellata, assembly GCF_023864275.1. Lineage (NCBI taxonomy): Eukaryota > Metazoa > Arthropoda > Insecta > Orthoptera > Acrididae > Schistocerca > Schistocerca cancellata. Next base: position 648,495,061 of record NC_064627.1, read on the forward strand.
ACTGTAAAACAGTTGTGGCATGCATGTAGATTTGCACCAAGTATTTCGCAGCTACAATTAACTTATTTTCAGTTCTATGTTAATGTGTTCTCTTATTTTTGCTCTTAAAATTGTACTTTTCTGTGTTATCGTGTGAAATATTGTGACAATAATGGCGTGTGAAAAACGTAACACTAGGCTCCAAAGTAAACTGAGAAATGACAGTGAAGACGAAAGCAGTGTGTTAGCGCCACCGAGTAATGAATTAACAAATATTCAAAGTAGTAATTTGGTCACTCTGCATAGGGAAACGGAGCGGGCGTCAAATAATGGTGTAGGCAGTCAAACAATTAGTGAACAAGGAGGCATTATCGATCGACCGGTCGGCAACAGCTCGCCTCAGGAATCCGAAATGACAGAACACAATATTGCAAATACTGTAGACTTGGGTTTTGGGTCCTCACCCTTTTCTCAAATGAGTCAAGACACATTTTCTGCTTGTCAAAATGTGAATGTTGCCGGTGAAAATGCACTGCCAAAAAGCATAGAGAAACAGATTCCAGACACTAATACATTATTATTGCAATTAATGCAAAAAATGGAACAAAATCAGAAACAAACACAGCAACAGTTAGATACAATGGGACAAAATCTTCAAAAGTTAGACACAATGGAACAACACCAGAGACAAATACAGCAACAGTTGGACACAGTGGAACAAAATCTTAAAAAGTTAGACACAATGGAACAAAATCTTCAAAAGTTAGACACCATACTTGAACAAACACGTGAAGATTTAACTACTGAGTTACATAACATCGAATCGAAATGTCAAAAAGTCTGTAATGACGTAAAAACACAAATTTGTGAGCATTTCCAACCTATTTTTTCGCAGCATGAAAATGCATTACAGAATCACGAAGCAGCCATAAAAGAACTACAAACTATTGTTCATGAAAATCATGAGACCTTGCAAGCTAAAATTGACTTAGTTGCATCTACCGATTCGGTTACGCAACTTGCAAAAACTCAGGAAAATTTAAAGGACACAGTAGATACCCTGAAAATTGGTTCAGAAAGACACATGGAGGAAATAAGTACACTAGCGGAGAAAGTAGCCGAACTTTCGGATCAGGTCACTAACTTATCTACAAAGGTAGATGATGATCTGAATGACACAAGACCCGTAGCCTTCACTAACACAGAAGAGTATGAACAAATAAGAAAATTCAAACAAAATCAAAATCAAATCAATACACAGTACAAAAGAGAAATCCGGGAAGTACAAGATCAGTTGACGCAGGTAATACAAGAATTACATATTTCAGAGGACACTCGCGCCCCAATACGGGAAGAGGGACATAGAAATACGGAAAAGCCACAAAATAATAACACAGGGCATTTCGGTAATTATGAAAGGAATTGGCAAGGTACACCGAATTTTGAGATGGAACCGCCGACACGACGTAACAATGACCGATGTGCTACTCGCCGACATGATGACTTTGACTATAAGCTGTTCAACACTACACGTAAATTCAAAACATTTAAGAATTCTGCCAACGACATTCATCCACAAGCATGGCTCCATCAATTCTCTCATTGTTTTCCTCCCAACTGGTCATTGGAGCACAGGTTAGAATTTATGTGTGGCTACTTGGAGAATGAACCAGCTGTAAGAATGCGATCGGTCATTCACGATTGTCACAGTGAAGGAGAATTTTATCATGCATTCTTCTCAGCATATTGGTCACAAGCTACACAAGACCGAGTAAAACATAGCATCATGATGATGAAACAATTTGAACAATCTGAATTTTCCAGTCTTGTCAAATATTTCGAAGACATGTTGCACAAGAATCAGTACCTGTCAAACCCATACAGCCCCTCAGAACTCATCCGCATTTGCTTAATCAAATTACCTGAACATTTACGGCATATTATTTTGGCAGGACGTTGCAAAGACGACATTGAAGCTTTTCAGGGACTCTTACAAGAATTAGAAATTGACACAGACAGTCGCGGGATGCGAAAACAGGAAAACAATCACTACAGGTCACATCCGTCACAATTCCGTGACGACAGAAACAATAAATGGCCACGACAAGCCTATTCTTACAACGTAAATCGTGACCAAAACAGACACCACCCGTATGACAACCACTGGCAGAGTAATAGTTACAGGGAAAGATCACCTTTCCGCGGTAATGACTATCACAGAGACAATCAGAGAAACAGACAATATGGGAACCAAAACAATTATTATCAAGGGAGACAGAATAACTTTAGACGCAATGGTCCAGCGCGCAGTTACGACTCAGGGAGAAATTCTCCACCACGTAACCGACAAGAAAGATACTATGGAATCCACCGACATGACGACAGACGATATGATCGTAACGACAGACCTGAACTACATCAGAACTGGCGGGATTCTCGTCACGGTGATTTTGTAGAAGTTAGGTCTCCAAATCCCAATAACGACGCGCGCCAACAAAGAGATAATAGGCAATGACTCACAACGCTGGCAGCCACAAGATGTACTTATGAAACTGGCGATACAGCTGCCGTAGCTAGTAATTACGTAAGAATGGAAGAAATTAGAGACATCTTACTCCAGGAACACGACGTAAAACATAACAACATTGCATATCCTGTGATTCACATTACAGTAAATGACGTAAAATTTACGGCAGTACTTGACTCTGGCAGTCCCATTTCAGTAATTAGTGAAACAGCTTTTAGCAAATGCAACAAATCGAACGATTGCCCCACACTTCCGTTATGTAAGATTAAATTACAAGGTGCAATCTTTGGAAAAAGTGTAGATGTACGCCAACAAACCAATTTAGAATTCTTTTGCCAAAGCCACAGCTTCTCTATGCACTTTCTTATTGTTCCATTATTGTCGACGGAAATTATACTGGGAGTAGACTTTTTGAATGAATACAAAGCAGTCTTAAGCTTTCACGATGCTGAAATAAGTTTAGAGAAAGAAGGTAAGTCAATAGCTTTGAAATTTGAAGACTGGCTCTCAAACCATGATGAGGAAATTAATAGGCTTTACGTTCTGTTAGACAACAGTTCGGAATTTTCTACGGAACTATACAATCACTCTGCAAGTACTGACAGGGATGGTATCGACGGCATATTTGAAACTAATGAGTTAATTCAGAATAAAATTCAAACAATTGAGAATTGTAATGACACTGATAGGCAGGACCTTTTTGAGATTTTACAAGCACATTCCACAGTTTTTACTCACAAAACAGGAACAATCAAGGGATTTCAATACCAATTTCGTGTTCGTGAGCATACTAAATTTTGTGTTAGACCATACGTAATTCCAGCACATTATAGGGACCGTGTTAGAACAGAAATACAATCTATGCTTGACGAGGGCATTATTGAGCCTGCAGTAAGCTCATACAACAATCCGTTACATGTTGTTGAGAAGAAAAATGGATCGATCAGGCTTGTCTTAGATTCGAGACAAATCAATACTATCATTATTCCTGAAACAGACAGGCCGCAGACGATGGAAGAACTTCTTCAAAATTTTAATAGTGTAAAAGTGTTGTCTTCCATTGGTCTCAGATCCAGCTTTTATCAGATCGAACTTCATCCAGAATGCAGAAAATACACAGCTTTCCTTTGTTTCGGCGTTTGTTATCAGTTTCGGAAACTTCCTTTTGGTTTGAACATTTCTTCGGCAGCATTCATTCGCGGGTTAAATTCCATATTACCTGAGTTCTTAAAACGTCACATCACCTTATATATGGACGATATTCTAATAGCAGAAGCTTCATGGGAACAACATAACCGCATCCTCAACAGTTTGTTACGTATTTTTGCAGAATCTGGAATTACAGTTAACTTGGAAAAGTCTGAATTCGGTAGGTCAAAGGTGAAGTTTTTGGGACATATTATTTCTTCTGAAGGCATTCAGCCGGATCCTGAAAAGTTAGAAGCAATCAGAGCCATTCCAGTTCCATCCACAAAAAGACAAGTTCGCAGTTTTCTAGGTCTCGTAAATTTTTACCGTCGTTTTCTGAATATGCAAATTCTAGTTACACCAAAACTTTGTTCTCTCACTGGAAAAAATACTATTTGGAACTGGGACGAACAAGCACAGTTGGAATTCAATTCTTTGAAAGAAGCATTACTTCACGCGCCAATACTAGCTCATCCAGATCTGTCACAAGATTTCTGCCTTAGCACGGATTCTTCTAAAGTCGGTCTTGGTGCCCACTTATTTCAAGAAGCCATAGAAAATGACACTACTGTTCAGAAAACCATTGCTTTTGCTAGCCGAGTGCTAACAAAATCTGAAAAAAATTATTCCGTTACTGAATTAGAAGCTTTAGCTATCGTTTGGGCATTTAACAAATTCCGTTTCTTTCTTTCTGGTAAGCACGTAAAAGTATACAGTGATCATCGTGCATTACAATTTCTTATGTCTTCAAAATTAAATCATGACAGGTTAAAACGTTGGGCATTGTTTCTGCAAGAATTCCGCTTCACAATAGTCTACATTCCCGGCAAGGAGAACATTGTTGCGGACGCACTGTCACGCGCACCGGCTGGGCTTGAGAAAAGTAACACAGAAGGCAACCTCGAGAAAAATTTCAGTATTCTTTACATTCAGAAAGTCGCCTTTGAAAACTTCATCACCACATCTTTAAAGGACATTGCTCATGAACAAGATAAAGATCCGATTTGGAAAGACATCAAAAGTAAATGGCATGAAAAGACACACACTCAGATTCGGCATTATTACCTGGTTAGAAACAACATACTCTTCAAACGCTGCACTGTTGATGACAAGCTATGGGTACTTTGCATTCCAGACGATTTTGTTAATAAGCTCATTTGGTACATTCATCTCAGCTACGCACATTTTGGTCCACGAAAATGTAATCATATTCTTCGAACGACTTGTTATTTTAACAATATGGATAAGCGAATTCGAAGAGTCTTGTCTATTTGTAAACTTTGTCAAAAGGCGAAACCATCTACTATCTCACATCGTGCTCCGTTGTTTCCTATTATTCCTTCTAAATTAAAAGAATTTTCTGCTGTTGATCTCTTGGGACCCCTAGTCAGAACATCGAATGGATTTTCGTACGTTCTAGTCGCTGTTGAACTTACTTCAAAATTTGTTTCTTTCACTCCGTTACGTAAAGCCACTGGACGGTCTGTAACCAACGCCTTTGTTAAAAATTTCTTACGTGAAGTTGGCCACGTTGCTAAAGTCATTTCAGGTAACGGACTGCAATTCAGATCTGCTGTTTGGTCACGCATGCTTCGGAATCATAAAATCAAACCTGTTTTTATTTCATTGTATTCACCACATTGTAACCCCTCCGAACGGATTATGAAAGAAATCAATAAGCTTTGCAGACTTTATTGTCACAGAAAGCATCAGTATTGGGACAGATATTTACACTTATTTCAAAACGTGCTGAATGAAATGCCTCATGACTCCACTGCTTTACCTCCTACTCTTGTACTGAAGAATGAAGAACCACCGAACAGAATCAGAGAGCTTGTACCTTTCCCGAATACACGTAAACTTCGAAACAAATATATAATTGATTTGGCTCTTAAAAATATAAAATCTGCAGCAAACAAAAGGAGAAAACTACACGGTAAAGCAAATGCAAAGAAATTATATATTGGTCAGAAAGTTCTCATTAAAGCTCATTCATTGTCACATAAGAAGAAACACTTGAGTCAAAAATTCTTTCTAGTTTACAATGGACCTTACAGAATCCGACGTATACCACATGATAATTGCGTTGAAGTTGAAACTCTGCGTACTAGGAAGAGTAAAGGTTTACACCACATTTCACATGTAGAACCGTTTATTGAAAGATAATCTGCTTTTTAACTTTGTCTTTGCCATAAAACGTTTCACTTCACGTTACTAGTATGCTTTAGAAACTGTTACCATGCAACAATGTTTAAAGATAAATATCCAGTCAATAACCAGGAAAACTTATTTAAACAGAAATTACGAATGCATTGTTATTGCGAACAGACGACACAGTGTTATTGTGTGTGTACATTCTTGCTTGTTAGTTGCACGATTACGTAACGACTATAAGGCTCACATACTTAGAACATTTACCAGTACTGCTAATGAGATTTTAATGTAACATTTTGGTTTACTTGAAAATACATTCTGAATTAAAGTACTTTCTGAGAGATACCAGATGACACAGTGGTTAGTTTATGTGACAGCTACACGATTATATCACGACGTTACTAATGAGTGACAATTTACAATGTTGCTTTTGCGGTGTATCTGTTTTATATCGGCACAGTTTTTTCTGAATCCTTCTAGAAAGCAAAACATGTTTTAGTAGTAACTTTTGTGGTATAGCTACAATGAGACAGCCTTTTCCGTAGCACAACAATACGTTACAGCACAGTAATTTCTTCATCACAACAATAAGCGTAATAACTAAGAAATCTATACGCAAAGCATTTCACTTTTGTTTATCATGAGGTAAGTACATTGGCTTCTGCTGAACTTAGCTTTCGGAGGACGATAACTACGACATTCCCACAGAGATTATCTTACAGCAAGACGCACATTTAGCGCTACAGGACATGTATTTGAGTGATTAATTTTGTACTTAAAACATTTATTTTTAAAGATTTTTGAATTACAAAGAAAGTTTTCCGTGATACATTTCATTCCATTGCTGTAATCTGTAACACCTGAGGGTATAATTACATTAATCCTCAGGGGGGTACATGCTTACTTTGTGTACCATGTGTTTGGCGAGCACAAGGAGCCCTAGCTAATATGGTATTTGCTTATACAACTTTACACATCGGTACCATATTTCTCTAATACATAAATTACACAGCTATCTGATCATTTAACTGAGAGAGACAAACTTTTTTACTACGGCAGTGACAGATGTTTACGTAATTACACCGTTGGATAACTTCACACTTACGAAATTGTATTTTGTCTGTACTTTGTGAACTGTTCATATTTTTTCGGACCCATTGTGATATTATGAGAGCTTTGAATGATATATTTGGTATGGGATCACGATTTTTAAAGTACGTTTGAGGCAGATGACACTATTGAAATGAGCAGAGAATATTTTTTATGGTTTGAAATTATTGCAGAAAGCTACGACTTTTTTGAGATTTGACTGAGGTGTTATGATGTTATTTTTACGACGACGATGTGTATTATGCTGTTGAGGTATGTTGCTACCATATATGAGGAATGTGATTACGAGTTTATATGTATATGAATAATGAATAGAACTTAGGGACTCTTGACTTGTGAAAAAGGATGTTGGAAACCAAGAATCGTACTTTAAGAGTTATGAAATGTGTGTACATGCGTGAATGTATCACAATGCTGGCGAAAATTTTTTTGGACACTGTAATATTCATAAGATTTTGTTTCTACAGATTTGTAATGCAAATTCTCGACCCGTGAAATTTTGTATATGAGACTGTCACTGTAGCGGAAACTGGTGTCGTAAATATTTCCGTAAGAAAGTTAAGTGACCACCTGCAGGTAATGCGTAGTGTGCACCCAGCTGCGCGACAGACGCCTGGAAAAAAGCCATTAGTGCCTTTCAGAGGCAGAGGTGGAGAAAAAAAAAAGAGACATTAACCTCGCTGTTGACATACCTTTGTAGAAAGCACCGCAAACATGACACGCTTACATCTGCACACCTGATTATGACAAGCGTCTTTCTCTAGAATTGAGGGAATTTTTACTGCGTTATGAAATGCCATATGGCTAATGAATGATGTTTCATGCCGTCCTTTGTACATATTTGCTCATTTCCTTTAATATCTAGTTCCTAGCTGCACTGCAGCATTGGTTAAAATAAAATTTAATATATGTACTAATATAGTTATTTTATGCCTACAGATCCAGTCAATAAGAAATTTATGATCTACTTACAAGAAAACGAGGGCACATAAATAGACATTTCCCTTCACAGGAATTGCATAAATAATTTCTTTACGATTTGGTAACTTATCTGCTAGTGTAAGTTCTCGTGATGCATCACTCTAGTGTTAAGATGTGACATAGGCATTTGACATGGCCATTTTAGTGTAATGTTTTTTCTGCTTGAGCTTTGTCATGTATAGATATAAGTTTTATATTTTTTATATTTTTTATATTTGCTGCTGCTGTTTGCCAGTCATAATGTTACAGAATTTGACTTTTATTACGCTGTTAAGCCAGTTTTACTACGGATTTAGTTTTCTTGTTGCTGCACATTGGCTCATATTATTTGTAATGGTGCATTGCTTCGTAATTTAGATTTACTGTAGCTTGCTTTGCAATTTTCCATTTTTCTTGCATTGCTGTTTGTGTTAATTTGTTATGTGCTGCTGCATTGCCTCGTCCCTTAGTCTAGCATCTGAGCTCAGTAGATTTAAGTTAGCTTAAGAGGGGGTAGCCTATAAGACAATGAGTTATGATGAATTGGAAGAAATGCATTGAGAAGCTATACGAAAAAGGTTTGGCAAAAAAAAAGTAGTGTACAGTGGAGAAAAACTATTTTTGACAGAGGATGTGAACAGAATACAGAAAGCAGGCTTAGATAGGACTTTTGGGAATAATGATGAACGAAGGGAGATCTCCATGCAAAATACTGCAGTAAAACAAACCCTGTCCTTTCCTTTTGTGTTATCCCACTATGTGTTTGTGTACCCTTGTGTATTTGTTTTCTTCCTGTCTCTGTGTAGTTTCATAGAATTTTTTCTTCTTTTAATATTAAGCTACATTCACTATGATGAGGAATACTGTTATCCTCAAATATAATTGGCATTAATAATATGTTATTTACCTTGTAAATATGCTTAGACATTATTTATTCTGTTTTGTTTTAATGCTCATGTGTGAAGTGGATGTTTCAATCATTATTCTGATCTTTTATGTATTTACTTATGTCATAATTCCTGTAACACTGATGTATATGTTTATTTCTATTCTGTTGTAAAGCCTGTACTACAAATGTTATCTGTATTGTTATGTTCTTTAATGATGTATTTTGTACCTTTGTAATTGTATTCTCATGTTATAAAATTGTAATTGACACCAGTTCATCTAATTAAGTAACTTGTACGTTACCTTTCACTGCACACATTTCTGTTGGTCATAGTATATGGACAATATGTGAGAAGTGGGGACTGTTAGTGTTTGCACGTGTGTTAATAATTCAGCAAGGGACTGGATAACAGCATTGCTGGTTCTAAGGACACTTCCAAAAAACTTTGTGAGTGCACAAGTGGTGGTTATGGACTTGCTCTATTATCCACAAGACTCTTCAATGGTGATTGTGCACCTGCACAGTCGCAACGGATGGCTGCTAGCCATCTCTATAAGGACTACAGTGGGTCTACATCTTTGATGACCCACCAATACCATACTCTCTACCAGGACTACAGTAGGTCTACTCTGTGATGACCTATCTACCAATCTTCTTCAAAACGTCGAATGACTCTGCTGTGGGTTTGCTCTGTTGTGGCCCATTACCTGTCTGCATGTCAAGAGTCAGCACTGTCTTTTCGTTGGAAGGACAACACTACTTCTTCAAGACTGCATGGAAATCCACTACTTCTGTGTGCAATTTTTTTTACTAATGAGACTTTGTGAAAAAAAAACTGTAATTACTATTGTGATGAACAATCTGGACTGTCTTTATGGACTGTGAGAAAATTTTAGCTTTTGACCAACATTGTATTAATCAGTGTGTGCATTTGATATCTTTCTTACTGTAATTATGAAAAAATTTTTCAAATCTGTATTGGCCACTGGCCAAAAAAATTTGTAAAATTTTATGTGGGCAGCATGGGGGCTATGTAAGTAGGCTGTTTATGTTTTCTTTATGTAAGTAGGCTGTTTAGGTTCTTATATTGGTAACGCCGCCGCCACGTAGCGCTCTCTGTACGAAAATCACTGGCTGTGCTGTGTGCAGTATGTGGCTAGTTTGCATTGTTGTCTGCCATTGTAGCGTTGGGCAGCGGCAGCTGGATGTGAACAGCGCGTAGCGTTGCACAGTTGGAGGTGAGCCGCCAGCAGTGGTGGATGTGGGGAGAGAGATGGCGAAGTTTTGTAATTTGTCATGAACTGATATATATATTATGACTAATAAGCTGGCAATAGTGACGCTCGCTGTATTGCAGTAGTTCGAGTAATGAAGATTTTTGTGAGGTAAGTTATTTGTGAAAGGTATAGTTTAATGTTAGTCAGGGCCATTCTTTTGCAGGGATCTTTGATAGTCAGATTGCATTGCGCTAAAATTATTGTGTGTCAGTTTAAGCACAGTCGTGTATAATTTGTTCTAAGGGGACGTCTCATGTATAAATTATTCAAAGGGGTCGTTTCAACTGCTGACATCAATGTAAAATCCCCCCTATGGTACAGCAGTACAAGGGACACAAACGGAAAAAAGGTAGAAGAATTCATCATGGCCTCACAACTGGTGGTGGCCAACAAACCTGGTAACCCTACTACCTACGCTGTGGGAGGAGGAAAAGTCACAAACAATGACGTGACCTTACTCATACCAAATGCGGTCAACATCATCCAACAGAGGAAGGTTGAAGAAAATGCCACCAATAGCGACCATAATCTCATAATCTCATAGAGGGTGCTGCTGGGCCATAGGGTGGGAGGTGCAAATGAATTATAAAAGAGCTGACTGGGAGCGCCTAGCGAGGGAGTGCGACATTCCTGCTTTACCAGAGGGTGACGCCAGAGGGTGACATACACCAGGACATAGACGTGAATGAGAGATCTGAGGAACTGGTGAGTGCGATAACTAGAGTGGTGAAAGCAGCTGTACCAACTAGGAGGAAGGCCATGGCGGCCTCTCCATCACTATGATCTACCGAATTCGAGGACATGTGCCAGTCTGTCAGAAGACTGAGGAGGCACTACCAGGGCAGTGTCGTCTGGCTGGAACGCCAAAGATGGTTGCTGCAGTATCGGGAGGCCAAGCTAAAGTTCCAAAAGGAACTAAGAGCAGTTAGAACAAGAAGCTGGGAGAGCTATGTCCTAAATCAATTAGCTTTAGACCCATGGGGCACACCTTACTCCTATGGAGTTGTCAACAGTCAGGCATGGGGACGGGATGACGAAATCCTGGCAGGAAACTGCAGAGATCCTCATCCAGTCCCTGTTGCCTGACGATAGCGCGGATGGGGAAACTGAAGGACAGCAGCAGCCATGAAATGATGACCTTGGCGAATATAACAATGACACGGGAGTCTGCCCCTTTTCTGAAGAGGACCTCGGCTCTGAGAACTATGGGACTTAACATCTGAGGCATTCGGGAGGACGACGGTTCAATCCCGCGTCCAGCCATCCTGATTTAGGTTTTCCGTGATTTCCCTAGATCACTTCAGGCAAATGTTGGGATGGTTCCTTCACTTGATTTTATTTAATCATATAGTATAACCAAAACGGCATTGCTGTGCTGGTACTGCGAACGGCAGAAAGCGAGGGGAAACTACGGCCATAATTTTTCCCGAGGGCATGCAGCTTTACTGTATGATTAAATGATGATGGCGTCCTCTTGGGTAAAATATTCCGGAGGTAAAATAGTCCCCCATTCGGATCTCCGGGCGGGGACTACTCAAGAGGATGTCGTTATCAGAAGAAAGAAAACTGGCGTCCTATGAATCGGAGCGTGGAATGTCAGATCCCTTAATCGGGCAGGTAGGTTAGAAAATTTAAAAAGGGAAATGGATAGGTTAAAGTTAGATATAGTGGGAATTAGTGAAGTTCGGTGGCAGGAGGAGCAAAGATTTCTGGTCAGGTGACTACAGGGTTAAAAACACAAAGTCAAATAGGGGTAATGCAGGAGTAGGTTTAATAATGAACAGGAAAATAGGAATGCTGGTAAGCTACTACAAACAGGATAGTGAACGCATTATTGTGGCCAAGATAGACACGAAGCCCACGCCTACTACAGTAGTACAAGTTTATATGCCAACTAGCTCTGCAGATGACGAAGAAATTGAAGAAATGTATGATGATATAAAAGAAATTATTCAGATAGTGAAGGGAGACGAAAATTTAATAGTCATGGGTGACTGGAATTCGAGTGTAGGAAAAGGGAGAGAAGGAAACGTAATAGGTGAATATGGATTGGGGCTAAGAAATGAAAGAGGAAGCCGCCTGGTAGAATTTTGCACAGAGCACAACTTAATTATAGCTAATACTTGGTTTAAGAATCATGATAGAAGGTTGTATACATGGAAGAACCCTGGAGATACTAAAAGGTATCAGATAGATTATATAATGGTAAGACAGAGATTTAGGAACCAGGTTTTAAATTGTAAGACATTTCCAGGGGCAGATGTGGACTCTGACCACAATCTATTGGTTATGACCTGTAGATTAAAACTGAAGAAACTGCAAAAAGGTGGGAATTTAAGGAGATGGGACCTGGATAAACTGAAAGAACCACAGGTTGTACAGAGTTTTAGGGAGAGCATAAGGGAACAATTGACAGGAATTGGGGAAAGAAATACAGTAGAAGAAGAATGGGTAGCTTTGAGGGATGAAGTAGTGAAGGCAGCAGAGGATCAAGTAGGTAAAAAGACCAGGGTTCTTAGAAATCCTTGGGTAACAGAAGAAATATTGAATTTAATTGATGAAAGGAGAAAATATAAAAATGCAGTTAATGAAGCAGGCAAAAAGGAATACAAACGTCTCAAAAATGAGATCGACAGGAAGTGCAAAATGGCTAAGCAGGGATGGCTAGAGGACAAATGTAAGTATGTAGAGGCTTATCTCACTAGGGGTAAGATAGATACTGCCTACAGGAAAATTTAAGAGACCTTTGCAGATAAGAGAACCACTTGTATGAACATCAAGAGCTCAGATGGAAACCCAGTTCTAAGCAAAGAAGGGAAAGCAGAAAGGTGGAAGGAGTATATAGAGGGTCTATACAAGGGCGATGTACTTGAGCACAATATTATGGAAATGGAAGAGGATGTAGATGAAGATGAAATGGGAGATACGATACTGCGTGAAGAGTTTGACAGAGCACTGAAAGACCTGAGTCGAAACAAGGCCCCCGGAGTAGACAACATTCCATTGGAACTACTGACGGCCTTGGGAGAGCCAGTCCTGACAAAACTCTACCATCTGGTGAGCAAGATGTATGAAACAGGCGAAATACCCTCAGACTTCAAGAAGAAATAATCATTCCAATCCCAAAGAAAGCGGGTGTTGACAGATGTGAAAATTACCGAACAATCAGTTTAATAAGCCACAGCTGTTAAATACTAACACGAATTCTTTACAGACGAATGGAAAAACTAGTAGAAGCCGACCTCGGGGAAGATCAGTTTGGATTCCGTAGAAATACTGGAATACGTGAGACAATACTGACCTTACGACTTATCTTACAAGAAAGATTAAGGAAAGGCAAACATACGTTTCTAGCATTTGTAGGCTTGGAGAAGGCTTTTGACAATGTTGACTGGAATACTCTCTTTCAAATTCTAAAGGTGGCAGGGGTAAAATACAGGGAGCGAAAGGCTATTTACAATTTGTACAGAAACCAGATGGCAGTTATAAGAGTCGAGGGACATGAAAGGGAAGCAGTGGTTGGGAAGGGAGTGAGACAGGGTTGTTGCCTCTCCCCGATGTTATTCAATCTGTTTATTGAACAAGCAGTAAAGGAAACAAAAGAAAAATTCGGAGTAGGTATTAAAATCCATGGAGAAGAAATAAAAACCTTGAGGTTTGCCGATGACATTGTATTTCTGTCAGAGACAGAAAAGGACCTGGAAGAGCAGTTGAACGGAATGGACAGTGTCTTGAAAGGAGGATATAAGATGAACATCAACAAAAGCAAAACGAGGATAATGGAATGTAGTCGAATTAAGTCGGGTGATGTTGAGGGTATTAGATTAGGAAATGAGACACTTAAAGTAGTAAAGGAGTTTTGCTATTTGGGGAGCAAAATAACTGATGATGGTCGAAGTAGAGAGGATATAAAATGTAGACTGGCAATGGCAAGGAAAACGTTTCTGAAGAAGAGAAATTTGTTAACATCGAGTATAGATTTAAGTGTCAGGAAGTCATTTCTGAAAGTATTTGTATGGAGTGTAGCCATGTATGGAAGTGAAACATGGACGGTAAATAGTTTGGCCAAGAAGAGAATAGAAGCTTTCGAAATGTGGTGCTACAGAAGAATGCTGAAGATTAGATGGGTAGATCACATAACTAATGAGGAAGTATTGAATAGGATTGGGGAGAAGAGAAGTTTGTGGCACAACTTGACCAGAAGAAGGGATCGGTTGGTAGGACATGTTCTGAGGCATCAAGGGATTACCAATTTAATATTGGAGGGCAGCGTGGAGGGTAAAAATCGTAGAGGGAGACCAAGAGATGAATACACTAAGCAGATGCAGAAAGATGTAGGTTGCAGTAGGTACTGGGAGATGAATAAACTTGCACAGGATAGAGTAGCATGGAGAGCTGCATCAAACCAGTCTCAGGACTGAAGACCACAACAACAACAACATAGTGATTTTATGCAATACACAGCTGATACAAGGCAAGTTATTTTATACAATATACATATGAATAAGACAAGGTTAAACCTTACAGTCCGTGACTTTCAACCAATTAATTAAGCTGGGTGTGAGAGTGAGCAAGTCGTCGGGAATTCCAGAGTATGAATGAAGTGGACAGCATTGGACTAAATGTTCAATTGTCTACTCTTCTTGATTACATTCACATATTGGTGAACTGATCCAGCCCCATTTGTACCTGAAGTAGCTACAACAACCATGTCCAGTCCTTAACCTGTTGAGGCTGCACCAGAGGTTCCTCGGTAGGTCAAAACCTTTTGGCTTCTTTGTGGGATCAAGGTGATGGGCTCTTGTTCCCGATGTTTTTGTTGACCATTCATGCTTCCAGCTTTCGTTTAGATCAAAACCATCCACGATGAGCTGTCCTGCACTAACACTTGCTGGTCTTCTTGATCGCAGTCGTTGCTGTGGCAGATGACAGAATTCCTGGTGCAGTGGCAGAGAGGGTGATGCAGAGATTTTCTTGGCCTTTCTCAGTAGAGCTTGTCTCGAATTCCATAAAAATATAAAAAGGTGAAATTTGCAACTTTGTCTGCTTTTTTGTTGTACTGATTAACAGAAGAGGCTGACCTACAATTATGGAATTTTTTTTTCACTGGATGACTTGTCTCACGTCAGGACCCATTTTCAAGTCATTGTAACAGATAGTGAAACTATATCATCAAATGAATAAAAAAAAGTGAAATTTGCGATTTTGGCTAGTTTTCCATTGTACTGATCAGAGCCTTTGTTTTGCAACTGTTCTTTTCTTATATGGTCATTGAACAGAGTTCATTTGCACGTGCTTATAGAATGTAATGCAATTCCTTAACTCTCTTTTGAAAAGTAAGAATTTTATTTTTTGAAAGATAGGTCCCTTAAATCATTCATTTCTCGTCACTCCTAATTAGGTTGAATAAAACAACTTTTTATGGCATGTACATTTTATTCAATTTCTTTGTTTACTATTAAAAAAGAAGCATACTTATATGAATGAGTGTGCAAATATTCTAACAGGGTAGGGACCAATTAATGTTATGAGCATTGGTATCATGAGACATGATAACGCAGAAGGCAACATATTTCCATATGACACTAAATGTTAGCATTAGTTTTGATGAACTACAAATGTATACTGTTTTGTTTATACATTACATACAAACAAGCAAAAAATTTTGCATTTAGACATACAAAAAGGAAAAGAGAAAATTTAAATTTATTAAAGGTGGTTGGAGAGCGAGAGTGGAGACAGTGGGACAGAATAAGAGTGAAAAGTAGAGCATACTTATATATGTAAACACCAACTGATTACAGTGCTAAGCTATAAAGTTGGCATGATTTCATTTGTTTTGGTGCACATTTTACTTTCACGAGAAAAATCACAGAAATCAGGTGACCCAGAGCATGAGAGCAGCGCGCTTCATTACAGGATCATTTAGTAATCGCGAAAGCGTTACAGAGATGATAGATAAACTCCAGTGGAAGACTGCAGGAGAGACGCTCAGTAGCTCGGTACGGGCTTTTGTCAAAGTTTCGAGAACATACCTTCACCAAAGAGTCAAGCTGTATATTGCTCCTTCCTACGTATATCTCGCGAAGAGACCATGAGGATAAAATCAGAGAGATTAGAGCCCGCACAGAGGCATACCGACAATCCTTCTTTCCACGAACAATACGAGACTGGAATAGAAGGGAGAACCGATAGAGGTACTCAAGGTACCCTCCGCCACACACCGTCAGGTGGCTTGCGGAGTATGGATGTAGATGTAGATGTAGATGCCAACCTACAATGCTAACCACTACACCATGATACATGCAATACTGATTGCGGCAATATGTTTATAATGTTTATTATTAGCTGTTCAGTATGTTTTGATACAACTGGCCTTATTAGCATGTAAGATACAGCCAATGCAATTAATACATCAGATTTGTAAGTAAATAAAAGTACATGTTAGTGAAAGTTCAACTAGTTGCTAATACACTTATTAACACCTATGTATACTTGCTAGAATACAGGGTGTACATAAAATCTGGGAACAGTTTCAATTATTTGTTGCATAAGAACCAAACATTGTGCAGATATCATACATATGTCATTTTGAAGAGAAACCCTGAAAGTTTTTTTTTCATGTATACCTCCACAATGTAGTTTGGTAATTTGCTGATAGTCAGTGCTAGTCATGAACATGTCAGCAGTGTTACAGAAGGGGAGAGCTGTTCCATGAAATGGCCTCCATGATCACCAGATCTCAATCCATGTAACTTTTTTCTGTGGGGACACATTAAAGATCTGGTGTATGTACCGCCCCTACCATGTGATGTAACAGAGCTCCGGGAGAGAACACGGGAAGCAACTGCCACAGTCAACGATGCCATGCTGGGATGGGTATGGCAAGAATTTGATTACCATATTGATGTCTGTCGGGTTGCTCATGGTTCGCATATCGAATGTTTATAAAAAAAAAAAAGCAATTTGTATGATGATATCTGTACAATGTTTAGTTCTTCTGCAATAAATAATTGAAAGTGTTCCTGGACTTTATGTACACCCTGTACTTGTGTACATACACATACACAAACACACACACACACACACACACACACACACATATATATATATATATATATATATATATATATATATATCCTTAATAACAACCACATTATCAATTACATACATATACTTATTAATTATATACGTTTACAGTTTACAGTTACTTATGGCTAACTGAAGCAGTGATACTCATAGAACCTATTTACATGCGTATAAACAAATAATTCTAAGTGTATGATTATTACATATAATTTTACTCATACATTCAGTTACCCAAAGCACGATTCTTCAAAATCGCTCTGCAAGAATTCATTAACTGTGTAAAATACTCACTCTTTTCACAAAGTTTCTAAGGCTTTCCTGAACTTGGGAAAGGGGAAGTCAAGTGAGCAGTTTTTGGCAGTTTGTTGGAGAATTTAAGGCTCAGCATTTATACCTATTGTGAGTGTGAGAAAGTTTTGGACCAAATAATAAAAAAAGGTAATGAATCACATGTTTCATAATGAGTAAAGTATCACACTGAATTGTGCCATAAACAGATTCCAAATTTCTTCAGACAGTGCAGTGAGACATTGCAAACACTTTAATAATTGGCAACAAAAAAGTTCTGAAAGCTTTTGCAGCATGTTGGTCATAGGAATGTTCTCCTGATAAATGGGATCAACTTCCCATGCAACTTTTTCAAACTCAGAGAGCAGCCATCTAGCAGGATTATGCCTGCACAGTGAGGCATTACATACGATTTAGTAACTGACAATAATAGAGGTAACCCAAAGCTTCATTTTTCAGAATATGATGGTTTTCATAATTTCGTGATATACAAATTAATTCCAAATTTACTCTGCCCTTGCTTATATAATCAAATTGTATTTTTTGTAATTTTCGATTGCTAACCATCTGTAAATTAGGGAAATGATCCATATTCATTAGGAAGAAAATAAGCAAATTTTGGAATGTTTTTAACATCAGATTACCAAAATTGTAGAAAAAATTGTGTATGACAGCCTATAAGAAATTCTTAGGTCAACCATAATTCTTATTAATGCCTGCTATGGTTTAGAAAAAATAAATTATGTTTCAGTGCAATCACCAATAATCTAAAAAAATTCCTATACATGAAACAAAATTTTGCTTCTACTTTCTTAGAGCTGAATGATCCATTTGACGAACCAGAAATTCTTTGTATTTAACAGTCAATTGCATTGCTATAAAAGATGAAACAGAGGTAACCGTCATTGAAATCTATGTCTCAAGAAGTGCTTTTTATCAGCAAAAATTTTGTTTAAAAATGAAATAAAAAGCATATAAGAACACCATATATCTGAGAAACAAAAATGTAAATCAGTATCATAACTGTACTATGGTATTGAAGAATATATGAATGATCAGCATAAAAGTTTCCCAGGCCATTTTCTTCATTGTAGTGAAGTACATACTTTAAAAAATAATTATACTTGAATAAACATTAAAAAATTTGTTTTCCCCAATAATTTATATTGTGATGATTGTTAAGTGAGGTGCATCATGTCATACATAAGAACATTCTATTCACTAACTTACATATTGTGATGAATACTATGTCATTATGTTGAAAACTAGTAAATGGAACTGTGTGTACTCAGACTTTTGGACTGCAAAATTCTGTTTAGACCACGTCAAATGTATGACGGTACTGTCTCATCACTAAGGTGGTGAACTTAGGATATAATTTTATAGCAAGAACACAACACTTTTAGAAACAGTGATCTTCTTCCTTTAATATCCAAAAGCTGACACGTAGCAACAAAAAACTTCATAGAGTAAAAGCATGGAAAATAAAAGAAACTCTTAGGTGCAAAGAAATTCACACAACACAAAACCATGCACCACCATAGAAGAGGAGCAGAAATGCACAGTTCTGATTTATTTACTTTATCACTTCCCCCCAAATCAAACTGTGGTGCACTGAACAACTTTCAAATAAAAAATTAGTCCTATCTTGGAACACATTGCTTTAAATTCGTTTGATTTTAAAGGCTTTGTAAACATGTCACCAAGTTGATTTTCAGAAAACACATATTATACATTGATATCCCCATTTTGATACAGTTCCCACACAAAATAAGGTGGTACTTCGATGTGCTTAGAGTGTTTGTGGAACTCTGAATTTTTCACTAATTTCATGGCACTCGCATTGTCAATTAACAATATGGGCATGTTTCTTTTTCTACTGATGTCCAACAGCAGTCTATTAAGCCATACTAACTGCATGGCTCCTTCACTTGCAGCAACGAACTCTGCTTCAGTGGTGGATAGAGCAACTGACTTTTGTAGTTGAGATGTCCACGATACAACCATGTTGTCAATCATTGAACAAAACAATTTGTTGATCGTCTTGTTTTAGTGTTGCCAGTAAAGTCAGCATCAGCATAGGCACAAAGTTAACCGCTAGATGAAGTACGGAAGACACCTAAGTCTGAAGTACCACAAAGATATCTGAAAATACGTTTTACTGCATTCCGATCAGAAGAAGTGAGTTTAGCCATAGATCGAGCAACTTTTGAAACAGTATGAGCGACATCTGGACGTGTAGAGCACGTCAGGTACATTAATGACCCCACAGCTGAAGAATAAGGAACATTGTATTCATTGTCTAATTGTTTATTATCACAGGGATTTCCTAATGGTTTCGAATCAGCCATGTTCAAACAATCTTCTCTGTGATTGCTCGCTGTGAAATAAACAAGCCAGACTCTCGTTGCTCTATTTGCATGCATAAAAATGAGCCTACAGACCCACTGTTATTTTGAATTCTGTCTTTAAAATATCTAAAAACGAATTCACTGCACTTTGAGTTGTTCCTGCAATAAGTCCATCATCGACATAAATAGCACTCAGCAACTATCCTGTTTTGCTTTGTCGAATGTAAAATCAAGGACCTACGTTCGAGCTAATAAAGGCATTTTTTTCCACGAATGAATGAAACTGATTATTCCAGCAATGAGGTGCTTGCTGAAGTCCATACAATCATTTCTTGAGGAGCCACACACGACCTGACCCGTCATCGAAACCTTCTGGCTGAGTCATGTATATTCCTGTATCCAAGTCACATATAAAAATGCAGTTCTAACGTCGAATTGACCAAGTTTCAAATTTTCTTCTGCGTCAGTCACTATTACAGCACGAATGACGTCATAGAGAGCTACTGGACTAAAAGCTTCATCATAATCAAACACAGGATGTTGAAACATACCGCACACAACCAAACGAGCATGGTATAATCAATCGATACATCAGGTTTATACACACATCAAAAAAGTTTTGCATCACCTTGGTTCCGAGAGTTCCGGAACCTGTGCAGAAAATTGAAATAGCGATCAATATAAACATTATTTCCGCCCTTTTTATTGCTCATGAAAATCACACATTGCATGTTGTACCACCATACAGCGAGACCTTCAGAGGTGGTGGTCCAGACTGTTGTACAAATCGGTACCTCTGACACCCAGCAGCACGTCCTCCTGCATTGATGCATGCCTGTACTCGTCATGGAATACTATCCACAAGTTCATCAAGGCACTGTTGGTCCAGAGTGTCACATTCCTCAACGGTGATTCGGTGTAGATCCCTCAGAGTGGTTGGTGGATCACGTCGTCCATAAACAGCCCTTTCCAATCTATTCCAGGCATGTTCGATAGGGTCCATGTCTGGAGAACATGCTGGCCACTCTAGTCGAGCGATGTCGTTATCTTGAAGGAAGTCATTCACAAGATGTGCACGATGAGGGCACGAATTGACATCCATGAGGACGAATGTCTGGCCAGTATGCTGCTGATATGGTTGCACTATCGGTAGGATGGCATTCACATATCGTACAGCCGTTATAGCGCCTTCCATGACCACCAGCAGCGTCCGCCGACGCCACATAATGACACCCCAAAACAGCAGGGAACCTCCACCTAGCTGCACTCGCTGGACAGTGTGTAAAGGCGTTCAGCCTGATTGGGTTGCCTCAAAACACGTCTCTGACGATTGTCTGGTTGAAGGCATATACGACACTCATCGGTCAAGAGAACGTGACGCCAATCCTGATCGGTCCATTTGACATGTTGCCATCTGTATTGTGCTGCATGTTGTTGTGGTTGCCAAGATGGACTCGCCATGGGCGTCGGAAGTGAAGTTGCGCATCATGCAGCCTAGTGCATACAGTTTGAGTCGTAACATGACGCCCTGTCGCTGCACAAAAAGCATTATTCAACATGGTGGCGTTGCTGTCAGGGTTCCTCCAAGCCATAATCCGTAGGTAGCGGTCATCCACTGCAGTGCTAGCCTTTGGGTGGCCTGAGCGAGGCATGTTATCGACAGTTCCTGTGTCTGTGTCTCCTCCATGTCCAAACAACATCGCTTTGGTTCGTTCTGAGACTCCTGGACACTTCCCTTGTTGA
Source organism: Schistocerca cancellata (assembly GCF_023864275.1). Classification (NCBI taxonomy): domain Eukaryota; kingdom Metazoa; phylum Arthropoda; class Insecta; order Orthoptera; family Acrididae; genus Schistocerca; species Schistocerca cancellata. The sequence continues at coordinate 648,516,616 of NC_064627.1, forward strand.
GAGCCCTTCCTGGCACAAAGTAACAATGCGGACGCGATCGAACTGCGGTATTGACCGTGTAGGCATGGTTGCACAGATAACACGAGCCGTGTACCTCCTTCCTGGTGGAATGACTGGAACTGATCGGCTGTCGTACCCAATCCGTCTAACAGGCGCTGCTCATGCATGGTTGTGTGAATTTCTAAGGGACCAAACTGCTGAGGTCATCGGTCTATGCGTGGTTGTTTCCATCTTTGGGCTCATTTAGTGACATCTCTGAAGAGTCAAAGGGAGTGTGTGTGTACTACAATGTCCACAGTCAACGTCTATCTTCAGGAGTTGTGGGAACCAGAGTGATGCAAAACATTTTTTGATGTGTGTATTTAATATGAGGTACCCGTCGATTATCGATTAAACGTTTTCCTGTAGGCAGTTCTATCAAGTACCAGGTATCATTTTCTTTAAACGCCTTAATTTCTTATTTCATCGTATTAAACCATTTATTGGTAGCTTCGTTGAAGTTTCATGGTGCAAGCTCTTCATGAATTACTTTTGTTAGGCAAACTAATGTATTTGCTTCTTGGGCATGGTGAGGCTGTATCCTAATTAGTAGTCACTAAATTTTACTGTGGGACATATCTCTCAATGTGGACATCGATTAGGTAACTCATTCGAATATTCTTGGTCACTAGCTTCTGATCAATAGTAGATTCACTTTCCTTTCCTGTTTCTTCAGGTACGGAATCAAATTCCAATCCAATCGAATTTCCAGTTGCACATAGATTTTCTGGTTGAAAATCAATATTGCATTATTTCATCACACGATGTTTTGAAGGAATCCACATTTTATAACCATTCTTGTCATTCATGTAGCCAATAAAATGGCCAGGTACAGCCTTGTCATCGAACTTAGAACGAAATTTCTTTGGCAAATAAACAATGCGTTTTGATCCAAAAATGTGTAGATAGCTAAAACTGTTAAACACTTTCCTAGTCTACGACTTGAAAGGTGTTTTACCTTCAACACTTGGCTTCCCAGTACGATTGAGTAGAAAAACGGCTGTGTCACATGCTTGAGCCCAAAATGATTTAGATAACTTGCTAGATGTTAATGCTGAGCGAGCTAATTCAACAATGTATCGATTTGCTTGTTCAACAATACCATTTTCTCACATGTGTCTGAAGACATAAGACGAAACTCAATACCACAGTTTCGTAGCACAGCAGCTACCATGTTACAATTAAACGCTCCTCCGCCTTCAGACCGAAATACTTTTAATTTATGACCAAAAGCATCACACTCCTTCAAAAATGTTTTCAAACTGTTAGCCACTTCTGATTTATTTCGCATGAAAAATATCTGAACGAAACGAGAATAATCATCTTTGAAAATCACATAGTACCAAAAACCATTTATAGAGTCAACAGACATTGGTCCTTTAACATCTGCATTGATCAACTCACCGACAATTTGTGGTCGATATCTGCGATGGCTAAATAGTTTGTGGTAGGATTTGCCAAGAACACAAGCATTACAATACGATGTGGTGTCAGTGCACTTAACTGATGTACCGAAACGAGAGAGCACATCTTGTACATGATGTTTATCTTGATGACTGAGTCTCTCATGCCAACATTGTAGTTGTCTTCTGAAGCCGCTAAGTTAATCATTACTTGTGAATCCGGAGGACAAACTCGCATATTCATAATCTACAGGGTTATTACAAATGATTGAAGCGATTTCACAGCTCTACAATAACTTTATTATTTGAGACATTTTCACAATGCTTTGCACACACATACAAAAACTCAAAAAGTTTTTTTAGGCATTCACAAATGTTCGATATGTGCCCCTTTAGTGATTCAGCAGACATCAAGCCGATAATCAAGTTCCTCCCACACTCGGCGCAGCATGTCCCCATCAATGAGTTCAAAAGCATCGTTGCTGCGAGCTCGCAGTTCTGGCACGTTTCTTGGTAGAGGAGGTTTAAACACTGAATCTTTCACATAACCCCACAGAAAGAAATCGCATGGGGTTAAGTCGGGAGAGCGTGGAGGCCATGACATGAATTGCTGATCATGATCTCTACCACGACCGATCCATCGGTTTTCCAATCTCCTGTTTAAGAAATGCCGAACATCGTGATGGAAGTGCGGTGGAGCACCATCCTGTTGAAAGATGAAGTCGGCGCTGTCGGTCTCCAGTTGTGGCATGAGCCAATTTTCCAGCATGTCCAGATACACGTGTCCTGTAACGTTTTTTTCGCAGAATAAAAAGGGGCCGTAAACTTTAAACCGTGAGATTGCACAAAACACGTTAACTTTTGGTGAATTGCGAATTTGCTGCATGAATGCGTGAGGATTCTCAACCGCCCAGATTCGCACATTGTGTCTGTTCACTTCACCATTAAGAAAAAATGTTGCTTCATCACTGGAAACAAGTTTCGCACTGAACGCATCCCCTTCCATGAGCTGTTGCAACCGCCTCGAAAATTCAAAGCGTTTGACTTTGTCATCGGGTGTCAGGGTTTGTAGCAATTGTAAACGGTAAGGCTTCTGCTTTAGCCTTTTCCGTAAGATTTTCCAAACCGTCGGCTGTGGTACGTTTAGCTTCCTGCTTGCTTTATTCGTCGACTTCCGCGGGCTACGCGTGAAACTTGCCCGCACGCGTTCAACCGTTTCTTCGCTCACTGCAGGCCGACCCGTTGATTTCCCCTTACAGAGGCATCCAGAAGCTTTAAACTGTGCATACCATCGCCGAATGGAGTTAGCAGTTGGTGGATATTTGTTGAACTTCGTCTTGAAGTGTCGTTGCACTGTTATGACTGACTGATGTGAGTGCATTTCAAGCACGACATACGCTTTATCGGCTCCTGTCACCATTTTGTCTCACTGTGCTCTCGAGCGCTCTGGCGGCAGAAACCTGAAGTGCGGCTTTAGCCGAAAAATTCTTTATGAGTTTTTCTACGTATCTGTAGTGTGTTGTGACCATATGTCAATGAATGGAGCTACAGTGAATTTATGAAATCGCTTCAATCATTTGTAATAGCCCTGTATACTGAATCACCTGGTCTTCTCGTTGCAACTATTTCGCTATGTCACCCAGTGATAAGTCACATTATATCCATGTTGTGCAGCTTGACGGACAGAGAAAAGTTGGTGTCTGACATTGGGTACATACCAGACATTTTCAAGCAAAGCTGGTGCTCACCTTTTGTTTATGAATATTTCGATACGAATACTGACAGTCTCATGTGCAAAAATAATTTATTTACCAGATGTCTGTACACACTGTGGAATCGGAAACTTTTCGAAAGTAGCGAAATGCCATATATTTGGTAAAATATGATGTGTCGTGCTAGGGTCGGAAATCCATGAATCTACACTATCAAAATTAACATGAAACAGCAAGCTAATGCCTAGAAATGTATTTGGTTTGCTGCTCACTTTTAAACTGGAACTCTAATTATTATTTTTGTTTGTTGTCGCTTTTGCTTCTTCTGAGACCATGCGCCTTCGTCTATTTGCCATAATATGTCCAGCTTTCTTGCAATACAAACCTGTACGGTTTTCCTTCTTCTTTGACTTACTCCCCTATGTTGCAAATTTCTTCGGTTTTTCGTCTTGCTCACCTGATTCTGATTTTCATGAAAAAACACCAGCTGCCTGTGTAACTAGCGAATGCTCAATTCAACAAATTCTCAATAAGAATCTTTGTCTTCTGCTCACATTCAGGAACACGATACCAAGTCGACCTGTAAAACATATATTTGGGTCCAAATGTTTTGAAAATACTATGGTGGAGCAGCGAAGGGGGCAAAGTTGTCTTTGGATTAATTTTGTTCATTTCACTGCACATGTCATGGTAAATGTTCGAAATAGCAACGTGTGTTTTGTTATACATGTGACGTCATCTTTTGACGTTTCAAAGAAACAATCGAACAACGTATATATTCGCTGCAATAAATATTCTTCAAATACTGATGCAAGGGTGTCCCAAATTTCTTTTCCTTGAGTCTTCTTTCTTACTTGAATAGCAGGTTCCTCATTGTGCACCATGCCAATGATACGAGCTGCCCAAGCATTGTCCCATTGCCAGCGCCTATCGGTTCATCTTCCTTCCGCCACTGACGGACACCGGCGTGTACCGTCTATAATCGAATAAAGAGAATGTCCCTTTAAATGAATTTGAATCTGCCATTTCCATGTTTCCCACTGATCTTCACTTGACGACTTGCGAATGTTTGTACGACTTGTCATCATTCAACTACCATTCCACAGATGTTGCAGCCTCACGAATATCATAGTAAATGGAAAAATAGTCTGGCGAAAGGATACTATAATTCTCACTACCTGAAGCGTTCAAACCTGGGCCTATAACCTGTTGTGGTGAACTTAGGATATAATTTTATAGCAAGAACACATCACCTTTAGGAACAGTGATCTTCTTCTGTTAATATCTAAAAGATAACACATAGCAACAAAAAACGTCATAGAGTAAAAGCATGGAAAATAAAATAACTCTTAGGAACACATAAATTCATACAAAACAAAACCAAGCACCATCTTAGGAGAGGTGATTTATTTACTTTAACACATCTCACGTTTGATAAATCAAAAATATGAAGTAGCAAAAGCTAAATCAAAATACTAATTTATATTTTGGGAAAAAAAGTACAGTCTGTCATGTATCTAGTTTTGGGCCAAATCTTTCCTTCCTTTGCATAAATCTGTGGCTTGGTTCTAAAAGGGCCAATGTCAATATAGGTCAAAACTGGTTTTATTGGTGTAGGCCATATAGTTTCATGTGCTCTTCCTAATGTTAAAACGACCAGTGTCTAAGCCACATAGGATGAGAGATACTGGGGGTTTAAGATGTAAGCCCAAAAGTATTTTATCGAATTTCCAATCATCATAAAAGGCCCAATCTTGACATTGGTTCTCCCTCTTATTTTACTTTTCTTATAAGAAGGGCCAATGTTGACGTCCTTTTTTGCTGACACATGGTTTCAGCAATCCAAACAGTGCTGTGACATTGGACTTAAATCTGGTGGGAATAAACAATAATAGGAGTTGTTCCTTTAACAATTCCCCTAACCATTCGGCGCATTGTTAGTGAGGGGTCTAGACAGTCTTGGTGGGCACAAAGATCATGTTTCACAGAGGTGATAAGCAAGAGCTTGAGGAGCAAACTGCACCTGAAATGTAACTGCTGCGGTCTTCACTTTGCGTTGAAGGTAAGTTTACTAAAATAAACTGCTATCAGGAGCATTTTTTCCAACACAAGACCATAAATTGACTGGTATCTGTACTTGATGAGAATCTAAAATATTATCAACCGCCTATTAAATTTATTTCATTTTTATTTTGTTGAAAGTCATCCCAGCACCAGTACAGACGGAAATGCATGTTCCTCATTATTGGCAGATGTGATTTCAAATTCTGATGAAAATGAATTTGAAGATTCCGATGAATATGTTCCAAGTGGTGGCGAAAATAGTGATGAAAGCAATGACGGGTGGAATATAGCTGTACAAAAGACAGTTAAAAGATCTTCAAATATTGAAGGCATTGATCTAATTCAACAGCAGCATGTCAGTGAAACAACAAGGTTCAGTGGAAGGGGAATGAAGAAATGTGATCCACAGGATTCATCCAGAAAAAGAAAGCGAAACGAAAAATTGTGGGAGAAAAATCGGAGGAAAGAACTGAAAATGCAGGAAAGGAATATGTGATGTCGAAAGGAAAAGTTATACCTGCTAAAGTTCTGAAATCATCGTGCAACTGCAGGAAAAATTGCGGAGGAAAAGTAAATGACGATGAGAGAGAGGAGATGTTCATAGAATATTACAAATTCTCCCCAGAAGCTCAAAATTAGTTCATAGCTAATCATGTGTCTGAGGAAAAGAAACACGTGGAGCATTTGAGGAACAAACATGAAGGAACTGGAAGCAGGCGAAAATATTCCAGGAAGTACTTTCTTTACAGTCCCTTGCAAACTAAGATAGAAGTATGTGAGAATATGTTCCTTAGTACATTTTCTTTCACACAAATGAAGGTAAGAATAATTGTGGAGAAAAGACGGGGCTATGCAGGAAGAGTGTTGTGAAGATGGATGTGGTAAACATTCTAATCATCCGAAAATTCCATCTGGCGACATTGATTTAATAAAGGAACACATTAACATGTTTCCTTCCTACGAAAGCCATTATTCTCGATCTCATTCTTCTAAAAAATGTTTATCTCCAAACTTGAGTATTTCAGCAATGTATTGGCTCTATCAAGAATTTTGCTAAATCAATGGTATGAAGCCAAGAAGTGAAGCATGTTATCTTCCACAAACTGAAGAATGACACTTGTGCAAAGTGTGACAAATACGCCATGTTACTCAAGAATTGTTCTGATGATGCTGATTGCTGTAAAGTTGAGGTGGAACGACAGCAACATTTGGATTTTGCCCAGGCTGCTTACGATCAGAAAGACAATGATAAAAGGAAAGCTGAGCAGAATTCCAGTGTAGTAACCCTGGCCTTCGATTTGCAGAAATGTCTACCCACTCTTTTCCTATGCTGTGGTGTGGCAAAAGACAACTTTGGACCTTCAACTTGACCGTCTACATAGAGAGACATGAAGAATGTTCTCCAGTACCTTAAATTTGGAATGAAACAGTTGCGGGAAGAGGTGGCCAAGAAATAGCTTCTTGTCTATATGAATATTTGATGAAACTGGCCAACGAAATTGTTGAGTTACACCTGTACAGCGGTTCGTGTGCCAAAACAAAACAGAAATATTTTTATTGCCATCATGTTTCTGTGAGTAGTGTAAGAATTCATGATTCAGGAAAGACGTTTGGAAATCAACCACAAATTTCTTGAAGTTGGACATACTCACTTGGAAGCTGACTCCATCCATGCAGCCATTGAGAAGACAAAGGAAACAACAACTGTTGAAGTAGAACTGCCAAGAGACTAGACAAAATTAATACGCATGTTTCCCCAAAAGCCACCCATAACTGCAATAGAGGTGGAACAAAAGGACTTCTACAACTTTAAAGACTTGATGAGAAGTCATTATCTGCATAAGAAAATTAACACAGAAGGGAATCATGGAAGACGTATCACTCAGGCATGCCAGGAATTGTCTCCCACGAACAAAGTTACTCCTCAGAAGAAGCATTCAAGATGATAAATCTGAACAGAAAGAAAACTCGACACTCGTCTATGCCAAAACTTGCACCTATCTCTGATGCCATCATACCCATTTCAGAAAAGGAATTAAAGGAGTTAATGAATCTCCTTTCATACATCAATGTAAGCAGTCGTCCATTCTACATGCAGTTCATGAATCATCTGAGAGCCAATACACAGTCAGATGAAAAAGATAAACAGATATCTTATGAAGCGGAGGATGAGGATGCTGGTTATGACGGAAACGAGTGATTATTTTTTTCTCACCCCTTTTACAGTATCAACCACAGTGTATGCAAATTATTTGCCTGATATTAAGAAATGTGAATAAACAGTTTCCCCCTGATTATGAGACCAAACAGTGTTTTCATGATTTTCGGTGATAAAATATGATTTTTGGAACATGTAACAGTTGATTATGGTCTCAGAAACTGACATATGGCAGGGAGAGTGGTGTGATGATCATATCTGCATTCAGTGATGCCTGTGGGGTGAGGATGAAATGGCGGCCAGTTGGTACTGATGGGCCTTCATGGCCTGTTCAGAAGGAGTTTTATAGTTTTTAACAATTTCTATCAGTTATTAAATTCTCAAGGAATGAATAAAGTGATTTAATTAATGAGTACAAGGAAATATTTACCTTAAAATTACCTGTTTCTGGTTGTTCAGTGTACCTGATCCTGATGTCCAAAAAGCCAATGTCAAATAATTTAAGAGAGTTCATGATGTTAAAAAGGGCCAATGTCCTCTAAGTCCTTCAATTTTAAAGTTGAAAATTTTAGAATTCTATATTTAAAAATAAGCTTCAGTTAGGTTGATTTACTATAATGATAGTAACAAATAGCCCCAAATATATCGTTAATAGTTGTCAGAAAATGACAGAAAATATTCAGAAACTTATAACTTTAAACCAAGATTCTTGACATTGGCCCTTTTAGAACCAAGCCACAGAAATATCCTAGATCTCAATACTGAGTCACTAATAAATTCCCTCTTTGCAGATGACAACCTTTCCTAAGAGAAAAACCCATATGCAACTACAATCAGCTATATGTAGGCTAACAGACCACAAATTGGTTGGTTTGAAGGAAATAAATTATTAACAAACACAGAAAAAGACACTGCTGATCTCAAATAAGCCTGTAACATATATGTGTCAATAAACTCAAAGAGCTCTGTGACTTCAGGAGATACAACATTATTAGACATGTGCTTTGATATGAGTTCAGGTACAGAAGCGTAAAGGAATAAAATGCAATACAGAATATAATATGTTTTAGCTTATGTTTTCCTAGCTATAAAACCAACTTCTAGGCTGCGACAATTGCTTACTTTCCCGAATTCCGCCGCTTTATTTACTGTGGAATAACATTACAGACACCACATCACTTAGCTCACACACCTTATTGACTAAAAATTGAGCTTTAAGAGGTATACAACACGCTCAACTGACTGTCACTCTCTCTAAAGCCTTCAGTCTCAACATTTACCTAATTTTTTGTTCCAGAAAGTTGGAAAGAAACGAGAAAGCGTTTAAGAGATTAGAAGAAAAACTTGAATATTGATGAACATAATAAAAGGGCGAAAGACAACTTGTATGTCTGGTCAATAAGAACATAAGCTTTTGAAACTTACTGTACAAATCCTGCTATGTCGACTTACAATGATAAACTACTTATTTATTCCTTCTCTTTGGTTAAGAATTCTCAATGGACATTTAGTATAAGTTCACTGCTCCTATTTAGTTAGAAACTTTTTGCGACATGCAAGTACCAAAAACTTGAAAGCAACAAAAAATAATTCGAGCTTGAGAGCCTGTGTATTAACATTGATATTCAGTTATTCTGTCACTGCAATATCCATAACGTATTGTCTATGTATTATGCAAAGTGATGTGTGTGTGTTATGGACAACGACGTGTCCCATAATGAGTAAAGAATTCTTGACTGAATAAAAACAAATTCGTAACTCAAATGGAGGGCATGGAACAAACAATAATTTTCAGTGCCTATAGTCTTTTTGCCACTTACTACTATGTCTTGCTAAGTGGAGAAGGATGTCCACTCTTTAATCAAGGCAGTATTTTTCGAAACACTAACCAGATTTTATTTTTTCAACAGTTTTATGGTCTCACACAACTGCTGTACAGGTGAAACAACAAGAAACTGTTCGCTCAAAAATGGTGATTCTTTCGGGGTACGAGTAATACCACAATTCGACAGCTGCCTATGAATGTTAAAAAAAGAGATATACTGCATACTTCCTTTGAAAACCGAAAGAAAAAAATTAAAATCTGCGAAGCTCTGTTAGTCACGGAAATAAGTTGAAGTAAACATGACAATGCTGGAAATAAATCGACTCGATTGTTTGCAGACATTCACTGTTGTAGCCTGGGACCAGGCAAAAAAAAAAAAAGATATTTTTGGGGGGCCTTGTCATAGGTTCCATAAGTGTCAGCCTTGCTTTTGCTGATTTTTCGTACCTGTGTGGGATTTTTTTTTTTCAGAATAACGAAAATAGTGAATCAGTTTCAAAATATGCGCGCACAGCGACTGTGTAATTCTCTCTAAAGGGTCTTCGTTATCAGAAACATAAAAAGTTCTGAATTTCCACTACTCGTTGTTTGGCAACTTGTGGGCGTCCTTTCACGCATTTAATGCTTATTTTCAATTAATATTTTTGATAAAACATCGAGATGCAAGGAAGATGCATAAGTAGACCCACAGGGAGACAAGACATTGTCAGGCAATATCATTTGTTCACATTTTCAAGTTATTTCAAAAACGCGCCTAACATTCGTCTAACATCAGTCGTAGCTCAGTTTCTGATTACTTGGTGAAAGTTAAAACAAAATACTCGGCCTTAAAATGATAATGCCAGATAGAAAATGAGCAGTTCTTCCAATGCTTTCACGCAGCACACGAATCTACAAAGAATTTAACTTAGTATCTTTATTTTCGCTTAAACAACATAGGTAACTGGCTTTCATTGTGCCTCGAATATTGACTGTGTACTGAAATGTGCGTAGTACCTCGAGTTGGGCGGCTGACAGCGGCTATTTGAGTAATACATATGAGGCAAAAAAGTCTATTGATGTAACTATAACGTGTTAAGCGTTTTACTGTCTAAGCGACGACAGGGCACAGTTCCACGACCTTTGCCCCTGAATATCTGTGTTGCAGCCCATCAAATCGTTGTAGTTGAGAGACGTGCGCTGGTGAATAAAGAAGAGAAATGCAACATGGCCTCCGCACGGAAGAAGCAAGATGAGAAGCACTTAAAAATATTACGGGAATTAGTGTCGTTACCAGCAAACAAAGAGTGTTTTGATTGTCATCAGAGAGGGCCGACTTACGTGAACATGACAATTGGATCATTTGTTTGCACATCATGCTCGGGGATGCTGTAAGTGTATAACTGCTATCACTTAATTGTTAAAAGACTTCATTATACAGCGAATGCACCACTGACAGCGGGTTCTGACAGCCTGTTTGTAACATTGCTGTTGCCTCTCATCGTGCTGCGGTTGCATTTTAACGACATATGAATATTTCATTATTAGTGCTGAATTATTTTTTTGCATGTGCTAGTGCGAAAAAGGGGCGAACGTAATCTAAACGCTTATCAGAAAAACAATCTTTTGCGGGAAGGCACAGTAGCCCCCATTCCGCTGTGAATTAGTGGGTGTTTACAAGGCAGTTTCATTACATATCTACTTCACTTTTTGTTATACTGTCATTCTCGCTGACTAAAAAAACAAATAGCTCTCTCTCTTAAATCAAGAATTCTGATCTCAAAAGCGTTGAAATTTTTATTTTGTACTTTGTTTACGCAAACGTACCCTGTTTTACGACGTACCAATTAATGTTACCAAACTATTAATTCAGAGTTAGTTATCATCCTTGTTGTCGGCCCTCTCCAGAAACCGTTTAAGTAGCGCTGTTATTTATTTAAACATTGGCATTAAGAGCATTGGATTTTAGTGTTCATTGGCAGCACATAAGAATATGACACATTGATGCACCACAAAACATGGAGGCATATAGTTGGAAATAGTTACGGGACACCTTACTGGTTTTATTACTAAAGAATGACAGCAACGTATGAAATCTGTATGGTAAATGCACTGTCACATTGTGTTAGGTATAACTGTTCTTTCATGTACTGTTACATATACTTGTTTTCTATTAACGCCAGTCCATTGTATTAAATAACTGATGACGTACTCTTAGAGATATACCGCAACCCCCTATGTATCGGTCACACAGGGATTGTAAAGATAAGATTAATTACTGTATGCACAGAGGCCTTCAAACAATTGTTCTTCCCACACTCCATATGTGAATGGATCAGGAAGAAACCCTAATAATTAGTACAATGTGACGTACATGCTGTCATGGACCTCATGGTGGTTTGAGGAGTATATATGTAGATGTAGTTTTATTGAAGTGTGAAAGTCCTATGTCATTTCGATGATGTACTACAAGGACGCTAATAAATTGAATTGAATTGAATGGTCTGAAAAAGTTGTGAATTTTGTTCATTTCTTTTTGAAGCAAAGTACTGTATATTGTCCACAGTAGTTTAGTTGTCATGTACAGCAATTCATTCACTTACTGTTGTGGAGTTTGGGGATACCTTAAGAAATTTGTTAATGTTGAACAGTTAATTGCAAAACTAAAAAGTAGTCTTGCAGAGAATATTAAAGTGACGAAATAGATAAAATCCTTCACATTTGCATCCACCAGCAGTTCCACATACTTTATGCCTCTTTATGTAATCAAAGGATTTAATATGTAAATTTGTTACTTTCATATGAAGCGTGGTACAAAACTTTGTTGCCATATCTCCAAAACTGTGGATTTGGTGCTTTTTTGAAATAGTATGTGTTTTTTTATCAATGTCCCCCCTTAACATAGGTTTGTTGTAGAATCTTAGAATATATTCTGAACTCGAACATAATTACATGTCTTGAACAGAATGACCTCATCAGTGCCAACCAGCATGGATTTTTAAAACATTGATCATGTGAGACCCAAATTGTCCCTTTCTCACACGACATACTGAAATTTTGGATCAAGGCAATCAAGTAGGTGCTGTATTTCTTGATTTCCGAAAAGCATTTGACTCAATACCATATCTACATTTATTGTCAAAAGTATGATCATATGGGGTATTGTGAAATTTATGACTGGACTGAGGACTTTTTGGTAGGCAGGATGCAGCATGTTATCTTGGATGGAGAGTCATGGTCAGATGTAGAAGTAGCTTCAGGTGTACCAAAGGGAAGTATGTTGGAACTCAGGCTTTTTGCAGATGACGGAGTTATCTATAATGAAGCCCTGCCTGAAAGAAACTGCATAAATATTCAGTTATATCTTCATAAGATTTCAAAGTGGTGCAGTGATTGGCAGCTTGATTTAAGTGTTCAGAAGTGTAAAATTTTGCACTGCACAAAGTGAAAACAAAAAAATGTAATATCCTATGACTACCAATGAGTCACTGTTGGAATTGATCAACTCATAGAAATACCTGGGTTAAAACATTGTAAGGATATGAAATGGAATGATCACATAGGTTCAGTCTTGGGGAAAACAGTGGTGCATACAAGTCACTCGTGTGACCATTTCTAGAATATTTCTCAAGTGTGTGGGACCTGTACCAGGTAGGACTAACAGGGGTAATTGAACATCTACAGAGAAGGGCAGCTCAAATGGTTACGGGTTTGTTTAACAGTGGGATAGTGTAACAGAGGTACTGAAGGAATTGAACTGGAAGACTCTTGAAGATAGACATAAACTACCCCGAGAAAGTCTACTGACAAAGTTTAAAGAACCAGCTTTAAATGATTATGCCAGTAATATACTACATACCCCAACATATTGCACATGTAGGGATCGTGATGATAAGATAAAAATAATTACTGCACGCACAGAGGGATTCAAACAACCATTCTTCCCACGCTTCATACATGTATGGATCAGGAAGAAACCCCAATAACTTGTACAGTGGGACATACCCTCTTCCCTGCACCTCACAGTAGTTTGCAGAGTATACATTTAAATGTAGATATACATATGAGTACAAAAGGTAAGTAATGGGACAAATAAAAATCAATCATAGTGGCGTCATGTAGAACACTTAACCCAACTGAGGACTTTTTATACCTTACCAAACCAAACACCAGGATTTTAACAATGCTCTTATACCACTCATAAATTGTAGGCACACTTTGAGGTCCTTTACCATACTCTTTATGAAAATTATGTTGCACAGTTGTTGCAGACTTTGATTCTTCAAAGCAAAACACACAGTGAACATGCATGCCATCAGTGAAGACAGTCATCTTTTGTACAACTGTCATTAGCACTTGTGATGGTGCGATTTGGTACTAGTGTCCTATATGAGTCAAAGCTTGATCTACTTCCCTACAAAACTGTGTCAAGACTAGGTCCGTAAGTTGAGTGAAAAACCTCAGAAGCACCCTGCATAATAAAAAAAGAAATGCGTTGTTAATGAAAATTGAGTCGGGGGGGGGGGGGGGGGGGGGGGATCAATATTCGAAGATGTGTTCAAGGGCAGGTTCCCATATTCATACTTCAGGAAAACTGGTATCAGGTAAGAGAATCCAAATAGCCCATGTGATGTGATAAACACATAGGTGTATGTCCATAGGTGGCAGTACACATTTTCTCTCTGAAGGTATGTACTAACTAGCAACTGTGCCACCAATTTATTGGCTTTCTGAATTGAATGTTCCTTTGACCTGAGCTGATACGGTCTTACTATGCTGGTTCTGTGGAATCCGTGAAAGCGAGGGAAAAAGTACAGCAGTTATATACTCCGAGGGCATGGAACTCTGCTGTGTGGTTTAGTGAAGGGAGTACTCTGGGGTAAAATATTCAAGAAGTAAAATAGTCCTCCATTCATATTTGGGCAGGGATCAGTAGTGGTTATTGTCAGAATAAAAAGTAGATCTGATAATCTGATGTTCTACAGGTCAGAGCATGAACTGTCAGATACATTAATAATACTGGTAGGCTAGACAAACTAAAAAGAGAGATGATGAGACTTACCAAACAAAAGCGCTGGCAGTTCGATAGACACACAAACACAAACTTACACACAAAATTCAAGCTTTCTCAACAAACGGTTGCTTCGTCAGGAAAAAGGGAAGGAGAGGGAAAGACGAAAGGATGTGGGTTTTGAGGGAGAGGGTAAGGAGTCATTCCAATCCCGGGAGTGGAAAGACTTACCCTTAGCAGCCAAGATAGATATGATGCCACAATATACCACAGATGGAGAGGACTGAAAGGGGGAAACTTCCTGTTATACTTTTTGAACAGCTCACAATTTATTAATTGCAGACACTTTGTTTAAGAACAGTGAAGGAAGTTGAATACATGGAAGAGACTGGGGAACACGGGAAGGTTTCAAATGGGTTATACAATAGTGAAACAAATTTAGAAATATTTTCGAGAGTCTTTTCCCTCTGTGTACCGTTATCCCTTTCCCGTGAGTGGACTGTGCTGTTTGTGTTGGTTCTGCCTTGATTTCTGCCATCCTAGATCATGGGGCCAATGACCTTACTGTTTGGTCCCCTCACCTGAATCAAGCAAGCAACCATTTCCAAGAACAGATATAGATTCACATCTTAATTTATCAAATATGGAATGCGAACTAAAGTTGAAGAAGAAGAAGGAGGGGGGGGGGGGGCAGGTGGAGGAGGGGTAAGAAAGTAAGGAATAGTGAATTTTGAGAGTTTCAGATGAAACGTTACTCAGTGACTAATGCATTACTAAAGCTTGGAGCTGGGTCACAGCCCAAGCCATCAAGAACGGTTTCCGTCATGCTGCTGAAACTAAAGACACGTTCCGTGACACTGATGATCTGCCATTGTGTGCATCTTTGCCAGAAATCAACTGTGAAATTCTCAATCAGCGCGACTATGAAATGTATGCAACAGTAGATGATGAGTTTGTTACATCCAAAGTGCAAACTGGAGACGAAATTGCATGAGCTTGTTACATCCAAAGTGAAAACTGGAGACGAAATTGGAAATGAAGTGAAGAATCGGGGTCATAGTGCCGTGAGTGAGTGAGGGAGGTGAAGAAGAAGAAGAGGGGGGGGGGAGGAGGAGGAGGAGAGTATGTCCCTACCATGAGTGATACATTAGAAGCCAGGAATATGTTCTATGAAGCTGGGGAGGAAGCAGTAAAATTGCAAATGAAGTAATGAATATGGAATGTAATTTAGCAAGTGTGTATTGGGCAGATAAACAGCAGAGTAAAATGACTGATGATTTCATTCCTGAGTAAAGAAGTTTGGTGAGTATTAGACACACTGCTGTATATACTATATCCAAGTAAGTTTAATAGTGAAAACTGTATGAAAATAAAAAAAAGGCTAAATAAATTTGTCCTGTTCCATTTGCCACCACAAAAGACTGAAAGTAACGAATATTTGTTACAGCAATGATCCTTTACAACAAAATAATTTTGAAGGTCCTTTGAATGTTGTTATAACCAGGTTCCACTGTATGTTTAAACTGCAGTGTAATGAATTGTAGGGACAACTGAAAAATTTGTGCCACATCAGGATCAAACCTGGATTTTCTGCATTTTGCAAACAGCCGTTTTAACTGTTAGGCTATCTGAGTGCAGCTCCATTTCTGACTCAAACCTACAGTCAGTGATGTTTCTACCATTGATTTCTGAACACTACTACTTGCAGTTCTTGCATGGAATGTGCCACTGCGGGAAACTGCGTCCATCGAGAACTGTGTCTTACTGTGCCGCAAGAGATACATATGAAATAAATTATATGCACTGAAATGAAATGAAATGAATGATTTGCTGGGAATTAAATCGATGAAAGTGCAATAATGTGAAATGGTGTTGTTGGTGACGATGAAAGTTTGAGTCAGGGTTGTAGGTGTGGTCAAGTATGGTAATGATTTGGCAGTTGCTCCTGATATGCAGGAAATCCAGATTCTAGTCTCGGTCTGGCACAAATTTGCAGTTGTCACAGCATATTTATGTAATAAGGCATGGTTTCCAAAGGCTAAAAAGTGGAACATCTGGTAGAAGGCAACCTGTAGCTAGATAAAGTTAGTTTCTGGAGAAATGTAAGAACATGCAAGACATCACAAACACTGTGATTAATTTTAGAAGATATTTATAACATATCTGTCATTAGAAAAAAGTTTTTGACAAAGTTAATATAATTTATGATATTCTGAAGGTATCTGATAATATACAGGGTACAAAAGGCTAACTACAACTGGTACAAATACCGTATTGCAATTGTATTATGGAAATGAGATATGATACAGAGAAGGCAACAATATTATGAAAGGGGAAGTTGCTACTCACCATGTAGTCGAGATTCTGAGTCGCACATAGGCACAACAAAAAGACTGTCACTTTTTTTTTTTTTTTTTGCGACTCAGCATCTCTGCTATACTTGCTTCAATGGCAGGGAGAGCAGGTGTCTTTCTGGTGGGTGCAGGGCATGTGGGGTGGGAAATGAACAGGCAGATCGGGCTGCCAAGGTGGCCTGCAGAGAACAGAATGTAGCACAGTGTCATGTTCCCATACAGGCTCTCGTTTATGTACTACATAGGAAATTTGCACAATTGCGGGATGAGGAATGGATGGCTGACCGTAACAGACAATAAGCTGCCATTGGTGAATTCAACTATCCACCTGTGGCATTCCTCCTGCCAGTTTGCTCAAGTAGGATGAAGTGAACCTCACCCGTCTTCAAATTGGGCACTACCCTCTTAATACAGCTTTTTACTACAGCAAGACGACCCCCACCCCCCAATTTTGTGATGTGCATATCCCTGTGCGCCATATGTTTCTACTGCGATGCAAGGGCTGAAGCCAATATTGGTTGAGATATGCCCTCTATTTGTATTTTAGCTGATGATGAGATGAGTGTGACTAAAGTTTTAAAATTTTCTGGTGTGTCTGGACTCTGGCCTAAGCTTTTAGGCTTGAGGTTTTAGTGTGTTGCAGGGTGGCTGGCTTAACCTTTTTTTTATTCTTGCAGTCAGCCACATCCATATGCTGCTTTGTTTTGCCTCCTTCTACCACTTTCTTCCTGTTTAGTTGATGTTTTAATATTGGTGTTTCATGCTTCAGTTTGTGGGCACACCTGTATAGTTTCCCACATTTTGTTACTTTGTTTCTGTGCAGTTGTATACTCCTGTTAAATGTATTCTCTTGTCTCAAACTGTTTTCACGTGTGTGCTGAAGACCTCGATGTGCACCCATCCCAAGATATCCATCGCCCCCCCTCCCCTCCCTCCCCCCCCCTGTGTGTGTGTGTGTGTGTGTGTGTGTGTGTGTGTGTGTGTGTGTGTGTGTGAACAGGCCACCACACACAAAACATCATGTTCCATAATAGGTTGTAGAGACAAAATTAGCCCTACAGTAATCCTAAGATTTTGATCAATCCTCCACCCTGCCCCCCCCCCCCCCCTCCGCCCCTGGATTTGATTATGCATATGATGTATCTGAATGTCTTTGTGCTTAATACATGCCTATCTTAAATAATTGTGGCAATATAAAACTTCTGCATGTGTGGTCTGTGTAATATTGTTCCAGCACTGTTATATATCAGAAAATAATGAATATTGTTGCTTGCTGTCTTCTTTAACATTAATTTGAAATAAATATTTTCATTAATATTTCTGCAATTATCAGCTTATTTATTACAATTTATTGCTCACAGCCGCGGACTGACACCACCTCACAGGGTAAAATCAATATCCATGGCCAGTTTTACGCCTGAGGAAATTGATATGGTGAAATCGAGAGGAAATGAGGTAACAAAATATGGTTCATATTTGCCTTTTTTATAACTCATTGTGAGATAACTAGTGTGTTTATATTCAGTAAGTTATTTTCTCTTTGTAACACACACACACACAGTATTAGTCACAACTAATGAATCCTGTTTCCTGATTAAAGATCTGCTGAGGCACACACCTTTAACCAATCAGTAAAATTCAGCATAGGGAATACTTTTCCAAAGGAAGAGATTTTACTCCAATAATAATTCTGATACTCTTGAAAAGCCAGTCGATCTGTTCCACACATTATGATTCTGCAGACACATTGCAACTTGAAATGATTGGAAGACAATTTATGATAGGTGGAAGCTATGAATTAACAGTGTACGAGGAGTGGCCGAGTGACTTAAGAGCATTGCTTTCAAACTAATGTTAGAGATTCAGTTTCCAAATTTTTGATAATGTGCTTCCAGTAATCAGTGTGACAGAGATCAAACGTACTGATGGAACATGCTTTGAAAATATGGTGCTCTGCATAGAACAGTAACTGACAGCATTTGTTGCTATCACATACAGGTTCATTATTTACAGATAACGTGCAAGGTGCCATCATTGGGTCCTTATTCATTGCATGAACAGCATCAGAAATGCACTAATTGTCAAAAACAAAGTCACTTACCCATTTAGCCTGAATGGTTTTCAAACGAGAGTGAATGTTTCAGAATGACGTATGTTCTCCATGAATGGGTATTATGACCTGATATGCATGTGGGCTTAAGTCTTCAGAGGTTATTCTGTGGTAAATGCTACCATTCATAATGAAAAACTGTAAAAGTTCATGGAAAGTCTGCGATGCAACAAGATCATAGCATACATGTCTTTCAGACATATCCACAGTGTGCTCAGTGGACTGAAACATGAGCTCACGACTGGCCATTCCATAACCTGATATATTCAGTCTTTACACGGTATCCCTTGTGATGCCGAGGATTTATTGTAAACTAGACTGAATTCAAGGTCAACATCATTCAAATGTTGCAGTACTCACAGATCTCATTGTTGGCAGTTCATTGTACTCTTGCATGGTAAGGAGTACAAAGATGGCTTGACATCCAAGCCGTCTTTTGCCATCCTGATGCTCATATCAAAGGTTATATTTGAAGTCTCTCCTTTGTGGCTAACTCAGTGATCCCTCTGTCCTCCTCATACGTTTGTTGCACCAGATCCATGAGCTTTTTTAAATTTTTCCCATTTGATTATTACACGATCCACAAGTGTCTCCAGTATTGTGTGTAACCACTATGTAATTGCTAGTAACAAAATTTTCTTCTATCGGGGCCTAATATAAATTTAGATTCTAGGACTTCCATTTCTACAAAGTGCTTAAGCATTCTGCTGTTTCTGTGGTAGGTAGGCATAATCAGTAATAATGTGTGAATTTAGTGCCAGTCCTTCCTGAAGTACTGGTAATTCTTATTCCATGGCATATCTGCATGTTCTAGCTTGCAGCTCCACTCTCATAATAGTTTGAAAAGAGCTGAATTTTTCATGGTTATGCCTGTTATTTTGTATTAAATATTTGATGTGTTGTAATCAAAATATCCCATGGTCATACTAAGACTGTGGTGGCCACGACATCATTTTTTACAAATGCTGTTTCCTTAAATCTCTCCAGTTACACTTTGTTTCTTTCTATTTACCCTCAACAACATTAACACAGGTTTCCAATTCTGTGTCTTTCATCACATGTATGTGCCCTCTCAGCCTCAAAATAGACTTCCACTAGTTCTTGCTATACCTTACCATGTGTCCTTAGTCTTTCACAGTGACATGCTTTAATAAAATCTTCTTGATTTTCAAGCCACATCACTTAGAATAAAACATTTGAGGTTTCAAGAGCTATCTGTGCCTTAGTCATCAGGAGTTAAAACCACTTACTGCGGGGACTGGCACTGTGTGGCGTTTACGTAGGATGTAATGGCAGCATCCTCCCCAGGGGGCTCATGTTTCTTTTGAGAGTTCGTGCATGACACTCATGTGACCCTGAGCTATTGCAGCCTAGTCTTCATTCTTAGGCTGTACTTCCTTCCCTGTACCCCATCCTCCCTGTCCTTGCTCCTCCCCCTCTGCCCCCTCCTTCCTCTCTCTGTGTTCTTACTTACATTGACCTGTCTGTCCCGCTGGTTTCCTGTATTCCAGGCAGTTTTGTGCCTTTTGCCTTTTTTCTGGTCATCCTTCCTTTTTAGCGTTTTTGGTTCCTCTTTGAAGTTTGACCTTCACTTCTAAATTTCTCTCCGTAGTGTGAGCCATTTGGGGAAAGATGCCCTGCCTAGAGTCTACGGTGTGGATTCCTCTCTCCCCTTCCTTCCCCTCTTCCTTCCCTGCTGTAGCCCCTCCGCCACGCTGCCACCAGCATGTGTAGCCTATCCAAGTCATGAGACTGTTACGTATCCATCTAGCGGAGCCCTCGACAACACAGAGATTACATTTGTGATACCACTCTCATACGGCTGTCTTTTCAAGTGGTAATGAATCATTGAATGCTGCTTTTTATGATCCTGCGAACTTCCCTTTACTGGCTACACCTTGAAAGGAAGGCCCGGCTTGCCGTCTTGGGGTGAAACACTTTCCCTGCTGCCTGGTCCGTACTAGGATGAATGGGGACACATTCACCATCGCAAAACCATTTTTTTTTTTTTTTTTTTTTTTTTTTTTTTTTTTTGTGGAAAATATTGAAGAAAAGTTCTGCGAAGTGGAGTGTCTCAGTAAGATGTGGTCAGGTTGCCTGTTCATCAAAACTTCTGCCACCCAGTTTGCAGCTCTATGTCATTGTGATCGTCTTGGCAACATCAGTGTCCATTAAACCTGACCAGTCTTTGAATATGGTCCAGGGAATCATTTTTCATAGGTACCTCATCCTTCAAACTGATGAGGAGGAACTCCAGGCCAATCTCCGTCCATTTCTCAGGACGTGTGATCCGAAGTGTGGCCCCCACTAGGAAGGAGCATGCCATCAGAGATGCCAATAATCATGGGGGATACTTTCACAATGGTTTCTTCTACCCCTACAACTTCTGCCCACAAGAGAAAGCTAGATGAGTCATAGCCACAGAAAATTCTTCCATCAGTGCCAAAGCTCCTATTTGTTTCTTAGTCTGACAAAGTTCAAGACATTTCAACAGTAAACCCTTTCATTACTCAGAACTGCAGGTTCTGTAAAGTCTTGTTCCCAGTTACGAAATGACACCTTGTTGTTAGAAACAGACAATGACCTCCAGGCACAAAAATTGCTTCAAACTACACTGCTGCGCACCTTCCCTGTCCGGGTGGAGGCGCACCATACTTTAAACTCATCATGTGAGGTGGTTTGTACAAGATCAGTTGACGGATTATCAAATGACATTCAAAATTACCTGCCTGATCAGGGAGTACATCAAGTAATGAAAAGGATTGAAAAGGAACTGGTACCGACCCGCACCCTCTTCTTGCTGTTTGACAGAGTTCAACTTCCATCTCATATTAAAGTGGAATATGAGAACTTCAGTGTGCTCATACATCCTCAACCCTAAACGTTGCTGTCAGTGTCAGAGGTTTAATCATACCAGCCAGTCGTATTCCAATACAACCAAATGCGTTAACTGTGGCAAGGATGCCCATGAGGGTGATTGTCCACCCCCATCCCCTTGTTGCATCAGCTGTATGGGCGACCACGCTGCTTCCTCTAGAGATTGCTGTATTTTTAAAGATTAACGAATTATTCAGGAACTCTGAGTGAAGGAAAAGGTGTCCACCTTTGCTGTTCGTAAGTTATTCGCCAGTAGAAAGCCCACTGTGCTCCCAGCAGGTTAATACAGCACTGTCCTCGCCTCTCCTCTACCTACTAAGGAGGTAGCCGGGAGACTTACGATCTCACCTTTAGCACCACGGTCGTCAGATCGGCCAGCCCAAAGGTCGCTTGTTGAAACTTCCCACTATCACCCGCTCACTCTAAGGGTCAACCTTCATCGGCTCCTGATAAACCACAGGTCCCAAAATCAGACGCCCGGACTTCCAAACAAGAACCTACTCGTGAAGAATTTTTACGTACCCAGACATGAGAACCATCAACTTCTTCATCTCAACGTCCTGCTTCCGAGAAGGCTCATAAGAAAAACAGTTCCTATCCTTCTCCGCCATGGTGTGTCTCTTCTCGACCCAGCGGTAGCCGCTCTCAGCTTGTTTCCGTGTCGCCAAGACGCACCACTGGTGGCTGATCAATTAGCCGATAACTGGTGGCAGGAGCTACCCCTGAACAACCAATGGATCAGGATCTTTTGCCTCTGGCCGAATGCCATTACACGCCATCGGCCACCGGCTCTCAGCAGTAACTGAGGTGACGGCAACTGTGGTGAGATTCTTTCTTTTTCATCCACCCTCTGTCAATTATCCGTTGCAGTATCTGTGGAATTTGCCCCAATCAGGATGAACTGTCGATCCTCTTACGATCCTACTCCCCAGTCATCTTCTATCCTCAGGAAACAAAGCTCCGTCTCCATGATCACTTTGTCTTCCCTCATTTCCAATGAGTTCAGTTGGATCCTCCCTCTGTTGTTGGTGTTCCGGCACACAGGGGGCATATGATTCTTCTCCATGATACTATCCTTTGTAACCCAACCACTTACACAGTTCCCTCCAAGCTGTCACTGTATGTCTTTTCCTTTCTGGATTCACCTTCTCTCTTTATGCCATATACATTCCATCATCCACCCCAACGGCAAAAGCCGATCTTTCATCCCCGTGGTCAGGTGCAACCCCCCTGTTTGTTGGTTGGGACTTCAGCACCCACCATCTGCTTTGGGATCTCCGCATCCTTGTCAAAGAGGCTCCCTGTTGATTGACCTTTACCACCAAACCGATCATGTTTGCCTCAACCCTGGGGAACCTATATTTTTGTCTGCCTCCACATCAACCTCCTCTCATTTGGACCTTTCGGTTTGTCCTGTTTGGCTAGCTCGGCACTTTGAATGGTTTGCTCTTTCTGATACACACTCGAGTGACCATTTTCAATGTGCCCTTTGGTTACAGTCACAACTGCCATGCCCCTGTGGGTCCAGGGATTAGAATAGGCCCAAGGTATTCCTGCCTGTCATAAGAGACAACTAAAAGTCTCTCTCACGTTTCGGCCTTTATGTGATGGTCCCCTGTAGGGTTTGACTTGCATTTTTCAAAATTTTCCCAAAAAGTGAGCCAATTTGGGAAGGGCACCTTACATGGTGCATAGTGTCCATCATGCGCTGAGACCTCTTAAATCCTTCATCAACGTGGATTTGCACCTCCGCTGATTCTCCTGCTCTTGGGCAAGGTCACCCTCCTGGGTGCGTTTTACTTCATCCTCACTGTTTTCTGCACTGTTGACGATGATGGACTTCTTAGCTCATTTGGACCTGATATCCAGCATGGCATCAAGTTTGTTGTGGTGGGGCTGCCATGTACCCTGTTGGTTGTAGCCCCCTGACCACACAGGGATCTCTCTGCTGACGCCTGCACTATTAACTTCCCACGTATGCCAAAGAGTAGATGCCCATCACCCTGGGGCATTGGGACTCCCGGCAATGGCCATCCTGCCCGGTGGCCTTTGCTGCGGCTGGGTGGTGCCCATGGGGAGGGCCCCTGGTCGGAGTGGGTGGCATCAGGGTGGATGACATGCCATGAAGCATAGTACATCATCTCTTGCTGGTGGTCAAACACCAGCAGTCTCTAAGCAGTCAAGGTCTAACTGCAATGCTAAGAAATATAACCATAAATCGTCTCCCCCCCCCCACACACACACACAACTCTAGCCACACCATGGGAGGAACGTCAGGCCAAGGATGGCAAGGAAGTTTATTCACACTGGTACCTCATATATACGAGAGTTGATGGGGAATCTTTCTTGTCAGTAAACCTCAGTTTTTTGTGGAGCATTTAGAGGACAAGTTTGGGGAGGTGAAGGGCTTGTCCAAAATGCGATCAGGGTCAGTCATGATCATGATACTGCCCAGTCACATGCACTACTAGCCTATGACAAGCTGGGGGATGTTTGTTTCCTTCATGCCCCATAAGAGCTTAAATATGGTCCAGGGTATCATATTTCACAGGGACCTTGTTTTGCAGTCTGGCTACGAGCTGCGTGCCAATTTAGGTGTCCATTTCATCCAACGTGTCCCCCGGGGCCTGAGGGATAATCAGGTTGCCACCGGTGCCTTCATCTTGGTCTTCGAGGGTGACGCATTACTCAAGAAGGCCAAGGTGATGGTCTACCACTGTGATTTAAAGCTCTATATCCCTCCTCTGATGCGGTGCTGGAAGTTCGGCCATATGTCATCCCGCTATACTTCCAGCGCACTTGTCAAGATTGCGGATGCCCGCAACATCCCAATACTCCACGTGCCCTGCCTCCCATCTGTGTCAACTGCAGAGAGCGCCATTCGCCTTGCTTGCCAGACTGCTGGATTCTCCAGAAAGAAAGGAAAATCATGGAGTACAAGACCCTCGACCGACTGACCTACACTGAGGCTAAGAGAAAATTTGAACGCTTGCATCCTGTACATATGACATCGTCTTTCGCCAGCGCTACAACAGTTCTGGCACCATCAGCCAATGCCAGTCACTTCTCACAGCCAGAAGACTACACCTGCCCCCTTGATCGTGGGGGCATTTCCCTCCCTGTTGGTCCTGCACCTGCACCACCTACTTCAGGAGCAACATCCCCCCCCCCCTCCCCAACCATCAGGGACGTCCGACCCCACTTCTAAGCCAGGAGAAGTGTAAACTTTCTTTGGCTTCTCTCACTAAGAAGAGGTCCATTGGGTCCCTCCTTTCCCAGGTTTCTGTTAGTGGGAAAGATGACACCTGCCAGTGGCTGAAGAGCTCAAAAGCAGCTGGTCGTAGGGCTTCACGCTCATCCTCAGTCCCAAAAAGAAGACCCCTAAGACCAAGGAATTGAGGTGGCACCCACACCACCACTTCCTACAAGCTCTGCATCTGAGGATGGGGTGGAGATTCTGGCATCCGTTGAGGCCCTAGATCTCACCAGACCCTCGGACACAATGGATATAGACTGCTCAGGCAATAATTCGGTGGCAGCAGGTGACTGAAGCATAAATTGCCTCATTGAATGTTCCATATGTTCCCAGTCTCATGATGATGTCATTCTCCAGTGGAATTGCAGTGGTTTTTACCACCGCCTGTTTGAGCTACGGCAACTGATAAGCTTTTCATCTGCTATCTGCATTGCCCTCAAGGAAACCTGGTTTCTGGCAATGCGGCCCCCTGCCCTGTGTGGCTATAAGGGATATTACAGGAACCATAGTGGCTATAATCGAGTGTCAGGTGGAGATTGCGTCCTTAGTGATACTGTGCCCCTTCAAACACCTCTTGAAGCTATGGCTGTCAGAATAAGGACGACACAGGAAATAACTGTCTGCAATGTATATCTTCCTCCAGATGGTGCAGCACTCCTGGATGTATTAGCTGCACTGATTGATCAACTCCCTAAACCTTTCCTACTTTTGAGAGATTTTAACGCCCATAACCCCTTGTGGGGTGGTACTTTGCTTACTGGCCGAGGCAGAGATGTCAAAACTTTACTGTCTCAGTTCGACCTCTACCTCTTAAATACTGGGGTCGCCACACATTTCAGTGTGGCTCATGGTAGTTACTTGGCCATTGATTTATCAATTTGCAGGCCAGGACTTCTCCCTTCTATCCACTGGAGAGCACATGACAGCCTTCGTGTTAGTGACCACTTCCCCATCTTCCTGTCACTACCCTGGCCTCAGGCCCACGGATGCCTGCTCATATGGGCTTTAAATAAGTCGGACTGGGAAACTTTCACATCTGCTGTCACCGTTGAATCTGCCCCACACGGTATCATCAATATGATGGTTGAGCAGGTGACAACAACAATTGTTTCTGCGGCAGAAAACGCGATCCCTCGCTCTTTAGGTTGCCCCCGGCATAAGGCGGTCCCTTGGTGGTTGCTGGAAGTCGCTGAAGCAATTAAGGAGCATCAGCGATCTCTACAGCAGCATAAATATCGCCCTTTCCTGGAGCACCCTATAGCCTTTAAATGGGTACAAGTCCACGTTTGCAAACTTTTCAAACGATGGAAGCAGGAGTGTTGGGAGAGAGAAGATTCAACCATTGGGTGTCCTACGTCACCTTCCCGAGTCTGGGCAAAAATCAAACGTGTTTTCGGGTACCAGACCCCAATAGGTGTTCCCGGCGTTACAATAAATGGCATGTTATCTACCGACACAAACGTAATTGGCGAGCACTTTGCTCGAGTCTCTGCATTGGAGAATTACCCCCCAGCGTATTGCACTCCTAAACTGCGGCTGGAAGGGAAAGTCCTGTACACGCCACAGTGAATCCTGTAATGCCCCATTTATAGAGTGGGAGCTTCTCAGTGCCCTTGCACATCACCCCAACACAGCTCCTGGGCCTGATCGGATCCACAGCCAGATGATTAAACATCTCTCATTGACTACAAGCGACATATCCTCATCATCTTCGACCGGATCTGGTGCGATGGCACCTTTCCATTGCAGTGGCGGGAGAGCACCATCATTCCAGTGCTCAAACCCGGCAATAACCTGCTTTATGTGGAGAGCTACCGGACCGTCAGCCTCACCAACATTCTTTGTAAGCTGCTGGAACATATGGTGTGTTGGCAGTTGGGTTGGGTTGTGGAGCCACTTGGCCTATTGGCCTACTGTCTCCACATCAGGGCAGCTTCCGCCAGGGTCGCTCTACCACTGATAGTTATGTGTCTACCGAGTCTGCCATCTGAACAGCCTTTTCCAGACGCCAATACATGGTTTCCGTCTTTTTTTGACATATGTAAAGCATATGACATGACCTGGCGGCATCATATCCTTGCCGCATTGTATGAGTGGGGTCTCCTGGGCCCACTCCAGATTTTTATCCAAAACTTCCTGTCGCTCCATACTTTCCATGACCAAGTTGGTGCCTCCCATGGTTCCATCCATATCCAGGAGAATGGAGTCCCACAGGGCTCTGTATTGAGTGTGTCTCTGTTTTTAGTGGCCATTAATGGTCTAGCAGCAGCTGTTGGGCCCTCCGTCTTGCCTTCTCTGTATGCAGACGACTTCTGCACTTCGTACTGCTGCTTCAGTGCTGGTGTTGGTGAGTGTCGCCTACAGGGAGCCATCCGCATGGTGCAGTCATGGGCCCTAGCCCATGGCTTACAGTTTTCCGCCATGAAGACGTGTCATGCATTTCTGTGGGCGTCGTACCGTTCATCCGGAACCAGCACTTTACCTTAATGATGATGCACTCACTGTAGTAGAGGCATATCGATTCTTAGGTCTGGTTTTCGACGCTCGTTTGACTTGGCTTCCTCATCTTCATCAGCTTAAACGGAAGTGGTGGCAGCACCTCAATGCCCTCCGCTGCCTGAGCAACACCAACTGGGGTGCAGATCGCTCCACGCTACTGCAGCTCTACATAGCCCTTGTTCAATCCCGTTTGACCATGGGAGTGTGATTTATGGTTCGAGGCACCCTCAGCATTGCGATTGCTCGACTGCTTGCACCATTGCTGAGTTCGACTAGCGACAGGAGCTTTTAGAATGAGTCCGGTGACATGCGTACTGGTGGAGGCTTGAGTCCCTCCATTGAAGATCAGATGTGCACAACTTCTTGCCAGTTACATTGCACACATTAATAGCTCTCCTGAACATCGGAATTACCGTCTTCTTTTCCCACCTATGGCAATCCATCTCCTGCGTTGGCAGCTCAGGTCAGGGCTATCGATTGTGGTCCGCGTGCAATCCCTTCTCTCCGAACTAGAGTTGTTCCCTTTACCACCTCTACTTGCAGTCCTTTCACTTACGCCTCCATGGTGTACGCCTCAGCCGCACCTTCATCTAGACCTTTTGCATGGCCCTAAGGACTCCGTTAACCCCGCCGCTCTCCGCTGTCACTTCCTCACGATTCTTGATGTGTTCCGGGGCTCTGATGTGGTTTACACCGATGGCTCGATGGCTGATGGTCCTCTAGGCTTTGCATATGTTCGTGGAGGACATATTGAACACACTCCTTGCCAGATGGCTGCAGTGTTTTCACTGCAGAGCTTTGGCCATATTTCATGCTCTTGAGCACATCCGCTCATGCCCTGGCGCGTCATTTCTCCTGTGTACTGACTCATTGAGCAACCTACAACCAGTGCTACCTTTGCCATCCTCAGGTAGCATCCATCCAGGAGTCCATCTATGCCCTGGAATGGTCTTGCCGTTCAGTGGTGTTTGTGTTGACCCCAGGACATGTCGAAATCCCCAGCGACGTGGAAACCGCTTCTGGAGATGGGCATCTCTGAAGCTGACCTGCTTTCCATCTTCCGTCGCAGGGTTTTTTGGCTTTGAGAGACGGAGTGGCATAACAGTATGCACAACAAACTGCATGTCATTAAGGAGGCTACGGATGTGTGGAAGTCTTCCATGCAGTCCTCAGAGAATCAGTTGTCCTCTTCCGGCTCCGCATTGGCCATACATGACTAACGCATGGTTACCTACTCTGTCACGGGGACCCACCTCTGTGTCGCTGTGGCTCCCAAATGACAATTGTCCACCTCTTGGTGGACTACCCACTTTAGCCGCTCTGCGGCGGACTTTTAACTTTCCCAGCGCCTTGTCTTCCGTGTTGGGTGACAACGCCTCAACAGCAGCTTTAGTTTTACGTTTTATCCATGAGAGTGGGTTTTATACTTCTATGTAGGTTTTAGCGCATGTCCTTTATCCCTCTGTGTCCTCCACGCTAGTGCTTTTATGGTGGAGGTTTTAATATGGTGCAGAGTGGCTGGCTTTTCCATTTTATTCTCGTGGTCAGCCAGCCACTGTAATCTGCTTTCTTGTTTTACTGTTTTCTGTTTCTAGCGTCTCTCTGTTGTTTTCTTGTCCTCTTTTGTTCCTTTTAGTGTTAGTTGCCTTTTCTTTGTTCTTGTGGTTTTTCCTTTCTTTCCGTTTTGTGGTATATGTCTCGTCTGTTTTATTCTCACACTTATGGCATTGTTTTATTAGGAACAAGGGACCCATGTCATCGTAGTTTGGTCCCTTCCCCCCCTTCTTTTAAACCAACCAACCATCGCAGTAGCGGGAGAGCACCATCATTCCGGTGTTCAAACTCTGTCAAAACCCGTTTGATGTGGATAACTACCGGCCCATCAGCCTCACCAACTTTCTTTGTAAGCTGCTGGAAGGAATGGTGTGTTGGCAGTTGGGTTGGGTCGGGTCCTGGAGTCATGTGGCCTACTGGCTCCATGTCAGGGCGGCTTCCCCCAGGGTCGCTCTACCACTGATAATTTTGTGTCTCTCGAGTCTGCCATCCGAACAGCCTTTTCCAGACGCCAACATCTGGTTGCCGTCTTTTTTTACTTACGTAAAGCATGTGACATGACCTGGTGACACCATATCCTTGCCACATAGTGTGAGTGGGGTCTCTGGGGGCCCTCTCTCGATTTTTATCCAAAACTTCCTGCTGCTCTGTACTTTCTGTGTCCAAGTCGGTGCCTCCCATAGTCCCCCCGTATTCAAGAGAATAGCATTCTGCAGGACTCCGTATTGAGTGTCTCTCTATTTTTAGTGGCCATTAATGGTCTAGCAGCAGCTGTAGGGCCGTCGGTCTCACCTTCTCTGTGTGTGGATGACTGCATTTCATACTGCACCTCCAGTACTGGTGTTGCTGAGCGGCATCTACAGGGAGCCATTCACAAGGCGCAGTCATGGGCTGTAGCCCAAGGCTTCCAGTTTTCAGCCATGAAGTCTAGTGTCATGCATTTCTGTCGGCGTCACACCGTTCATCTAGAACCAGAACTTTACCTTACTGATAATCCACTCACTGTAGTGGAGGTATATCGATTCTTAGAACTGGTTTTCGACATGTGATTGGCTTGGCTACCTCACCTTTGTCAGCTTAAGCAGAAATGGTGGCAGCACCTCAGTGCCCTCCGTTGCCTGGTGGTGTAGATTGCTCTACATTGCTGCAGCTCTACAGAGCCCTCATTGAATCCCGCCCTGAGTGTGGTTTACGGTTCAGTGGCGCCCTCAGTGTTGCGTTCACTCGACCCAGTGCACCACTGTGGCATTCACCTAGCAATGGGAGCTTTTAGAACGAGTCCGGTGACCCATGTCCTGATGGAGGCCGGTGTCCCTCCGTTGAAGCTTAGGTGTGCACACAGTCGTCTGCTCCGACTCTTTCAGTGCCCTTCAGAGCCTCAGCGTGCTGTACACCGTTCATCTCTTAGCGCAACAGGTCTAGGAAAGCTGTCACTTGCTCACTCTTGATGGAGCTACTGTGATGTTTATGTGGGTTCCTGGTCACGTCGGTCTCACAGGAAATGACCCTGCTTCCAAGGGTGCAGGGGTGAAGTGCTCATACCTCAGCCCTCTAGTTCTTACACTCCCTCCCATGATGTCCACATTGCCGTCTGTCTGGTGTCACGTTGGCATCACCATTTGCCCTCCCTTCGTGGGAAGAAGCTCCAGGTTATTAAGTCTCTCCCTGTGGCTTGGATGACCAACTCTCGGCCCTCTCGCTGTGAGGGGATCATTTAGCTAGGTTGCATATCGAGCACTGTCTTTTTATCCATCGTCATTTGTTAAGTGGTGCACCACCACCACTTTGTGCTCATTGCCCTCAACCTTTGACGGTCCGCCATTTCCTGATGGAATGCCCTTGTTCTTAAGCACTTACATTCTCATTTGTGTTTGCCGTCTGAGTTATCAGCCGTTTTAGCGAATGATGCGCAGACTGTTGACTGTGTTTTACTTTTTATCTGTTTTAGCAATATGGCGAAGGCCATTTAATTTTTTGTTCTGGACCTCTGTTTCTCTGTGGCATATTTTACAGACATTTCCCACATCCCTGTTTTTAGCTGTCTTCTCTTCCGTCTGTTAGGATTAATATGTAGTTGTTCTTAGCTTCTCTCTTTGTCTTCGTTTCTACAGTTCTGACATTGGCACATACCACCTTAATTGTTTTTGCACCCTGAAACAAAACAATACAAACAAGCCATATTGTTGCAGTTTCTGCACTCATCGCAAGGCCTATGACACAGTTTGGTGCCATCACATCATCCTCACATTCCCTAAGTAGGATCCCCGGGCCCCTCCTGATTTTTATTCTCCAGTTCCTTTCCCAATTGTCATTCAGAGTCCAGGTTGGCACTGTCCTTAGCTCTCCGCCGACCCAGGAGAATGGTGTTCCATACAGTTCTATATTATCTATGGACTTGTGGCCTCTGCCGGACCATTGGTCACCTCTGCTCTGGATATGGATGATTTCTACATTTGGCTACCTACCACTTGGCAACATGTCACCGTACTATGGTCAGTCCTGATCTGGAGCTCTACATCAACACCCATGGTCCCCCAGTTCTGTTACTTGGGTCTTTCTTTTTTTTACGAGAAGCTTACTTGGTTGCCCCATATCCGACATCTGAAGGCTGGCTGTTTGCATAAACGCAATGTTCTTTGCTTCCTTTTCTACAGCTCTTGGAGCATGTGTCGTTCGACCCATCTTTGCCTTTACTGGTCATTAGTTCCATTTCGTCTGTATTATGGTTGTCAAGTTTATGGATCAGCTGCTGCTTCCATACTGCTGCTTCCATGCTGCTGCTTATGGACCTGGTGCACCATCATGGTATCTGTTTAGCCACTGATGTGTTTCGCACTAGCTTTGTTGATAGTCTTCTGGTTGACACTGAAATTCCTTTAGATTCAGCAGTCCCGGCTCCTTTCTCCTGTGTCATCACTATCTGCTCTTCCTCCGCTCACCCCCTCATGTTCTATTCTATTCTTTTCACGGCTTCGGGCTGTTGACCACCCGCTGCCCACCCTCGGGTTACTTGTTGGGCTCTGCCACGCTTCTCTCCGCCATGAGTTCTATATCCCCATCTTGTCCTCTTCCTCATGTTCTCTCCAACCAACCCATTGATTAGTTCCTTGACCACACATTCAGATGGATCTCTTTTGAGGTCCGAAAGCCTCCAATGGTGTCCTGTTGTTTGTCCGAATGCTTTTACAGAAGTTTCAGAATGCCATTGTTTTTTACACAGACGGCTCTAAATCCATTGCTCATGTTGGGTATACCTTCACATCTTCTGTTGGCACCAACATCATCTGTGGCCTCCCATGTGTGGAGTATTTACTGCAGAATTGATGGCCATCTGTCGGGCCCTCTGTTTTATTAAACAGTCCCTCACCCGAGTTTTGTTATGTACGGACTCAATGAGTGGCCTTCAAGGCTATCACTCGACGTTTTTCCCGCCATCCCTTGGTATCTGCTGTCCACGACCTTCTCATTGATTTTGGTGATGCAGCTTGTTTCCTGGTCACATAGGTATCCCAGGTAATGAACTTGCTGATCATCTGGCTGGGACACTGGCCAACTACCCCCCATTCTCCTGACCCTACCGATGGGGGATTTGTGGCTTTACTTCAAATTGTCAGCTGACTTGGTAGGCAACCCCCCTGTCTAATAGACTTCGCACCATCAAGGAAACTACCACCATGTGGCATTCTCCCCTATGCCTCTCCCAACAGGAATCTACCATCCTCTGGGATCTTCATTTTGGCCATACTAAGTTGACCCATGGGTTTTTACTCAGTATTGAGCTCTCCCACCACCTCCCCCATCCACCCCCCCACCCCCCCTTTGTAATTGCGGGCTCTGTTCATAGTGACCCATATTTTGCTGGACTGCTGCCGCATTTTGGCTCTTTGCACTCAATATGCTTTTTTCACCTTCCTCGTCTGTGGTGTTTGCGGACGAACCTCACATGGTTATGTGTATCCTGATTTCCTTCACCAACGTAGTATGTACTCTCAGCTATAAGTCCCCGAATTTTCGTCTGGAATTTGAGTTCCTCAGTTAATGTAGGCATTGATTATGGAGGCCTTGACCTTGCCTCCACACCAGCCAGGTTATTCCCACCATTTCCCTACATTTTTGTCTGGTATGTTGTGCTGCTTTGTTACCTGTTTTCATATGTCTTCTTCCCCTGGTGTTGTCCCCATTGTATTGTGATTCTGTTCTTTCCCTTCCTGCTGCCCTGACATCCCTTTTCCCTCTTTGTTTGCACATTATCCCTTCCCTGTGACTCGACTGTGCTGTTTGTGGTGTTCCTCCCTTGGTTTCTGTCACCTTAGCTCATAGGACCGATGACAGTACTGTTTGGTCCCCTCCTCCATATCAATCACCCAACCAACCTAATGGCTGCGTCTGTAACCTTCCAGAGAAGGCTGGAGTAATAAATGTGCAGAAGGTTCACTGGGCAGCTCGTAGCAGCTCTTTCCCACTGTGGGACTGAGTGACATCAGATGGCGCGAGGGACCAGCACCTCGTTTGTAACTGCTGCTCCTGCATCCCTCCAAACATCAAGCCTCCATCTCTGTTTTCGTTCAATGACGAAAACCCTGCACTCATGCCCAACTAAGTGTGTACCAGTGGTCTTTGTTAAAATTGTTGCTGTTTATTCTAATTTCAGTTGCTTCTTTTATAACAGAATCCAAATATGATGGTGTTTGAGCCAAAACTCTGATGTTCTCAAATTTTATTTTATGCCAGTTTTCTAGACAGTGCAATGTGGTAGTTCATTGACCATGTGTCTGGTGTCCATCCCAACATTAAATTTACTGTAGTGTTGGAGAGGGGTGGCAAGCTTTCATTCATGGATGTTTTATTCCAGGGAAGGCAGGAGGCAGGCTTGCTCATTCACTGTACAGGAAATCTGCACACACTGATTGGTACTTGAAAGCCCAACAGTTTTCACCACCCTGCACACAAGAAAGCAGGTTTGAACATGTTAGTACACAGGGCAACAGTTATTTCTGATGACGACCAGCAGAAATCTGAATTTCAGCACTTGAAGCACACATTTAGAGCAAATTTTTATAGCAAAGAAGAAACTGAAAAAGCTACAAGGTGCCACTGACAAAAGTTGACTCGTGAATTGGTGGAAGAAGCCAAGCTGAGTGCATTCCTTCTGTACTGTGAAGTAACTGTAGGCAAGATAGGACGAGTGCTGAAGAGACATGAACTGAGACCAGTGTTTGATTCTACCTCCAAGATAAGATATTGTTACACTCCTTTAAAAACAACATAAGTCTTAGAGTTCGTGTTGTGTATGGTGGCCACTTCGAAGGTAGCACTTAAATAGATCAAACTATTAGAACTGTTGCTGAGCAATGTGCGGAGCATTAACAACATATTAAACAAAGGGAACTTCAGAAGTCGGCCATGAGTTGAACATTGTCTAGGAAATTGACACGAAGTAAGATTTGAGAAGATGAAAGATTTGAACTAAACATCATGATATTGGGATTCTGTTACAAAAGAATTCGCTGAAATTGGGTTAAACACAACAATTTTAAGAGACCAGGGATACCCAATTAGTAGGGCATGGGGGTGTGCTTTGGACTTTGAGTGAAACCAGAGACAGAGGCTTGGCACTTGTAGGGATGAGGGAATGGCAGTTTCAAACGTGGTGGTGGCCCCTCACGTCATCTGGTGTCACTTGGTCACGAAGCTCTGTGGAGCTGCTTAACTTGTCTTCTGTGCATGCATCGTTCCGTCCCTCTCTGGAAGGTTCCAGATGCTGCCATTGCATCTATATAAGCAGTATATCTTGGCAGCCATTGGTTTGAACTACTGATAATGATACCAGAAACAGGTGTCAAAAACTCAAGTGTGTTATTCAAAGTGATGTTGCTTGTAAACCAAGAACATTTTTATTGTATCTTACCATATATTTATATAACAGAGGGAAACATTCCATGTGGGAAAAATATATATAAAAAAACAAAGATGCTGTGACTTACCAAACGAGAAAGTGCTGGTAGATAGACACAATAAAAAACACACACACAAATTTCAAGCTTTCGCAACCCAAGGTTGCTTCATCAGGAAAGAGGGAAGGAGAGGGAAAGATGAAAGGATGTGGGTTTTAAGGGAGAGGGTAAGGAGTCATTCCAATCCCAGGAGGTCTTTCCGCTCCTGGGATTGGAATGACTCCTTACCCTCTCCCTTAAAACCCACATCCTTTCGTCTTTCCCTCTCCTTCCCTCTTTCCTGATGAAGCAACCTTGCGTTGCAAAAGCTTGAAATTTGCGTGAGTGTTTGTGTGTTTTTTATTGTCTATCTACCAGTGCTTTCTCGTTTGGTAAGTCACAGCATCTTTGGTTTTTATATGTATATTTACCATATATTTATTCACACTGTTATCTATGCTCAGTTACCTTTCTCTTACATTCATTTAATAATTTGTTGCAAAAGTTTTTATGGTCATCTACCTTCACCTTAATTCTGAATCTTCTTCTTTCTCATATTTAAATTCATCTTCTTTTCATTCAGTCTCTCATTTCCTTTTCTCTTGTTTTTGATTCAAGCTGTTGGCCATTTGGTTAAACTCGTATAATTAATTACTTGCTGTGCGTTGGTCTACACTTAATCCCGCAGATACCCAATTGAGTCAGAAATGAGTCTTATTACACACAGATACTTAGAAGCTCGAGATGCTATCTGAGAACCCAGCTTCCAATGATTTGTTGATCCATTATTCTTGTGTCCCCCTTATCTGCTTCATTTGATAACCTTCTAGTTTTGATTCTTCTGATGTAGATAATTATTTTTTTTTCTTTTATTAATGATAACAGTCTAATTATAAAGTCTGAACCATATACCGGCAGGTGTAACATCCCAGCCCATGATCACTGTATTACAAAATTGTAGATTTAGTTGGCTAGCTGCAACACTATCTCCTTGCCTGTCCAGAAAGGTCTTGGGAGCAGCTACCTCATAATTTGGGGTCCTCTGCTGCAGAGGCCATGAGAATAAACTCTCTTCCAGACAATACTAAACTCAACCGGAACCAGCTGTCGTGAGCCTATGCATTTGGGTTGCAAGCTGATGAATCTGGTGTTTGCAAAGTAACAAGGGACTGTACCCTTGTGAGGTTTTGTTTCAGTTCCTCTATTAATGGGCAAATAATGCTGCAATGCAGATATTTCCAAATATGACATTATGTGGACTAATGTGGTCATGGCTGTGTCCAATCTGCTTTATGATTTGACTTGAGGAATGTTATAGGTGAACTGCAGCTGCAACTGATAACAAATGGTAAGTGACACTGAGATGTGAAGTTCAGGACATGATGAAAGGAACTGAAGGGATGGGATTACTCAAAAGCCATTTGTCTACCCAGTCATGCAAATTGGACTTTTTTTCCAGTCATATGAGCCAGGGCCAGTTTGACAACATTAATACACAGAAGTGATTTACAATTTGGTGCACCACTTCCCCCCGCCCTCCCCTCTTTTCCCCTGTTCACTTTCACCCTTGTCAGCTTTAGTTACTAACTGTGATATGCACTGTATACAGATCTTGCACTTGGCCATCCCTGGTGTCACAAGTGGTGGGCTGCGTTGCTTGTCCCTGCACATACCCAATTGAGAGCAGGTGGTAAAGCACTTTGTAACTTGCCCCACAAGTCTTTTAGACTTCATATACTTGCTCAACTTGTGGATGATCAACACTCTGTGCAAAAAATGGCAGCCAGTTTTTCATTGGCAGGCCAGTGTAATGTCTTGCATATAAATAGGAAAAAAAGACCTGATATTGTGTGATTGCATCCTTTGTTTGGTCAGTGTGAAAATTTCACAGAAATGCTCAACAATCTTCGCTGGAAGGTGGTACAAGAGGAAGGAAGGAAAACTGAGGTTCCGTGGCCCATCAATAATGAGGTTATTAGAGATGGAGCACATGCTCAGGTATAACAAAAATTGCCAAGGATTAGGCCATGTCCTTCTCAGATGAACAATTTTCCCATTTCTTTCAACTACAGGAAATGCAAATATGATTGGCTGGGCAGGGATTTGAATCCTTTATCTTCTAAATGATACAGGTAAGAGATACATCACAGACTTCTGAAAACTCTGAGCACAATTCTATGACAAACATAATACTTCCTCCCTTGTATATTGCATATAATAATCACGACGTTAGGAAAATTTGAATCTGAATAGAAATACACAGGCAGTTGTTCTGCCCAAGCCCATATAAGGCTCAAGACGTACTCCTGTTATCCAGGACACTATGTGGCCATTATGTGGGAGAGATCTGTAGACCAACTACAGATTTGGTAATCTCGTGAGCTCATGGTGCCTTCATTGTGGTCTGTAGCAACACAAATGCCGTGGCAGAGAATTACGGTTAGTGGGGTTTACAAAGTTTGAGAAGGTGAACGTACAAACCCTCGGAAAATCAAAGCAGATGATAAATAAAACCCTTTGACAGGGAACTGTTTTATAAAAATCATGAATTGGAACTTTGGCTTGAAGAGTACTGCTGTAGACGCATCACTGGAATGACCACTTAGCAACATCAGTCATAATTTTTTTTTTTTTTTTTTCTTTTAAAGGTTGTGACTAATTGTATGTAAATAATAATTACCAATGCCATTGATTGTGCAAAGATTGTAATTTTCTTTAAATGTTCTGAGGTTAATGTAAAGCAATAATGCTTATCTTACCCTGTTAACATAAAAACAAATATTGATTTTGATATTCATCAAGTTGAATGAAGAACACACTATTTCTATCAAATTTATTTACTTTTTTTAAGCTGTTGGTATTTCCCCTCAGTACAGTAAGTAACTTGTTCATTCATTGGCTCCAGTACCTGACTGATGATTTCCTTTGTTAAAGTTATGTTACATGCAGTTTGAAGATTAATGAGTCAATTCTGCTTTATTGTTGTTCATTGCAAAAACAACTTGTACATATGTTTACATTAGTGTTAAAATGTGTATATGTTATGAAAAATTAGTCCTTACTTTTAGCTTTCATTATCTTGCATGCAGTTATGCTGCAAATGTTGAATACATGTCACTTATGTAAATTGTTTGTGTTTTAGTACTGTCGGCGAGTATGGTTGGGTTTATTTGATCCAAACCACTCGCAAGATACCAAAGATGAGCAGCAGGTCAAAGAGTTTATGATAGCTAAGTATGAAAAGAAGAGGTAAGAATATTATTTCATTTTCCACCTTAAAGGAACAGGTGTGTTTTCCATTTTTCAAATCTGAGATAATCAAAATTGTGTTGATTCATTTCAGATATTATTTGGAGCCATCAGTATCATCAAAAAATGGTCCCATCACTTTTTCACCACCAGGAACACAAAATCACTCACGAACATCAACTCCAACCCCAATGACTTCCATACCTGAAACTAAGCCACTTACTAGTGTCATTTCTTCCCAAGCCAAACCAGCGTCTCTTAATATAAATGTAAGTAGTGATTTTTCAAGTTAGGAGTAATGCACCTGTTCATTTTACATGTAATATTAATTTATCTGAAATCTAAAAATTTAGTTTATATTATAATCTTACAGACATCAAATGTAACCTCGTCGGACAACATGTTCACTCCTGACAAAACATCTGGGTTTCT
This sequence comes from Schistocerca cancellata, assembly GCF_023864275.1. NCBI lineage: Eukaryota > Metazoa > Arthropoda > Insecta > Orthoptera > Acrididae > Schistocerca > Schistocerca cancellata. The sequence goes on from NC_064627.1 coordinate 648,555,071, forward strand.
GGCTGACTTTGGACCCTCAGATCCGTTCAGTTCTTCTTCGCAGTTTACACCAACCAGTACTACCACCATACCTTCATTTGCAAATTTTGAAAACAATCCAGTTTTCACTTCTCCTAGTAAGTACACACTGTGGTTTTCCACTTTTTCACTGTGACTGTTGTGTTTACGTATGCATTAAAATTTAAATGCAAAATGTGTGTTTATTTTGTAGAAAAAGCCAGTGTTTCAATTATAGTCCTCAGCTTAATGGAATCGTGTAAACAATGTGAATTATACAGCCTTTTTAGAACAACAAAAATTTGTGAAATCAGTTTTCTTCTGCTACAATTTAAAGTAAATTTTTATTGATTTGGTTGGGAACAATAAAACAGGGAATTAAAACTGAGTTGCAGAAACACTCTTAGAACCATAGAAACTATTTATCAGTGAAGTATGGGTGTTTTACAGTAATGTAGCTTTTCAAATGGACAGTATCACTCAAGCAGCGATGGGAGTATTCAACAGCCGGCCGGGGTGGCCGAGTGGTTCTAGGTGCTACAGTCTGGAACCGCGCGACCGCTGTGGTCGCAGGTTCAAATCCTGCCTTGGACATGGATGTGTATGATGTCCTTAGGTTAGTTAGTTTTAAGTAGTTCTATGTTCTAGGGGACTGATGACCTCAGAAGTTAAGTCCCATAGTGCTCAGAGCCATTTGAATCATTTTTTGAGAATCCAACAATATGAACTATTTCCTGTTTGGTGAGTAGCGATATGAGCAAGCAGCTGAGGAGGCAGTGGAATGAACTATCATCAATAATAGCACATCTGTTCCAGTTTATTATGCAACTGCATGATTGGGACAAAGATATAAAGGTTCCTGCAGTAAATGAATTGCTCCCACAATGAGCAAGAGTGTGTTACCTCATTGTCTTCCTTTCGACAAGAACAAACACAGTTACTTGAAAACTGATACTTTTCCTTCTGAAGATAACAATCTCAACAAATAAAAAACAAGAAACAATCTGAGTGGTTTTACATTATATATGATGGCAGGTACCTGACAAAATTTATGAAACAACAACTTGAAAAGTATGCTGTCTGGTGTCTGCAATGTGAAGTATATTTCACGGTACTTTTTAAAGACAACAGAATTTAGAACTTCATTTTCAGTGTGTTGAATCACATTTTCAGTGTGATGAGTCGGAAACACTGGCATTTTAATTACCTCTGTAGCTTATGAGATGTGTGGCAGCAGAGCTGTTCTTAGTTGTGAGGCTTCTTTTGATGAGACTAACCACTGTTAAAATAAAAAACTTAACAATGGTTCTGTTTATGGACTAGGATTGGAGGAGAATGCCTGTCTGTGAAGGTCTTAGGTCTTAGGTCTTAGACCTGGGTGAGGGATTGCTCATCATTGCTTCTGTGCAGATTCAGCTGTCACCTGCCACACACTTGCAGAGCAGCAAGTTACATATTTAGCTTTTTCTATGTAATCTTAGTAGTATATATCTTAAATTCTGTGTGTGTTTTTCTATTTGAGAGGTGTAATCTCATATTTTGTAACTTAAAGGTGTAAATGCAGGTAGTTTGTAGTGCAGCTGTTATTCAGTTGTTTGTTTTGAAGAGCTAGCATCTGTTTGTTTGTTGGTCTACTTCAAACAATTGCCTGCTGGGCACTTGCAGATCAGCAAGTTACATATTTAGCTTTTTGTGTGTTTATCAGTAGTGCTGAGGTGAACAGGATATGTCCGTGTTGTGTGCCTATAAAGGAGTAGTTGGCTTCAATTTGCAAACAGATGAAGGTGCTTTTGGCTTAGGTCAGCCATCCTCAGGGTGCTGCCTTGGGTTGTAGCAGTGATGGCACATCTGATACATCACGTAGAACACCTCAGATGACTTTTATTTCGTGTATGGGCTCTGCTGCTGAGGCACATTCCAGTCAACCTGTCTGGGGGATCCGCCCTCACTGCAGGCAGAGTGGTGGCTGGTAACACAGTCACTTCATTTTACACAGAAGGTCAATGTGGAGGCTGGCCATTAGGCCCCACCAGTTACTGTGCGAGTGGAAATGTAGCCACTCCTTCAGCAGGATCCAAGCAGGCACACTGGGGAGGTGTTTTACTAGTTTCACAAGTTCAGATGTTAAGGAGCCTCTTAAGGAAGTAGCATTCAGGGGCGGAAAGAAAACCATGTGAACTTGGTAGGTCTCCCAGGGTTCATCATCCGAGATATGGTGGAGGCCTTGCCTGCAGCTATCAAGTGTGCAGGGTGCAGTCAGTCACTTGCAAGTTGCGGCTCACGTCAGTACCAATAACGCCTGCTGGGTTCTAAGGCCATCTTCAGTTCACATGGCTGGTTGGCTGGCTGGCAGAAGTGGTAAAGACCACTGGCCTCATATGCAGTTGCAAGCAGGGCTCATAATTTATAGCATTGTTCCCAGATTTGATTGGGGTCCTTTGATTGAAGCCAAATAGAGGGTCTCAGCCAAAGGATTTTGTTGACTCTGTGACAGTCTTGGCTGCAGAATTCTGGCTTTGCATTATTGGCTGGAGAGCTGAAGGACTCCCCTTGTTAGGGGGGCACTACACAACGGAATCGGCTACTTGAGTAGCAAGAGTACTTGTTGATTGAGCATGGGAGTTTGAGGTACTCTGTTGAACAATCACCAGTAACATGCAAATAGCGAAATCGGACATTGTTCGGACGAAACACACTTAGACTGTCAAAATTTTATCCGTAAATAGGCAGTTCATAATAAAGCTCTGAAATATTTAGCAAGCCATGGAAAGTACATTGAAAACACAGGTTGGATCCCATAGGAGAGGCTGTGTTCTTTGCAGTCTGCAAAAATACCTCTAATGAGGTAGATTTTTAGTGAAACTGCAAAGTTATTTGGACGTGTGTAACGGGTATTAAATGAATTCAGGTTAATCGTTGGATGTTTTTGCCAGCCACCCAATTCTGCCATGATAGTTTGAGTCACTCAAAAAAACTCAAAGCTCATTGGTGTGGAAATACCCAGTTCATCCAATATTGGTAGGAGGTGACTTTAATCTACTGAATCAATGGATTCATTGCAGGGGGAACGGACAAGCAATTCTGTGAACTACTTTCAAACACAGTTTTCCAAAAACTGTCTTGAGTGGCTAATTAGACAGTCCATGTGCAGTGGAAGTATTTGAGACCTTTTAGTTACAAACAGACCTGACTGCATCAGTGGTCTCAATATGGAGACAGGGATTAGCGAGCATGATGTCATCATAGTGACACTACTTGCTAAAGTTGGCAAACTAATGGAAAGGCCTAGGAGAGTAATTTTGTTAGTAGGAGCAGATAAGCAGTTGCCAGCATCCCACTTGGGCAGTGAATGGACATAATTTAGTGCCAATATGATTGAAGTAGAGGAATTACAACCAAAGTTTAAACAAATTGTAAGTTGCGCTCTGGGAAAGTATGTGCTGAGTAGGTGAATTAAGGATGGGAAAGACCCACTATAGTTTGATAACAGAATCAGAAAATGCTGAGGAAGCAAAGGCTGTTGCACTCTTGCTTCAAAAGTGAATACATAAGTGATGACAGGCGAAATTCAGCAGAGATTTGTGCAGCTCTCAAAAGACTGATGTGCGAAGCATAAACTAATACCTCTTTCGTACCATAGCAAAAGATCTTGCCGAGAAAATTATGGTTCTACGTAAAATCGCTAGGCAGGTTAAAGGCTTCTATCCAGTCACTCATTGACTAATATGGTGTGGTAATAAATAATAGCAAAAGGAACGCTGACGTTTTAAATTTCACATTTAAGAAGTTGTTCACGCAGGAGGATTGTACCAATGTACTGTCATTGGAGCATCGCACAGATTCCCGTACAGAGGACATAGTAATAGGCATTTCTGGTGTAGAGAATCAACTGAAAGAGTTGAAAACAAATAAGTCACCAGGTCCCAGTGGAATCCCAATTCGCTTTTACAAAAAGTTCTCTATGGCATTAGCCCCCTTACTTAGCTTGTATTTGTCACAAATCTCTCGCCCAGTGCAGTGTCCCAAATGTCTGGAAAAAAAGTGCAGGTCACTCTTGTATATAAGAAGGATAAAAGAACTGACCCACAAAATTACAAACCAATATCATAAACATTGATTTACAGCAGAATTCTTGGACATATTCTCAGTACGAATACCATAAATTTCCTTAACAGAAAAGCTTCTGTCCACAGATCATCTCAGTTTTAGAAAGCATCACTCAGGTGTAACTCAGCTTGCCCTTTTCTCAAATGATATCTTGTGAACTTTCAGTGGCCCTCAGGGCTCAGTATTCATTTTCTGGGTACAGGCCTGACACCTCATGGTTCCTGAGCTGGGACTCGTAAGCGCCACCAGTCCTCTGTTACCATAAACTCAGGCTGTGCTTCAGCGACCACTGTGCGGCACAATGGTGGAACATTGTGTATCACAGGGAATGGAGATCTTGGCTTGACCACACGGATCATGACAATGATAACAAGCTGTATATATTTTTAAAAAAATAAAAAGAAAGGGTCTCACGTGCTGTGCACTGATAAGATGCATGGCTGTTCAGGTGGAACAGTCATTAGTGGGCATCCTCTGAGGATCCTGCTGCACCCCAGTTGTATGAGGCTTACCTAGGCTTGTGGGGCTCTGTCTTTATTTCCCTATATCGTGGGACTTTTTAAAATTCTCTCCTTCTCTTGGCGGAAAGGATGGGCTGCTGATAGGTACCGACACTCAATCAAACAAGAGGGCTATTGTGGTCGGTCATCCTGAATTGGGAGTTATTTTGTCTCTAGTAACAGAATCCATGCTGGTAATCAGAATGTGTGTTTAATACTGAAAAGGAAAGAGGGCAGCTTCGAGGAAGTTTCACCTTTCTATATTCAAAAAGGCTTAGAGGACATTGCTGGCACTCTAAAATCAGGCAGGCAATTGCATAATGGGGCACTGTAGGTAGAAACTTCCATTTCCCACCAACTTAAGAACCTCAAGAAAACTCAGTGCCTTGGGGATATGCCATAGCAACTGAGCTACACATCACCTTTAGTTACAGCAAAGGAGTTATGATGTGCAGGGACCTGATGGACATTCCCAAGGAGGAACTGAAAAAGGAGTTGGCTCCGGAAGCTATGGTCAATGTGCAAAACAGCATGAAGAATGTGGATGAGGATCCTGTAAAATCTGCCTCCCTTATAGTGACGTTCAGTAGCATGAAACTTCCTGAGCATGTTCAGGCAGGTTCCTTCACATAAGTGAGTGGCCTTATGCCCCCCAACCCAATGTGCTGTTTTAAATGCCAGCAGTTTGGGCATACTACACTTGGGTGTCGTAGTGAAGCTACTTGGTGAAGCTACTTGCAGCAAATGTGATAAGGTGGCCCATGAAGGAGTCACTTGCTCCTCTCCTTTGATGTATTTGAATTGCTCTGGGGCTCATCCTGCATGGGGTGGAGACTGTAGCATATATCTTGAAACAACGGAAGAACGAGAGCATAAGGCAACAAAGTGTATCCTGTGTGTCGAAGCCAAAAAGATGCATGAAGCCTTGCTGACTCCATCATTCGCTACCTCCTTTGCTTCGGTTCTTAAACAGCCAGTGCAGAAAGCCAGTGCTGCTCCATAAATAGAAGTTGCTAGTGTTAGCTCTAGTACCTCCATTTGTCAATGCACTTGTGCTGTTGCAGTTACTTTGACCCCTGTAACTCTCCTCAGAACTTCAGAAGAGGGTGTGTTGCCAAAGTTGCAGAGCTTCCTTCCCCTTCAAAGATTCAGTCGGGTACACTGTCCAGTGCTGCCACTACTACCGCCTACCCAGTGCAAAAAATCAAAGGCAAAGCTTCTATCTTTGACGGAGTCAAGAAGTAAGCAATCTGACGATGTCGACGTCATTCTCTCTGACCTCCTTCAGGATTCTTCTGTAGAGCCAATGGACCTTGATGTCAGACTGGAGGCACTGTCGTGCCCCAAGACTGAGCCTCCACCTAGTGTCTGCTCCCCTCCCCGGCAGAAACACAGGATAAAATTGCTGCCCCAGTGATAAGATGACTCCCATATTACAATAGAACATATCAGGACACGTGGAGAAGCTGAAACTCCTGACACCTTGCATTCTGCTCTCCCGCCCTTGCAGACACCACTCAGTGGGAAGCAGCTGATGACCTCCATTCCAGTGACCACATCTCACTGTGGATCCATCTACTGGGTGAAGCTTTGCCAGATCAGAAGCCACCAAAAGGGATGGTCAGCTGGGCTAACTGGACCCTGTTCAGCTAACTGGTTGTGTCTGGACACCGCAACAGTTTCCAGGAATGGGTGCACCACGTTACACGAGTGATCATGCTGCTGACTCATCCACCCCAAAGTCATCATAGAAGGTAACCTGTATCTTGATGGACCGGTGAGTGCCACTCAGTAATCGGGACAGGTGTGCTGCTCTCCAGGGATTTAAATATCGTGCAGCAGCAGACAACCTTATGGCCTTTTGGGTCACAAGAGCCAAGGCTCAACATGTAATGAAGGAGAGCAAGCAAAGGTCATGGAAAGTGTTCCTGGACTCCATCAACCGTTCCACACATTCAAAAAAAGTATGGGAAGCCATCAGAAGGATTTCCAACAACCACAGTCATGTACTAATAACAGCAGAGCAGGAATAGGGTTGTCTCCAAACAATGCCCAGAGACATCACTCAGATGATGGCAGATTATTTTGCAAAGACTACTGCTAATGTCAGCCATGATGTGACATTGCACCTCTACCATGTGATTCTAGAGAGAGACAAGTTGGACTTCAGATCCAACAATTCTGAGTCTAACACCTACCCTAGGAGTGGATGTTTATCTCTCATGTGGTCTGGTTGCTAGAGACTAAACAATTCCTTAGCCACTCTCATTGTGGTTCAGGGATTTAGATTCACTGTCGACGACCTGATTCTGCAGATGTGGCTATTAAGCAGGATTTTCTGTGTAAACATCACTATCTTAGTAATGGAGTAACTTCATCAGTGGGGCTTTCGTGGCTACCTCTCCATTTTCATACAGTTTTTCCTGTCTAAATAATCGTTTAGGTCCACTGTTGCTAACACTCTTGTCAGATCGTTTCAAGCAGGGGAATGGTGTCCCTCAGGGCACTGCTTTGTGTTACCCACTTTGCCAAACCCATAAACAGTATCACATGTGTGGGGAGGAGTCCTGTACAATGCTCCTTATTTGCGGGTGATTTTGCTGTTTTTTGTTCCTCCTCCAGTGTTGCAACACTGACTCACCACTTGAATCGTACAGTGTAAAGATTAGAGGAGTGGGTTGCATGATGGATTTTCAGTTTTCTGCGGGTATATGTGTGCGTGCGCCCATGCCCAATCTCTGTCTTGAGGCTGTTAAGCCATCTCTTACAATCTGATTGCCTCAGGTATGCAAGTTCCTCGCAACTCTGAATTCACTTGCATATCATATTGTTGCTTGTCTGCCTCTGGAATGGCTTTTCTCCAATCATCTGCAAGCCACAAGGCTGTTTGGGATCCACATGCTGGGTGCACAGGAGTCACTTGATGTGGAACAAGCACAACCCCAGACCAAGGGTAGTAAGTGTCTCCACCCAAGTTACTGCAGAGACCCAGAGTAATTTTGTGTTTAGTGCAGTACAGAAGAGGTTGCACTCCTGCACATGTTTTTAACACATTCTGTAAGGACATTTTAACTGAGCATCACAACTCTACAGCTGTCTTTACAAGTGGATCAAAACAGGAGGACTCTATTGGTTGCTGTGGTTTTCCCTGATCGTATCCTCAGGGTCAGACAGCCTCAGGATTTGATTGTCTTTCATGTGGATTTATATGTGTTCTGGGCACTGGAGCATGCGAGATGTCATTAGAGTACTAAATTTCTTGCCTGTTCTTATTCTCCGAGTGCCCTTCATTTTCTACAATGCTTGTACCAAATGGATAAAGCAGTTCATAATATCCAGGACGCCCTCCTCCAAATACAGTGGCTGGGGGTGTGCCAGGGCACATGAGTATTGTGTGGAATGAAAGGGGAGATGTTGCAGCCAAGGAGGTGTGTCACGATCCTCAGTTAGTTGCAATCACTTTGCTGTTCAGATAAAATGTCTTGCATCACTGGAGGATGCATAAAATGTCTTGCATCACTGGAGGATGGATAAAATGTCTTGCATACCTGGAGGATGAGTGGCTGGAAGTGACATACTGTAAGTAGTAAAGCCCTCAACACAGCAATGTTGATGGGTTGAGGTTCTTCTTACTTATCTTTGCATACGCCACAGTCCTCCAAAGCGTGGCTGCTTGATCTGGTGATTAAACGTTTCAGTGTGTTTACCGAGCGAGGTGGCACAGTAGTTAGCACACTGGACTCGCATTCGGGAGAATGACAGTTCAATCAAACCTGCGTCCAGCCATCCAGATCTAGGTTTTGTGATTTCCCTAAATTGGTCAAGGCAAATGCTGGGATGGTTCTGAAAGGGCACTGGTTATTTCCTTTCCCATCCTTGAGAGACACTGAGCTTGTGCTCCATCTGTAATGACCTCATTGTTAATGGGACGTTAAAGCCAATATTCCTTCCTTTCAGTGTGTGGCGCTTATTGTACAGATGACTGAGTACTGCATTTTATTAGACTGTGTGCTATCTGTCAACATGCGAGTGTTATGGAGATGGTTTGGGAACTCAAATGTGAATCCCTCCAGGAAAGGTGATGTGTTTTTCGATGAATGCAATTGAGAAAATTTTGAGAACCATCATTTGAAGCTGACTGAAGAAAAATTCCACTGCTGCCAAGAAACATTTTGCGTAAAGGGCATGAATGTAAGGTAGAAATTAGGGTTTGTATGGAGGTATATGTATTGTTATTTTACCTCATTCTGTTTACGGGTGGAACAGAAAGGTAAATGATTAGTAGTGGTGCAACCTACCCTCTGCCACACACCGTTGGTGGCTATATATATATATATATATATATATATGATATGACTTACCAAACGAAAGTGCTGGCAGGTCAATAGACACACAAAATTCAAGCTTTTGCAACAAACGGTTGCTTCATCAGGAAAGAGGGAAGGAGAGGGAAAGACGAAAGGATGTGGGTTTTAAGGGAAAGGGTAAGGAGTCATTCCAATCCCGGGAGCGGAAAGGCTTACCTTAGGGGGAAAAAAGGACAGGTATACACTCTCTCTCTCTCGCGCGCGCACGCACACACACACACACACACACACACACACACACACACACACACACACACACACACACATCCATCCGCACATACACAGACACAAGCAGACATTTGTAAAGGCAAAGAGTTTGGGCAGAGATATCAGTCGAGGCGGAAGTACAGAGGCAAAGATGTTGTTGAAAGACAGGTGAGGTATGAGTGGCGGCAAATTGAAAGTAGCAGAGATTGAGGCCTGGCGGATAACGAGAAGAGAGGGTATACTGAAGGGCAAGTTCCCATCTCCGGAGTTCTGACAGGTTGGTGTTAGTGGGAAGTATCCAGATAACCCGGATGGTGTAACACTGTGCCAAGATGTGCTGGCCGTGCATCAAGGCATGTTTAGCCACAGGGTGATTCTCATTACCAACAAACACTGTCTGCCTGGGTCCATTCATGTGAATGGACAGTTTGTTGCTGGTCATTCCCACATAGAAAGCTTCACAGTGTAGGCAGGTAAGTTGGCAAATCACGTGGGTGCTTTCACACGTGGCTCTGCCTTTGATCGTGTACACCTTCCGGGTTACAGGACTGGAGTAGGTGGTGGTGGTGGGAGGGTGCATGGGACAGGTTTTACACCGGGGGCGGTTACAAGGGTAGGAGCCGGAGGGTAGGGAAGGTGGTTTGGGGATTTCATTGGGATGAACTAAGAGGTTACGAAGGTTAGGTGGACGGCGGAAAGACACTCTTGGTGGAGTGGGGAGGATTTCATGAAGGATGGATATCATTTCAGGGCAGGATTTGAGGAAGTCGTATCCCTGCTGGAGAGCCACATTCAGAGTCTGATCCAGTCCTGGAAAGCGTCCTGTCACAAGTGAGGCACTTTTGTGGTTCTTCTGTGGGAGGTTCTGGGTTTGAGGAGATGACGAAGTTGCTCTGGTTATTTGCTTCTGTACCAGGTCGGGAGGGTAGTTGCGGGATGCAAAAGCTGTTTTCAGGTTGTTGGTGTAATGGTTCAGGGATTCCGGACTGGAGCAGATTCGTTTGCCACGAAGACCTAGGCTGTAGGGAAGGGACCGTTTGATGTGGAAACGAATCTGCTCCAGTCCGGAATCCCTGAACCATTACACCAACAACCTGAAAACAGCTTTTGCATCCCGCAACTACCCTCCCGACCTGATACAGAAGCAAATAACCAGAGCCACTTCCTCATCCTCTCAAACCCAGAACCTCCCACAGAAGAACCACAAAAGTGCCCCACTTGTGACAGGATACTTTCCGGGACTGGATCAGACTCTGAATGTGGCTCTCCAGCAGGGATACGACTTCCTCAAGTCCTGCCCTGAAATGAGATCCATCCTTCATGAAATCCTCCCCACTCCACCAAGAGTGTCTTTCCGCCATGCACCTAACCTTCGTAACCTCTTAGTTCATCCCTATGAAATCCCCAAACCACCTTCCCTACCCTCTGGCTCCTACCCTTGTAAGCGCCCCCGTTGTAAAACCTGTCCCATGCACCCTCCCACCACCACCTACTCCAGTCCTGTAACCCGGAAGGTGTACACGATCAAAGGCAGAGCCACGTGTGAAAGCACCCACGTGATTTACCAACTGACCTGCCTACACTGTGAAGCTTTCTATGTGGGAATGACCAGCAACAAACTGTCCATTCGCATGAATGGACCCAGGCAGACAGTGTTTGTTGGTAATGAGGATCACCCTGTGGCTAAACATGCCTTGGTGCACGGCCAGCACATCTTGGCACAGTGTTACACCGTCCGGTTATCTGGATACTTCCCACTAACACCAACCTGTCAGAACTCCGGAGATGGGAACTTGCCCTTCTGTATATCCTCTCTTCTCGTTATCCGCCAGGCCTCAATCTCCGCTAATTTCAATTTGCCGCCGCTCATACCTCACCTGTCTTTCAACAACATCTTTGCATCTGTACTTCTGCCTCGACTGACATCTCTGCCCAAACTCTTTGCCTTTACAAATGTCTGCTTGTGTCTGTGTATGTGCGGATGGATGTGTGTGTGTGTGTGTGTGTGTGTGTGTGTGTGTGTGTGTGTGTGTGTGTGTGTGTGTGTGCGCGAGTGTATACCTGTCCTTTTTTCCCCCTAAGGTAAGCCTTTCCGCTCCCGGGATTGGAATGACTCCTTATCCTCTCCCTTAAAACCCACATCCTTTCGTCTTTCCCTCTCCTTTCCTCTTTTCTGACGAAGCAACCGTTGGTTGCGAAAGCTTGAATTTTGTGTGTGTGTTTGTGTTTGTGTTTGTTTGTGTGTCTATCAACATGCCAACACTTTCATTTCGTAAGTTACATCATCTTTGTTTTTAGATATATTTTTCCCACGTGGAATGTTTCCCTCTTCTGTATTGGACAGAACTTTTTAGTGTGAAAGGGATGGCAGCTATCATAATGGTGGTATTGGGATAAAGTGTTGAGATTTTGGAATAATATAGAATGTGGCAGCCCTGGATCCTGATCATCAAGATACTATCAATGCTTCTGAACAAGATGAGTAGTTTAAGTTCTGGCTTGTTCGTAATGTTCCCCTAGGTGACCCATAAACAAGTTGGTGAAGTCGGTGCCCATGGCTGTACTATGAATTGTTTGAATATATTCCCTTTGGAGAAGTAGTAATGCATAAGGATTGTGTTGGACTGATGCATAAGAAGTGAGGTAGCACATTTGAAGATGGGAGGATATGAGGAGCATTAGTGTTAGACATTAACAAGCCCATGGGCATGTGGATGTTAATAGGAAGGTGGCAGCCATCCGGGTGTGAAGGCAAGACAAGAGGCAGTAAAAGTAACTATTTCCATCTTCAATATGGGAAACTAGGCTGCGAGTTTAGTGTAAAAGATTCTCTGCTCTTCCCCATCCATCCTATAGCCCGGATCTTGCAACTTGTGACTTCCATCTCCTTGGCCCTCTGAAAGTTGAACTCTATGGAAAGTGCTAATGAAGGGAAAGGAATTAGTACAGCAAGTACTTGGTTTAGTCACAGACCATTGGAGTACTACCTAGAGAACACGCAAGCTCTCACATTAAGGTGGCTAATACTGTAGTATTGAATGCAGATCATTTGAAAGATAGGGTTTTATATCCAAATAATTGGAAACAATGTGGTGTATTCAAATCATGAATAAAACAGTCTTGCTTTGAGAAAAAAGTGTTGCATTTCTTACTGAATGGCCCTCTCAGATGGAGAAGTCAAACAGTTGGCAGATACTTTTTCGTGCAACCTCTGCAGTTTGTCAAGACGGTGGTGTATTCAAATCATGAATAAAACCGTCTTGCTTTGAGAAAAAAGTGTTGCATTTCTTACTGAATGGCCCTCTCAGATGGAGAAGTCAAACAGTTGGCAGATACTTTTTCGTGCAACCTCTGCATTTTGTCAAGACAGTGGTGGAACCTCAGTCCCTAAGTAGGATGATCAGATAAGGTCCTGTTTTGTGGTTGTGGGTGGCTGTCCTATCTTCTAATGAGGGTTTTGTGTTGTGAAAGGAACTAGGAAAAAAGGTGAAACAATGTCAGAGGTAAGGAACTCCTGAAAGGTAACCAGGGACTGTTTGGATGGGAGTTTGGGGGGAAGGGGGAGGGTGAGTTGAAAATTAGGAGAGGCAAGATTTTAGTGGATACTTGTCAGAGGAGTTCGTGGCAAAAAAGTGAGGGGGAAGTGAGAGATTAAGTCCATGGATTAGGCATAATTTCAGGAGCATGATGTGGAACTGGGTTTTAGCTAGGGATAAGGATGTTTCTCTGAATTGATCTAGACAGGTAGAGCAAAGATACATGTGCAATGGGATTTATCTATAAGGAGTGAAAAAGGTATGCAGATGATATCTGGGAGCAATAAGGAGAATCTTGGGTGTAAAACTGAAGGATGCATAGCAGGAGGAAACACATTACATAAACATGAAGGATTTGTTGTTTAGAGTCAAAAAAGGATTTACACAGTGGGCAGTAGAAAGGCACTGAGGGAAGAGAATAATTCATTGTATATCTGTGATCCTTGTGCACCAGAAAAACATTGGCTCATAGGCAATATTGCATATCTTGTGGAATAATGGGGAAAAGGGTGGAGAGAGAGGATGTGGTGCAATTGAAGCAGCTACAGAAGGTGATAACAGGGTACCACGAAAGTACAGCACCATTGCACTAGTGAGGATGGGAAATACATGTGTGCATAAGAAAGGTGAAAAAGGAAATGAAGGGAAATATAAGGATGGACACAGTATTTATCCACAGCATATCAAACAACGTTACTGCAATATTTAAATTGAGAAGTACTGATCACATTCCAGTCATGCATGAATGCTTGTCAAGTGTCGCATCCAACCAAAGACATATTTAGAGAGATGGTTACTTGCCATAAGTGTGCAATTAGCTACATGTTGGGGTTAGTTGGTCACCAAGAACCACTTGAAAATGGTAAATGCTTTTGTTAGAGAACAAAAATGAATTAATTGTCATAAGGGAAGCTACCAAAGAAAGTACAAAAAGTAGTATGGCAGAATTCGAATCCTCAATGTATGTTGACATTCAATATGCTAGAAGAAACTAATATGTTACAGAACTGTTTTATAGAGGGGAAAACTGTATTGTGTGTGAATGTTTGACCTTTTGTTAGCCTTATTCATCATTTATATCCTTTAGTTTCAAATTCCAGTGCCCCTTGGTGCTGCCATGGGTGCACCAACCACTGTAGTTCACTATTTTTTTAATTGTTTTTTCTGCTTCTCATTTTTTGTCCAGGATGAAATATCCAGGTTTAGTTCTGTTATTAAACAGTGTTGCCTATTTTCTACTCAACCAACAGTTTTGTAGAGTGAAATTATTATCTCAGTCATTAAAGACCTAGGTATCCTGTGTTTCAGAAATGAAAATAAAACATAATTTATCTCATGCTGTAAAGTACTATAAGAATAAACCCATTACCAAAGTATAAACATCAAAAATGAAGCCATCATTACATTTATTTGTATTGTGCAGTGTGTACAGGATGTTCTATTTATCTGAAGTCTGCATGCACGATGCAGTAGGTGACGGACAACAAGCGCTCCGTTGCACAACAAATCTGATGTGATGTCGCCCGTGTACTACTGCAGTACTGAATTGAAAATACATGCAAATAAATTTTGTACGCAGTCGTGTCATACAAGGATATGCTAGAACTGTGTGCCATTGTTTTTCACACTTTTCTGACACCTCAAGAATTTATTCATCACACAATGTAATTCTCTTTGAGAAACTGAGTTAACTGAGTCATGGATATAATCCTTGAGTTTCAGTGACATGTGCAGATTTGTTGTGTACACTTTATCCTTTAGTGCTCACCACAAATTGAATCAGATGCTATTAAATTGGGAGTTCGAGTGGGCCAGATATTGTTGCTATTGACTATTGTGGAACACATCTTGAATTTCATGCAAAGAAACATTGACAATATGAGCCATTACCGAACCTTGTTGAAAAAATTTGGATTTTTGTTCTCTTTCACTTAATTCATTAAAACACGGTTGCAAAATGTTTCACTCAAATCTTTCACTGTTAACTGTGTTGTTAAAAAAAATTGTGCCTGTTATTCTGTCACAACTGACTACGCGCCAAACACCTATTTTCTGATTGTGAAGGGGTTCCCCATGAAGCAGAAAAGGTCTGTTGACACTTCACTGTTTACAATTATGGGAATTGGCATATTCATGTAAGCGAAAACACAATGAGGTAAAGATCCATTTCACTTTCATGCATAGGTTTCAAAACCCATGTACAAAACCTAATGCTGTATGCAGGATCACTGGGCTTTAATTCTTGTGCTGCTGTTACTTTATAGGGCCTTAGCCCAAGTAAGTTAGCAGAGGTGCAAGAAATTTGTGATATCTGTGAAAGACTTTCAAGAAACTTTATAGAGGAATTTTGAGGTGCTATACAGTGTCATTGACATGAGCTTCTGTGAACACTGTACTTCATTTTTTGTGCTCCTTATCCTGAACACTTCCCATTGTGTGAAATTTATTCACTATTTTCTGAACTGTGCCATGACTCATAATTCAAACACCTGAGAACTTCTGTTAAAGCCATCTCCAGACATTACAGATGGACTCAGCACACACATACAGATTGTAAATAAATTCTCTTTGTATAATGGAATAATTCAGTCTTGCCATTGTTGCATTCAGATACTTCACTGTTACAATTGTGATGTTTGTTTCAATGTTCAAATTACACTGGCCGAAAAGATGTGTAGTGCAACATTAACATGGAGATCAGCCTGCGTGTCTCCAGCAGCCGACAAACAAGATCCCACGCATGTAGTCATCGGATAAATGGAACACCTTGTAGATGAAAGGAACATAATATATTTCATTTTGGAGGAAGGTAGTAGAGTGACGTGTCATAACCACTTATTTATAACAAAAGTATATTTTTATTCAGTGCCCTAATAAATGGTTAAATAAATGTACAATATTGTTGACATAAGTACCAAAACGCTTCCTTTTAGTGACAATTACATCTGATAACCATTTTACTTGGAGTAGATTTTCAAAGGTCTTGTTATTTATTGCAGACATTCACTTTTTTGGCAGTACAGCTAGCAGTGATAATGTTCCTCCCCGATTTAACACCAACAGATGGAGTGAGTTTGATTCAAAACAATTTTGTGGAACTGTCTTAACTTGTGAAGCATGTTGTGTCTGCACCAGCAGTGTTTATTAGTTGCTGTATGTAGTGGATAGATTTATTTATTAAAGATTTTGCTTGACACAGCACTGTAGTGCTTTATTTGCAAACATAGCCATACCGTGTTATAAATTGTTTAATATAACTATAAAGTTCAATTGGCTTGTGGTTTTATTGAAATTTCTAGATGACAAGTCTTGTTTGTTTTGTTTGCTGTAAACAATTGCCTGTTTAACACCTAACAAATAATAAATATGCAAATAAGAAAACTATTTTTGTTAATCTGCAGTCACACCAGGAATACTGGTCTTGTAATAAGGTGTAAAATTAGTGAGATGCACAGCTTGCATATTATTAAAAATTCACATGAATAGCTGTTGCAGGCGTTGGAGAGAAAATGAATCTTCTCATCTTCCCTAAACAGTGTTTTTTTTATAACTAGGTTCTCTATCCATTTCACAAATTTTAGTGTGTTTGTTTGGAACTTTATAAATAAATCTGCTGCAATAGCCCTTGGAATGTTTTTGTTTCTGAAGATCAGGCTGCAACAAACTGTTTGATGTCTTAGAATTAGCTACCAGGAATCAAAATTTAAAAAATAATTTGATTGTTTTATGCACATTGGAAACTCTTGCTTATCAACATTAAAATTGTGTGATTAAGTGCTCAAAATATTTTGGTTTCGTGGCCTGAAGGCGGAGTGAGTGCCTCTGATCACTCTGTGCTCTTTGGGATGCCACTCCATTTATTAATTGCCTTTAAAATTGTAAGAATACAAAATTTCAGGTCCATACTTGCCTTTAGGAGGCAAAATTTTTGTACTGTACATGTAAAAGTAGAAAAAAGCAATTCTTAGCTTTTGCAAATGTTAGTTCTTTCCTCAGTGCTGAAAGAGATAGTTAGGGAAAGTGGAGGCGTTTTCAATGTAGGTGGATCCCTCCAAGCTGTAGACTGAGTGACATACCTCTCCTTCCCAACTTTCACTAACCTGTCCCTCTTTTCTAGGTTAGGAGAAAGTAACAAGTTCAAAAGCTAGCAATAGTTAGTTATTCCCACTTTTAAATGTGCCTATTGACAGTAATGGAATTTTACCTCCTCAGGGTAAAATACTGGCCAGCCATTCTGTCTCCTTGTAATATTAGTTTTCTCAAGGGAATTTTCTTTTAATATTACTAATCACCTATCTTAAGTAAATTCTAAGACATTTCTGAACTTGCTACATTTGAAATAACATTATTAAGTGAAGCGCATGTGGTAGTCATCTATTTTTGGTTGATGTTATTTTTTGTGTTGCATTTTGGTATTTCATTAATGACTTACAAAAAAATTATGTACATTTTTTGAATATCTCATGTGTTATTGTTAAGTGTCTCTGAATATGGAAATATTGATACTAAATTTAAATTGCATTATTTCTGACGCCATAACTAATCTTTCAATAGTAAATCATTGTAAACTCATTGACAACATTTGTTACAATACGTGAACAACTAGATTAGTGTTGAACAAAGCAAAAATGATCTTTCAATTCTCATAGATTGAGAAGTTGCCTAAGTTCCTGGCAATTATGTATTCCAATATGTATGAAAATAGTGTATTTGAAAGAAATGCTTCAAAAGTAGTACATGTCTGTGATATGTGGCCAGACAATAACTGAACAACTTAATTGCGTCCAGGGGCAGTCGAAGGTATGTAAACCTAATCCAGATTTCATTATTACCACCTAGGGAAAGAAAATGTCTTGTCTTTAGGTAGTGCTCTAAGAAATGAACATAAACTGGGAGAGCATGCCGTGGATATGACATGCAGATTGAGGTTGCAATCATTAAAACAAAGGTGTTTTTCATTGTGGAAGGATCTTCTCATGAAATTTCAATCACAGACCTTCTCCTCTGAATGTAAAAATATTTTTTTTTGTTTCCACGTACATAGGGAGAAATGATCATCATAATAAAATAAAGAGGAATTAGAGCTTTCACGGAAAGATTCAAGTTTTCATTTTCCCATGTACTATTCAAGAGTGGAACAATAGAGAAATAGCTGAAAGGTGGTTCAGTGAACCCTCTGCCAGGCACTTGATTGTGAATTGTTGAGTAATCATGAAGATGTACGCTAAGTTGATAGTGAGTCAGTGTTGGTTATACAATGATGGTGGAAAACAGTCATGATTGCTAGATGACAGTCTTGAAAATATTGTATGTTACAACTACTAGTTATGCTGTTGGGGTTGTGTTGTTAATGTTCAGCTATTAATTAGTGTCAGCTGAGTAACCTTCTCTTTTGTCAGCTTTGATCGTTGTTCTCTTTCCGTTTTGCAATTAATGTTTCAGAAAGAATCACTGTGATAAACATTTGCAAATTTGTTACCAGAATATAAAAATTAGCAAGTTGAAAGCTTATAGCTGGTAGTTTGCAGCTGTTGCTTCCATGTGTTATCACTTTTTTTTTTAACTCTAGCAATTAGTGTTAAAAAGAATACTATCATTTCCATTTTTCTTCCAAATCAATAATCAAAGTAGCATCAGAATTCTCATCAAACAAATGGAAAATAAGACAACATTAGATGCTGAAATTTCTGAGAACATTGTATCTCAAGCTTTTGGAGCATAATTTGTATCATATGTAGTCTCAGAGGAGAAAGTGGTGCCAGGAAGCACAGAGAGACTGTTGAAATCAAAGGTTTGCCCTGGCAGTTAGTTTTCCTGAAAGGGTGATCACATGCACTGACAACTAGTAATATGACCTGTAAACTGAAGAGTGTTTTGCTTCATGTAGTTGTAGACAAAGTTGTAACTGTGGCAGTCTAATGTGAAATGGAAGATATTTATTCATGTCATGCCTTAGTAAACATTTTTTTATAGAATCGTCGGAAGGCTATTTACAACTTGAGCACAGAAACCAGACTGCAGCTGCAAGAGCTGGAGAGCATGGAGGGGAAGCAGTAGTTAAGAAGAGAATGCGATTCGATCATAGCCTGTATGCATTCTGTACATTGAGCAAGCAGTGAAAGGAAACAAAGAAGAAATTTCGAAAGGAAATTTAATTTCAGAGAAAAGAAATAGTTCTGCCAGGCACACAAAAGGACTTTGAAGAGCATTTGAACAGAAAGGGTAGTACCTTGAGTGGAGATTATAATATGAATATCAATTAAAAGCACTGGATTGTAGTTAAAACAGGTAATGCTAGGGAACTAGATTAGGAATTGATACACTAAAGATAGTAAAAGAGCTTTGTTAAACTGGTAGCGGATGTTTTATGTCTTCTCTGCTTCAGCCATCATTAGTCCGACAACAGCAAGAAAAAGTCCTGAAACAGTGAAATTAGTTGATATTGAATATGGAGGTATTTTGCCTTTTATAAAGTAATGTTTAATCATCACATGTCCACCATGCTTTTCAACCCAGCAGTGAGCATGCTGCTGATTCCAGCCCTTATCGATAGGCAGGCCAGCCTTTGCACCTTCTCAAGCCCATTAGCTGCCTTCTTTTGTACTTTATTCCACCACACTGTAGCCCCGTAAGTATCATAGGGCCATTGCAGAGGTGTAGTTCTAGTCTTTGCTCTTGGGGCAAAGACCCCAGTGTTTTCAACAGGCCCTTCTATTGCATATAAGAGCACTTTTTGCCTTGGAACATACATTCTTTATGTGAGGAGGGCCTTGTTAGTTTCGCATCCAGGGTTACTTGGTACTTCACTACCTTCTCTATTGGTAGACTTTCATTTCAGAGCTTAAAATTGCAGTATGTGTCTTGGGTGTGCTTCCTTGTGAACTCTAACTTTCTTGGAAGTAACGCTTAAATCCTGTTTCCTACAACAATTTTGCTCAGTGCATTGTATCAGTCTGTTTACAGTACTTGCAAATTTGCCAAATGTTATGACTGTTCATCTGTGTGTCCTTGGCAAAAATAGTATTTAGCGAGTTAATGAGCTTATTAGTCACTAATTTCCACAGGAGCAGGGACAAGACCCTACCTTGCTAGACACCCTCTAGACATGTTTCCACATTATTAATGGTGGGTTTTACCTTTTGTTTACTGTCTTTTACCCATCCAAGTACAGTGATCTTGATGCTGTTTACTTGTGCAGCTTTAACCATGGATTCGAAGATAGTGTTACTAAAAGCCACCCTCCTCACCCCCCTCCTCATTATCCAGGAAGATACAGAGTGCCATTTCCTGAAAGTGCAGTGCTTTTTCTGCCTTCCAAACAAGTTGGTGAAGTGTTGTTTCACACGATTTGCGTGGTTGCTGTGCGTGTTTGTTTTTGTGTAGCAGAAGCTGAAATAACCATCTTTTCTGAATGAATGTGCATGTTAACCAGCTTTTTTAACTTTTTTAGAGGAAAGGAGGACAGACTGATTGGTCACATACTCTTTGTGTGATAAATTCTCCCTGGTTTTGGAATGAAATCAACCTTTACTGTCCGCCAAGGATTCAGAATGACAACAGCAGCCAAACTAACTGAACAGCGTGGATGGGAGTCTAATTAATCCCTTTACTGCTTGTTGCAGCAGACCCTGAAAGATACCTGCTGGACTTGGCGACTTGAGCAGTTGAAGTTCCCACTACCAAGACATTTCGAGGCAGATACCCAGTTCTCCCATTGGTTATTATGTCCTATAAACCAATAACTCACATGGACTGCATTCCTGTCCAAATCACTTGCCAGAGTACATTTGAGGAAGTGAGTCTTTAGGGGCACTTCCAGTGTCTCATGTGCTGACATAGTGTACTCACCATCCTCCCTTCTTAGCCTGCCTCATGTTTTTTTGGTATCCTAGTGAGGATATTATGAAGTCTGGCTCTGGTGACAGTAGGTACATCTACATACCCTTCCGACCCCCCCCCCCCACCTCCTTTTATATGAGCAAGGTTTTAGGATTAAGACCATGTCCACCCCCCCCCCCTCCCCCCTGTCTTTGCAGAAGGTGTCCCCTTACTGTGTTGCAGATTTATCTGCAACACTTCCAGCTGCCAAACTGCTGCCATTGTCACCTTTGATGTCTTTGATCACCCTGTCGGTCTCCTGTGAGAATCCCAAATACAGTTTTAAGTCTTGCTCTTACATTTCCTTCAGGATCTTCTGTCCAACTTCTATCACAAGGATATGGCCATCAGTTCCAGCGTTACAACTAATGATCCTTCTCTGTTGAGACTTTCTTGTTCTGAACCATTATTTTCTCTAACAGGACCTCTACTGGAACATTCTTAAGTAGTTATGTTACCCAGATTGATATTTTAGTTGTCTCGTTGGACACCATCTCAGTCAGTGAATCCATTGTCCTCATCCCCTCACAGACAAAGATCAGAGCACCCTTATCCAGATGGACCCTCCTCTTTTGTGCTCATGTGTTTCATATAATTTATTAAGAGCTAATTAATAATAGGCCTCTCAGTTGTGATCACTTGTTTTGGAGACTACATCTGCACGTGGTACGTAAAATTACAGGAATTTAAATTTAATCATACTTCATCTGCTACTAATATTTTGGCTGCAAACCATCTGCAATCTACAGACCAAGTGAGATGGACTGACTGCAAAGCACTCCTATCCGCTTTCATACATAAGTGCTAATCAGTACTCAGAAGATCATGAAGCAAGAAATACTACACAGTCAACAGAGATAAATGCTAGCATGACCCCTCTATGAAAGATGTTTCACAAATTCTAGTTGAGAGTGAGACAGTTCGGTTGTCTGTGTGAGTTAATTCTTGCCAGTGCAGTGGAATCCAGCACTAGCAGTTAGACAATGGTACTGTCCTCTGTTGACCAGAATTTGTAAAACAGTACTTTTCCACAGAGGGGTCATGCTAGCATATATCTCTGCTGACTTACTTTCCATTCCTTCCACCATGATCTGCCATCTACTTTTATGCACGTGGCTCACCCTCACAATATATAAGATGGACTGGAGTGCTTCAACATCTGTCAGCCTTGCTCCAAAGATGCCTGGACAGTTTGAAACTGAAATATTTGCATCAGACTTAAGTATGGTTACAGGTGAATTCGCATAATTTTATGGTGCAATTAATACGCCATGAGAACATGTAGATTCATATGCCTGTCTTTCCCATTTCTTTCTGCTCATTTGTCCAAATGGAGAGACTAGTTTCAAACTTGCGAAAGCTTGAGATTCAGTATATGCATTAGCTCGTTATGACTGTGCCAGCCCTGCTACCTTTACTTATGGTTCAGTGCTTGGTTAGGAGATGTGTAGATGTGCCATTTGAAATTGGTGACTTATGTACAATGGGGCAAATGGATTGAACACTCAGTCAATTGCTTAGCAATAATGACATGTTACAGGTATGCCTACTGCAGCAGCTTTGTCAACAATGAGTAATAATGTTTTCGGAAGTCCTGCGCGCAAATCGGCAAGTTCTGTGGGTGTTGCTGGAACAATGCAGTCCCAGCCACCGTCGGAGGATCGATATGCTGCCCTTAAAGACCTGGACAGTCTGATGAAATCACAAGCTTCAGATGCACAGGGGGGTGACTGGGCCACAGGTGAGTGAACAAACATCTTCTTCTTCTTCTTTTTGCTAATAATCAGCTGTAAATTCAGTAGATTCTTTCTTTTTTGCCTGGTCAAATTGAAAAATTGTGGCGCAGACGGGAATAGTCACCGACTCTTTAAGTTATCTTGTTCTTTCCAGCAAGGGAAAAGTTGAAATGCTGAAAACAAAGGAGCAAGATGTGGATGGAAACTTAAAAGCATTTTCAGCAAAATTGTGTAATTCCTGGATTTCCAAGTTTTTACTCAAATGGATGTTCTGCCCTCCTCTCCCCTCCTGCTGGTATTTTAACAACTTTTCTAACTGTCCACCTTTGGTGTGTCAACAGAACGTTTAACCCCACTCAGAGATTAGGCCTTAAGCCTGTTCAGGCTGGCTTGACTGCTGCCTGCAGGGCTGTCTGAGGAGTGGTCTATGATCTTGGGACATGAGGTCAGCATGTTGCCAATCGTGCCAACCATTATTGCCACTAAATGAATAAAAGTGATGCTACTGCTGTTTCTTTATTCAAGCAACTCATTATTTGGTCTCATAATGTTGAGTGGACCCCGTTCCAGACCTCCCTATTTCAGAAAAATCTGAGCATTTTCCAGGAATTGAACCTGAGTCCTTCTGCACTGAACGCAGTGATGCTAACTGTAGTAACACTGTTCACGTTTACGTCGCACTTCACTTAGCGTAGACCGGGACTGTGTCCTAGGCATGCCCGATGATGACTAACTGGGCATTGCCCGTGCTGCCGGAGTTGTTGTTGTTGTTGTTGTTGTTGTTGTTGTTATGCCGGCATAGGTCGCGTCCGAATTCTCGCGTGCCCTCTGGTGGACAGGACTCTACTTGCGGCAACTACCGTCCGTGACGCGCCGTGCCAATTTGCGCCTCCCGCGATGTTTCTGGTGGCTACTGCACTAACCATTTGGCTGCAGAGGCAGTCATCTGTGTCAATTGTGGATATTAATTTTTCATTTTTTGGAGCTCAGCCAAACTTTTAACTAGAGGCGGTATGATGTGCTTGTTATCGCAACAGTGCTGCTCCTAAGACATTGTCCTTACAGGATTGATATGGTTTCTTATGACATCCAGTCAAGGTTGTATGATTTTACCTCAGTAAAAAATTATTTTGAAGGCAAAATTCAGTATTTCTTTGTGTTATCCTCTGTTTTCTGTGTGCCTTGCATTGGAAAAGTGCATCATGTGTTTAATGAAGGGGCCGGCCGCGGAGGTCTAGCGGTTCTGGCGCTGCAGTCCGGAACCGCGGGATTGCTACGGTCGCAGGTTCGAATCCTGCCTCGGGCATGGGTGTGTGTGATGTCATTAGGTTAGTTAGGTTTAAGTAGTTATAAGTTATAGGGAACTTATGACCTAAGATGTTGAGTCCCATAGTGCTCAGAGTCATTTGAACCATTTTTTTTTTTTTTTTTTTTTTTTTTGTTTAATGAACTGGCAATCTGTTGTTTGGTTAAAGGCTTGCACTTGATTTTGACTGATAAACCTATTAGAGATATATGAAGCACATTATCACTTCCACCCTTTTGTACACAGAGGGATCTACAGGTATAAATAAAAGATTGACATATTTCAGATTGGGAGTATATTCTTCGTTATAAGGAAAATGCCAGAATTGGAAATGCTCGCCTACATTGTATAGTAATTCAGTTTCATTCACATGGCAAACTCAAAAAGTCAGACATTTGATATTTTTCAGTTTTGAGTTTTTTTTTTTTTTAATTGGGGTTTTCTTCTTTTAGATTTTTACTTAAATTACATCTATTTTTTCCTACTTTACTTTGGCTTACAATGTATCATGTGAATAAATCTCAATTATTTCAGTTTACTTTGGTTCCATATACCTTCACTATTTTGCTTTCTGCTTCTTTCTTCCATCTCAAAATTTTTCCAAAATCTCTTCACCTTTATAGGGGATTAGTTTGAGTCTCATTGTTGTTGGAGCAAGAAAGTGAGCACATTGATCATAATATATAATTTTTTTATGTGTTCGGTTGTTAAAAGTGCAAGTCTTTTGTTTAGGGAATGGAAGTCTATAAATAAGCTTAAAATCTTTTTTGTTCACATTCCTCTTGTGCCCACAGTACCTTTTAGGTTTTGCAGTAACCTCATTCCATTGTTAAATTATCTAATTCCTTGAAGTGGAGTGGCTGAATAAGAATTCTCAGTTGGCCTATTGCATCATTGAGCAGTTTGTTTTTTTTCTGGCTTCAGCAGTGCTTTTATTCTATGTTGATAAAAAGGTTTTAAAATATGCTATGGAAAGTTCTTACAGATTGTTAATAATTTAGGAGTAAAGGCAACAACTCACTAAATAGTTGGAGTGTTTATTCAACAACATGGAAAATTTTGTTATTTTGGACAAATAATTTTTCAAGCTAAAGCACTCACATAAATGCATGTACACCCCCTCCCTCCTTTGTACAACTACCTTGTGCCAGCAAGAGAACACATCGGATTTGCAAGTATTTTTACTCTCATTCATTGTCCAGTAATTGAAACCTACAGAGAGCCCTGCAGTTACAGCATTTATAAATGGAGAAGTCTCATAAAATATTGTGACTGAAGGGCTGTGGTTTTCCTAAATCATCTGCCAGATGCTCAGGTGGAAAATGCTAGAAGAATAGAAAACACAAACACATTAAAAGCGGAGAAACCGAATAAGAAAATTGGCTGTTATGTATCATTCCAGAATTCCGTGTATGTAAATAGCCTCAAAGCCTCATGATTTAAATTTATTATTTGTAGCCAGAATTCTGCTTGTACATTATGAGCAAAAGTGTTATTGACACAATGCATACATGCGACTATCTGTCATTTACCACACCCTCTCCCCCACTACTCTCAATTGCCCTCCCTCTATTGTGGTCTTCCCAGGTCTGTTTAGATGACTTCTAGTCATAAGCATCTCCTCCTCCTCCTCCTCCTCCTTCTCTTCTTCATCCTCTTCATCTTATCATATACTTCCTTCTCTGCCTCTAACCAGGTGAGATGGCACGGTGGTAAGCCACTGGACTCGTTTTTGGGAGGGTAGTGGATGAATTTTTCATCCAACTAACCAGTGTTAGGCTCTAAATTACTTATAGTGAATGCTGGGATCATTCCTTTAAAAGGGCACTGCTGAATTCCTTCTCCAGTGTGAGCTTGTGCTGTCTCTCTATTGACCTCACCATCAGTCATTAAACCCTAATCTCTGCCTGTGGGAGTTTACAGTATTACCTGGTATAGCTGTATAATTGCAGCTAAGCCATTTGTTGGCAATATCCTTTCTTTCAGGAGTACTACTCCACTAGGTATGCAGGAGAAATGTACAGGAGGAAATAAAACTGTGAGGGTGGGCCATGAGTATTGCGTAGATAATTCAGTTCGTAAGAGTATTGTTCATGACAGGTAAGCTTCCAGAATCTCGGACACACAGTTTTAATCTCCGAGAATGTTTCATACATTTGACACAAACATGTATCTGTCTCTTACATTTTACGTTTTAGCTTTGTGCTGATGAATATCAGTAGATGTTCTATTTGATCGTTCATTTAATAAAATCTGCTTTATTTTAGGTGCATGGTCATCTCCAAATACGTCAACTGTCCCAGTCTCAGTATTTGGTTCACCATCTCAAAATTCTCAGTTTCTCACATCAGCCAGTGGAGTTTCTTCATTGCCTGAACCAGCAGCGATGCAAAACCCATTTTCGGGTAAGAGGACACCACATAGAAATATGTAGTAATATATTGAAAAAAGTATGGAGCTTATAGTTTATTAATAACTTCTTTTCTCAGGCTGGATGTAGAAAATGTAGACCATTTTTAATCCCATTATACCCATAAGATTTTATTATTATACAGTTAGTGCTAGTCTGTGGGTCTGTCTTTATGTTACTGTGGCAGACATTGTAATTTAATTAAGCCCACTTCTTTTATGTGCTACTCCTGTGTTGAAAGACTTCAAAGGCACATTTCTGTGGCTATTGGTTTAATAGCCAAAAGACTATTGTTCAGACAATTGCTGGAAGTATTTTTACGTGGAGGTAATATTTGCAGGAAGTGAAGTTAAACCTCTTAAATGTTGGCCATCGTCTCTCATTGGTGAATGAAACATTAACCTGCAGTCTGTGCACAGCTTTTAGTTTGCTTCCCATACGTGAGCTGACCAAAATGCTATTGAGCACATCGGGGATGCCCTTGAGCAAGATATGTGCGCATTTTATAGAGGTCTGACAAATCTCTGTAAGCTATGCGATGTCGTATATTGGTATAATCTTCCAACACCTTCGTGTCTTCTGAAGCCTGTACTACATGTTGTCACTGTCATCAGGGTGAAATGTCAAAATTTACAGCTAAATGTAGTTGATTTTTTTCCTTGTTTGCAAATTTGCAAGATTCATTTGTCTCACTCTTTCAATTACAGCTGCTCGCATATAGTATTGTTGCTGACCCTGTTGAAGCCATTCTATGGGTTTTTATTAAAAAGTTACATTTGCATCTACACAGTTAAGCCATATTAATTTGACCACCAGCTACGTTCATCGTTGAAGAAATACATGATATATTACCTCATGTATGGAACATATCTCTGACAAGAAAAAAATGCTGATAGAAAGAAAGAAATGAAGTAATTGTGTGGAATGTGCATAGTACTCACTAGGCATGTGAGGTAACCGTACATCGAATGAACACTGACGTGGGTGCAGACTGGAGACAAGTTGCATAACCTGCAAGGACTGAAGCTTTAGTAGACCTGTCTCCCCTCCTAACACCAGCACGCGAACAGTGAGCAAAGAAATATAGAAATAATAAGCACATGGTCCTGTGAATTAAAGTACTCACATATGTATTGATATTAGTATAATTGAATTGATAGCTAAAATATATTTACGTTTGTGTCCTCATATAGATACTCCTACGTAAATCTATATTCCATGAAATTTTGACAAATACACATCATAGTTTAGTGTAATATCTTATTCATTTTCCTTTTATAGTTTTGGCTGTTTGGATTACTGAAAACATCTGTCTTGAAAATGCTAAAGGGCAGCAAAAAAGTATAATACAACTCCTCCACCAGGGATTATTGTTCAGTTATTGCCAGAAGATGGTATAATTTGTGGTCAATCTCACTCACCACCCTTTTAAGAGAGCACCACTCACTGCTATGTTACATTTGTGATGTAACAGAAGAATGTTGAAGATCAGGTGGTTTGATCAAGTAAGGAATAAAAATATTCTGCAACGACTCTGTGAGAAAAAGTCTAGCAAGGAACATAATAAAATGACAAGAATATTTGAGCACATATAACAACACGTGTCATTGCTTAAAACCACAATTGGGGCGATGCAAGAGGGTAAGACCTGCGGTGCAGGCCTAGATGTGTCGAATAAGGCAGATTGTCAGTTATGATCAGCACTTAAGTTGAAATGAAGAGGTTAGCTAGGAGGCGACAAGGAAGGACTGCACCAAACCAGCATTAGGATTGAAACTTCCTGGCAGATTAAAACTGTGTGCCAGACTGAGACTCGAACTCGGGACCTTTGCCTTTCGCAGGCAAGTGCTCTAACAACTGAGCTACCCAAGCACGACTCGCGCCCCACCCTCACAGCTTTACTTCTGCCAGTATCTCATCTCCTTCCTTCCAAACTTTACAGAAGCTCTCCTGCGATCCTTGCAGAACTTGCACTCCTGAAAGAAAGGATATTGCGGAGACGTGGCTTAGCCACAGCCTGGGGAATGTTTCCAGAATGAGATTTTCACTCTGCAGCGGAGTGTGTGCTGATATGAAAAGACCTTTGCCTTTCGCGGGCAAGTGCTCTACCAACTGAGCTACCCAAGCACGACCCACGCCCTGCCCTCACAGCTTTACTTCTGCCAGTATCTTGTCTCCTACCTTCCAAAATTTACAGAAGCTCTCCTGCGAACCTTGCAGAAATAGCACTCCTGAAAGAAAGGATATTGCAAAGACATTCTCCTTGATTTCTGGTTTGCAGCTGAACAGATGGGGACTCATTTCTGACCACAAAGCCTCAGTTTTTTGTGGAAAATTTAGAGGACAAGTTTGGAGAAGTTGAGGGCATGTCTAAAATGAGATCTAGAGCAGTCCTCATACAGACATCATCCCCAGAACAGTCATGGGCATTGCTTGCTTGTGACAAGCTCGGTGATGTTGCAGTCTCCATTACGCCTCATAAGAGCCTCAATATGGTTCAGGGACTTATTTTTGATCGTGACCTGTTGTTGCAGTCTGACGACGAGCTCCGTGCAAATCTGGAATGCTGCGGTGTCCACTTTGTACGACGTGTGTTCTGGGGACCTAAAGATAGTAGGGTCTCCACCGGTGCCTTCATCTTGGCTTTTGAGGGTGACATCCTGCCCGAGAAGGTCAAGGTGATGATATATCGACGTAATGTTAAGCCTTACATCCCTCCTCCCATGCGCTGCTTTAAGTGCTGGAGGTTTGGACATATGTCATTGAGATGTGACGCCAACCATACCTGTCGGGATTGTGGACGTGCCTCTCACCTCAATGTCCCATGTTCGCCGCCCCCTGTTTGTGTCAACTGCGCACAGAAACCACCTTGCTTGTCAGACTGCATGGTTTATGAAAAAGAATGGAAGATTATGGAGTATAAGACCTTGGACAGGCTCACTTACACAGAGGCTAAACACAAGTACGTTCGACTTCACCCTGTGCGCATTTCATCGACATATGCTGCAACAGCTTCGATGTCGCCATCCCTGGCGATGAGCCCCCAAGCTCAGACGCTTTTTGTTGGCCCTCCAGCCCGCCCATCTATTCTTGCCCCCCTGGTAGTTAGGGGAACACCCTCTTCCATTGCTCCCCTGGTTTCAACATCGGGAGTAACAACCCCTCCTTCTTTGGGGACTTCAGTCCCCACCTCTGCGCCGGAGAAGTGCCCGCCTCCTCCAGCTCCCCTCGCACAGAAGGGATCGCTTGGTGTCCTCCCTTCCATGGTTACTGCCCCTCCAGATGTCAACAGTGGCTGAAAAAGCCACCACCTGAGGGCCGTAGGGCTTCCAGGTCTTCCTCGGTGCATGACACTGGGTTGGAAAAACCCACTCAGCCTGATAAACCGAAGGACAAACGGGATCCTACCAAAAAGAAGAAAAAGCAAAAGGAGAAGGACATAGAGACAGAAAAGGAGTTCACCACTGCACCTGAAGATGATGTGGAGCATCTAGTGTCCACTCAGGAGCTGGATGTTGCTCGACCCATAGCTCCTATGGAAGTTGATCAGGGTACTTCGAAGTTGGTGGCGGTGAGCGCTTCTAAGGCGTGACCTATCCCCCCTCCCCATGGTTCTTTCATGCCTTCACAATCGGATACCATTATCCTTCAATGGAATTGCCGTGGTTTTTTCCACCATCTTGCTGAGTTGAAACAGCTTTTGTGCCGCTTCCCTTCCACTTGTCTGGTCCTACTGGAAACGTGGTTTCCTGTTCGGCGGACCCCCTCCCTCTGTGGCTACTGGGGTTACTATAAGAACCGCGTAGAATACGACAGGGTGTCTGGCGGTGTCTGTGTTTATGTTCTTGCCACTGTTCCTACTGCCCTCCAGTGCCACTTCACACGGCTCTCTGCGAAGAATTTTTGGATCGAGCAAATGACAATGAGATGTTCCTCAAGAGAATCATAACTGGTGGTGAGACATAGTTCTACTGTTATGATGTTGAGACCAAGGTTGTCTCCACAATGTGTTGGGAAAGGTTCTCAAAGACCAAAAAACACTCATCAGAGGTCAAATGTCAAAACCATGCTGATAGTTTTCTCTGACCTTGAAGGATTAGTTCATTAGAATTTGTGGCACGGGGCCAAACTGTTAATTGATGGTTACTGTCAGAATGTGTTGTGACATCTGTGAGAAAATGTGAGAAAGAAACGGCCTGAAATATGGCGAGACAATTTATGATTTGCATCACGATAATGCACCCGCATATTTGTCCACGTTGGTATGTGACTATTGCACAAAAAATGAAATCACTGTACTGCCTCATCCTCTTTACTCTCCAGATCTGGCCCATGCACGCAGTTTTTTCCAAAGTCGAAAACCCCGTTGAAAGGACAACGATTTGTAACAATCAGTGAGATGAAAGTAAGTTCACAGATGGTGCTTCGCACATACCAAGACTACTTCTAGAAATGGAAAAGGCATTTGGAGTGGTGTATCAGTTGCGGAGGAGAGTGTTTCAAAGGAGACCGTATACAGTAAATAAAAGAGAAGAATAGAAAAATTTTGTGGACAAAGTTCTGGAATTTTTTTGAACAGACCTTGCATTTTCTAAACTAATGTAATGGTAACCAGAAGCTATCGGCACTGATATTAACAATTTTGTTCATGAGATCTGACCTCTTTCTAACATGTTTTAGATATATTGTCAAGAAAGTTTTGTTTTTTGTACGGCTCACTGCCAAGGTATGAGTACACTTTGTTCCTAGTGATGATTTTTCCATTCAGGTTTAGTGATGATTTTTCCATTCAGGTTTACTATGGGCTTACGTGTATTTTACAACTTTGTTTGAAAAAATGCATACAGTCTTATCAGACATTATTTTTAGTTGCCTCCTCAAACCTTCACTGACTTAATTATACATGTAGAAAGACAGCAAGATGGTGGCAAATGTAGATGCAAGTAATATTAATATTGGCAAATGTAGATGCAAGTAATATTAATATGACCAGAAGTTATAGTTATATAGTAAAAAATGGTGTTTGCAATTAGTGTAAAGGTGAAATTGAGAAGTTAAATGAATATTTGAATAGCATTTGACCAGTTGCTGTTATTCTGAGATGAGAAATCACTAATCTTAGAATCGAAAACTGAGAGTTACAAACATCAGCTTCAAACAGTATTCCAATCAGGTTACGAGGTGCAAAAGTGATACAGAAAACAACAGAGGATATGAAACTCAAGTGGTTACAGTGTGCTAGTGGAGAAAAATGGCCTTAAGTGTGTAAATAATCAAAACATTCTTCCCGTTGTAAATAATGGCCAAAAATCTGTAAACAATTCGAAACTCTCTTCCTATTTCTCAAGAAATGACTAACAAAGTGGCTAAGAAAGTGCCACACTCTCAACAAAATTAGTTTTATATAACAAATCTCATGTGTACAAAAAGGTTAAGCGTGTTATCAGAAAGCAGCAGAGACATTTTAAACATTGAAAACAAATATTCCAGCCAGTCTGAAGGTTACAGAATGGTAAGTTGTAAAAGGAAAGTCAGCAGAAAAAATAAACAGCAGACAAAGAAGTGTAATGTGCTGTTTCAAGCAGACAACTGCGGAAGATGTGAATATGGACTTTTATGCAACTGGCAATGTAAAACCTGACACAAGAACAACAAAAAAATGTTATTGAAGGTATCTTGGAACATAAGAGTGTACTGAACAACAACGATTTTGTTGTTTGTGTGACTGGTGCAAATAGTGTGGCACATAATAAAGCCAAAAATTGTACAACAGGTTTGAAGAATTTTTTAGATTTACATAAAATGAAAAACACATGACCTGATCTTTAGTTTGTGTGTTAACAGAGAGATCCATAAAACGAACTTTAAAATCAGACAACTGTGCTCCACATACACAAAATGCAAGGTAGCAGATATTAGTTAACTAGAGAAAACTCTGTATACTGAACATGGTGAGCATCTGAATTACTAAGGAAAGAGATTTGTGTGTTGAGAGATAAACAGGATTATAAATAAATTCGCAAATGGAAACAATCCCATTTTAAAAGATAGTCTTTCCATGCATTTTATAGTACCACGTTTTTTAGGGAAAATGACATACAAGCGAAGGAAAGGCAGAAACCACATTAAGAGGAAACTGCAGCAGACTAGTTCATGCAGTTAATTTTACTGCTTTAAATCACTCAGTGAAAATAAATGAACTTGCAAGACCCAGTGAAACTAAAATACCATTCTGTACTAAAACAATATTCTCCTTCATATAAATGTACAATCACTTAGAGGTACAGTCAATGAACTGCAAAACTGGTTTGATAAAGCTAACTGTAGGCTCTCATGTATTAGTGAACACTGTTTGAAAGAGTTCATAATAGACATTTGTTTTCCACTTGGATACTTGCTAGAAACAAGCTACTGCAGAAAGAGCATGTCACATGGCAGGGTCTCAATCTACATGAAAAGCAATAGTGATTTACATTCTCAATCATTGACCTTAGAAGAATATGCCTTGAAGGCATATTTGAAGTAGCTGTAATTACAATGCTCATTAAAAAGTTGTAATTGTCTCAGTTTGCCAAGCTCTAATAAGATAGTATTTATAGAAAAAAATAATACTTTAATATTGCAATTGTCCAAATATAAACAGTATAAAATTATAATTGTAGGCAAGACTGACTAACACAGATATAAGGACAAAGAGAAAAAAAATGTGATTCATATGATTAATTCTTTGGAGTCATTAAACCACTATTGTCTCAATCAAAAGCCCACCAGACTGTTTTCGTGTCTTGATAACGTATAATTAGTAATTGTTGGGTTCAAATTAATGATATGGATATAATAGAGGGAAATATTCCACGTGGGAAAAATATAACTAAAAACAAAGATGATGTGACTTACCAAACGAAAGTGCTGGCAGGTTGATAGACACACAAACATACACACAAAATTCAAGCTTTCGCAACCAACGGTTTTACAAATATCTGCTTGTGTCTGTGTATTTGTGGATGGATATGTGTGTGTATGTGAGTGTACACCTTTCCTTTTTTCCACCTAAGGTAGGTCTTTCCGCTCCCGGGATTGGAATGACTCCTTACCCTCTCCCTTAAAACCCACATCCTTTCGTCTTTCCCTCTCCTTCCCTCTTTCCTGATAAAGCAACCGTTGGTTGCGAAAGCTTGAATTTTGTGTGTATGTTTGTGTTCGTTTGTGTGTCTAGCAACCTGCCAGCGCTTTCGTTTGGTAAGTCACATCTTCTTTGTTTTTAGACTATAATTAGTAATATGCACAAAGACTTCCTTGACTGTAATGTCACAGAATTAGGAATATCAGACCATGCAGGGCTATGGCTTCAAATTGAAAATTGACATAGACTACTCGGAGAATCCAGCGTAAACAATATGACAGACCAGTTAAAGGAAATAGATTGGTCTTGTATAATGTATAATAGCAAAAGTATTGACAAATTCTTTTCCAGTTCCCTGACAGAGATTAAGCACATAGTAGAAAAGATGTGTCCCACTGTAGCCAAAAGATGTCGTACTGATATTACACATAAGCAGTATCATACATACTGACAAGTGGTTCACTCCACAACTTAACAAACTCAGGATACTACTATTCATTCTAAAAGAGAAGTCTCATAAAAATTAAAAATTAAAACTGTATCCCTGTTGACTTTGATACACTCAATGAATATTTTGTAAATTTTGCCAACACTACCATTACAATCTATAATTCTACATTAAGTGCAGAAGCCCTGTTAACTGATGCAAAACAAACAAGTGAGAAACTTATGTGGATCCTAATCACTTTAAATGACATCCATAAATTAAATCAGTACATAAACAAAGCAATCCAAAAACAAAATATTGCTTTGGACTCTGTAGTTTCATCGTAAAGTGAATAGTAAAGAAATTCAAAATGAAACTTCTTTCACTATCTAACACAGTAATAGATGACGGAATTTTCCCAGAATGTCTTAAGCTCACAGTTTCTTTACCTATGTATAAAAATAAGGTGATAAAAACCTCCCATATAACTACAGACCCATTCAATAGTACCAATCATATCTAAGATAATAGAAAATTAATGATATTAATATCATAGAGGGAAACATTCCACGTGGGAAAAATATATCTAAAAACAAAGATGATGTGACTTACCAAACGAAAGTGCTGGCAGGTCGATAGACACACTATCGACCTGCCAGCACTTTTGTTTGGTAAGTCACATCATCTTTGTTTTTAGATATAATAGAAAATTATATGCATAAACATCTGTACAACTATTTTGAAAGCAACATCATTTTAAATGAGCAACAGTTCGGTATCAGGTCTCATCTATCTACTGTAAAAGCAGTTGAAGCTTCGGCGAATAATGTATGAAGGGTATGAAAAAAAGGCTATCTATATCTGGAACACTTACTGATTCAAGCAGAGTATCTAAATGTTGTGCTACAGAAGAATGCTGAAGATTAGATGGGTGGATCACATAACTAATGAGGAGGTATTGAATAGAATTGGGAAGAAGAGGAGTTTGTGGCACAACTTGACAAGAAGAAGGGACCGGTTGGTAGGACATGTTCTGAGGCATCAAGGGATCACAAATTTAGCATTGGAGGGCAGCGTGGAGGGTAAAAATCGTAGAGGGAGACCAAGAGATGAATACACTAAGCAAATTCAGAAGGATGTAGGTTGCAGTAAGTACTGGGAGATGAAGAAACTTGCACAGGATAGGGTAGCATGGAGAGCTGCATCGAACCAGTCTCAGGACTGAAGACCACAACAACAACAACGTCTAACTAAATGTCATATAACACAATCATCAAAAGTTAAAATATTATGGCATAGAATGTAAATCACTCAGTTTATTCAAATCTTATTTAAGCAGTAGGTTATAGCTTGTGTAAGCAAATAAGCAGAGATCAGCAATACTCCGAATAAAAAGAGAAATACCCCATTGCTGTGTTCTTGGACCCTTCCTGTTTATTGTCTACATTACGTGGCATTATATGCCACATAAGAATATACTGTACGCTGATGACATTACGTGACATTAATAACCACGGGTGAGAATTTACAAAGTGTATTAGTCAACAACAGAGAAATAACGCAAATAACGAATCACTGGTGTCATACCAATCAGCTGTGCATAAACCAAACAAAAACAGAAGAAATAATTTTTAATCTAAATGTGATCAAAAATGAAAATAAAACAGTGAAACTACTTGGACTGTTTGTAGATCAAAAGCTCTCTTGGAAAGAAAATGCAAATTATCTGTGCAGTGAACTAGCTCGTGTACCCCCCCCCCCCCCCCCCCCCCTCACCTCATGAACAATGTGAGCAAACAGTTGTTGCTCCAGTCATATTTTGCTTTCTTTCATTCTTATCTGCAGCACTACATATTGCTCTATGGCAGTTCCTCAGGAGCTAAATGTATTTCCAGATTGCAGAAGAAAACAGTTGGGTGTTTGATAGGATTACCACTCAGAGTCCTGCAGAAACATCGTTAAATGTCTTGGTGTAATGACATTACCTAACCAGTATATATATATAACTGTTTGATATGTACCAGAGAAAATCTGGAAAAATTCAACATGAGGTCTGATGTGTGTGTACACAACACAAGAAATGGTCATTTATTGGATTTCCCTTCCTCAAGACTTGCTATAGTCCATAATGACTATAAATATTTGATTATAAAGT
The DNA here is from genome assembly GCF_023864275.1 of Schistocerca cancellata. Taxonomy (NCBI): domain Eukaryota; kingdom Metazoa; phylum Arthropoda; class Insecta; order Orthoptera; family Acrididae; genus Schistocerca; species Schistocerca cancellata. The sequence goes on from NC_064627.1 coordinate 648,590,820, forward strand.
TTTTCAGTAAGCTACCGTATTCAGCTCATACAGTACCACTCCCTCTAGTTTGATCCTTTTACTCTCCAATAAACCAACCAGTAGTACCACTAACTAAATGTAAGGATATTATGAATAGGACAGTTGCTATTCACCATACAGCAGAGATGCTGAGTCGCAGATAGGCACAACAAAGACTATCGGAAAGGGTGTTTATGGCCAACAAGGGCTTCATCGAGACACACACACACACACATGACGTCAGTGTCTCGCAACTGAAGCCTGTCTGTGTGTGTGTGTGTGTGTGTGTGTGTGTGTGTGTGTGTGTGTGTTTTTCGACGAAGGCCTTGTTGGCCGAAAACTCATTTTCTGGCAGTCTTTTTGTTGCGCCTATCTGCGGTTCAGCGTCTCCATTACATGGTGAGTAGCAACTATCCATTTCATAATATTGTTATTTTTATATTGGATTTTCCATTGTTTAAATAAATATAAGAGCTTATTAAAAACTTGGCTAAAATACAATGAATTCTGTTCGGTTGAAGAGTTATTAGAAAGTAATCATTATAATATATTTTTACTCTTAGTGATAAAGAAAATCTTTTGGTTTTCGAATAAGTTAGTTATTTTCTGTGTATGTAATTTATTATTGTATAAATCTTGACACCACTGTGAACTATGAAGAAGCCAGTTGTATGAAAAATAATTAGAGGAAATAAAATGATTCTGTTCTATTCTTTGTTGTAATCCCATATTACTACTATTTTCTAATTTGGTTCTTGGGTGTTCTATGGTAACAGTAGGCCATATGCTCAGACTATGATACCTTTTACCTTAACTGTTTGGTTTAAATCTTTCCAGCAGCAACTGCATACTGATATTCGAAATAGTTGCTCCACATAATAGAACATTTCAGTGTTTGCTTCTGTAAATTGTGTTTATGAATTGACTACTTCATTTTTTAAGCTGTGTATTAGTCCAGGAATCTATAATGCAGACACTTTATAGAGTGTCCATTTCTATTTACTGCACAACGAGATATGAGCACCAGAGGTTGTCCCTACAATATCTATAATTTAATCCACTACATACTTTTGATTGTGTCATTTATGGCATGCAGAATATTATTTATAGCATCTTGTAAAAAATTTTTTGAAACCAAACAAATTTGATTTGATCTAGTTAGCTACCTGCATTTTGCCACATTTGCATAATAACTTTCACGCATGCCAATGTACTTGGATATGGTCAGTTTAGGGATGATGATGATGATGATGATGATGGTGTCTTATCTATTGGTTTACCAAGACACAACAAACTATCCCCTGTCAACATGACTGACAAGGAGACGGCACGACCGTGGGGTCGGGGATTTGTCCGCAATTTTGTGTGGTGAAAGAGGACCCCTAACACCTCATGTGGTTAAAATATTAGTTCGCACTACCCGGAAAATCCCGGGAAAAATCGATCCAAAGTTTCTTAGGTGCCTTATGAGTATAAAATGTTAGTACACTGCCGAGCCGCCATCTGGCCTAGGTGTTTAGGGCTCGGATTCTTACGCCAGAGGTCTCATGTTCGATTCCCCCTCTGGCACTTTTTTTTTTCTTCTGTTTCATTTTCTTTGGTTATTCCACCAATTATTTAGAAAGTTTCCCAAACCTACATTATCTTTAACAAATTAGTTTCATTATTGAATAAAAATTATTTTCTTTTTGTCCAACAAAACAATTCATGGCGGTGGGTTTTCCATTTTTCATTGTCAGGTATATGAGGAGAAACATTGCCTTTTTAATCAGAATAACAAAGTCAATTGGAAAACATTCAATTTTTATACATATAATAATTACAAACAAGAACCGCAGTGGTAATTATCGTAAAAACAAACAAAGCAATAATTTTTGTGACATCTAGCGCAACATATAAAAGCGGATTTTTTACAATCACAGGGCGTTTGCAATAAATCTGTACAAAAACATGCCCCATTATCATTTATGAAAATGTTTAGAGTTTCTGACAATTTTGAGGCAAACCAGGCATATTGAATCATGTCTCGGAATATTGGTGACAATAATTGATGGTGAATTATAGAATTAATTTTTGTACAATCTTCCCGGGAATTAATTTCACGATTCACCTGCAACAATGCGCTGCAATTTTGCAAGCAACAGAAGAACAAAAAAAAGTGCTGGAAGAGGAATCCAACTCGAGACCTTTGGTGTAAGGGTCCGAGCGCTAACTATGTAGGCCAGGCGGCGGCTCGGCAGTGGACTAACATTTTATACTCATAAGGCACCTAAGAAACTTTGGATCGATTTTTCTCGGGATTTTCCGAGTAGTGTGTCCTAATATTTTAACCACGTGAGGTGTAAGGGGTCCTCTTTCACCACACAAAATTGCGGACAAATCCCCGACCCCATGGTCGTGCTGTCTCCTTGTTAGACTTTGGGCTAACTGAGGAACAGCAGTCTCATGATCTTCACTACACCAGCCATATCCATCTACGTCTGGATTACTAAAACATTATCCTGGAACCAGGCACCTGTTGCGTAGGGACAACAAAAATTCGATATTTTTTGTAATTACTGACCAAATATAAAATACTGTCATAATGTACTCATTAGAAGAGATAATCATATGTTAAAAGTTTAACATGCAATTAGAAACTGTGTGTATGAGGTGGCATAACTGGCTGCATTCATCCAGTCTCTAGGAATGAGAGTATTTAGTCACTTGCAATAAAGTTTACACACAATTTCAAATCTTCACAAAACTTTTTCTCATTGACCCCACAAAATGATCAAAGGAAAAAAAAGTTTCTCGCCTATTACATTTTTGCTGTTCATGTAGTGAAAACTCAGCATTAGGCATGACATTAAAATGTATTACTTTATTATTACCACCTCTTATTCGCAAAACAGTTTGCAGACAGTATCCACATATATCACTAAATACACTTCAAAATTATCATTATCCAATCAGGAGATACGAAGTTATAGCACTTAAATGCATGAAAAACTAGCATTTGCTTAAAACGGAGTTAAATTACCCAGATTTTATTCATCCTGTGTTTCCTAATGAGAGCAACGAGCGACTTCCAAGAAACTTTTTAAAATCTGCCAGGAAGTTTCATACACTCCTGGAAATGGAAAAAAGAACACATTGACACCGGTGTGTCAGACCCACCATACTTGCTCCGGACACTGCGAGAGGGCTGTACAAGCAATGATCACACGCACGGCACAGCGGACACACAAGGAACCGCGGTGTTGGCTGTCGAATGGCGCTAGCTGCGCAGCATTTGTGCACCGCCGCCGTCAGTGTCAGCCAGTTTGCCGTGGCATACAGAGCTCCATCGCAGTCTTTAGCAGTCTGGTAGCATGCCGCGACAGCGTGGACGTGAACCGTATGTGCAGTTGACGGACTTTGAGCGAGGGCGTATAGTGGGCATGCGGGAGGCCGGGTGGACGTACCGCCGAATTGGTCAACACGTGGGGCGTGAGGTCTCCACAGTACATCGATGTTGTCGCCAGTGGTCGGCGGAAGGTGCACGTGCCCGTCGACCTGGGACCGGACCGCAGCGACGCACGGATGCACGCCAAGACCGTAGGATCCTACGCAGTGCCGTAGGGGACCGTACCGCCACTTCCCAGCAAATTAGGGACACTGTTGCTCCTGGGGTATCGATGAGGACCATTCGCAACCGTCTCCATGAAGCTGGGCTACGGTCCCGCACACCGTTAGGCCGTCTTCCGCTCACGCCCCAACATCGTGCAGCCCGCCTCCAGTGGTGTCGCGACAGGCGTGAATGGAGGGACGAATGGAGACGTGTCGTCTTCAGCGATGAGAGTCGCTTCTGCCTTGGTGCCAATGATGGTCGTATGCGTGTTTGGCGCCGTGCAGGTGAGCGCCACAATCAGGACTGCATACGACCGAGGCACAAAGGGCCAACACCCGGCATCATGGTGTGGGGAGCGATCTCCTACACTGGCCGTACACCACTGGTGATCGTCGAGGGGACACTGAATAGTGCACGGTACATCCAAACCGTCATCGAAACCCATAGTTCTACCATTCCTAGACCGGCAAGGGAACTTGCTGTTCCAACAGGACAATGCACGTCCGCATGTATCCCGTGCCACCCAACGTGCTCTAGAAGGTGTAAGTCAACTACCCTGGCCAGCAAGATCTCCGGATCTGTCCCCCATTGAGCATGTTTGGGACTGGATGAAGCGTCGTCTCACGCGGTCTGCACGTCCAGCACGAACGCTGGTCCAACTGAGATGCCAGGTGGAAATGGCATGGCAAGCCGTTCCACAGGACTACATCCAGCATCTCTACGATCGTCTCCATGAGAGAATAGCAGCCTGCAATGCTGCGAAAGGTGGATATACACTGTACTAGTGCAGACATTGTGCATGCTCTGTTGCCTGTGTCTATGTGCCTGTGGTTCTGTCAGTGTGATCATGTGATGTATCTGACCCCAGGAATGTGTCAATAAAGTTTCCCCTTCCTGGGACAATGAATTCACGGTGTTCTTATTTCAATTTCCAGGAGTGTATCAGTGCACACTCCACTGCAGAGTGAAAATCTCATTCTGGAAACTTTTTAAAATTGAATGTTTGCTAAATTTTTTCTCACTTACGTGCTTAATATCAATGTTTCACACATTAATTCACTTGTAAAGTAATCGGAAGTTTGAACCTGTTTTCCATAGATTCTGTAAAGAAATGGTAGTTTACTGTTATAGGTCTAGTAGTAAAGAATAAATGACAGCTATAGCTGAAATATGATCACAAATGCTATCTCCGTATTAGTGTACTGTGTTGTGTTGTTGTTCACTAGATCCAGTTTTTATTATGTTATGCTCACCACATTTTGCAATATGTATAGGAAGGTGTATCTTTGGCTACAGTAGTTCTTCACTGTCCTCTTCCTTTAGAATTGCTGCTTCTGTCATTTCTTCCACATTTGCTGGATTTGACATTGCAGTTCACACTTATTTAATAGCTTTGTCAGATAAGAGTGATTTCTTGCTTTGTTGTGTAAAAGTACTACTTTTATCTCATTTAGTCCTGGTACTTTAACTTTTATAAGTACATGATAGCCATTTTTGCTTCCTCTTACACAAAGGACAAAACTACTGTCACCTTTTTAAACAATCTTTACTTCATTAATGTTTTATTTTTCTCCCATTTTTACTCTGAGTCATCGGGAAGCACTGTTTTCATTAGGAAAATCTGCAGTGTTCTGCCAGTCCGGTGCTATTAGCCCATCTACTGTTCTCAGAGTGGACACGACAGTGGGTGACTTAATTTTCATCATTATTACTGTGTATGGAGTACCTAAATGTTTGTTCCATGTTTTTTTTTTTTTTTTTTTTTCCAGTGTTCAATTTTTTTGTTGTCTTCCCTTTATATCGATTTTTTACCTCTGTACTTGTGCAAGTACCTGAATTGTTTGTTATCTGTGCCTTGCTTTTTAAGTTAATTAATGCACTAATCCAATTCTTGTTTCCAAGAATTGCTTTGTTATTGCCTTTGCTTTTCTTTGAGCCTGCAGCAATCCCTTTCATAAGTTCAAGACTTTGTCCATCCACATCATATTCAGTTTCCTGTAAAGTTGATAACCTTAGTGCTGCTCATAGTGCCCTCCATTTTCCTCTTTTGACACCATATGTATGGTGTTTTTTCAGTAGCTATCGTAGTGATTTTGTCCAATAATTTGACACCTATGATTTGGTTTTTGTAGCCACGCGTCTGTATACTGGCATTGTTACTCTGCCATCCAGTAATACTACAGAAGGTGAAAGTATTTCCAGCTGTATTTTATTATTTGCAGATGAAGTCTGGGAATAGTATCTTCCAACCTTCTAACATCTATTTCCTTGTTGCATCATAGGGTAGAATCTGGCAGTTGCAGCCTTGGTGAATATCTCATAGGGTACGGCTGAATGCCAAGACACTATTGAAAATGGATTTTTGTGATTATATGCCTGATTACACCACACCGTATATTTCTGTGAATACGCCATGAGCATCACATAGCTGCTCTTTTTTAACAATAACTATTATCGTTCATCAGAAGTATAATTTCCACATCGGGAAGCTTTCCCTACATTACACTATGCTACAAATTTTCATTGAAAATATATAAAATCCTTAAATTTTGTGTTTCTACAGAACATTCCTTCAAATAAACACTTAGCTCCAGCTTCAGAAATATACTAACATTTTTATTCAAATATAGGTTTTATAAATTGAAACATATTTTTCTATATTTATTTGTGTTAGAGATGCTTTTCAACTTTCAATATTAAAGCACCTTCAGTGGATTTAATCTGGAATAATACAGTTTTGTTTTGTATGCAATACTTGCCAAAAAAACTAGTTTATTATAATTTTTTCCTTAATAAAGTACTGTTTACAGTTATTTGTTTTTCTAGCCAAAACCTCCATTTCCTCCATCCAGTCATAGGTAACCGGCTGCACCATCACTTCATTTATAAAACATACACAAATTTTCATGTCAAAGTCACTTTGTTTTGTAGTTTTCATATTTTGTAAGCTAACTGTTGTTGTACACCACTTCTGGTCTGGCATTTAACTGCAGATTTTCATACGAAAATTGTGAGGTGCTTATTTCGGCCTGAAAAATGAGTAACTGTTAGTAGTAATAAATGAATGTAAAAATTATGATGTGAACTGTTTTTTAAACTGCAAGTATCACACACAAAAACAACTCTGTATTACCCTAGATTAAATCAACTTGAAGATGCCTTTATGCAAAAGACGGAATGAATCTGGACCATAAATAAATACACATTGCAGCAAGAAAAAGGCATTCAGTTGTACAAAACGAAGATTTGTCTACTCACTGTGGATAATGACCACAGATACAAACTGTTATATGTATTCAAGGTGGAACAGTTAGTGTAAGAGGTTTGTAAATAATTCTGAATTCCCAAGATTAAAAGTCACTCGAATAACATGAAATAACTTCCGGTGATAAAATTCAATAAACATCAAATCACAAAAGCATGGTTTCTAATAGAAATTGTTGAACATACATAAATAGTCCATTGCTTTATAACAAATAAAAACATGTTAGTTCTGCTAGAGCACATAATATTCAGTAAAACAAACACTTTCCAGTCATCGGGGTTCTTATCTCACATTTTGAATAATTTTTTATCAAACTATAAATTGGCTTCACTTTTTCACTTGGCTTGTCACTTTAAAGTTACATCTGGAGCATCTCTAGCAATACTCCAGCTGTAGCCCACAAAAATAGAAGAAGTCCGCTTACTTGGCTACCTCTTCTTCGTGGCTGCTGTAGCCAGATGAAATCACTTGCCAGGTTCATCAGAAACAGCTTCAAATTTTTAGGGAGGAAGTTGACGTGGACATGAAGAAAGTTCCCCCCCCCCCCCCCCCCCCCCCCAAAGCTATATTGCAAACCAGTTTTTCATAACATGACAACAGTTCACATGCAGATGAAATTGTCACTTTGCAGTGGAGTGTGTGCTGATATGAAACCTCCGCAGATTAAAACTGTGGAAGAAGTAAAGCTGTGAGGACGGGGCATGAGTCATGCTTGGGTAGCTCAGATGGTAGTGAACTTGCCCGCGAAAGGTGAATGTCCCGGTTCAAGTCTCGGTACGGCACACAGTTTTAATCTGCCAGGAAGTTTCAGTTCACATGTAATCTCCTAGTAAATTTGTGCTCTTTTATTTCATAAGAAACTGAACATATTTTTAAAACTTTCCGAGGTAGCCCTCTCATCGCCATGAAACATTTTATCAAATTACTTGTCTATGAAAAGCATTTGAATCTATGAGCCTACAAAGATACCCTATTAGACTTTTTTGACTGTGGGAATTTTTTCTGCAAGTTCTTAAAGGTTTGATTTATTTCCTTAATAAAAGCTATGTCAGAATGCCTTTGAGAAAAACATAAGGTCAAATTACAATCACTACCACCTATAACATTACCGCAAGTAAGGTATTGAACTTGTATGATCTAAGTATTGAATAATATTATTACTGTATTGTTTTATCCTTTTCATATGCAACAGTTATATCCTTTGCAGACCTTAATTTTTCCTGAAAGAAGGAAATTTTTTTATGTGGTAATGTAATAAAGATTTATACAAAAGTGTGTACCCATTTTCAAAACAAACTTTATGCGCTTGGCTTCACTTTTATGGTCTAAAATAACTAACTATTAAATATTCTCTACTGTAATAAGTAGTGAAATTATCATTCAGTTATTAACATGCAAAATAACAATATTCAGTTACACAGTGGAGTGTAGTGAACCAACCACATCTGTGTATTGTGGTGGTCACAAGCTGCTGTGCACTGCGACATCATCTTGCTAGTATTTCCATAGTGATGCCCAACAGTTGGCAGCAACTGTGCATTATGAAAAGGTTGAACATATACAAATGTATACTTCATGTTTCCACTGGGAAAAAATACTTCTGTTGCGACAAAGACACAGTAATAGTTAATGTACACAATTGTAGCCAGAGGGTCTGAAAGGTATGTGTTTGCTGGTAGTAAATTTCTTCTGTCTTCATTTATGGACTTACACTAGAGCTAAGTTTCAATTTCTTCTCGGTATTTATTATCAGCACAGTGGAACTGACAATCTTCATGTTTCGTGCAGTTTGCATTTTCACTGATGTGCGGTTTTATCGCCTGTGATGTTAGTGGCATTTTGAGGAATTTTACCGGATCTTGTGTATGGGTCTTGCATGCTCAAAAGAAAAATATTCCTCTCATCAATTATTGTACACAGCTTTATCACCACCAGTGCACTTCTCGTGACATTTACTTGTGCTACCCTTTGTATTGTGCTAATTCTGCCTATTGAAGAATGTTGTGTTGACATTTTGGTGCAAGCCAAATGCGATCATCTCTGAGAAGCAACAATTCAGCCTTTTGCCACAGTTGGTTCACTTTACTTGCGAGGCCAACAATATCTAAAGCTCAGCTTGTGCACTTTCCGATGCTGCATTGCTTGTTCCTGCTTCTGCATGGGACACAAATGTCTGGCTTGTGTTCCTTGTTTTGATTCTTATTTCTTCATTTTCTCCTCCACAGGAGGAGGAAACCATTCTGTCCATGCTTCAGTGTTTTGCTACATGACATAGATTATGGCTCTAAGTACATTTTGGAACTACCAAATAGCCTTAGCTGTGTTGTGCAGGAGGAGAATTCACTTAAGAAAAGGAGAAACACAATAGTTGGAAAGTAATTACCATAAAAACAAGTGTATAGAAACATAATAGGAAAAGAAAGCCTGCATGAAGTCAGCAATGATAATCGACTAAGCCTGATAGAATTTTCCAGTGGGAAGGAGGTGATGATAAAAGCACTTGGCATCCAAGGAAAGATATTAGAAGTACAGTTGGGCATCACCAGATGGAGTTTCAAGAAACCAAATAGGCCATTTAATTATAGATGAAAGGTGCAATGCAGACGGGTGGAAGTTGGTAGCTATATAGGGGTGCATAAAGAGACAGAGCATTACGTAGTGCGGTTTAGATATAGACAGAAGAAGGTAGATCTAGCAAGAAACAAAAAGAATAGGGAGAAAAGTGAAACACAGTATAGGAAGTCTTTAAATTAAATAAAAACAGGAGGAATATAAGAAGAAATTAGAAGAGGTTTTAAAGGCAAACAATGTAGAGAAGGAAGGGGGTGTGAAAACTAAATGGAAGATACTGAAAAAAGCTACAGTGTAGTCTTAGAAGTAGTACACTTACATGGTTCAACAATAAGTATTCACTGATAACCAAAGAGAGAAATTTAATGAGGCAGAGAATGCTGCAATTGAAAAAAAGACTAGCCGTGGAAGAATATAGAGAGAAGAGCAGGGTGAAGAAAAGCTGTAGATAGGAGGAAGATACAGCAGATAGATGAGCTGAGGGACAAAAATGAGACATGAAAGATCTAGGGAAGTGAAGAGAGGATTCCAACTGAGGGCAGTCTTCCATAATGATAAATATGGATCTTTAGGAAGATGGAAAGAGTATTTTATTGGATTACTCAATGGGAAGGGGGGAGGTAACAGAGAGGAAGCTTTGAATAGGGAAGAGGAAAAACCAGAATTAGAAGCAGAGGAACAGAAAGTCGAACCACCAGACTCGGAGGAATTGAGAATGCAATTAGAAACTTAAAAAAGAATAAAGTAGCAATAGCAGACGGCATAGAGGCATAATTATTAGTGTTTGGGGAAAATATGCAGACAGTTGTTAATTAATAAAGGTAATATAGATAAAGAAATACCTAAGAACTGCCTATTACATAAGAAAGGTGATAAGTCAGAGTGCAGCTGTTGCCATGGGATTACTCTCTTAGATACAAAATATAAAGTGCTTGGTAAGATTTTAGCTTCTTGTGTAAAATGCTGGGTGGAAAGGATATTGGGAGATTATCAGATAGGATGTAGGAGATATAGATCTGCAATGGACCACATTCTTTTATTGAGATGAGTGACAGAGAAATTTTATGATTATGAAAAGCAACTTCATCAGTTGTACATTAATCTTAAATGTTCATATGACAGTATAGACAGGTGTAAGGTTCACCAAACTATGAAAAATTTTAGAATTCTACTATAATTAGTGAGACAATAAAAGCAAGTATGTAAGGTAAGTGTAGAACAGGAGTTGTCAGTAGAATTACATATAGGGAGGGGTTGCAACAGGGAGATGTGATCTCTGTGATGCCCTCTAACTTATCATTAGAGGAGGCGATTTGGCAGATGCCAACAAAGCCAGGGGGAACAATATTTATATTAGCAGGTCCAGGTAGTGGCTTACACCGATTCTGTAGCATTAATTGCAAAGGACTGTAAGTGATTTAAAGGTTAATAATGCTGTGTTAGGATTACGTGAACATTAGGACTGGATATTTATACAGCCAAAGCAAAGTATATGATGGGAAATCATGGTAGGAATCGAGAAGAGGCTTCAATAAAAATAAATGGGAAAGAATATCAAAGAGTTGAAGCATCTGAATATCTAGGCTTGATAACAGTAGAAAGTGAAGGGCAGCAGAAGAAATTCAAGAAATGGTAGCAAGACCTGTAGTACTGAATGGATCGGAAAGCTGAAAGATGACTTCACAGGAAGAAGGCTGGTTACTGAAATGGGAAAGGAAGATTTTGCGAAAGTTATTTGGAGCTGTGAGAGAGGAAGAAAGCTGGAGAAGTAGAACAGACAAAGAACTGCAAACACTTTTTGGACAGAATGATATTATAGCGAAAATCGAGCAAGGAAGAATAAAAAAGGCTCATCATGTACAGAGAATGTTAGTAGCTCAGAGTGTTAAGGAAGTGTTTATATAAAAGCTCAAGGGGAGAAGGAAAAGAGATAGACCTAGGAAAAGGTGGTGCAAAGGTATGGAAGGGGACTCAAAGCAATGGGAATCAGGAAGTGGAGAAGTATTGGATAAGGAAAGTAATGGACATAGATGTAAGGAGACAGGTGAGAAGGGAGGCCATGATTCTAAATGGACTGTAATACCACTTTCTCATTAGCCAATCTGTACACCATTTCATACATTCTCTCCATTTTCTCTATTTCCTCATATTTTTCTGTCGTCCGTCTTTATCTTGCTTCTTCTGTTTCTCTTCTTACTTCTGTATTCGGTTTCCTGTACACACTTATTGCTTTCTTCATTTCATACATTTTTGCATCTTTCTGTCCTTTATTGATACTGATGACTACACTAATGTACAGATCTTATTTGGCAGAGTCCATGAGTCCTTCCCTCATATTTATCTGTTTGTCATGTAAACATTCTTCAGCTCTACCTCTTCCCCCATTTGTGAACCTTCTTCCAACTTTCAGCTTTACCTACTTACCTCCTTGTGTGCATAAAAATCCCCAAAGAGAACATGTGGTTAAAGGAATTTCTGTGAAGAGGTCATTAACCAGCCCGCTGTTTAACATATTATTCAGTTGCAAATAAAAGAAAATGTCCCCTGCATGGCATGCACACCATAACAGATACTGCTTCTAATACAGTGTTGATAGGGAGATGTGAGAAAGTGTATTCATCATTTACAAAAATTTACTACACCACCTAAACCCTCTTGATACTCAGATCATCCTTTTTGTGGATGCAGTAACCCCTCAGCACAGGAGGTTTTCTCTGTGTTAAAGAGTTCCGCTTCTTCCACATGTGAGGCATTTTACTAGGTTTAGTTCGGATCTCTTCTGGGACACTTCCAATTCCTCTTATTGTAATTCAGTATCTTTTTCAAATTCGTGAGAGAAAACCTTTAATCTGGTTCAGTTTTGTCGAATAACATATGCTTTTGCTTGAGACTTATTCAGCACAGACACACAAGGTTTTGTAACAATTGGTACTTGCATAGACTGGTAGCTCTGCTTCGTTGCTGTGGAATGTGGTATGGGCTTAGTGACTGTTTTGCTACAAACACCATCCGTCCCATCAATTTGGAGTTCACTTTTAGGAAATTCATTTTTTGAAATATTTGTGTAGTCCTTTCAAGACAAGTGCTTAAATCAAGATGTGTGCTCCCAGAGACATGCAGTATGCCATCATCAGGCATAACTCATTGTGGAAGCTTGCTCAGTGTTCACAGTCATAAAAAGGCTGGCAGTCTTGACCAATCTTCAGCTTGGAAACCCTGTGTACACTAATTTATACCCAGCTAGACCTAGTCAAATTCCTATGTGAAGTGCTCCCTGCACAAATTTCCACAACGCTAAAGAGGAGTTTGTCCAAAATTTGTGTCTGTTGCCTATTGCCTTTTCTGTTTGCTGAATAAGTACTATCCTGGTAAATACATTTTAATCCATGCTGGATTTTCCATTAATGTAATGAACATACTGGCATTTTTATGCAGTTATACATCTGTTTATTCTTAATAGTAACAGTACAGATGCATACAACATTGAGAAAACTGGAACAAAACTTTCGGATGAGCAACGGCGGACACTTTGTAGGTTTTATTATTTTGAATTTACACTCCCTTCATGTTTAATGCAGAGTTTAGCTAGTACCTGTGTTAAGTTATTTCCATAGAAGGTGAGGCAATGATGGAATGTATTATTATTGTTATTATTATTATATTTTATAACAAGTGCAGTACCAAATAACATACAAATATTTTATTATCTGCTACTCTGTCTTTCAACAAAATTTCATTTTATCTTATAGTTAATTACTGATATAGTCTTTTGTCAAATCACCAGTTGCTGGCATGAATCAGAATCCTTGGGTGCCAGCATCAAGGGAAAATGGTTTATCCAGCACTTCCAGCCAGCCTGCCACTTTTCAAGCAAATCCATTTGGAAATGGAAGACAACCACAACATGGATTTGGCATTGTGACTGGTATGTTGTGAGTAGCATAAATTATGTAAGAGAAAAAATATGATAGGATGATAGATCAGTGATAACCTACCAAAACAAACTGATTGAAGCGGAGTAGTGTCAGTTAGATGTAAAACTGGTTGACTGGATGAAACAGATAGGAGGAACTGTGTTAAACTTCAGAGTTCTTTTTTAGGGGGAGAGGGGGGAGGGAGGGAGGTACTGAACATTTAAGTTTCAATTAATTCACATGTACCATGTTGGTCTTGCGGCAGCCTCTGATGAACTAAACCAATAGTTTTCCCAAGGTAATTTATCATATGCCAACTTTTGGAATCCATGATAATTGTAGAGGACAATTTTTTTTTGTGTATGTAGTGTTCTCCAATGTGCTTGTTGTGTGGCCTCTACTTAGACCATGTCACTCATAGCATATGTTGCACATAATTAGTGTACCTGTCAAAGTATTACATTTTTAAAAAAATGAAAATTGTTACCTAGTCATAAACCCAGTAGTTAGTGCGTTGTTTAATTTCCGCCAAAAGTTCTTTCCAATGGCTGGCTGTTTAACAGTTGCTATGAGGCTGTCTGCACCTATGTTCCTGGTGGAAATTTTTTTTTTAAGGAATATGGGGCCATTGTTGGCTAAATTGGCAGATGGCAACTGTTATTGGCCTGAATGATAGATATGTGCAATAATTTAATCTGAACTCTTCCACTCGCAGAGAGAGCACTAAATTCAGGTGGTTTGCAAAAACTTACATTTATGAGCATTTTTGTATTTGATTGGTACAAATCTATATTTTTACTCTCTCTCTCTCTCTCTCTCTCTCTCTCTCTCTCTCTCTCCCTCCCCCCCCCCTCCCCCTCCCTCCCTCCCACCCTCCCTCACACACACACACACACACACACACACACACACACACACACACACACACACACGTCTGGTCCAGCCTGAAGCTGAAGAAGTGACTAGCCATATATCCATTTCTTAATATTCATTGTGCTTTCTTCATATGTGTCTGCTAATAGCACCTGTCATTGTACAATTCCAGAGTTTCATAGTAATGTAACTGAAAGTGTTGGTCCACTAAAGCAGAGATTCTCTCTGTGGGGGCAGTCACCAGCCACCTCGGGAAGTTCTAGGTGGTTGAGTTTATGAATTTTAGGAAGTATTAGAAGGTACGAGTGTGTGGAGTGGGGGCAATATGCAGATAGCTGGACTCAGGGAAGGGGTTCTGGGACTGACCAAAGGATTTGAGGAAGGACTGGAAATTCTGCTGGATTTCTGCAATGGGGGTCACTGTGGCAAGGTTTGCAGTTGGTCTTACCTGACCACTGGCAGAGTCTCTCTGCCAGGTAACCCCTGAGGCTCATAAAAGTCATACCTTCCAACAGAGGCTCCACCACAGTGGTTTTGCCAACATATTCTTAGCCCTCCTACAGGAATCCTTTCCACTCACCCAGAATCCCAAACCCCTCACCCAGTTCAGATTCATTGATGGCATCTTTGCGATTTGGCTCGGGAGTGGGGACACCCTATCCATACTCCTCCAGAACCTCAACACTTTCTCCCTCATTGACTTTACCTGGTCCTCCTCCATCTTCCTCAATGTTGATATCCACCTCAGTGATGGTTACATCATAACCTACGTCCACATCAAACCTACCAGTACCTCCACTTCGACAGCTGCTGCCCATTCCATACCAAGAAGACCCTTCCATACAGCCCAGCCACCCACGGTGAATGCGTCTGTAGTGACGAGCAGTTTCCCTCCAAATATACCAAGGGTCTCATTGAGGGTCTTCACAGACTGAGGCTACCTTCCCAACCTTGTTCACAGATCTCCCATGCCTTGTCCGTGTAGTCAGCTACCAACTCCCACATACTCACTCTCTAACCACAAAGGAGCATCCCTCTCATAACTCAGCACCTCAGCCGGCCGCGGTGGCCGTGCGGTTCTAGGAGCTCCAGTCCGGAGCCGCACTGTTGCTACGGCCGCAGGTTCGAATCCTGCCTCGGGCATGGGTGTATGTGATGTCCTTAGGTTAGTTAGGTTTAAGTAGTTCTAAGTTCTAGGGGACTGATGACCACAGCAGTTGAGACCCATAGTGCTCAGAGCCATTTGAACCATTTTGAACTCAGCACCTCCCAGGACTGGAGCAATTGAACTGCACTCTCCACCAGGGTTTTGACTACATCTATTCATGCCCTCTGTGAGGGAACTTCTCTCCTCTTCCACAGTGGCATTCCCTGCCCACCCAGGCTACTCATTCTTGTATGTCCTTACTCCACCCCTGCTCCCAACCCCTTGCCACATGGCTTGTATGCCTGCCGCATACATCCTTCCACTAACACCCACTCCTTTCCTGTCACTGGCATCTCCTATGCGATGAAAGGCTGGACAAGCTGTGAAAGTAGTCATGTGATCTACCAGTTCAGTTACAACCACTGTGCCACATTCTGCATGGTCATGACAACTAACAAACTGTCCGCATGAATAGTCGCAGCCAAACTATGGTCAAGGGGCAGTTGGACCAGGCAGCTGCTGAACGTACTCTCCAACATGATGTGCTACATTTTGACCATTTCATAGCCTGTGCTATCTGGATTCTTCCCACCAACATGAGGTTTCCTGAATTGTACAGGTGGGAACTCTCCCTGCAAAATATCCTTTTTCCCCTGTAACGTGTCCCCCACCTACATATCCCCTACCCTGCTTCCACTCCAGTACTATACATGCCTTCTATCCTGCCAGTGCACATAATTCCTTCCCCCATCTCAGCATCACCCCCCCCCCCCCCCCTCCCTTTATGAGGATATTAGACATGGCTTGGTATTGCAATTTAAGAACAACACGCATACTTACAGATCTAGTTTGGGGGGGGGGGGGGGAATTGGTGACACAACTGAAAACTGCAAGTGTTGCTTTCATAGTTTTTATCTTGATCTGAAGGTAGGAAACAAAGAAAAAGTTATTAGTGGGTGACATCGGAACTGAAAAGTCAAAAGGTATGTGGGGGGAATTAAGCCTTTAAGTTGTGTATGCATTGATAGTGATCAGTGGGATATCAGTTATAAGTGTTGCAAATGACATGATTATCTTCAGTGAAGGTGAGAAAGGCTTACTGCAAATTCTGAAGGGTATGAATAGTCTGCTGAGCACAGAATATGGAGTGAGAGAAAACTGAAGAAAAACAAAACTAGTGAGTAGTAGAGGAATGAGATAGATGAGAAACTTACCATCTAAATTTGGGATTGCGAAGTAGATGGATTTAAGGAATTCTTCTACTTTGGAAGCAAAAGAACATGTGACAGACATAGGAAGGAGCATGTAAAAGCAGACTATCAGAGGCAATAAAAGCATTCCTGGCCAAAGGAAGACTACTATCGTCAACTTCAGGAAGAAATTTCTAAGAGTGTATGTTTATAGCACAGTATTGGATGGAAATGAATCGTGTGCTGCAGGAAAACCAGAAAAAAAGATAACCCAAGTGTTTGTAATCTGTGCTACATAAGGATATCGAAATTGGGTGGACTGATAAGATAAGGAAAAAGGAAAAAAGAATCTGCAAGGAGAGGAACATTGGGAAACATTGACA
Source organism: Schistocerca cancellata (assembly GCF_023864275.1). Classification (NCBI taxonomy): domain Eukaryota; kingdom Metazoa; phylum Arthropoda; class Insecta; order Orthoptera; family Acrididae; genus Schistocerca; species Schistocerca cancellata. Next base: position 648,607,755 of record NC_064627.1, read on the forward strand.
AGAAGCAGGGACAAAATGACAGGACATTAGTCAACATATCAAGGAATTGTATTGGAAGACAGTGATTGGAATATGTCCAACATATAATTTAGGATGTTGAGTGCAAGTGGTACTCTGAGATATGCTCAAGTCTGTTGATCCCAAAGAAAGTGATGGAAAATTTGAACATCTTTATCATATGTTGTCAGGAGACTTTGAATGCTTGGCCAGTGTGATTGAAACAGTAGAGGGAGAGGGGGGAAGGGGATGCAGTATGATTGCAAGAGAGAATGTCAAAACACTGTGCTTTTGAGAAACTGTCTCAACATAGCACATATGAACAAGCCGGTTATCTTGATGTATTGACCTTGCCCAGGACTTGTTCATTGTTCTGCAGACTGGTGCTGTCTGCCATCCACATTCCACACTGTGTGAAATCCCTTTCCTTGGCTTTGCACAGCACGATGCATCCAATGTGGACGCATCTTATACTGTCTTCACCACATCCCTGCACGCTCCTACAGGCAGCACTACCATCTTCCCCCACACCTACCCTTCCATATTGTTGTCTTTTCAACAAATTAATGTCCTGATTAATGGAAGTTGTCTGTAATGTAAAATCAAATATCATCACGATTTGTTATCCTCTGCTAATCAGGTTTGTAAGAATTACATCTGCAACAGCGTAGCTGTTGATTTGAAATGGAAGTTATTCAAAGAAATAATGATACGTAACAATTTTAGTATAGTGTAGGTGCTTAAAATTTGTGTGTGCATCCTGGATTTTTGCACTATGCAGCATTACACTCCCTTGTTGTTGCTCCTTCTGCTCGTTAGCTTATTTGTGCAGTAGGCAGGGAAAGCTTTATAAAACACTATTTTAAACATTCTTTTTTGCTGCATAAATTAGTAACTTCATTATTTAAAAAAAAATTTGGTGTATCAGAGCATCTAAAATTTTGACAGTGCATTTCTTTCAGTGTGTTCTTCCTGTGTGCAAAATTTGTGAATGGGTTCCACTGTTGGATTGGACCATCCCTTTGTTAGTCTGTATCATTCAAGACTTGCTTCAGGGAGTCCAAGACTGCTGTTCTAGTTGAGTTGTTTTTCCTAAAACTATTTGGAGCATTAACTAGAATGTTGATTTTTATTCAAAGAGGTGGATAAACTTTCATGTAGGACTCTTCCAGTTATTCTGCAAAAGCTAGATAATAGTGAGACTGATCTATAGATTATATGTCTTTTGTATCATCCTTTCTTTGATTTGGCTTTACTACAGTTTGGTTGAGGTTTTATCTTCAGTGAAAGTGAAAAAGACTTAATGGCCATCATGGAAGGAATGAATATGGATTGAGAGAGAACTGAAGAAAAATAAAAGTAATGAGCCATAGAGAGATGAGATTATTGAGAAACTTACCATCAAAATTGAGATTTTATTTCATTGATTTTCAATTAAATTTTGTTATATTTGTGTTGTTCATTAAATAGGTTAGCAATCTCTATGGGATCTTCACAGTTCTTCCTTCAGTTTTTTTGATAAATATATCATGCCCTACTTCATTTCCGCCCACATTACTATTGAAAACTTTCATTTGTTTTGTTGCTTGTTTGATAGTTGAGTCATTTGCTAACTTTGCTATTATTGTACCTTTGCTGCATATCTCTCTCTAGCTTCTTACATAGGGTTTCAAAATGGCATTTTGTTTTGCTGCCATATTAAGTTTAAGAATTTCTGATGATTTCCTTGGCCCCTGTGTTTAGCCTGGCCAACATGCACAGACAAATTGTATTTTGTGTACTGGAAACTGCCACAGATCTAGCAGCAAAAAGTGTTTTGAGTCAGCTGTTTGTTCAGTCTAGTATTTCATCTTTGCATGCACACTGAATTCTAAAATTTTACACATGTGTCAGTGCTCTAAAGCATCCATAGCTGAATTTATAGAAATATATGAGAATAACATGTTAGTGGAAAGTTAAGAGCAGAGAATACAATGATCTTCATAAGATTGCAGCAGCTTATTGTACTTAGAATCTGTAAGAAGCTGCTGGTAAACTTCAGGTATATGACTGAAAATCCACAGATACTCGTACACAAAATAAAAGATTCCTCATTGACCAGTCCCATAATTTATTGGGATAATTCCAATCCAATCCAAAACAAATAAAAAGTAAAAATATTATCTAAATAGGGTATGGAAAATTCTGGCACAATATAAGTAATTTAGGAGGAAAGGAAACAATGCACAGAATAGTAAATGCATTGAACTGTCGACGGGCAACCAAAGACAATGAAAACTGAAATTACCACTAGCTTTGGGCAAATTTGTTTTTGAGCTAGCTCGTGTGTGCCACCTCCCACAGCCCGTGACCCCCACCACACACACACACACACACACACACACACACACACACACGTGCGCACACACGGCTCTATACAGTTAGTGTGTCCGCTGAATACACAGGACTGTAGTTCCTCAAGTAGACTAAGGTGAGGTGTTATGTCCGGTGGGGTGGGTTAGGGCAGAAAAGAGGTGGGGAGTGGGAAGAAAAGTTGGCGAAGGGTGGCTGACTTCTCAGAGGGAGGCAGCAGGTGTACAAAAAGGGATGCAGAAGAGAGAGGCAACTGGTCCATTAGGTAGGTACACTACTCACAGGCACTAAAGCCAAAGATTTAGTGCACCACACAATGATAAAATGGACGAGTGGTTTGGGAGGATGGGTATATTTCACTTATTGCTTGCTGGGACATAACAGCCCAGAATTCTATATCTTTGTAACTTCTTTCTATTGCCAGCAACTGTAAAGCTGCTGTCAGCCTCTCATGTGGTGAAATTGCTTTCCTTATGCAGGTAGAGGATATATAAGCAGTAGGTTGCAACTGTCATGTGTATACATGCGATTTGTGGCAATTTCTTGTGTGTATATACATGTGCAGAGACAGCAGTATGTTTGGACTGATCTTTGTCCATATATTTGACTTTACCTTAACTTTTTTGTGCCATTCGCGTTAATAATGATCTAACAAAATTGAAGAAATTCATCAGTAGAGTGCCAGTTGGGAATTGGATTACAATTTTTAGTCCACTTGTTGCATGATTTCATTGGTCTGGATGCTGGATCTAACACACTGTAGCTCATCGTAAATATTTGTACGGCCACCTTAAAATCTTGATGCCTTTTTACAACAATTCCTTCACTAACAGCAGGCACACATAATAGGCTTAACTCCAGATGAATGTGAACAGCTGTAGATCTTTTTGCACACAATAATCAAACAGTAGCATGCACATTGCAAATGCGAGAACTATGATTTTTGTAGCCATTGTTGTTTGCGTTCACCCATAATCAAGCAACTACTGACTCAGAACAATGATTTCTAAACAATCAGTAGATCAAACTGCATTTCTACATCTTTGGTTGGAGATTCCAACATTTAAATACAATAAAACCCCTTTTTTATGTTTCCACATTTTACATTGTCCCTGCTTTTTATGTTTATTTTTCTTGCTTCCAACAGAACCCCTCTTCTTTCATTACAGTGCTTTCCCATCATTAGTGATTGTGGTTGCAACATTTCCCGCATTTTAAATTTTCTTTGACATTATCTCAACCTTGAATATTGATTTTCATACAGATTTCTGCAGAAAGTGCATCATATTCCTGCTCCGTGAACCGTGGAACAAAGCAGAAAACGCAGACTATACACGAATTTATTGATTGTGTAATATAGCGTTAGTGCGGAAAGCAAGATTTTCATTGTCGGTGTGTTGGGTCACAGCCATCTTTAGTATACAGATTTGCAGTATTTGGAAGAGTGGGAATGTGTAGTGAGCCACTGCCTTAATGGAAATCATGATCTGATGCTAGTGGCTGTAATAGCAACATTCCTTCTGCTCATTGTGTAGTATAGCAACAGCTTTAATTTAATTTTAGTCATTTATACAAATACACATTGCCTGTGAAGACGGCCATCTCTATAATGGGCTTTCACAAATCGTTGTTACTTCCATGTGAAACACATTAATCCATACTAGGTGCACTGTCTTAGGGTGATACAACCTGATGTCAGACGTAAACTTTCCTCCTGAAAATGCACTGTGACATGACGACAATTTTGCTCTCTTTCTCACGTAGGACAACTGTGAACCGAGTGACCACCTTGTTGGCAACAAGTTGTCGATTTCGTGCCAATTGTTCTTTGTTTACGAAGACTGCGAACTTCAGTGTTTTAACCAATAATGTGTTACAATTTTCATTTACTATAATTTTTGGTAATTATCATTAGAACACGAATATTTTTTTCAATGTGGTTTCATGAAAGACTTTTGCTACTGTGTTTGATTTACACCATTGAACATGATTGGAACAAAGGGGGAAACACACGCATATGTTTGTGTGTCAGCCACTGCTTTTGTGATTGATACTTCGTGTACTGTGGAAGACAAGTACAGCTGATTGCTGTTAGAAAGAAACAAAAACATTATTTATATCGGATTTTTTTTTAAATAGACATAATTTAAGTTGTTTTAATTTCATATTCTGAACAATATAGAGACAATGACAGTAAAAGTGATTTATTCCTTTTCATGTGTTGTGTTTCCTGTGCTTTCCTGTATTTTACAGTTTCCTACATCTTACAGTTTCTTGGGTCAGTCCACTGAAAACTGCAAAACAGGGGTTTTACTATATAAGCAAACGGCCTGTACTCTTTGAATTCACCATGTAACAGTAGAATTATTTTACAGCAGCACTGAAATACTACATATTTGACCTGCAGTTTTATGTAACAATGGTTTTCTCTCTCTCTCTCTCTCTCTCTCTCTCTCTCTCTCTCTCTCTCTCTCTCTCTCTCTCTCTTCCACTCTAATCCACTCCAACTCTCCCTCCCCACATACCCCTCCTCTCTTGCTTCTTAAATTGGATGAATTTTTTTAATGGAGATGAGAGTTTTTGCCTGAATACACTTTGCTGTTGATAACGTGCCTTTCCATTACTTGTTGACTACTGTGTACTCTAGTCCTCTGCCCCATTTTTTAGTTAATGAATCTACAGATATTGAAGCATTTAAAATGAAAGGCAGAAATTAATTTTATGTAAGACTTCCTTGTAAAGAAAATGATCACACTTACTTTGTGTGACCAGAGTTCCATAAATTACATCCTACTTCAAATTCACACACGTCTTAGGTTATATAACTCAGCTGTATACTATAAATATTCGTAAGTTCAAATTGTTAACCTGTCTATTCCTATTGGACTTCTAGAGGTGGTAATATTGGCATACATCACTCATCATTTTTATTGCTGCTGCTTTTCTGTTATATGAAGAATCCATTAAAGGATTCAGAGTGCTAAAATTATGTCATGATTTGGTACTGTAAGATATTTAACAAGAACAGCTCAACTTTTTTGAAAAGTGTTTACTGTATGTAATATTAGACAATGTAATAGGAGCAGATAATAAACATTATTTTGAAAAACTTTCAGTGTGAGAGGTTCAGTATTGATGTAAAAAAGAGAGATCTAAACTGTGAAATAGAATATATCATACATTCAGAGTGCTAAAATTATGTCATGATTTGGTACTGTAAGATATTTAACAAGAACAGCTCAACTTTTTTGAAAAGTGTTTATTGTATGTAATATTAGACAATGTAATAGGAGCAGATAATAAACATTATTTTGGAAAAACTTTCAGTGTGAGAGGTTCAGTACTGATGTAAAAAAGAGAGATCTAAACTGTGAAATAGAATATATCATTAATTCAACCACTATATATCTTATCAGACAGCAGATAACTGATATGTTCAGCATTCACAATGCATGATTAACACTAAATGTGGCACTGAGGTATTTCTGACTTGTTAATGCTCATTGTACGTACTAAGATGTACCTCATTCATATTCTTCAAATGTTGGGAAATCCAGGATGGAATGTAACAACATTATGAGAAGGAAAGTTGCTACATATAGCGGAGATGCTGAGTCACAGATAGGCACAACAAAAAGATTTTCACACTTCAAGCTTTTGGCCAATGGCCTTTGTAAACAAGAGACACACATACGCATGCGCACACACACACTCTCTCACAAACGCAACTCACACCCACAACTGCAGTCTAAGGCAACTGAAACCACACTGCGAGCAGCAGCACCAGTCCATGATGGGAATGGTGACTGGGTGGGGGAAAGGAGGAGGCTGGGGTGGGGAGGATGGCGGACAGTGAAGTGCTGGAGGTGGGGCAGAGGACAGGGGGGGGGGGGAGGGGGGGTAGCGGAAAAGGAGAGAATATAAATAAATAAAAAAGACTGAGTGTGGTGGAATGACGGCTGTGTAATGCTGGAATAGGAGCGGGGAAGGGGCCGAATGGGTGAGGACAGCCACTTCCCTGCTCCCATTCCAGCACTACACAGCCATTGTTCCATCACCACACCGAATCATTTTTCTTTAATTTAATTTTTTTATCTATTTCTCTCTCTTTCTCTCCTTTTCCGCTACTCTGCCCCCCCCCCCCCCCTCTCCCCTGCCCTCCGCCCAATCCACAGCACTTCACTGTCTGCCATCTCCACCATACTATCCGAGCATCCTCCTTTCCCCCATCCAGTCGCCATTCCCATCATGCACTGGTGCTCCTGCTCACAGTGTGGTTTCAGTTGCCTGAGACTGCAGTCATATGTGTGATTTGCATTTGTGTGTGTGTGTTGTTGAACAAGGCCATTGGCCAAAAGCGTTAAGTATGAAAATCTTTTTGTTGTACCTATCTCTGACTCAGCATCATTCATGTGTGTGTCAGACATAGGATGCTGCTTATCCTGAAGGTAGTCAGTGGTATGAAAGCTAGCTATTTGAATCCCAAATCAGTAGCCAATGTATAGTTTGTATTTATACTTTTCAGATACTTTAAATTGGAGTGCAGGGGCAAACAGCATGCCAAATGGACAGGTTCCAAATGGTGGTATTGCTAGCTTCCATTCTCAAGTACCTGTAGCTGCTGTGGCTTTTCCCACTAGTCAGTCTATGAATTTTCCAGCGAAGGCCTGGCAGCCTATTCCACCAAGTGGAAACCCATTTGTGGTAAGTATTATTAACTTTTTGCTTCGAACATTTCAAGAGGTATGGCAGTCATCATTCTTCTAACTTCAGCAGTACAATTTTATTTCCATAAAAAATTAAACACTGTTCTCTTGCTTAATACATTTTTGTGTTTCTGTACAAATTCTACGAGGGCAAAGTGAAAATTTCTCACACTGGCAGAGAGAGGTGGCTTTGATAGGTATAAAATTTTGTCTTTGTTGTTCTTGCACAGTAATGAAAGTTAAAAATCCATTCGATATGTAGGATACCTTTGTAAGTATGACTTTTTAAATAGTTCGTATTGTCCGTGTATAATGCAAATGGATTAACTGGAATACTCCACTGCCATAAAATTATTTATTGTAAGCAGTGTATCTCAAATGTAAGTTCATCAACATGGTTGGTGAAGATTTTTGAGGGGTCTGCGTCCACATTTTCAGCAGTAAACATACGGACCATTGAAAGATGATTCATGTGAAGGCCCTCAAAAACCTGCAACTACAAATAAAAACAGAGAAAAAGGGCAGATTATTAATTATATGATTGGCAATTAGGTCTAGACATACTAGAATACAAAGTGTGATACACTTTACTAGAAGAATTGTTTAAGAAAACAGTTTGCACAATATGGGTGCAACTCATCTTAGGTTCATTGTGATTGGCAAAATGCTTGAGAAATTTCATGACAAACAATTTGGGTGCTCTTGCTACTAGTTAATATCTATTGCATGTTCTGCTTTCTACAAACAGAATTGATCTGTATGTCTGTTCAGCATAGTCACCGTGATAACACACATTTCTCCCAATGAGAGACCTGTTCATTAATATAATCACTGTAGAGTGTTCGATTTTCAGTTACACACCACCATGTTAGACGCTACAATTCGGAGCCCTCTAGCAGCAGAGAACTGCAAATGTGTAGACATGAAAAATAAAGATGTAGAATGTTAATAATGTTTATTTTATTTAAAATGCTTTTGAATTTTCATGTAAAAAAATTTGGAGGCATTACTTTTCAGCTTGCGCTCATGTTTGAATGACAAGTGCAGGAGAACAGCTGTCACTATAGTGCAGGAAAAGAAGTGTATATGGAATCTTTCAGTTGATATTTAATGTCCAAATGAGAAACACGTCTGCACTAGACAAACTTTAGTTTCTGACATTTTGTATGCTATTTAGTACTGTATGACCACTCCAGTGAAAAAGATTTAAACATGACTGCTATAGTCCACATTGATAATGTGTAATTTTTCTGAATTGACTTAACATACTGAAACTGAGTAAATAAATAAAGTGAGGACTGATGACTTCAGCCCTGGAAGGAGAACATATTTAATTCCTTTCTTATTTTACATAGAATTATATCAGACAAGAATTTATAAAACTTTCATATAAAATTCGTTGTGCTAGCTTAAATTCTGATAGCATTTAATCACGGACTAAAGCTTCTGCCTCCAGATGTAATAGTTAATTGACTCTTCAGTGTAAACCGAGTAAGGTGGCACAGTGGTTAGCACACTGGACTTGGCGTTTGGAAGGATGGTGATTCAAACCTGCGTCCAACCATCCAGATTTAGGATTTCCCTACATCGCTTTGAAAGGACACCGCAGATTTCTTTCCCCATCCTTGAATCATTCTGAGCTTGTGCTCTGTCTAATGACCTTGATATTGATGGATCGATAATCACTATGCTTCCTTCATTCCTATCTTCTTCAGTTTAACTAACTATTTTTCTTTCATTCAGCATTAAATCTGACTTTCAGAATCAAAATGGGACCCAATGTTTACCAGTGAAAAGCCACATTATTTTCAGCATACAGAGTAATTGAGATCTTGTGTTCTGTGTTTTGAGATAGAGCCGACCACTGTGGCCGAGCAGTTCTAGGCACTTCAGTCTGGAACCATGCAGCTGCTAAGGTTGCAGGTTTGAATCCTGCCTTGGGCATAGATGTGTGTGATGTCCTTAGGTTAGTTAGGTTCAAGTAGTTCTAAGTTCTAGGGGACTGATGACCTCAGATGTTAAGTCCCATAGTGCTTAGAGCCATTTTTTGAGATAGGAAAAGTAATCTCCCCACCCCTAGATCATCTTTGAAAGGGAAAAAAATATTTAAATAAAAATTGTTGTAAGGCCTGTGTTACATCCAGTTTACTCGGGACCCCATTTTCTTTTTACAGTTATTTATTATATATTTAGGATTGAAGATGATCATGGGAGTACCATACTGAGAGATTTCATTCAATTCTTAGAGAAGCTATATCTGTATAATATGTTAGTGTACTTTATCACCATTTTTCAGTAAGAAATAATACACAATCAGTGTTTGTTTATTTTTACAAGTTCTGTGGATCAGTGTGAGCCAGAGCTATGTAGTTATAGAAGTAGGAACTATGTAATCACAAAATGAGAATAAAAGATTAAAAATAAATTGAGAGTGGAAAAAAAGGACTTGAAGTAGCATGTACAACTGAGTGACACATTGCAGTGAAGAGCTCTAGTTATCGGTAGGAATTTCTGGACAGAATAAAATGAGTGTACCACAAGGAATGCTTTCAATTTCAATTTGAAAGTCTAGGATTTCTCTCACATTCTTCAGTTCTGCAGGAAATTTGCTGAACATGGAACCTTCAAAACAGTGCACAGCTTTCTGTACTGTCGTTATCCAAGTGGAGATTATTTCTCTGTAGAGTGTTCACTGAGTGGGTGGTACAATTCCTTTTTGTGTTTTATAGATACAATAAACTTACGTTCGATGTGTAAATTAATGCCACAAATTGTTATCTCTGATCTTTCCTTGGCTAAAAATACCTTTGTGATTGCATAGAGTTACTCCAAAATATGTTACTTTGGGAGATAGTACTGTGAAAATAAAGTAGACATGCTTTTGCTTTTCTGTGTCAAGGACAATAGTTGTTTTTATAGTTTTTGTGTAATTGTTTTCATCTAAGTCATTTCTAAGAATTTAGAGTGTCTTTGCCAATTATTTGATCACCCTGTCGTGGTAATATTGCACTTTCATGAGAATTTCTTGTCAGCTACTGTATGCGCTGTTTTGTTGCAGTTAGGTGACAGTATGTTCTTTGTAAGTCAGGAATGGACATTACTCACTACGCTATTTGCTGGTCATTCACATTCCATTCCATCCCTTTATAATGAGACCTGTATTGCCCAAAACACAGAAAAAATGGAGTTGTCTGTTATGTTTAATGATAGATAATTGATGTACATTAAAAAAAGCTGTGGTCTTTTAATAGAATCCTGTGGTGAACCCACTTTACCACTACCCTATTGAGATTCCAATCTGTCCCCTGTTTGATGACAGTGGAGGCAGCCTTCTGCATCTTACTTGCTAAGTATGAAATTAAACATACATGAGCTTTTCCCGTAATTCCACAATGTTCCAGATTATTCAAAAGTATAGATTGGTATCAAATACATTTGTAAATAGAGAAATACCTACTTTTCTACTTGTATGAATTTCAAACACAAAAGAATAAATTGCATATATGCTACACTATTCTACTTTTCTGGACTCTGGTTCTGAATAAAACATTTCCTATAAAATTATTTAATTGGATAGATAATATTGTTATATTTCCTATATCATGTGACATTAGTGTCTGGAACATCAGCTGTATAACTGTCCCAATGTAACTATAATTGACTTGTCAAATGTAAGTAGAAAAAATGAAATACAGGGTGATTCAAAAAGAATACCACAACTTTAGGAATTTAAAACTCTGCAACGACAAAAGGCAGAGCTAAGCACACTATCTGTCGGCGAACTAAGGGAGCTATAAAGTTTCATTTAGTTGTACATTTGTTCGCTTGAGGCGCTGTTGACTAGGCGTCAGCGTCAGTTGATGCTAAGATGGTGACCGCTCAACAGAAAGCTTTTTGTGTTTTTGAGTACGGCAGAAGTGAATCGACGACAGTTGTTCAGCGTGCATTTCGAACGACGTATGGTGTTAAACCTCCTGATAGGTGGTGTATTAAACGTTGGTATAAACAGTCAACTACCCGAGGCGATGGATCGGCCGCCAGGCAGCCCGTGACAGAGCACTTCATCACTGGCCTCCAAGAAGCCCTGATCTTACCCCCTGCGATTTTTTCTTATGGGGGTATGTTAAGGATATGGTGTTTCGGCCACTTCTCCCAGCCACCATTGATGATTTGAAACGAGAAATAACAGCAGCTATCCAAACTGTTACGCCTGATATGCTACAGAGAGTGTGGAACGAGTTGGAGTATCGGGTTGATATTGCTCGAGTGTCTGGAGGGGGCCATATTAAACATCTCTGAACTTGTTTTTGAGTGAAAAAAAAAACTTTTTAAATACTCTTTGTAATGATGTATAACAGAAGGTTATATTATGTTTCTTTCATTAAATACACATTTTTAAAGTTGTGGTATTCTTTTTGAATCACCCTGTATTTGGACAACTGTGTTGGGCCCCTAACAGTTTCATTCTCATAGAGCACTATTTATAGTATGTTTGAGCCTTGACCACAGCTCATCTTCACATGTTAGTAACTGCCTGTTCTGCAAAATATGAATATTCTTTCTAATGTTGTTGCTGAACTTTTTATCTTCAGTGACAAGTCATTTGTTTCAAAGCATTGAAGTCTCTTCAGTGGCATTATTGTAAAGATTGGGGGTGCTTGTAGCCAAGGATGAAAAACATTTATGTGTGTTTGTGGGCTGTTGGATTGTTAAAGATAGTTCTGACTACTTCATTGTGCTTCCTATTTAGAGGATAGGTTACCCTTCTATACCTATAGCTGACACCTCCTAAGAATGGAAAACATTTTGTTTCCCAAAAATCTGCCATTATTAGCAGTAGTGCTAACATTGCTCCTCTAGTGACCCTACTTTTCCTAATACCAAATTGGTCCCCTCCTACACTCCGTTTAGTTTTGTCTTGTATTATTCAGTAAAATACTTGTGTGAATATTTACATCATCTGGGATAGTAGACTTACTGCATATTAATTTTCATCTATACTGTCTCATAAATCTTTCAGAGACATAATAATTACGTTCTTTTTGAAATTTGATTGAATTTCTCTGTTTTCATAAATTACATCGATGAGGTTGTGTAGTTCTTGCTCTACATTTTCACTTGATGCTTGTAAGATCTCTGCTGGTATTTCATCAATGCCTGGGCATTTGTCCCTTCCAAGAGTCTTGCAAAGATTTTTTAAATAAGGGGTAAGATTTCAGCTTTCTGGTTTCCAATTGCTGTAATTTCCTCTGGGCAACTATAAAGCTAAACAGTCTTATAATTTGCAATAAAAACCTCAATTAATCTTGTATTAATAACGATCAAATAAATCCAAAGCTGCAGTCAAATATATCACTGCCTTTGGAATGAAATTTCCTTACTTAGAGAGATATTTTTATCTTTCCATTTATTTGTGTGTTTGTACTTTTCCCTTTATTTATCCACTCATTCTTTCCTTTTTGTTTTCTCCTTTTAGGTATGTGGGTATGTGGTTGTCTTCATCTAAACTGATACTGATATTAAATGCACAAAGTAGTAGTTGAGCATTGTAATGTGTGCAGAGGGGGGGGGGGGGGGGGGGTCGGTTTGCGAGGAGGTGGTCCAGGTAGAATGCACATGGACACGCACACATTAAATAAAAATATGGTGATAGGGGGTAGTATGATGAGTACTTAATTTCATATTAGTGTCATAATATATCTGTGACATTGGTTTTTTTTCTTTTACATTCAGTTGACAAAATTAATAATGGTTACATGTTGTGAAGTTTTAAATATTAATTTCATAATAATGAATTTAGCAAGAAGACACTGGCATAATACTGGACCAAGAAGCTCTTATAACGCATAATGACACTGATTTTCTTTGGTGCTGTCTAGGTCACAATATGAGCCACAAATTTTTCATTCTTTTGTAATTTTTTCTGTACTTGTTTTTTGTTTTATTATTATCATTGGCATTATGTATTCCTTCTTTTTACAGCTTGGAACTAGTCCAACGCCTGCTGGCCATTCCAGCAATCCTTTTCTATGAAGAACTGAATTTATTGTATAACAATTTTCTAACTATATTTGTAAAAGGCAACATATGTGAATTTATTTACAAATATGCATCACTTTCAGTTTACCAGAAAATAATTATTTGTTTGTGTGTGCAGTGAGCTGTGCTTACAGTGTAATGAAATACTAATTGTTAGATATGCGAGGGACTTGGCTCTTAGAGAGCGCTTTTAGTTTTTTTAATTGTAGTCTTGACTTACAGACCAAGATCTGACGCAAGTATAACTGCTAAAGTTGACAACAGATTTATATGAGAATACAAAATGACGTTACATGTAATATAGCTGCAAATGTTAGTATTTGCATTAATTTTCAGACCAGATATTTTTAAATATTAATGTGTGTTTTGTACAAACACTTTACTTGTAATTTATAGAGTTTATAAATTAACTATTTATTTTATGTATGTTGTTGCACTGTGTTAGTAAAATATGTAAACCAAATGTTGGAGGAATTGTTATTTACTCAGTCCGTATTCAAGGATGGATAGTGTAAGGCGCGTGCGCACACACACACATACACACACACAAAACTGGATCTCTCACGTTGAGATGTCGTGTTGGTGAGAGTTTTATTTTATATTCTAGTGTAAATCTGAAATATGCACTAAAATAATTTGTGACATGGATTTGTTCAGCACAGTATGCTATGTTTATGGTATTTCTCACACTGTTTCCATTAGATACACCTTTCTGCAAGACAGTTGTGATGAATATTTGACACATTTTTGCTGCATGTAGCTTGAAGTTAGAAGAAAGTCTTTACTTTGAAGTGGATATTCTCATTCCACGAACTTAATTTCTTATCACTGTTTTATCTCATATTCCAACCTCTCTCTCTCTCTCTCTCTCTCTCTCTCTCTCTGTGTGTGTGTGTGTGTGTGTGTGTGTGTGTGTGTGTGTGTGTGTGTGTGTGTGTGTGCGTGTGTGTGTGTGTGAGAGAGAGAGAGAGAGAGAGATCATGACCAAACATTCACAATTGCTGCACAAATTGTTTATTACAAACTTACTGGAACATAATACTGTTAGTATTGAGCACATCTTGCACGTATTTACGTGCTTATTGGAATTTTTTTCGTCTTTGTACACAATTTATTTGTTGTTGGTAGTTGCTGTGGTCAATGACTTAAAGCACATAGGTATAAATACTTGTGTAATATATAACTGCCATCCAAAATGTGATTCAGGGGTACTGCAAAGGCCATATACATTCAAAAAATCAGTGTAGTTGCTTATGTGACACTGTGACACTTAATTGCTTGATGTCTAATATGGTATTGGAGTATTGTGTAAGTGCTTTTAACTGCTATCTGCTCAGAAAGAAATTTCGTTAACTGTATGTGCTTGGAAATTATTATTGATTTTGTTTTTAGAAACATTTCTTTTGAAATAGCAGTAGAAGTTTAACAACTGTTCTGGGATAGTGAGCTAAAACAACAAAAACAAACAAAAAAAAACAAATAAATAAATATCAGTTAATTGCTTGGAGTAGTAGTAAAGTTTCACATCTAACTTAGAACCTCTTTATGTAATTTTTATGTTTGCAATGATGATGGATAGAAGCTATACATTGTGTGTATGCCTATCTCTTTTGGCACTATGAATCAGTCTTGAGCATTGTGGGTTTCAGATTTTGGTAAATATGCAGTTCCTCGTGTAAGATCCATTTGGAATAAATATCCAGAATCAAAAGTGTTTCTGAACAAGGCATTAAGGCACTAGTAAGCATGTCTCATTCTACCGTTTCCCACAACCACCTCCCCGAGGAGTCACGTACATGGTTTGGTTCTTGACTCTTCTACAGTTACCACTGTATTTAATAACTTTGTTACATTGTTTACATTCATGTTCATGATAACAATAAGAGATGATATTAAAGTTTTCCATTTATTTCTTCAAAAATTTATTTAAGCCCGTGATAGACTCTGCATCCTGTTGTCTGAATGACCATTTACTACCATTAGAGTGATAAATTGCTTAACAGAAGTCTGGTAGGTCATGTTGGTTACTAGCTCTTAACCAAAATTGTATTATGTGCAACTTCATTGTATAAATTTTTGTTAATTTTATCTTTTTGCTGTGTGATATGAAATATTCAGTAACTTGCAAGACATAAATTCTGAATTCTTTGTCATTGAATGGTTTTTATTCCTAGGGCCTTGGATAGAAAAAAGTAAAAGATACATTCTGTGATATTTTATATTCAACAGTGTTTATTGTATTTTAAAGTTGGGTCTGTTTTACTTGGCATAACATCCCATTTTACATCAGTTGACACATACAGTTGATATGATCTTCATTTTCTTTTCTTTACCTGTTTCATTATTAAGACTCCCTGTGAAATTGTTGCTAATGCTAGGGATCGATAAACATATTCAGTTATTTAGATTTTAAGGGAACAGAATTATTCAGTATTGATTGTTAAGTTTGATATGTATCAAGGCCAATCCTCTTCGCATGCCAATGAGGCATATTACTCACTGTTGACTGAAAATCAGTTTAAATCTGACTGATAATACTGTAACATTTTGCCTTGTTTGTAAAACAACTTGTGAGTACAGACATGACTTTGTTTTAAAGGTCTGCTGCTGTTTCATACATTTATACGAGATAAACTGTACTTGGAAATCTGACTCTTACTGTATGATGTAATAACAAATATTGTATGCAGTTATGTTGTATGTTTGTCAGTAGTTTTGCCACAAGACTTAAAGCTTTAGGCTAGATCTAAAAAACATGAACATAAGATTTTGTGTTGTGGTTTCTTTTTGATAATAGGTACTGACAATGTTTCTATATGGAGACAGCAGTAGGCTTTTTATTACTTGTTAAAAAAGATATGACATAGCACATTAAAAAAGTAAGATTTTTCAAGTGTATATTTCTGTGATATTATTTTTATCTGGAACGACAAATTATTTTTGAATAAAAAATGATGAAATTTTTCCATTCTGTCTCATTGTTATGGACATTTTATACAACACACAAAATGATTAAAAATTATACGAGACGTTTTGATGAACCAAATGTGTAAATACACAGTAAATGCCTGTGTGTCTTTCATGTTTACTTCTTTAAAGTTCTAGAATCTCATCACCTTAATTTTGTTATTTGTCTTAAGAATTGAAATTCTGTCAAAAACAGTTCCTGTTTTTATACCCATTAAAAGGCACATGACAAAATGCCATTCAGTTGAATGTGAGTCATTGTTGATATGTTAGATCAACCAAAATATAGCAACAAAATTTATGTATATGCAACAGTAAAAAGAAGTAGTTTATTATAAGCTGCTCTAAATACAAATAAAAGCCTTATATTTACCAGATACAGTAAACAAGTGTTCAAATGAGAACAATAGGAAAATTCTGGTAATTATTTCAGCCAACAATATACACAAATTCTTTTTCTGCTGGAGAAGAAAATGAGTAACAAAAATGGAGAGGTAGTGAGAAAAAAAATAATGGTTGATTTACCCTATGTCAAGGCACTTGTAGTAAATTAACTGATTTAAGCAAACTGTTGAATTATAGAAAGCAGTTCGCTAAAATGAGCCATGTTCGAATGCTGAAATTGTAAGACAGAGAGAGAGAGAAATGGTGCCTGGATAAACATGTAATTACATACAGGAGATGCCTTGATAAGGGTGAACATGAAAGTACACATACAGGGGCTGCAAAAAGTGCATAGGCAGGGGATGTCTTGATAAATATTGCAAGCAATAAACAAAGTACCGGTTGAAAGTTGTACATCCATAAAGGATAATGGAAGATTTCAGTGGATGAGCTAGGGCAGTGCTCAAGAATCTCATTGTTCAACAAAGCCAAATATCAACATTACAGCATTTAAAATTTCTCAGGAGAGCCAAATTTTTTTCAACTTGTACTGTGTAGGTAACTGCATTGTTATTACCATAACTTAATTAGGGTACTCCTAGGTTGGTCTATGCTAAAACTTCCTCCATATGAATAAGGCACATTCACCAAGGTCAACCGCTTCCAATTATCCCACCCACACTCAAAAATTTGTTTCATCTGTCACTTCCCATTCATCTTTTGTCATTGTTCAAACCATTCAACATACCAGTCGCAATGCTCGAAAATGATCCCGAAAATTAACTTGACAAATGGTAAGTAAATTTTTAAGTCTTAAATCGTAGGTATGTTGAATGAAATGTGATATCATACTTAATAATGATATTATATATTGATAAAATTTAAATTGTGTAGTATCCATAAGATTAAGTCATGACAATGACTGGCAAAAACTAATGTGAACAATGACCTTGCAGCTCCTTGGAAAATTTGGCTAAGTGAAGTTTGTATGTTGTGGTTTTTAATATTACAATTCAGGTTCTTATCAATACGAACATTTCTCACTATGTCTTAAGGTTCATGCTTGTTTGCTACCCATTCCTTCTTGGTGTCTACATGTTCATGCAAACACTAATTTTCCTAGCTGATTATGTGAATCAGGAATACTATTC
Organism: Schistocerca cancellata; assembly: GCF_023864275.1. Taxonomy (NCBI): domain Eukaryota; kingdom Metazoa; phylum Arthropoda; class Insecta; order Orthoptera; family Acrididae; genus Schistocerca; species Schistocerca cancellata. The sequence goes on from NC_064627.1 coordinate 648,625,351, forward strand.
TAGGTGTTAAAAATCAACTGATCTTGCTATTTGTGGCATTTGAAAACAGACTACTTGTGCTGTGAACTAAGTTCACATTTCTTTTTCTCGATATTTCTATATCAGCACACATATGTTCAAATTTCAAGCATCACTGTTCTTTTTTTAAAAAAATCCATAAATTATTTTTCAAAATTCTCAATAATACCAAGGGGGGGAAAAGAAACAATGGAAAATCCAGGATAGGCTGTGGACAGTATTATGAGAAGGCTGGTTGCTACTCACCATGTAGTGGAGATGCAGAGTCACAGATAGGCACAACAAAAAGACTCTCAGAAAGTATGACCACAATCTCTATCTGCTGAGGCCAGAGTGTGAGCCAAAGCCAAGGGAGAAAAGTTTAATTCTGTGAGAGTAGCATTAAGATGTTGTTTAACTACATCTAACATAAGTTTTCTGCTTGTGAATTTCTGAAACCAGTTGAGAAGCTCCCCAAATATATACAAGCTTGTTTTTGAAATAATAGGTATCAATATCACAATTATTTTCATGGTAATGATTCAACATGCTTGGAAAGTGAAGTGGCACAGTGCTTAGCACATTGGACTTGGATTTGAGAGGACGATGGTTGAAATCTCTAGCTGACCAATTACATTTAGGTTTTCTGTAAACCCCTTAATCCTTCCATTCAAATTCCAGAATGGTTCCCTAGAAATACAGTCAGTTTCCTTCCCTATATTTTTGTAATCCAAGGCTCTGTCTTATGACTGCACTGTCGGCAGGATGTTAAACACTATGGTCTTCCTTCTTTCCTTGGAGAGTGAATCAGAGAGTCTCTTTCAAAATCTTGAGCATAAAAGAGAATTTGTTTTTGAAATAGTAAATATCTTCTTCTAACATCAAAAAGATCATGTTTACTTTCCCTTGTAGTTTACAATTAAGCTTATTTAGGTGAGACATAACATCTACAATTTTTGGATGCATTGATCATTAGTTCTGGATAGTGAATATGCTTCTCAGAGATAATTATTTTAATTTCTATAAATAAGGAAGAGAAACATTTCAAGATGGTTCTTCTTGATGACCAACTTACCTTGTATGCAGCAGAAGATCTGTATGTGGATTTTAACTACAGTTACAGTCTTTCATGCTTGGGTTATGAAGTTCATCACACTGTATGTGTACATCCGCATGTGGTATTTTGTGGACGAGCCACACTCAAGAGGGCAAAGGGCTGTAAGTGAATTGCAAGCCATTGTTTGTCGGCCACTGAGCTAGGGTATAGTAATCGGAGGAAGTGCATGGAATGGATTACAGAATCTAGTGGTGACTGTAGTCAGAGAGGGTTGCTGGGACAGGAGAGATGTTGCAGAAGAACACATCTGCACAGTTTAGGAAAGGTGGTATTGGAGGATCCCAATGTCAAGGGTTGTGAAACGTGTTGAAGTCAGTCACTGTTGCATTAAAACTGATTGATCTGTAAAGCTTTTGGGTATAGTTTGATGGTAGTCATTCATCCAGGTGGGTAGTTTATTTGTGGCCATAACAACATAAAAGGCTGTGCAATGGTTGTCGTGAATTTGACCATTTGCTATTTTCACTGTACCCCTGCCTCTAGTGGAATAGGAAATGGCAGTTATGGGTCTGGAATAGGTAATACATGGATCAGTGGGACAGGTTTTGCATCTGAATCTTCCACATTAATTTGACTTATTGGGCAAAGAGCTGGACAAGTATGTTACGTATATTGGATGGGTAACGGAATACCAGTTTGGAAGGGATGGGAAGGATTAGTAGGAAGGTGTTACTCATTTCACAACACTATGATAGGTAGTCAAAGGCCGATTGGAGAATGTGATTTACTTGGTCCAGTCCCGAGTGATGGGGGAGAATTCCTTTTTGGTTGGTCAGCAAGTGTGAGAGGAGTGGTAGATGGGTTGGAGATAAGGCATAGGAGTTTGGTTTTTGACAAGTTTCTACCTATTCCAAGGTTATGAGGGAAACTCACACTCTCATTCACAGTTTCTCTGTACAGTAGTTGATGAAGCACCACAACTTGCAAAAAATAAACCAATCAGGTAACAGTGAAAAAGATGGTTATGCATTTGTGCACAACAACGAACGTGGAATGAACGGCAATATTTGCCTTGCACATGTAGCATTTTTACTGACATGTTGGTGGCTCTCACTAGAACCTTGAAATATATTCAGACCAGTGAAGACATGTTGATTTGGGACATTACTAACCATAATCATAGTCTTCATTTAGTGTCCATTAGATGAGCTGCTAGATGCTTAAATAGTTGTTGAATTATCAAGCTGACACCATCAAAGTTAATTTTCAATCAAAGCACTTTTATTGTCACAGAACAAATTCTTGATAATCAGCTTGACATTAGAATGTTCCACTATTAACAAAAACAGGTCAAGAATGCATAGAGACTCCAAGAAGTCTAACTTAATGCATATGAGTGGCAAGTGACTACAGGAACCTTACTCAGTGACTGTGTAACGGGAACTTTTATCATGGAGTACTTAATGTGGCCTGACTGTGGCATGGTCATTATTCATATTTAGAAATGCACATAGGAAAGCTCTTACAAAATGTTAAAATATGACATAGAAAGCAGAAATGATAGGAAATACATACTCTTTAGATGATGACTCATTTCACTTAACTACTGACTATCCTGAAAGTGGTAGTAATATCAAGCTCTATTATGTGGAGCAGATTTTAAAATGCACACATTCCTCTCTGTGTTCTAGGAAGACCCTCCAAGATTTATCTAGAAATTCAGTTTTCATATTTATAACATCCTGCTATGTAAAGTACAGTTACGTTGTCCTCAAACCAAAAGGTGACTTCAGCAATGAAGTGCGTTACTATGCTTGGTCATATTCAAGTTGGTATGCTGGTGCTTTCCTCTGTGCTATCCAGGCCATTATAGGGGGACCTACTATTTAACTTGGATTCTGAACCACAGTGAACTTTTCCTTTTTCAGATTAACAAACATTGCCAGAGACGAGAGAAATGGCAAGAAAGATATAAATCCTAGGAATGACCAGGGATTCAACCTAAGACCTTATCTGTAGTATGGTTTGTACTTTGTTTTGGAAAACAAAACCACTATGACTGTTAACTCACAAGGCTGCATTATGAAGATCCAAAACTATTTCTCCCCAGAACTTCTACCTTGCAGATGAACAATGGGGAGAGTATGGTTTCTTCAAGATTGTGCAGCAGCACACACAGCTAATTCAAAGGCTTTCTGTACAGGATCGGTTTCCAAGCCACCTTATCTCTAGGTATGGCAGTCTTCACTGGCCGCCTCGCTCCCAAGATATAAGCTTATGTAATTTATTTTTGTGTGAATACTTCAAGTTCCGATGTGTGTTAACAAGCCACACTGCCTTGAAGGTCTAAAGATGGAAATGTGTTCCGCGTGAGATGTTAACTGACACTACTCGGAGTTTTTGGGGCTGGCTACAATCTTTGATAAACATAAAGTGGCCAACATCTGAGTGGTGTGATTTTCAAACCATAAACAAAACAAATATCCAACATGCGCTATGTATTCTTATAAATAAAAATATTTTTTAAGCAAAACTAAATACATCTTATTTGAGAACTATGTGAGTCCTGTGACGAACCCTGCATTTGCTGAATTATAAAATTTAAAGAAAGAAGATAGATGTTTGCACAGTAGAGAAAAAGGGATTTCAGATGAGGCAGGTCAATACTAAAAGAATTACTGATATTTTTTACTTATAATTTTAAAGACAGAATCTATACCCACAGCTGGAAAAATGCAATTATATGCCCCATATAAGGAAGAATAATCCCCTTGTGTGTGATAACTGTAGAGGAACTGCTTTACTATATGTCTTACAAAATCCTATCAATCTGCCTTTTAAACGAGCTGATCCCAATAAATGAAGAACAAATTGTGGACGACCAACGCAGTTTCTACAGAAATAGATTTACATTACATCATTTATTGTCTCTTAAGACAAATAACTGAGAAAGGATGGCAATTCATTGTAGATGTCCACATATTATTTCTAGATTTCAAAAAGCCTATTTCAGCATACACCAACAGGCACTCTTAAATATAATGAAGGAATTTGATTTACTGCCAGGGTTAATCAAAATAATTAAAATGTGAGTAGATGAAACCTTATGTGGACAAAGATAACTTTGGGAGAAACTGAAAATTTTAAGGTGTTCACTGGATTGAGACAAGGAGTGCCATTTCACCCATTTTATTTAACCTCGTTACAGACAAGATCAATAGAGAAGTTACTAAAACTAATCCACAAGGGATCCAACTGCAGGAGGTGAACATTACTAAACTTGCCTATGCAGACGATACAGCATTTTTAAATAGTTCCAAAACAGAATTAATGAGAATGATTCAAAATCATTGAAAAAACGTGACTACATATTAACAAAGAAAAGACAGAATATCTGGTCATATACGAAAATCCAAAGTGATGCACCTATGGCTGTTGGTGGATTCACTTTCAAGACACTTGACTGCGTCAAGTATTTAGGGAGTCTTTTTAGTAACAATAATAAAATGGTTAGAAATATATGCCTGTCTGTTGTTGTTGGTGTTGTTGTTGTTGTGGTCTTCAGTCCTGAGACTGGTTTGTGCAGCTCTCCATGCTACCCTATCCTGTGCAAGTTTCTTCATCTCCCAGTACCTACTGCAACCTACATCCTTCTGAATCTGCTTAGTGTATTCATCTCTTGGTCTCCCTCTACGATTTTTACCCTCCACGCTGCCCTCGAATGCTAAATTTGTGATCCCTTGATGCCTCAGAACATGTCCTACCAACCGGTCCCTTCTTCTCATCAAGTTGTGCCACAAACTCCTCTTCTCCCCAATTCTATTCAATACCTCCTCATTAGTTATGTGATCTACCCATCCAATCTTCAGAATTCTTCTGTAGCACCAAATTTCGAAAGCTTCTATTTTCTTCTTGTCCAAACTATTTATCGTCCATGTTTCACTTCCATACGTGGCTACACTCCATACAAATACTTTCAGAAATGACTTCCTGACACTTAAATTTATACTCGATGTTAACAAATTTCTCTTCTTCAGAAACGCTTTCCTTGCCATTGCCAGTCTACATTTTATGTCTTCTCTACTTCGACCATCATCAGTTATTTTGCTCCCCAAATAGCAAAACTCCTTTACTACTTTAAGTGTCTCATTTCCTAATCTAATTCCCTCAGCATCACCCGACTTAATTAGACTACATTCCATTATCCTCATTTTGTTTTTGTTGATGTTCATCATATATCCTCCTTTCAAGACACTGTCCATTCCGTTCAACTGCTCTTCCAAGTCCTTTGCTGTCTCTGACAGAATTACAATGTCATCAGCGAACCTCAAAGTTTTTATTTCTTTTCCATGGATTTTAATACCTACTCCAAATTTTTCTTTTGTTTCCTTTACTGCTTGCTCAATATACAGATTGAATAACATCGTGGAGAGGCTACAACCCTGTCTCACTCCCTTCCCAACCACTGCTTCCCTTTCATGCCCCTCGAGTCTTATAACTGCCATCTGGTTTCTGTACAAATTGTGAATAGCCTTTCGCTCCCTGTATTTTCCCCTGCCACCTTCAGAATTTGGAAGAGAGTATTCCAGTAAACATTGTCAAAAGCTTTCTCTAAGTCTACAAATGCTAGAAACATAGATTTGCCTTTCCTTAATCTTTCTTCCAAGATAAGTCGTAAGGTCAGTATTGCCTCACGTGTTCCAATATTTCTACGGAATCCAAACTGATCTTCCTCGATGTCGGCTTCTACCAGTTTTTCCATTCGTCTGTAAAGAATTAACGTTAGTATTTTGCAGCTGTGACTTATTAAACTGGTAGTTTGGTAATTTTCACATCTGTCAACACCTGCTTTCTTTGGGATTGGAATTATTATATTCTTCTTGAAGTCTGAGGGTACTTCACCTGTCTCATACATCTGCCTCAGCAGGTGGTAGAGTTTTGTCAGGACCTGCTCTCCCAAGGCCGTCAGTAGTTCCAATGGAATGTTGTCTACTCCGGGGGCCTTGTTTCGACTCAGGTCATTCAGTGCTCTGTCAAACTCTTCACGCAGTATCGTATCTCCCATTTCATCTTCATCTACATTCTCTTCCATTTCTATAATATTGTCCTCAAGTACATCGCCCTTGTATAGACTCTCTATGTACTCCTTCCATCTTTCTGCTTTCCCTTCTTTGGATAGAACTGGGTTCCCGTCTGAGCTCTTGATATTCATACAAGTGGTTCTCTTTTCTCCAAAGGTCTCTTTAATTTTCCTGTAGGCAGTATCTATCTTACCCCTAGTGAGATAAGCCTCTACATCCTTACATTTGTCCTCTAGCCATCCCTGCTTAGCCATTTTGCACTTCCTGTCAATCGCATTTTTGAGACGTTTGTATTCCTTTTTGCCTGCTTCATTTACTGCATTTTTATATTTTCTCCTTTCATCAATTAAATTCAATATTTCTTCTGTTACCCAAGGAAGTGCCCTCCGCCACGCACCGTTGGGTGGCTTGCGGAGTATAAATGTAGATGTAGATGTAGATTTCTACTAGCCTTTTTACCTACTTGATCCACTGCTGCCTTCACTATTTCATTCCTCAAAGCTACCCATTCTCCTTCTACTGTATTTCTTTCCCCCATTCCTGTCAGTTGTTCCCTTATGCTCTACCTGAAACTCTGTACAACCTCTGGTTCTTTCAGTTTATCCAGGTCCCATCTCCTTAAATTCCCACCTTTTAGTAGTTTCTTCCATTTTAATCTGCAGTTCATAACCAATAGATTGTGGTCAGAGTCTACATCTGCCCCTGGAATTGTAATACAATTTAAAACCTGGTTCCTAAATCTCTGTCTTACCATTATATAATCTATCTGATACCTTTTAGTATCTCCGGGATTCTTCCATGTATACAACCTTCTTTTATGATTCTTGAACCAAGTGTTAGCTATGATTAAGTTATGCTCTGTGCAAAATTCTACCAGACGGTTTCCTCTTTCATTTCTTAGCCCCAATCCATATTCACCTACTATGTTTCCTTCTCTCCCTTTTCCTACACTCGAATTCCAGTCACCCATGACTATTAAATTTTCGTCTCCCTTCACTATCTGAATAATTTCTTTTATCTCATCATACATTTCATCAATTTCTTCATCATCTACAGAGCTAGTTGGCATATAAACTTGTACTACTGTAGTAGGTGTGGGCTTCGTGTCTATCTTAGCCACAATAATGCGTTCACTATGCTGTTTGTAGTAGCTTACCCGCACGCCTATTTTTTTATTCATTATTAAACCTACTCCTGCATTACCTCTATTTGATTTTGTATTTATAACCATGTATTCACCTGACCAAAAGTCTTGTTCCTCCTGTCACTGAACTTCACAAATTCCCACTATATCTAACTTTAACCTATCCATTTCCCTTTTTAAATTTTCTAACCTACCTGCTTGATTAAGGGATCTGACATTCCACGCTCCAATCCGTAGAACGCCAGTTTTCTTTCTCCTGATAACAACGTCCTCTTGAGTAGTCCCCGCCCGGAGATCCGAATGGGGGACTATTTTACCTCCGGAATATTTTACCCAAGAGGACGCCATCATCATTTAACCATACAGTAAAGCTGCATGCCCTTGGGAAAAATTACGGCTGTAGTTTCCCCTTGCTTTCAGCCGTTCGCAGTACCAACACAGCTAGGCCGTTTTGGTTATTGTTACAAGGCCAGATCAGTCAATCATCCAGACTGTTGCCCCTGCAACTACTGAAAAGGCTGCTGCCCCTCTTCAGGAACCACATGTTTGTCTGGCCTCTCAACAGATACCCCTCCGTTGTGGTTGCACCCACGGTACAACCATCTGTATCGCTGAGGCACGCAAGCCTCCCCACCAACGGCAAGGTCCATGGTTCATGGGGAGGATGCCTGTCTAGCAACATTAAACAAAACACTTTTTAATTTTAGTGAAAACCTAAAGAAAAGAGTACTTAGTGCTAACTTCAAAATATGTTTGTATCAGTCAACCAGTAGCATTATATGGATGTGAATCATTAATATATCAAAAGAAATATCAAGAAAAAGAGTTAATATTTGAAAGAAAAATGCTAAGGAAAGTTTTTGGACCTGTATATAATGAAAATAATATGGACTGGAGGATAAGAAGGAAAAAAATGAAGAATTAAGAGAGCTGTACAAACACTGTTACATCATCAAAATGCCGAAGAAGGGGGGAAATGACATGGGCATCCCATATAACAAGAATGGCGGAAAATAGATTACCTAACTAGCATTCTGCACAACAGTAGATGAAACAAGTGACCCAGTATTAGGTGGCAAGAAAACATTTGAGAGGACACAGCTAGGAGGAACATTGAAACCAAATGGACAAACAGTGCAGTTGATAGAAAGGAATAGAAGCTGTTCATAGAGCATGTGTATTGGTGATAAGGCCCTTGCCACATGTAAAGTGATGTGGGTTTCATAAGTTTTAAATTTTGAATATATCTTTAAAAAAGTATTTCTACAGGGAATAAGTGTGTAATCACGAACCACATGAAAATTACCTTCTAAACAATAAAGTGCAAAAAATTACAACCTAACAATTTTTAAAATATTTTATTACGAGAGGCATTGGTCTAGTGCTATCCTTGTAATTTCCTGGTATCACAAATCTAGCACCTACTGCATAAGCTTCACAATACCAATATTAAATGAATCTTTGTGTTGGTACAAAGTCATAGCACGAGTGAAGGTGCATGCTTCTGCATGGCACATATATTCACTGGCTTATCTCAGGAGCGAGATGAAACTGAACTCTCCTGTCACTTATATTATCCAATGGTGAAACAACTATTCAACATGCTCTAAGATTCAAGAGAGGAAAGGCAAGCACTACTACAAAATTTCAAAACACACTCTTGCATTACTTAGAACAGTACACTGATCAGTTGCTGTTGTGTTATCCATGCGGATTTTGTAATAGCCTTATGTTACCAAAATAACTGTGACCTAGTGATATTAATAGTCCCACCATTGATGAACCATCTTGAAGATAAAAGACTTATGTGCACGGGCAGAGGAGCAGTTAAGATTTTGACTAGGATCAGACAGTTACCTTAGGGTAAATAACCTAAGAAGAAATTTAAAAAAGTGATTTTGATTTATTTGTGAGAGGGTGCAACACTGAGTAGCAACTGTTGAGCAAGAATTAAGAAACTGAAGTCAGTAACCAATCTCTGAGGAGCAGAAGAAGTGAAAGAAATTAACAGAAGAACAATGAGTGATTTTAGGCATCATACCTGAAGATTAATAAGGTTAGTGCTGCCCCATAGGTGTCTGAAAGTCATTTTCCATATGTTGATGAAGGAGCAAATGTTCACAGTACGTGACCATTCATCCAGAGATCAGGAAATTGAGGAAGAGCTTTTGGCTAGGTTTTCCTCCACAAGAGACCATGGGGTGTTGTCACACAACATGGGTCTCAAGTCTGTGCATAAAAATCATGTATTCAGTGTTTGGTACAGGCAAAATGGCCTTGGTCACTAACCAAACATGGACTCTGAAACTGCACTATGACATCTTGTACTTGAAGTAAAAATTGTACCTGTTTTAAGACAGATTATAACCCAAAAATATCCATCAAAAGACAAAACCAAATATCCTCTGTGGATAAATGTTTTTTGGATTCATAAGTCCTTTCCCCTAATCCAATAAAACTGGTTGGGAATGTTGTCCAAAGGGCTTAACATATGGGAGGATGGAAACAAAATGTGGGCCTATATGTTTCATTGAAACTCATTTAGAAAACTGGCCAGTTTATAAATTTCCATTTTTTTTTTTTTTCAAAAATTGCTGGTAGTTCACAAAACAGGAAGTGGCACTGACCTTGCATTGTTCTGCTGTTATGCAGTGAGAAAGTAAGTTAGATGGCTTGAGTAATGATGAAGAGAGATGGCAATTTTCAATTGTGTGCAGGTGCATCATATCATTTTCAGTAATTTATATGTCCAATGTATCTGTCAACACAAGGAAAACATTAGTATATATGCAGACATATAAGCATGCACACATTTAATGAAGTGAGGACAGAACAGGATGTTGGTAATAGTCTCCTTAAAACAATCACTCTGTCATTTCCAGAAGTTATTTAGGAAAATCTACGAGGTGTGATTGGAAAGTTTTAAGAAAGGGCTTGTAATTGTACAATGGTGATACTTACATGTATCACCTTCAAAATAGTCCCCTTCTGACTGAACACACCGACTCCAACGGTGTTACCACTTTTGGAAACAGTCCTGGAAATCTTTTTCCTGAAGTGTGTTAAGGATACTTTCTGTATTTGCCTGGATGTGTCAAATTGCTTCCCTTTCAGTGAAAATTTCAGTTTAGGAAACAGGTAGAAGTCTGCAGGGGCCAAATCAGATGAGCCGGAGCATTGTTATGGTGTAGCACCCAACTGTTGTTCCACAATGCAGGCCTTTTCTTGCGCACCTTTTCGTGCAAACGCTCAAGGACACATTTGTAGTATTCCTGGTTAACTGTCTGTCCTCCAGGGGTAAATTCATGATGTGCGATACTGGTAGAATCAGAAAAAATCACCCACATTGTCTTCACCTTCAACCGACTTTGCCCTGATTTTTTCGGTCGTGGTGAACCTGGAGTCTTCCACTGCGAAGACTGCACTTTGGTTTCAGGATCATATCCATATACCCACGATTTGTCACCTGTAATTACCCTATTAAACAAATCTGGGTCATTTTTAGTCTGATTAATCAGTTCTTGGCACACTTGAAGTCGGTATTGTCTCTGGTTACTTGACAACACTTTTGGAATGAATTTTGCGGACACATGCTGCATGTTCAGATCTTTAGTTAAAATTGACTGAACTGCATAGAAACTTAAATTAAGTTCATCAGCTATCTCCCTAATTGTAAGTCTACAATCAGAGTGCACTAAGTCGCGAACTTTCACAACATTTTCATTCATTTTTGAGGTGGAAGGACACCCGGACCATGGTTCATCTTCAAATGACTTATGGACATTTTTAAATCTGTTGAACCAGACAAAAACATTTGACTGGCTCATCAGTTATCTCCAAAAGCTGTTTTTAATAATTTGTAAGTCTCAGAAGCTGATTTCCTGGTTTTAAAACAAAATTTCACGCTAACTCGTTGCCCTGTTTTTAGTCCATTTTCACGTAGACAGAATCTGGCAACAAGCCCTAACAGACCCGCACCCAACCTGCTGCCACAACAAACTGAATAAAGGAATCGCACTTTCCTGTCAGCGGGTGTTCAAGGACAAGGCAATGACTCACTCCCCACCCTCCATGTACCTGCCACCAAACCAGTAAGCAGTAGTGGATCCATTCTTAAAACGTTCCAATCACACTTCGTATTCCAGGGTGGCTGGACAGAGCATGAGCGTACATTCTTTCAAATCTGAAGTTAGTGTTTTAACAAATGCACTACAACAGACCGTTATACCTAATGTACAACAATGTAGGAAAAGATGGATTGCTACTTACCGTAAAGAAGACAATTAAGTTGCAGAGAGGCACAATTAAAAGACACTTACACAAAGCTTTCGGTCACAGCCTTCATCAGCAAAGGAGAAACACACACACCACTTATACACACAAGTAAGCACACGTCATGCACAGATGATCGCCAACACCAGCAGCTCGGGCTGGAATGCAGCTATCACTTTGGATGCAAGCGGCAGTCTGGAGGAGGACGAGGAATGGGAAGAGATAGTAGTTTAGGGTGGCGGGACAGACAAAAACTGTCTGACAGTGTTTGCTAGAATGCCAACAGGCAAAGTGTCAGGACGTTGTAGAGCAGGGAAGTGGGGAAAAAAGGAGAGGAGCGGGGAAAGATATATGAGCGCATTGACAGAGGATGGGAGACAACAATGGGGAGGAGATGATAGGACAGAGTGGGTGGGGACAGTATGTTACCATAGGTTGATGCCAGGATAATTACAGTTGTTACTGTAGTTTGAGGCTGGGAAAATTATGGGAATGGAGAATGTGTTGTAAGGATAACTCCCATGCAGATGACTCAGGTAGTGAAGCAGCCATTGAATTTACAGGTACACCATTTAGACAAGATGCTTCTAAAATATGAAAAGTGATCAACCTGCTCCAATGTCGTGTCTGAAATGGAGATACTGAATTCAGGAAGAGTTAATCCTGGTGCAGAATGTGTGAGTGAATTCTTTTGTTTTTTTCTGCACTGATGGTAAGACCAAAGCGATCATATGCAGTTTTATAGCAGTTGATTGAATGCTGTAACTCTGCAGGTGTTAGGTAAGATGATGTGGTGGTGTCATCAGTATTCTGTAGCCCAGGTAAACTGGACACATCTTTATGAGTAAGTCTTGCCAGACTGAAGGGACCTCTGTCAAAACTTAATTTAATCTCCATGCCTTGGTTGCTTGCAAATGGTTCATCCTGTGTGGCAGTCATGTACAATGCAAAGAAAAAATCCGTTGCAGAGATACTGTGAAGAGTCTGCCCAGACACATCATTATGAAGATTGGTTGGTTGGTTGGTTGTTTTGGGGAAGGAGACCAGACAGCGTGCTCATCGGTCTCATCGGATTAGGGAAGGAAGTCGGCCGTGCCCTTTCAGAGGAACCATCCCAGCATTTGCCTGGAGTGATTTAGGGAAATCACGGAAAAACTAAATCAGGACGGCCGGACGCGAGATTGAACCGTCGTCCTCCCGAATGCGAGTCCAGTGTTCATTATGAAGAGCTTGTATCTATTCCACACAGCGTTAAGGACATCCAAAGTGTCTCAGTACAGTCCACATGGAAGATCTAGGTATTGAATCTAAGGTTTCTTCCAGGCCATAGAAAACTAAATATAGAGGTTTCTTTTGCTCTCTGCATTTTCCTTGAGTTCTCTAGCACAGAATGTCATATGTGTTGTGGCTTTAGAGGTTTGGAAACCACACTGAGATTCAGGCAAAACCCTCTCTGAACAAATTTGGAGGTGATTTAATAGATTTTTTGCAAGAATTCTGCCTGCAGTTGACAATAGTAATATACCATGGTAGTCCTCACATGCACTGTGATCACGTTTCTTGAAGATAGTGATAATTCTTCATATCAGGTAGGGTAGGTAAGGGTAAAAGTATGTATTTTTTCTTTTACTAAATTAAAAAAAAAAAAAGAACTTGCAGCAATATTATATCAGTTATGCCTGCAACACCTTGGTAACATTGTGAAAAAGCTTCACTCTCTTCCAATTATTATTAGACGAGCAGTAAAAGTTTCATTAAAAAATGATTTTGCATATTTTTACCCCACACTGAGAGGTAACAGTATGTGGGCCTGGGGTATAATTACACAGTGTGTACTTTTATGACCAACTGAAGAAAATGAAATGATTATAAATAAATACTTGGAAAAACAAGTTAGGACCAAATCCACAGCACAGCCAGTGGGCACCCGCATAACCCTCCTATGCTAACCTGTCTTTGGGCCATTTAGAGGAAACCTTCATATCATCTTAAAACCCAAAACCCATGGTCTGGTTCAGGTTTATTGATGATATATTCATGATCTGGACTCGAGGCCAAGACACCTTATCCTCATTCCTTCGCAACTCAACATCTCCTACTCATCCATTTCACCTGGTCCTCCTCAACCAAGTGTGCCACCTTCTTGGACATTGACCTCCTTCTCTCTGATCGCTTCATCTACACCTCTGTCCACACTGAACCCATCAAGCACCAACAGTACCTGCATTTCAACAGTTGCCATTCTTTCCACACCAAAACAATTGCTCCCAAGCAGCGTAGCCATCCACGGATGGTGTATCTTCAGTGATGAGAACTGCCTTGCTCAGTATGCTGAAGATCTCACAAAGGCCTAACAGAGAGGCACTATCCCCTAGGCCCAGTCTTTTAACAGATTTTACTTGCCATATCCACACACACACACACACACACACACACACACATACTCCTCCCCTCCCACCATTCTCAAGAACCAGCTACAAAGGAGTGCCCATCTCATTATCCAATACCATCCTGGACTGTAACAACTGGGCCACACAATTCATCAGAACTTTATGTGTCATCACGGCCTGAAATGAGGGAAAGCCTACCCAGGATCCTTCCTATCTCTCCTAAAATGGTGTTCCATCACCCACTCATCTCCATAACATCCTAGTCCATACCTAAGCACTCTCAATCCCAACCCCTAGTGAAAGGGATCATATCCCTGTCGAAGACCCAGGTGCAAGACCTGCCCAGTCCACTCACCCAGCACCTCCTACTCCAGTCCTGTCACAGGCTTATCCCGCACCATCAGAGGCTGTGCCACCTGTGAAAGAAGCTCTGTCACACTCAATCATTGCACAGCTCTTTATATTGGTATGACTACCTATCAGCTGTCCTTCAGGGTGAATGACCACCACTAAACTGTGGCTAAGAGCAATGTGGACCACCCTGTGGCACAACATGTAACTGAATATAACATACTTGATTTTAAAGGCTGCTTCACAACACAGGCCATCTGGATCCTCCCATCCCCCAACAGCTTTTCTGAACTGCAGAGAAGGGAGTTATTCTTACAACACAATCTGCACTCCCAAAATCATCCCCACCTCAACCTATGGTAACCTAGTATCCACACAGCCTCCACCTAACAGTTTCCATCCAATCTGTCCTATCACCTCCATCCAGTTTATGTCACCTCACCCTCATCGTGTCATCCTCTCTCTGCCAGCTTACCCACCAGTCTTTTCTCCTTCCTTATGTGCTCCCTGTTCTCTGTTTGGATACCCCTTCAACAAAGTGACCAATTGTCACTCAACACATCTTCTCCAACCTTAATAACTGAGTTCAATCCTTTCCATTGGTAGATACTGTACAACTATTCTTTCTTTCAGATGATAGTGTCCCCTACTCATTCTCTACCAAAAATGGTTTAGGTTATTCCTCTGTGGATTTACCTAACTGAAGGACCTCTCCCCAGGTTCCTTTACACAGCATGCAATACAGGCCACCGTTTTCTTGAATGCACAGTATGCGTATAGCATGAAAATTATTTCCATTTGTCCATGTTATATCATCACAAGTAGATCTGTCATTTGTCATCTCTATCAACTGCCCATAAAGAACGCCCCATGTAAAACCAATAGAAACCCTACCATTTTTCATTGTTCCTCTTAAAAAACTATAATATCCCATTTATACATAACAATACACATAGATAACATGTTGCTGTTGTTGTTGTTGTGGCCTTCAGTCCTGAGACTGGTTTGATGCAGCTCTCCATGCTACTCTATCCTGTGCAAGCTTCTTCATCTCCCAGTACCTACTGCAACCTACATCCTTCTGAATCTGCTTAGTGTATTCATCTCTTGGTCTCCCTCTACGATTTTTACCCTCCACGGTGCCCTCCAATACTAAATTGGTGATCCCTTGATGCCTCAGAACATGTCCTACCAACCGGTCCCTTCTTCTAGTCAAGTTGTGCTACAAACTTCTCTTCTCCCTAATCCTATTCAATACTTCCTCATTAGTTATGTGATCTACCCATCTAATCTTCAGCATTCTTCTGTAGCACCACATTTCAAAAGCTTCTATTCTCTTCTTGTCCAAATTATTTATCGTCCATGTTTCACTTCCATACATGGCTACACTCCATACAAATACTTTCAGAAATGACTTCCTGACACTTAAATCTATACTCGATGTTAACAAATTTCTCTTCTTCAGAAACGCTTTCCTTGCCATTGCCAGTCTACATTTTATATCCTCTCTACTTTGACCATCATCAGTTATTTTGCTCCCCAAATAGCAAAACTCCTTTACTACTTTAAGTGTCTCATTTCCTAATCTAATTCCCTCAGCATCACTCAACTTAATTCGACTACATTCCATTATCCTCGTTTTGCTTTTTTTGATGTTCATCTTATATCCTCCTTCCAAGACACTATCCATTCCGTTCAACTGCTCTTCCAAGTCCTTTGCTGCCTCTGACAGAATTACAATGTCATCGGCGAACCTCAAATCCATCCATAGATAACATATACATTCATATTTAGTAAGAAACACGTTATATAATGTTAATACTTCAAAGAATTGACAATTCTAGTTACCCACAAAGAAACTTTTGGAGCTATATTGTATTTTTGCAAATTTGTACATTTTTGTGTGTATTTTTACATTCCTGAGCATATTTTTGTGTAGGTCATTATGAAAGGAGGGGACGGATCCAGAGAAAGGAATCTTCAAAGTTAGGTCATTTGGAGGGATTCCATGGTCTAGGCACCATTTAAGAATCAGGATGTGGGACTGGACTGGGTTTAAGCCAGGGAAAGGTATACTTTTCTGAATTAATGCAGAAAGATGGAGCATGAGTCCATTGTGGCAGGAATGGTGTAAAGGAAACAGGAATGAGCAGAAATGGGAAAAATAGGTGTTGATGGTTGTGAGAGGAGCTGGATGTTTTACGCATTGTTACATGTCTTTTTCGCTTATCCAACTCCTCTCACAACCATCAACGCCTGTTTTTCCCATTTCTGTTCATTCCTGTTTCCATTACCATTCCTGCCACAATGGACTCTTGCTCCATCTTTCTGCACCAGTTCAGAAAAGTATCCCTTTCCCTTGCTAAAACCCAGTCCCACATCCTGTTTCTTAAATGGTGTCTAGACCATGGAATCCTTCCAAATGACCTAACTATAAAGATTCCTTTCTGTGGATCCTGCCCCTCCTTTCATAATGATCTACACCTTTCCAGATTCGGCTAATCCCTGGCCCTCAGAAACCTGGTACTGCATAAACACATCCCCATGGCACAGGCATCCCAGAACCATCTCTGCTCCCTCCACAGTATATTACTAGTCTGAAATCCCTACTCCATACATCACATCTCCGAGATTGAATCCCTTGCTCTCCAGCACCTGGAGGAGCATCCCAGACACCTCCTCCATAAGTTATCCAACCTGCTAACATCCTACTAATGCCTCGGGCACCACTATCCAACACCTATTGTACCAACAGTGTTCCTCCTCGTCCACCCCTCATAGCAGCTAAACCCTGCCATGCTGACCTTTTCAACTTGCCACATCCCCAAAAACTCCCCTCCAGACCCAAAACATTCCCATAACACTGTTGTTAACCTTCCCACCAAAATCCTCAGCTCCGTAGAAGTTTCAGTCCTATCCCAAGAGCTCGTCTTTAGCCCTACACCCAAATTTAACCATGCCGGACTTGTCAAAGACCTACTCTCCTTCTCCTGATCCCTGCAATGGAAGCAATTCTTTGCTGCCAGTCCCTCCAACTAAAACCACCATAATTCCATGCTGGTCACCTTATCTCCAGCTTAGCCTCACCATCCTTTCCCAGGTCCCTTCCTCAGAACATCAACCTGTCAGTAGAAGAAAGGACAGCCATACACAACCTCCAAACAAATCCTGACCTAATAATCCTACCTGCAGACAAAGATTTCAACACTGTTGTTATGAGCCACAGCGACTACCTTGCAGAAGGCCCCAGCCAATTATGACTCCTCCACCTATAAACTCTGCCAGAATGATCCCATCCCAAAAGTCAAACACAGACTCCAGTCTCTGCCTAAACCCTTAGGCCCTTTCCAGAAGATCTCCCCTGAATCCATTTCCTTCCACACCCCTATGCCATCCCGCAATGCATTTTCTACATGCTCCCAAAATACACCAACCAAACACTCCTGGATGCTCGATTGTGGCTGGTTATTGTGCCCCCACTGAAAGAATTTCAGCCCTCATTGACCAACAACTCCAATCAATTGCCCATAATCTAGCCTCCTATGTCAATAACACCAACCACTTCCTTCACCGACTCTTCACCATCCCCATCCCTTTACCTCCTGGATCCCTACTCATCATTGTTGATGCCACTTTCCTATACACCGACATCCCTCATGTCTATGGTCTTACCGCTGTTGAACACTGTTTTTGCCAGCGTCCCTCAGACTCTAAACCTGCTACATCATCTCTCGTGCACCTTACTAACTTCATTCTAACCCACAACTATTTCTCATTTGAAAGGAAGTTATATAAATAAATCTGCAGCACAGTCATGGGCACCAGCATGGCACCTACCTATGCCAACCTTTTTATGGGACATCTAGAGGAGACCTTCCTAGTCTCCCAAAACACCAGACCCCTAGCCTGGTTCATGTTTACTGATGACATCTTCAAGATCTGGACACAGGGCCAAGGCACCCTATCTTAGTTCCTTCACAATCTCAACACCTTCTGTGGCTGAGCAGTTCTAGGTGATTCAGTCTGGAACCACGCGACCGCTATGGTCACAGGTTCTAATCCTGCCTCGGGCATGGATGTGTGCGATGTCCTTAGGTTAGTTAGGTTTAAGTAGTTCTAGGTTCTAGGGGACTGATGACCTCAGATGTTAAGTCCCATAGTGCTCAGAGCCATTTGAACCATTTCAACAGCTTCTCTCCCATCCACTTCGTGTGGTCCCCCTTAACCCAGCATGCCACCTTTTTTGATGTTGACCTCCTTCCCTGTGATGACTACATCCACATGTCTGTCCACATTAAACCAACTGGTCACCAATAGTACCTGCATTTTGACAGTTATCATCCCTTTCACAACCAGCAGACAAATAATCATGGTTGTCTGCACTAACTGAGACAACCATTAACAATGTAGGAAAAGTCATATTCCTACTTACCATAAAGAAGACATGTCAAGTTGCAGACAGGTACAATTAAATGACACTTACATAAAGCTTTTGGCCACAGCCAAAAAATCCCTCCCGTACAGTGTGGCCTCCTGGGAACAGCATATCTGCAGTGACAAAAACTCCCTTGCTCAGTATGCCTGACAGGCACTATACCCCAGACCTAGTCCGCAAAAGACCTCCCATGCCATTTCTCCACACACCCCCAATTCTCCCACCAATCCCAAGAACCAACCACAAAGGAGTGTCCCCTTCATCACCCAGTACCACCTTGGACTGGAACAACTGAACCACATCCTTCTCCAGGGCTTTGATTACCTATCATCATGCCCTGAAACAAGGGAAATCCTACACGAGATACTTTCCATCCCTCTTAAAGTGGTGTTCCACCACCCACCCAACCTCCACAACATCCTAGTCCCTTCCATAAGGATCATATCCTTCCGGAAGGCCCAGGTGCGAAACCTGCCGAACCCATGCGTCCAGCACTTCCTAGTCCAGTCCTGTTACAGGTTTATCCTCCCCCATCATGGCCCAGGCCACCTGTGAAAACAGAAATGTCGTTTATTAGCTCTGTTGCAATCATTGCACAGTTTCTTTTTTTTTTTATATTGGTATGACTACCAACCAGCTGTTCACTGGTGAACCTCAAAACTGTGGCCAAGAGCAAAGTAGGTCACCCTGTAGCACAACATGCAGCTGAACATAACACACTTTATTTCAGTGATTGCTTCACTTCCCAAGTCATCTGGATCCTTTCCTACACCATCAGCTTTTCTGAACTGTGCAGATGGGAGTTATCCTCACAACACATTCTTCACTCCTGTACTTATCCTGGCCTCACCTATAGTAACATATTGTACTCACACCCTCCACCCAACAGTTTCCACCCCCTTCATCTTTATCATCTCCTCCCCATTCTCATCTCCTACCTTGTTTATTTGCAGCCCTCTGCCAGTGCTTCCACCCATCTTTCCCTACTCTCCTATTTTGCTCCTTTTTCTCCCACCTCTGTGTCCCACAGCCCCCTGATGCTGCACCTGTTGGCAATCTACTCTCTGCACTCTCTACCAGACAGCGGTTGTCTCTCTCCCCACCTGTACATTACTGTCCCTTCCCCTTCTCCACCCCCTCCAGATTGCTGCTTGCATCCCACATGATAGTTGCATTCCAATGCAAGATGCTGGAGTTGACGGTCTTGTGTGCATGAGGTGTGCTTGCTTGTGTGTATGTATGGAGACTGTCTCTCTTTTACTGCTGAAGGCTGTGGCCAAAATCTTTATGTAAGAGTCATTTAATTGTGCCTATCTGCAACTTGATGTGTCTTCTTTATGGATAGCAATATGTCGTTTCCTGTATTGGTAATGGTTGTCTCAGTTAGCGTAGACAACCACAATTATTTGTCTGCTGGTTGTAAAAATTTCTTCTTTCTTCTTGTTACCCAGAATATTATTAACATGTTTTCATTGGACGGAATTTTGGTGGTACCACACAGTGTATGCTCACTCGTATAAGTTCCAGTGTTGATTCTTGAGCTGCCCTAGGTAACCAAGTATTTCTTCGAAATAATTCCAAAAACTTTGACCAAAACTCTACTTTCCAGCACCACAGTTTTTTGTCCTTCATTAAGGTTGCAAAATGCTGCATCTCCTCTTGTGTGTTTGCGGCAACTTGCCTGTAACACCATGAGCAGGGAATGCTGTATGGCAGGTCTGTCAGTGTGAGGTGGTGTAAATTACTTTTGATTGTTCTTCCAATATGGTCACCTGTCAGCTTTTGTCCTCATGGTCTGTTTACTCCATACCATTGCCTTGTGTGAACCTATTCTTCTTGACTTCGTATCCAGGTAGGGTGATGCTGTAAGAGAGTGTCTCACTACTTCCCATGACCGAATAACAAACACGTTTTCAACAATAATCTTTCTTATTGTTTCAGCTATTTACATCACTTATGAAGACTGATATAAATATAAGTAATGCATAAACTGAAACACATCGATCAATACATCTGATCGCATCAAATTCGACTTAAGAACTAAGATTTACAGTCATTTGTCTTGAGCATTTCCATTGAAGTATGTCCGTTTTCTCAGAGGTATTCATCACACCTTCAAGAGGTGTCACCAAGGCATAAACAACCACATCCAACAAGTGCTACTGCACTTGCTACATTACACCTTGCTGCTGCTGCTGTGTTATGTCACTGCATGCAAACCATCTGCACAGATCAGGGTGTGCACAATGGATTTTTTCCACTACATAAAATGTTTATAAAAGACAATACCATTTTTCCCCAGCATGATCCGTCCTCAGTGGAACATAGGTCATTCTTGTGAATAACCCAAGTTACACTACACCTTCTGATTAATGCTCAGCATCAGCACATTTCTGAGTACAAGTCACTACTGATTCTGTACATTTTACATGGAATCTCTGCACACACCACTTGAATCCCATTCCAAAGTTTGTCCAGGTTATGTGGTTTATCTTTGTCCACCTCATCTTGTACTGTGCCCAATAAGAAGAAACTGAGCGGCGTAAGGACTGGAGTGCTTCGAGGAAACTTGATTTGACCCCAAAGTCCTATCCAGTGACATGGCAATTTTTGATCTTGGTATGCTCATACATCCCTATGACAGAGTAGTGGTGTGTCATCTTGTTGATAACAAAACTTTTCATTATCATATAATGCACAAATGGCTGGGAATATGGAACCATCAAGCATTGTTAGGCACTTTTCTCTAGTTACATTACCTTCAAAGTGGGAAGGCCCAATGAGTCTCATTGCAGACTAACCACACCACACATTTACACTAGGCACATTCACAGTCTTTTCAATTGTAATGTGAAGATTATCTTCAACCCAATAGACACAATTGCATCTATTGACAGTTCCATTAAGTTTTAACTGGGCTTCATCCAACCAAATTATGCTACCCATAAATCCTATTTCATGTCTCACCATCTCCTGAATCAATTAACAAAATTGTAACCTTCAATCTGGACCACAGTCACTTAGATGTTGCACCTGCCTTGAGATGTACATATGAAACATCTTCCTTCAGAATGTGTAGCACACTACTGGCACCTACATTTCTCTCATGTACCCCTTGCCATGAAAGTTTTTTGGGGTGAACACTGAAATAATTCCAAGACCACAAAAGAGGATTCATCAATTGTAGCTAATGAAGTTGTTCTGATTGACTTTCATACATGTCACATACTGTTCCATAAACTTCAAATTTGTCTTGTAGGCATGGAATTTTGAACCTTCAAGGTGGTTCTGTACCTTAATCAGTTCTCTACTATCTTTGAACCTCAGCAACATTCTGAAACTTCCAGTACCACTCAATCAGCTCTTTCTGTCTTTCAAAGCTCAAACATTTGTCTGCCATGTTGAAGTTATTTCCTTGCCACTAACTGGGTTGATTAATGAGAGCAACAATTCTGCTGCCCTCTATTGAAGTAATATGACATTACTTTCTCCCAAAAACTGATCCTTGTAGAAATAAATTTTCTGTGACAGTTCAAAGTGTGTATACATATTTTAACACGTCTTGTATTGTTAAATTAGGAACTCATTTATTTTTTGGTGAACTGAAAAAGTAAATACAATATTGCAGTGCCTGTGTTATTCCGATTGTGATGCAAAGTTCCTTTGGACATGCATGCATGTTCAAAGCATTGTAATCAGAATAACACAGGCACTGCAATATTCTATTTATCTGTCAATACCGGGAAAGAGACTTTCAACTACAACGTCTGACCTGTACGGGAATATACATAATGGATGTACGAGTACTTGGTTGACAACATATTGAAGTTTGGGTCTGGCTGTGAGTTGTGTGCGGATAGCCAAATGGTAAGGCAACCGCTCACGAGAAGCAGGAAATCCGGATTCGTGTTGTGGGTTGGCACAAATTTTCATTGTCGTCATTCCATTCCAGAGCTGATGGTAGTTCATATTCGCAGTTGTGAATTCATTTGATGTGAAAAAGTAAATGATGTAATGACCTGAGACTAAGGCTGAAAATATGTTTATCAAGGGAAATATCGTGCTGCTCTATTGCTTGCTTGTCCTCCAATGAAAAAGTTGTGAATTGGCTGAGGTGCCAGTTTTGAGACATTTCCTTGAGGCTGACTCTGAAAACCTGGTAGCTTTTAATGCTTGTCATATTGAGCTACCATTTTCAATAAGGCTGAGGGCTTGATGGTAGAGCAGCTGTGTTAATGGCAGTTGAGTTGATGTCCTTGGTCTGTTTCTGGAAAAGAAAATGCTATTACAGAAGATGTGATTATATTCTAAGTGTGTTTGAGAGGTAGCTATGTTTGAAAAGACCACTACCCAATGAAAGAAAAACTACAGAAAAGAAACATTAATTTAAATTACCTTAGGTGAATAATGAGGCATCTAAGGAAAATAAACAACAGAAAAAATATGTGAATGCACCAGAAGTGACTATACAAGTCAAAGTACAGGTTATGGAGTACAAGTTTACATTAGTTTCTTGGTAGGGTAAAAGTACACTCTTCAAACTTCTACCTCATTAAATCTGCATACTTTTACCTCATCCTGCTGTTTTCCTCTTCAGCAGACTACCGATGATACTCATAACTAACAAACAGGAAACTAATAGGAAAAAATTAAAGCCAGTAAACATGCAGTTTCAACACAATTATACCAAAATAAATTACCCCAACAAACTAGCAAACTTTACCAATCAGTATTTCAGCAACATGCAATCAAACTACAACAGAAGTTCAACAAAACAAAGCATTTACAAATGCTGAACAAAATAAGCAGAAGAAGTATGCATTGTTCTGAGTAACCTAAAATGTAAAAATTCAGCAGGCATAGATGAAGTACCTGTGTGCTTACTGAAGAAGTGCATAGATAACATAAAAGACCCTTTAGTGCAAATCATCAATGAATCCTTCTCCACAGGTTGCTTCCCATACATACTAAAGCATGCAAAAATACTACCTTTATATAAGAAAGGTGACCCAGAAATCATAGAAAATTACAGACCAATCTCGTTACTGTCATCTTCTTCAAAAGTCATAAAGATCATAATGAGAAACAGGCTCATGGGGTACTTAACAAACTTCAATCTTCTGAGCAAAGAGCAATTTGGTTTCAAGGCTGGCAAAAGCACAAATTCAGCTGTAGCTCATTTCTCAAATGTTATCCTTGAAGCACTAGACAAGGGAGACCACATAACAGGGATCTTCCTTGATTTGACCCAAGCATTTGCACAGAAGACCACACAATATTTCTAAACAAACTAAATGCACTAGGAGTAAGAGGAGTAACAAACATGTGGTTTCACTCATACCTGCAAAACAGGGTCCAACAGGTGGAGATCACTCAAACTAACTCCAATCATACCTTTCAAACCCAGACTACATCAATATGGGAGTCCCCCAAGGACGTGTGCCAGGCCCAATCCTCTTTTTAATATACATCAACAAGTTTCCACAAAGTGTCAAACATGGCGAATCAGTACTGTTTGCTGATGACAGTAACATCTTAATCAAAGCTGTCGCCAAGTGTACTCAATGGAAAAGCTGAGGAAAAGCTTAAGCATGTATATCAGTGGATAGAGACCAATAAATTAACCCTAAATGTAAAAAAACCAACAGTATTAGTTTCCACTTAAACGGAAAACTGAACAGTACCAAGCTAAAAGTTAATGACGAGCACATAGAATGTGTGCAATGAACAAAATTTTTAGGCATGCATGTTGACTCTGAACTAAATTGGACCGAGCACACTGCGGTAGTTGGAAAGCAAATAGCTGCAGCGTGCTATGCCGTTAGGATAATAAATTCAGTGTGTAGTAGCTCATATACTAGAACCGCATATTTTGGGTATGTCCACTCTATAATTAGTTATGGCATATCCTTCTGGGGATCAACAGAGCAGAACAGACAAACAATATTTAAGTTGCAAAAAAGGGCCATATGAATCATAACGAAAAGTGGCAATAGATCCCATTGCACGGAATTATTCAAATCTTTGGGTATATTGACAGTTCCATGTGAATATGTTTTGCAGACAGTAATATACATAAGAAAACACATTGACCAGTTCCCAATAAACAGTTCCATACATGCACATGAAACCAGAAACAGACAACACTTACACCTCTATAGGATAAACAAATCAAAAACTCAAAATAGCATTTTATATTTTGGAGTTAAATTGTACAACAATCTTCCACAAGGGACCAAAGACATAAGTGAAATAGGTAACATCAGGAAATCTCTAAAAAACATCTCTTGGAAAAGTGTTTTTATGCTGTCAAGGATTACTTGGAATGATGTAAATATATAGATAAATGTAAAAATTATCAACTGTGTTATTAAGTGGTTTAACAATGTCTCCTTATGTTACAATATTCATGAATTCTGATTGTGATAATTATAAATTTGTGTACCTATTGTATATACTTATGTTGACAACATCCATACAATCCTGGTTGTCTACAGATGGATAAATAAGTAAAAAAATAAAAATAAAATCATGGAGATCAAGGCAGATAGTGGAAGCTTTTATCCACCAATGCTGATACTGAGTTTGTATACTTTTTAAGTAGATTCATGTTTACCTAATACTCAATAAAAACTATACAAACTTTACATAGAAAACATACAAAAGTGACTTTATTCTCTCCAGTTGTAAGCATCTGATTACCAAAAGGTTCCACTATAGAACTCAGATGATGTATGCACTGGCTGGTGGAAGAATTGTGAACTTCTGCTTTAGGGACTCGAAAACTTGTCTATTCTTGCCCCGTGTCTGCTCTTACACTCACCTATCTAACTTCTCAAGTTTCCCACGTTAAGAGGATGAATGTAAAAATCTAGACTTCAGGGGTATACCTCCTTTTGGTATAAATTCCAGAGAGATGTTATCAGGACCAGGAGTCTTTCATGGTCTTAGTTAATTGAGTATTTTATATATTATTTATATAATTGCTTCATGCAAGAAGTTAATTCATCATCAGGAGAATTAGGCAGTTCTGGCAACAGATCATGATGTTCTTTTAAGTGGCTGCAGAGTACTATTCAAAGAATGACCCAGCTGGGCAGAGACGTTGAAGCTGAGGCCAACAGTATCATGTTTATAACTATTTAAAACCAATCCACTAACAAGGGAATGATCCAAAAGACATGTTGAAACCTACCCTCAAATTTTTTACACAGGAAGAAGACAACAAAAGAAATGCACTGTCAAAATTTTAGCTCCTAAGAGGAATTGCAAGTATTAAAAAAAAAAAGCTGAAAATTGCCAAATTCGCAGCGTGCCAGGCGGCGGTAGAAACGTACACCCCTACCGGTGTTGTAGCAACTGCGGTTCACTTGCCAGCAAGTCTGTATGCTCACTAAAACGGTTCCCTTGGTATTGTGGAATCTGTCCTGCCAAAATTATCAGTGCTAACTGGCAAAAACATTTCTTGGTTCCATACAACTGGCTGACTTATATTTCTTTTCACTTGCACTTGTAACTCATTCATCAATTGTTTCCAGGGGAAACAGTCTGCCAGAATAATTTAGTGTTTTGGGAATTTAAATTTGACCTCCACTCACAGAGTTCTTCCCATTGCAGCACGTATGGTTTCACAAACAGCTAAGATCAGTGTCAGTCTTCTGAGAATGGTAGGATGCATCCTTTCCAGCCCCCCTCAGATGCCTGTATTGTAGCATTGTTGCCAAATAGGAAGTCTTGGCACCTATTTAGGCAATACATAACTGAAAGTCAACTGCACCACGAATACAGCACAGGAAATCACACCCTAGGAGCTCGTAAAAATCTAGGTTTTCCCATGGTAGTACTTCTACTGCAGAGGCAAATACTCCTTAAGAACCTCCAAAGTAATCTCCTGTGAACCTACAGGGTGTTCTAGCTCACATCATATGCCTCTCTGACAACAGCAAGGTTGCTGCAGGGCACGCCTGTTGTTATGGAGTATGAATATTAAACACACCTGTGTTCTGTTATCAAAAAGTATTGTCACTTTTTTCTTGTTTAATTCCCCAATCAACGCCACATTTTCCACCTTTTCTATTGCTGGGCTTCTCACTGCATTAATCCTGGTCAGTGGCAGTTTGGGGAATGGGATACTCCAGCTCCTAGTGCATTTCCCGATTTCTGCCTCTGCCGACACTTCTACTATTTCCACTGTAGACACCTCTAACCCTTAGTAAATCTCTGTTCTGCTGATGCCATAGCCTAGGGCATGCCTGTTGCTTATGGCCTATTTCTATACAATATCAACAATGTGGTGCTCGGCACTTGTGTGCGTGGTGTCGCAGTCGATGGTAACGACCACAGCTGGCTGTGGTTATGAATGTGTGGTGCACGTCAGCCACGTGGCTCACAGCTGTTAATATTTGGTTTGCCTCTTCTCTCAATAAAGCAAATTTTACTGTTTCTTGTATGCTACTAGGGGATGGGAACTTCATCTTGTCTTGTATTCTACAATCAATTCCTCAAACAAAGATGTCTGTAGCATGAGCCGGCCTCGTGAAGCGAGATGTCATTCTGTTCTCAGAGCTCTGTCAAAATGTTATGTTCTCAGCCCTGTCAAAACATATGAGTGGCAAGAACCAACTCAGATTCTATCAGCAAATGACTCAAAATTTTCAACAGGTTTTTCCATCAAGGTAGATCATTAATCCTGATAAAAGCAAACACTTTTTTGTCTGCAAAGCTTTCCACCAACCCGTATAGAAGCATCTCAAATGAGGAAAAATTGGTAAGTGAATCTACTGACTCAATATAGCTCCTGGCATCACCAGACAGTTTAAGTTCAGTAATATTCAATTGGAACTCACCCTACCATGTACACATATGACTGACATCTCTAATATTCTGTAGGAATGTGTTCATATTTTGATTTGACCTCCCCACAACATACTGTATAAAATTGGTTAAAGAAATGTCTATTACTAGGTTAACTGCTATTGTCACAGGTGCAAAACTACTGGTGTTCGTGAAGTTGAAGCAGTTGATACAGGGGAATTTGTTTATACCTTTCCATCCCCACAAGACACTGCTTCAGTTGTTGAACTGACACTGTTTGCTGATGATACGACCATAATTATTAATCCAGTAAAAGAAAGCCTGATAGAAAATTATACAAATAAGGTCTTTGGAAAAGTTATTAATTGGTTTTCTGTGAATGGGCTTGCTCTGAACTTTGAAAAAACACAGTACATCCAATTTTCTGCTGCAAAAAGTATAATTCGTTCAATTAACATAACACATCAAAAGAAGTCAGTAGACAGGGTAGAGTATACTAAGTTTCTGGGTGTACCTATAGATGAGAATCTTAACTGGAAAATTCATATTTTGGATCTCCTAAAGCGATTAGGTTCAGCAACTTTTGCAATCAGAATAATTGCCATTTTTGAGGATGTAGATATTAGTAAGCTAATACGCTCTCTGAAGTCATACGGAATAATATTCTGGGGCAATTCAACACTTAGGCAAAAGGTATTCACTACTCAAAAGAAATTAGTTATAATAATGTGTGCGGTTCATAGTCGCATATCTTATAGGCATCTGTTTAAAAGGTTAGGAATTCTTACAACTGCTTTAGTACATTTACTCAGTAATGAAATTTTTTCTCAACAACATGGACCAGTTTAAAATCAACAGCGACATTCATGATTACAATACCAGAAAAAAGAAAGACCTACACTATCCTTTACGTAACCTATCTTTGGCACAGAAAGGGGTAAAATATGCTGCTATAAAACTTTTTGATAAATTACCAGATGAAGTAAAATGTCTGACAGACAGCAGTAATAGTTTCAAAACCAAATTGAAATCATACCTCCTTCCCAACTCCTTGTATACCATAGATGAGTTCTTGAATATGAGTAAATAAATCTGGAGGTATAGTATATGCATTTTGTGCCCTTTAAGGGAATGGGGTAGATAATAGGAATATTTAGGTATAACAATATAATGTTAAAAAAAAAACCTTGTTTCCTGTGCGCATTTCTTGTGCATTTGACACGTTCCAGATCATAACCGTTTTCCGTGCTATTGATCAATGGAACATATAACTAACTAACTAACTAACTAACTGCCTGATTCTAATTTTCCTTTAATCTTTGACTTTGGTTCTCTAACATGAGTTCCCATTTGCTGCTGTAACTCCTCCATATTTACATCATTCAAAAAATGCTTACTATCAATACTTCCTTCTATGGGTCAGTTCACACTTCTGCACACCAATTGAAAGAAAGAGCAAGTGTGATGCGGTTCTTTACCGTGATATTGGGTGGTGAAGTAAAACCTGTTTGGGAGCTAAGACCACCTGTTACTTAATCTTGCTCACTTTATTATTTCAGCACACTAGCCCACCTTTTCTGATTGAACTTCTTTCCTCAGAGTGCTTCAGTTACCAAGCGAGGTGGCGCAGTGGCTAGCACACTGCACTCGCAT
This sequence comes from Schistocerca cancellata, assembly GCF_023864275.1. Lineage (NCBI taxonomy): Eukaryota > Metazoa > Arthropoda > Insecta > Orthoptera > Acrididae > Schistocerca > Schistocerca cancellata. Next base: position 648,654,545 of record NC_064627.1, read on the forward strand.
TCGGGAGAACAATGGTTCAATCCCGCATCCGGCCATCCTGATTCAGATTTTCCATGATTTCCCTAAATCGCTCCAAGCAAATGCCGGGATGGTTCCTTTGAAAGGGCACAGTTGACTTCCTTCCTCTTCCTTCCCTAATCCAATGAGACCGATGACCTCGCTGTCTGGTCTCCTCCCCCAAAAACAACCCAAAGTGCTCCAGTTACTGCTGCAAGTTAAGAGTATAAATCCAGTAGCCAAATGTGAGGCTCCTAATTAACAATGTCTTATATACTGTACTCTTGTTTATGATAACTGGGTGTTATAAAGTTTGTCACATTGCTCAGAATACCACAAAAACTTTGATAAGGACAAATTGCAAAACCATTCTGTTTTAATTAACAGATTCCAGTTGAGTATACCCATATAACAAGTTTTCTCTTGTTGCCATGATCTCATAGGCATTGTGACAGCCTCTCTTCCTCTATGATGTTCACCATATCTCCAAGGCAGGAACCAATGACATGGAATAAACTACTTGACCAGCAGGCACCGCAAACATGGTACGACGTTTATTGTCATCCCAGCTTGGAGATACGCTGTGTCCATCCACCTTATGATACAAGCCTATAAATAAAATACATCCAAATGGTAGATTATTAGCATTATGAAAATAAATTTTTATAGTGGCAATCAACATTTGCTGGTTGAAAAATGCTTGTGCTATGTATGTTAACAAAACAATAAATATTTAAAGTTCAAAATTAGTTTTAACCTTCTCACTACGAGCATTAATATAATTTGTCTCTTTGACAAACAATCACAGATATAATTGTACTTCATTTTCAATAAATATACTGATTCCTGTTTATTAACTGTGGGATGCTCCACATTAGATTGTAAACCATCAATAATAGGCATGTATTTGCCTTAGCTACCATTTGATTAAGTTTCATAAGCTTTCTATGAGGTGACCATTCTTTTACTATGGATATGGGATCTGAGATAACAAATATTTATTACCTGTGTGGATCACTAAACAGTTTTTTACAATATTTTGATGTTTTCTCTCCAGCACCCCTCATTACTAGGACCTACAGTCCAATTACCATCCAGTCAAATTGTCCAGATTTCATCTAATGAAGTGGGCCTATATTTATTCCAGCATTCAGGTTTTTCTAGCCATGTTTAAAATGTTTGGTAATCACTGGACATGTAAATTCCACGTTCAAATTAAACCAATTCTGCAGTAGCCGCCAGAAAGATCGCGGGAGGTGCACATCGGCACGGCGCGTCATTGTCAGTAGTTCCCGCAAGTAGAGTCCCGTCCACCAGAGAGCACGCAAGAATTCAGCCGCGACCTCTGCCAGCGGAACATCAACAACTCAGGCAGCATGGGCCGTGCCCAGTCAGTTCACATCGGGCATGCCTACGAGACAGTTCCCGGTCTACCCTAGGTGAAGTGCGACGGAAAACGTGAACCGGGTTACTTCACAATTGGCGACGAGTAGGGTAGTTCTTTCACGTGTTGCATTGTTGTTCTGGTTTCGCAGCTTATCCACAGCATGGAGGATTTAGTGCGGGTTTTGGTTGAGCAGCAGACGGAGCTCATGGCCACCATGAAACAAGTGCTTCCGGCGTTGCTCTCCATGCCATCTGCTCCGGCGCCATTCCCTCCTCCCTTTCCCCGTATGACGTGATGGCGGAAGATTGGGACGCATATGAACATTGCCTTCGGCAGCATTTTCAGGCATTTCATGTTGCCGATGTGGAGATATATTGTGCTCTTTTCTTGTCTTGGATATCTCCCTTGCTGTATCAAGTTTTGCGGCAGCTAGCGCTGTTGCAGGAACCCTCGTCCTTGTCTTTTGACACATTGTGTTCATTGTTGTCTTCATATTATCGCTGCTGCACGCATGTTGTGGCGGCTAGGGTCGAGTTCTATCAATACAAGAAGCAGCCCCATCAGTCTTACCAGGCGTGGGCCGCTACCCTGCACAGTCTTAGTCGCAAGTGTCATTTTGTCGCGGAGCAATCGCGAGAGTCGTATGCCCACGTTATGGTGCGTGACGTCATTGTTCGTTCAGCCCCCAATCGGGAGGTCCAGAAACGGGCCCTGCAGTTAGAAGACCCTTCCCTGTAGGAAGTCCTGTCCATTGCTCAATCGTTTGAAGTCTCTCACGCCGCAGGTCAACAGTTGGAAGGGTGGTGCAACATCGCGGCGGTTCAGGGCAGCGCAGTCGCGTCCACTGCATCTGGGGTGGACGACATGCAAGTGGTAGTATCCGGCCGTTACGGCCGCTCCCGCACGGTGCATGAACAGAGTTCTGGCCACCAGCCCCTGTTACTGTCCTGTGTGTCGTGCTATATATATCATGATCGGTCGGAGTGCCCCCTTGGGCCGTTTGTCGCAAATGTAATAAAAAAGGACACATTGCTAAAGTTTGCCGCTCAGCCTCAAAAGAAATGAAGGAAACATGTACAGAGGACATGGACGTTGACATTCAGGAAGTTTCATTGGGCCAGCCTCCCAACGCATCGGCACACAAACTCTTTATCGAGGTATCAGTTCGGTCGCGCCGATTACAACAGCAAGTAGATACGGGTGCGGCAATTTCTTTGTTGAATGCACAAACTTACTCCGACCTTGGGTCGCCCCCCGTTGGCACCAGTTTACCGGCATCTACGCGGTTATGGTAAACAGTTCATTCCCCTACTGGGTCAATTCACTACTGACATGACTTACAAATCAGTCACTCGGCCTATTACTTTTATTGTTGTCAGTAATGCGAGCTCTGCTAACCTTTTTGGCTTGGATGCCTTTCAAGATTTCGGTTTTTCTGTCGCTGACACCATACAGTTGGTCTCCGAAGATGTTCCCTCTCAATCGTTGGAATCTTTGATCTCTGACTTTCTGGATATCTTTGAGGAGAGCCTGGGGTGTGTTTCAGACTTTGAAGCTCACTTAACGTTGAAGGCGTTGGCTCGCCTGCATTTTCTACGCGCGAGGCAGATCCCCTTGGCTCTCCGCCCTCCGGTAAAAGAAGGGTTAGACCGGCTGACGGCCCTCGGGGTCATTCTTCCCATTTCGTCTAGTGAGTGGACTTTGCCCCTCGTTATTGTCAGGAAACCCTTGGGAAAATTACGTCTTTGTGGCGATTTCAAAGCCACCATTAATTCCCTATTGGTGGTGGACACCTATCCTTTGCCTCGTGCTGATGAATTGTTCTCCGCCATGGCGGGAGGCCAATATTTTTCGAAAATCGATCTTTCGGAGGCTTATCATCAGATACCACTTGATGAGGACTCCAAATGGCTGGCGGTCATCAACACCTCGTTTGGCCTTTACCAATACCAGCGGTTGGCCGTCAGAATATCAAGTGCCCAGCGATATTCCAGCATTATCTTGAGCACGTCACGTCGTCTATCCCTCATTGTATTAATTACCTGGACGACATAATTGTCCCAGGCTGCAGCACGAAGGAACACTTGCACAACCTTTGCACCCTCTTTCTCAAATTCAGGTCCATGGGCTTGTGTTGCAACCTGCGTAAGTCAAACTTCTTCCAACCGTCCATTGAGTATGTGGGCTACACCATCTCTCGGCACGGTGTCCAGCCGCTAGGAAGTTTGGTCCAAGGTATCATCGACCTTCCGCGGCCTGCTTCGCTGAAGGAGTTACAGGCTTTTCTAGGCAAGATTGCCTATTACCACTGGTTCATTCCCAGGTCTTCCACCATAGCCCGCCCCCTGTACTGCCTTCTGTGCAAGGGTGTTCCTTTTGATTGGTTACCTGCATGCGAGCGAGTGTTCACCTCGTTGAAGGGCCTCCTCATGTCAGCGCCTTGTTTGGCTACTTTTGACCCCCATAAGCCGTTGGTACTGGCTACAGATGCTTCACAGTATGGGGAGGGGCCGGTCCTAGCCCATCGCAATACGGGTGGTGCCGAGCAGCCACTGGCATTTGCATCTAAATCTCTTAGTCCTGCGCAGGTGGAAAAAGAGGCTTTGGCCATTGTCTACGCTGTTACCAAGTTTCATCCTTTCTTGTATGGCACGAAGTTTCAGTTAATCACTGACCATAAGCCATTAATATCGTTATTTGGCCCCGCCTCTCAGATTCCGGATAGGTAAGCCCACAGACTACAGTGCTGGGCCTTGTTCCTATCTAAGTACCATTATGACATTCATTTTCACCCTACCAGACAGCATACCAACGCAGACGCTCTTTCCCATCTTCCGGTGGGCCCGGATCCTAAGTTCTATCGAGAGGAGATTATGTGTTTTCATTTGGATGTGGCGTCTCGCCAAGCGGTTGATGGCTTCCCGATCACTAGTTCTAGAGTCGCCAGGGAAACGGCAGCTGACCCAGTTCTCCGGCAAGTAGTTCGCCTCATTCAACAGGGGTGGTCATCCTGACCTCCAGAGCTGGCCTCGGACCCTCTTCGTAATTATTTTGTTCTACGAGACCGCCTCTCCGTCTTGGAAGGAGCTCTCCTTCTGGCTACCGATGATAGAGCTCCTCGTGTGGTTGTTCCTGCAAGTTTGCAAAGGGAAGTCCTCACGTTATTACATGAGGGGCACTGGGGTGTTTCCCATACTAAAACCTTGGATCGCAGACATCTGTACTGGTCCAGTATTGACAGAGAAATTGAGCACTTGGTGGCCGCCTGTTCTCAGTGTGCAAGTCAACAGGCATCTCCCAGGTCGGCGTTCTCTTCATGGCCGCCTGCAACCCAGGCATGGGGACGTGTTCACATCGATTTTGCGGGCCTGTTTCTCAATGGCTTTTGGCTCATTGTCATTGATGCTTATTCCCATTTCCCATATGTGGTTCGCTGCTCCTCAACCAATTCAGAAGTTGCAATCCAGGCACTAGCAAAACTCTTTTCTGTGGAAGGTCTGCCAGTCACCCTGGTCTTGGACAATGGACCTCAGTTTATTTCGCAGACCTTCCAGGATTTTTGTAGGCGCTTCGGTATTCAGCACGTTTGCTCTTCCCTCTTTCATCCACAATCGAATGGGGAAGCCAAGCGCATGGTGCGCAAATTTAAGACACAAATAAAAAAGTATGTGCATGAATTTCCTGCGGAGAAGGCGTTGACATTTTTCCTGATGGCATACCGGACCACACCAATGGGAGAATGCAGCCCCGTAGAGCTCCTCCACGGGTGCCAACCTAGGACTCTGCTGCACCTCCTCCGGCCTGTTCCTCGCCAGTCTTCGCAAAACGGAGTACCCGGGTTTCCACCGGGTATGTCGGTCTGGGCACGTGGGTTTGGTTTCAATCCACGTTGGATACCGGCGGTGGTCCTGTGCCAAAATGGCAGGCGGGCAGGCGGGGGACCGGGAGGTACGTTGTCCCCAAAATCAGCTACATCCACGTTTGGGCACACACCCTCTGACCCCTCGGGCACCAGCTTCCCCATTGCCAGCCCCGTGTTGGTTTCTCAGGGGACGCTACCACCCCCCCTCCCCCCTGTGGCTCTGCCACACTGCAATGGTCTCAGCCTTGGCAGCCTCCAGTAGCACCGGCATCGCAATCATTAGAGATGCCCCAGTGAGAGCCGGCCCCCCTCGCAGGCCCAGTTTCTCAGGGGGCTGATTTACCTGTGGTCATCCCTTCCCCATCATCCCCGCCACTGGGTCTTGCCTCTCCTGAGGTGGACCAGGATCCGAAGTTTGACGGCTTGTCTCCCGTTCTGTCCCGGGCTCCAGTGGTGGGACAACGGAGGCATCTTCGTGTGAGTCACTTCCAGCCGTATTCGAAGGTTGCGGCTCGAGGGTTGGCAGATCCCCTCGACTCCAGCCTTCCAATGGATGTGGAGGTCATCGCTCCTGCACGATGCTCCACCTTCTGACACAGTGGATCACAGTGGCCTCACCCCCTGAAGGAGGAGGAGTGCAGTAGCCACCAGAAAGATCGCGGGAGGCGCACATCGGCACGGCGTGTCACGGATGGTAGTTCCCGCAAGTAGAGTCCTGTCCATCAGAGGGCATGTGAGAATTCGGCCGTGACCTCTGCCGGCAGAATAACAACAACAACAACAACAACTCAGGCAGCACGGGCCGTGCCCAGTCAGTTCACATCGGGCATGCCCACGAGACAGTTTCCGGTCTACGCTAGGTGAAGTGTGACGGACAACGTGAACCAGGTTACCTCAAATTCCATGGATTAAATTATCCAAACCTCCTATAAAATTTTTTATACAACCAACAATTTTTACTTAGCATCTGCAATAAAAATAAAAAAGGAAATTGAAAATCCTCTAGAATGAGTGTATCGGACTCTTCAAAAATCACAGAGCTATACTAGGATACGGCCTGTGTGGTTGTTACGGCGGACACCACATTTATTCTTTTGAGGCCAGTTTACTCATCAAACACCCACAAACCGCTACCAAACCAGAGGAATTACATGTTTTGAATAATTAACAAATATTTGTTGTAAGGCATTCTGTAATCAGTTACCTATCTTTCCAAAACTGGAGAATAGTGTACAGAATTCAGACACTTGTCCCTTTATTGTGCCATATTTAAATTAGCGTACAGAACAGATTAATAACTCAAGCAAATCCATCTACTTTGCTACTTTGGAGGAATCTTGTAACTGGTAGTACCAACTTACCTAGTTTCCATCAAGATAAATATCTTTTCACAGAAATATGATCTCTACATAATCACTTAATTATCCACAGCAGTATTGTCCCTGTTTATGTATCCTCCCTTTTCAATCAGGAACAGGTCATTCTTTTCCTCTAGGTCCACTTATCCTTTCATCATTCCATTCAAACGTACAATATTATGAAAAGGGTAGTTGCTACTCACCATATATCAGAGATGCTGAATCACAGATACACACAACAAAAAGACTCACAAATTGAGCTTCCAGCCAACAAAGCCTTTGTCAAAAATAGACAACACACACACACACACACACACATATGACCACAGTCTCTTGCAGCTGAAGCCAGAGTTAGTCTGGTCATGTGTGTCTGAGTTGCATTTGTGTGAGTGTGTGTGTTTGTTTGTGTATCTGTTGTCTAATTTTGACACTGGCCTTATTGGCTAAAAGCTCATTTTGTGACAGTGTGCATATCTGTGACTCAGCATCTCTGCTATATGGTGAGTAGTAGCTATTCTTTTCATAATATTGTTACATTCCATATTGAATTTTCCATTGTTTGTTTGTACATGCATACAGTTAGGGTACATTATCCTGTTACAGCATTTACAACTCTGCCTTCTCCTTTTGTACTGTAGTTCTGAGTGCCCTCCTATTGTATGCTTTGATGGGTAGTCAGGTGTGGAATGGTCCTTCTGGGTGGAAAAAGAGCACAGGATATAACCATCTGCAGGTAGTGGCTCATACAAGTACTAACCATGTGTGCTGATTTGGACTGAAAGAGATCCTCTCTGGTTTCTGGTGGCTATCTGAAATGGTAAAGATTGCCAGTCTTGGTTGCAGGATGAAGTGTTGTGTTTAGATCTTACGAGTCCTCAATGTCAAAGTTATAAGACCCTTACACACATGAAAAGAAATTAATGTGGAGGTGATTATTAAACTTATGGGTTTAGTGTTGTAGGGTTGCCGAATCCAATGATGCACGCTACACCATGTGTAATAAACACTATTTTTATTTCTCGTAAGCACACATATACAGTTGTTTACATTCTGAATTCTCGGTACACGTCCGTACACTTTCACGCGCGACCACAGACTGGGTCCAAGAGCTTGCCAAAAACAAAGATATTACCCGCGACTTGGTCGATAGTCGCCACATTAGCCCTCCCCCCCCCCCCCCTAGAGTGTGGAGCACAAACATAAATATTGGGGCATACATGTAAAGGGAACACCCAGGGGGGAGGGAGAGGGTGTTTAATCAGAAACCATACCTTACATTACATTACATTAGTAATTGAAGTCTTCGAGCCAGCGAGGGGGGCGGATGGTCCTGCCTGACCAGGTGAATCCTTGTACAGCAGTTGAGGGATCTGGGGAGGGGATGGTGGGTTGTGAGGGGCCAGGATAGCGGATCTGAATGCCTGTGGCGGTACGTAGGACTTTGACCGTTGATGGGTCAGTACCAACAGGCAAGGGGACAGACTGGAGGAGATGAATGTGAGTTAAGTTGTCACTGGGGAAGCTGGCTTGTTTGTAGAAGATGTACACATTACCCGGCTGCATAACAAAAAACACATTAGAGCTGCAAATAACATCTGTGTTGACATTCACTACCACTTCCTTATACGGGTTGACAGAATCTCCACACGAGTCATCATCGGTGACATCACACACTCTGAGGCTGGTCCCTGATACATCACTCAATCCTAACAGGGGAGAGGCGAGGGGCTGCCTGTAGGAGGGTAAGTCATCACACGCATCACTCTGCATAGGAATGTCACACGCACCTGTAGCACTGTCACACGACTGGGAGTGGGGAATGTCACACGTGTGGGAATGGGCGTCGCTCATCCATGGACTGTCGGTAGATGCCTCATGCGAGGTGGGTGCAGCAGGGGATGGGGTCTCGGGCAGTTCTCCCAGAGTCCATGCAGGTTTGAGGCGGCAGACGGATACCGTTTGAGGCGTGCTGTTAATGAGCACTTCGAACGTGTTGGTACGCCGTGATATGACTCTGTGCGGGCCCGTATATGGAGGTCTGAGTGCCGGTCGGATGGTGTCATCACACACCATGACATGAGTGCACGACGCCAAGTCCTTATGCAGAAATACGGGAGGGGGCGTGTGTGGTCGAGGAGGCGGCACGCGGATGTTAGCAATTAGCTCCTTGACCTGCCCGACGAATGTCGAGTCGCAGATTTGATCTGGAGGAAGTGAAGGCTCGACTAACTCTGCTGGGAGTGTGAGGGGTTCTCCATACAGTACCTCTGCCAGGGATGCGCCAAGGTCCTCTTTGTACGCGGCCCGAACGCCTAACATTACCCATGGTAAGGCATCAGCCCACTCACCTCCGTGGCACATCAGGGAAGCTTTAAGCGTTCGGTGCCAGCGTTCCACAAGCCCATTGCTCTGGGGGTGGTATGCTGTAGTCCTAAATCATTTCACCCCACACAGTTCACAAAGCTGTCGGAAGAGGGCAGACTCGAACTGGCGGCCCTGGTCGGTGGTGACAGAGACTGGGCAGCCGAAGCGCGAGATCCACATTAACAGCAGGGCTCGGGCCACTGCATCGGCTGTGATAGTAGTGAGAGGAATTACCTCTACCCAGTGGGTAAACCTGTCAATTGCGGACAGTATGTAACGGAAGGGGCCTGAGGGGGGTAAGGGCCCAACGATATCGATGTGTATGTGCTGGAATCTTCTTTTTGCCACATCGAACGTACCCATGGGGGGCTGTACATGACGTCCTACTTTTGCGCGCTGACAAGCCACACATGCTCGTGCCCAACTGCGACACTGTTTTATCACCCCGGGCCAAACAAAACGTTCAGATACCAGACGTGCGGAGGCGCGAATGCCAGGGTGTGCCAAGTCGTGGATACTATTAAATATGTCCCGGCGGAGAGGTGCAGGAATCACCGGGCGTATGCGTCCTGTTGAAATGTCGCACCAGATGGGTGATGAAAACCCAGGAAGTGTCCGTAACTCTAGTTTGAGTCCTGTTTTGATATCGGAACGCAATGCTGCGAGTTCAGTATCCTCTGTCTGCAATTTAGGGAGCTCACTGAGGTCCAGTTGTGAAGATAAAACCGACACCCGAGACAGAAAATCAGCGACGACATTGTCTGCGCCTCTGACGTAACGTATGTCATTCATAAACGGACATATAAGGTCCATATGCCTAAAACGTCTCGGGGATGAGTCCTTACCTGGGTTACGGAAAGCGTAAACCAATGGCTCGTGGTCGGTAAATACCACGAGATGGCGACCTTCGATATCGTCTTGGAAATATTTGATAGCAGCGTAAATAGCAAACAGTTCCCAGTCGAAGGTCGACCATTTACGTTGGGAAGCGGTCAGTTTGTGGGAGAAAAATCTGAGCGGCTGTACAACAGAACCCACGGATTGCTGAAGTACTGCCCCCACTGCTGTATCACTTGCGTCTGTAGTAAGCGAGATGGGAGCATCAGGAATGGGGTGAGCAAGCGTAACAGCTGTCTGTAAGGCTGACTTTAGATTATCAAATGCGCGACGCATATCTGGAGTCCACGTGACCGCCCGAGACCCTGATGTGTTTTTTCCTGCGAGGGCATCCGTCAGTGGGGCTTGTATGTCGGCGGCGCGGGGAATATGTTTACGGTAGTAATTTACCGTTCCAAGGAAGCGGCGGAGGCCCTGAAAATCTTTGGGCAAAGGCACCGTACTAATGGCCTCCACCCGTTCAGTTAGGGGGCGGATGCCGTCGCCAGAAACTCTGTGGCCCAGAAAAGTGACACTGGTGCGGCGGAGTTGTGACTTAGTATTGTTCACTGCGATACCGTTTGCTTTTAATAGTTGGAACACTGTATTTAAATGTTGTTCATGTTCCTCGAGGGAGGAAGAAAAAATTAACAAGTCGTCCAGGTACGCATATGCAAAGTCCAGTTTTCCAACCAGCGAGTCGATGAACCATTGCCACGTCTGTGCAGCATTTTTAAGGCCGAATGGCATAAACAAATACTCGAACAACCCGAACGGGGTGATGATAGCGGTCTTTTCAACGTCCTCAGGTGCCATTGGCAGTTGGTGGTACGCCTTATGACAATCGACTACACTGAAAATTTGTGCCCCATGCAGCTGGGAAGCAAAGTCTTGAATATTTGGGACGGGATAATTATCTAAAATTGTTCTGGCGTTAAGCGCCCGATAGTCACCGCAGAGGCGGAAAGTGTCATCTTTCTTGGGCACCAAATGAATGGGTGACGACCAACAACTAGAAGAAGGGCGGATAGTCTTATTATCTAAAAGTTCCTGAACAATAGCTTTAGCGTGTTTAAGTTTTTCCGGATTTAAACGCCTAGCCTTTGCACGTACCGGTGGGCCTTCTGTGGTATTTATTCTGTGGACAGTACCGTTATTGATCGTGAACACCGATGGGGATGCTGGACCAGCACCCATTGCACTGTGACTAACCTGTAATGCACACGTGTGTGTGTCCAAGGCCAGCAGTTCAGCAGCAGTGGCGGTGATCCACTGGTAGTCCTTGTCGAAGAGCTCGGTGGGGTACCTGGTAGCGTCGCGGGTACTGCTTCCGTCCGGCAGTAGAAATGTCACGCGGCGTCGGCTGCAGGTGCGAGGAAGTGGTGCGGGGGTTGGGGGCATGGCCGTGTGCGACAGCTGGGCGGTCTGCTTACGCGCGTCCGTGAGCTTGGCTTGCACGGCGGCGATGCGTAAGCGGAGGGCCCCATTGCTGTCCCGAAGTTCGTCGTTGTGTGATCTAAGAGAAAGCACTGCAACAGCAGTTTCCGCTAGCTCACACAGCAGAATGGCGCTTTCGGATGAGAGGGGTAAGATATCTGAACCGGTGGTACGGTCTCCCGAGTTAAAGGTTAGTGTACCTCGTTGTAGGTTGGGTGACAGTGCGTGGGCTAAGAGAAAATCTACCCCAAGCACGGGTTCATCCACATCCGCGATAACGAAAGTCCACTGTAAGGGCGTATTAATGTCCTGCAGTTTAAGGCGGCTCGAAGCGGGGGGCAAGGCTGAAGCTCGAATTTAATACCTGCGGACAAAGGTATCACACTAACCTCGGCCCCCGTGTCGACTAGAAATGAAAGGCAAGACACTGCATCTTTCACGTACAAGCGTCCTGGCGCGTGAGGAGAAGAAGTATTTAGTGATAGGCGTCTGTGCGGTGCAACGTGGCCCGTAGCGCCTGAATTGGGTCGCGTTATTAGTTTGGGAACGCGCATGGAGAACGACATTTCTTAGCCGCGTCGCCAAAGCGGGAGTGGAAATAACACCAAGCGGGGCGGCGCGTGGCGTCGCCCGTCGCGCTGGTTGAGGTCGAAGCGGCAGTGGAGGGGGACTTGTTTGTGGTTCCCTCCGATGGTGACGCTGCAGTAGTGCTGGTAGGAGAGGAGTTACTGCGGCGGTTGCCAGGCGGCGTTGGCTCCGCGCGCATGCGTGGAGCGAGTCGTGCGCACTCTGTACTGCAGGATGGGAACTGCCGCGCAGGTGTGCCAACCCCTGAGGCCTGAGGGCACCCTGGGGGGGTATGCGGGGGGGGGGCAGAATGTTGTAAACCTAGTCTGCGATCTTCAGTTTGGCATCTAGTGGGGCCGAAGTTACATGTAGAAGGTGAAGTTGAACTTGCGGGGGAAGTTTCAGCAACCAGATGGTCCAAAGTGTAATGTCCGGCATGTGATGCGTGTCAATCATAGCGCGGAGATGACGCCAGAGTTGCGACGGGGACCTAGATCCCAGCGATTCCTGACTGATGAGGCGGATAGCTTCCTCTGTCGATGTGGATAGTCGCTCGAGGATGGTGCGTCGGGCGAACGCATATTTGTCCGTAGTGGGGGGCGAAGCCACAATGTCGCAGATCAGATCCAGTTCGTCATGGAGGTGACACAGTAAGCATAGGAACTTCGAATTGTTGTCGGCGACGCCGTGTAGCTGCAGGACGTGGTCGACCAAGGCAAACCATGTGCGTGGGTGATCCTTGCGAAGGGGTGGTAGCTTCGGCCAACGGGTGGGAAAGTCTTGACATAAATGTTTATCAGAAACTGTCTCTCCCTGTCCATAGTTCTGCAACGTAATTGTCTCGGGTGCAGTAGCGGTGCACCAGCTTCCGCCACTGTCAGTGGCACGTGGCACGGTAGGCGCGGCTGGCTCAACCTTGGTCGAGAAATCAACGAATCGAGCAGTCGACGGAGTAACGCCGACGGGCGTAGAACGGACCGGCGCGGTAGAATCGACCGTAGTCGACCGATGTGCGGCGAACGACGGAATACAGTTTCCGGGCCCCTCCCCTACAGGTGCATTAAAATAGTTAAAATCACCTCATGTTTGTGGAACACACGCGGCAGGAACGGCGTGTGCCGTCGGAAACACTCGTAAAGCGGACGCTGGTGGTGTAGGGGGGGTTGGTGCAAAATCCGGAGTTCCGGCAGAAATATGAACTCTCCTGTCTTGAGCATCCGGCTCGATTTGTACAGTCACTGATTCGGGTGGAAAATTCACACTTGCACTTGGGAAACCTGTAAACATAGTCACTGGGGTTTGAGCACCTTGTGTCGGCTGTTGAGCACTCGGAACACGTGGAAAGTTCGTATTGGACGTAATACGTTCATATTCAAAGTTTTGTGCGCGGAAAACGTTCTGATGGTACGGAACACTGTCACACGACGGCTGACTCATGTACGGTAATGGAAAGTTATTGTTTGTACCTGATGCCAGCACACGTGGCTGTGGAATTGTATAAACACTGTCCTGTTGAGTACAGCTAGTCGATGTGTTCGGAAACTGCGTAGAACTATTGCGGACGCCCGGTGGATAATTGTAAAACCATGCCGAAGCGTCCGTTGGAACACTTAGTTGGCACGTGTTCGGTGTAGCAGGCAGCAAGCGATCCATTGTGTACTGCTCGACGGTATAAGATTTCGTTGTAGCACTCGCGAACAAAATTCGGGGTCACCAGTATGGGTTTAGCGTTGTAGGGTTGCCGAATCCAATGATGCACACTACACCATGTGTAATAAACACTATTTTTATTTCTCGTAAGCACACATATACAGTTGTTTACATTCTGAATTCTCGGTACACGTCCGTACACTTTCACGCGCGACCACAGACTGGGTCCAAGAGCTTGCCAAAAACAAAGATATTACCCGCGACTTGGTCGATAGTCGCCACAAACTCATTGTCACACAGTGAGGAGGAAACTTATAAAATGACACTCATACACTCACTCCCACCTCACTCATGTTGACTCGTGCAATCACTTATCTCACATGCCTTAAGACAATGGAGAAAGTGTGAAAGGTTCTATACCTGGGATTAAAACAGAATTAAAATAACAGAGTAGCTAAAAGAAAGACACAAGGAAATGTGCAAATAACATGGATGAGCCAGTCATCCTGTTAACACATTAAGAACATCTCCCTAAAATGTGAGGAATGAAGTGGGGCAAATCACAAAACCTTAAAACTCTCACCACATTCATTTGAACATTACTTAAAATAAAGGACAGCTTTGTTGACAAAACTGCCACTGCCCTCTGGTCAGAAAATAAACACAGTCTAATAAAATGTGTTGCACTGTGATATGTATGCAACAAGCATCACACACTGGGGGCTACTCCTGCCAGCGCAAGAAGCCACGCGTCATAGGGCTATGGTCTATGTGGAGGTGTGGAGCGTATCTGTGTGGCTGGAAGAAGGTATGCCAAAGCTGATTTGTGAAATTTACAAGGTGGATCTTATTGGCTGTCACTACCAGTCACTCACCTTCCCATTGATGCATGACTCTGAATGCCAACAATGTGATTACAGCATGAAGGAGGATGGCACAATGAACTGACATGCCTCCTTGGCTACTACATCTGCAATACCCATGTGTCCAAGCACCCCAGCACCCAGCAGAAGGTCACTTCCTTCCCCATCCTTTGTAGCAAGAAGAGTGTGCCCTGGCTATCCTGGACTACTTAATCAATTGGATAGAAGTATTGCAGAGACTCAGAGTCTGAAGGACAAATTTAGCAGGCATGGCAAATCTCATCTGCTTCAGTGTCCTCAAGATTATGGATAGTTTGGTATCAAATACTGTAAACTCCAGAGGCAACCGAATCTTGAGAACTTGATGCAGGAAAATAACAGAGCAACCAACAGAATCACACTGTAAGCAATGACATAGTCAGTGTGATCATTTAAAATAGTGGAAAACATCATATTAAAAACATACACTGGAGGACAATTTCTCCAGCACTGCACTAAATCTAAAATTACTCAGGGTACCTGCAGTAACCAGGGTGAGTCCAAAAGTAACCAGGTGGGAGTCGGTCAAAACCCCAGATTTGAGTCCAAAAGTGCCTCGCACCAAGAGACTCCAACACACGTCACTTGGATCCCATTGGCCTTGTTGACCACAGATGATGTTCTAAGAGGTGTTCCATGACTGGATGAGCAACAGTTTGGTATGCTGTGGAAGTGGGAGTAGTTAGAAACTGGCATGCCTGATCCACCATGAGAAGCCACTGGATGGTAAGTGGTGGTTCCCCAGCCTCAGCACAGAGACTGGGTATGGGGCTGCTCCAGAAAGTATCCATGGCCAGCCTGATCCCCTCATGGTGCCCAGCATCAGTGACCTTCAGGTATGAAGGCCTCACTGACCCATGCACTGTGTACCCATAGTCCAACTGCATACACACAAAAGCCCTGTAAAACTGGAGCAGATGCACCCTGTCCAAGACCTTTGGCTAAGACACTTCAAAATGTGCTGTGCTTTCTGGGACCTTGCCGTCGGATCTATCAGGTGTGACAATCAAGACAGTTTGGAGTAAAAAATGAGGCCCAAATCCACACAGAGTTTTAAAATGGAGAATGGTGTTCCACATACACAATTTGGGTAAATTAAAAATATAATAACAACAATTATAATGAAGACCCACACAAACTTCTCCACAGAAAATGTACAACCAGTCTTCACAGCCACTCCTCCAGCCTCTTTACTGGTAAGTCACAACTGATGAACTGCTGTTGTAATACTGGATGGGGAACAGAAAACTGCAAAATCTTCCACAAATAAGGAGCACTGAGTGGGAATCCGTGTCATAGACATGACACTGTTCATGGCTCTTGCATAGAGGGTAACAGTTAAAACACTACTCCAAGGAACCCATTCCCCTGCTCAAAACTATTTGGCAGCAAGTCCCAACTCAGTACTGAAAAAAACACTTTGATCTGAATAAAGATATGCAGTAGGCCACAGAACTCCGTTGGCAGAGCTGCCCCAGAATACAGGGTCTCTAAGTAGTGTCATACACCTTACAGCTATATAAAAAAAATACCTACACAATACTGTTTACATACAGGGTGTTTCAAAAATGACCGGTATATTTGAAACGGCAATAAAAACTAAACGAGCAGCGATAGAAATACACCGTTTGTTGCAATATGTACATTTTCAGGCGGACAAACTTTCGAAATTACAGTAGTTACAATTTTCAACAACAGATGGCACTGCAAGTGATGTGAAAGATATAGAAGACAATGCAGTCTGTGGGTGCGCCATTCTGTACGTCGTCTTTCTGCTGTAAGCGTGTGCTGTTCACAACGTGCAAGTGTGCTGTAGACAACATGGTTTATTCCTTAGAACAGAGGATTTTTCTGGTGTTGGAATTCCACCACCTAGAACACAGTGTTGTTGCAACAAGACGAAGTTTTCAACGGAGGTTTAATGTAACCAAAGGACCGAAAAGCGATACAATAAAGGATCTGTTTGAAAAATTTCAACGGACTGGGAACGTGACGGATGAACGTGCTGGAAAGGTAGGGCGACCGCGTACGGCAACCACAGAGGGCAACGCGCAGCTAGTGCAGCAGGTGATCCAACAGCGGCCTCGGGTTTCTGTTCGCCGTGTTGCAGCTGCGGTCCAAATGACGCCAATGTCCACGTATCGTCTCATGCGCCAGAGTTTACACCTCTATCCATACAAAATTGAAATGCGGCAACCCCTCAGCGCCGCTACCATTGCTACACGAGAGACATTCGCTAACAATATAGTGCACAGGATTGATGACGGCGATATGCATGTGGGCAGCATTTGGTTTACTGACGAAGCTTATTTTTACCTGGATGGCTTCGTCAATAAACAGAACTGGCGCATATGGGGAACCGAAAAGCCCCATGTTGCAGTCCCATCGTCCCTGCATCCTCAAAAAGTACTGGTCTGGGCCGCCATTTCTTCCAAAGGAATCATTGGCCCATTTTTCAGATCCAAAACGATTAGTGCATCACGCTATCTGGACATTCTTCGTGAATTTGTGGCGGTACAAACTGACTTAGACAACACTGCGAACACCCCGTGGTTTATGCAAGATGGTGCCTGGCCACATCGCACGGCCGACGTCTTTAATTTCCTGAATGAATATTTCGATGATCGTGTGATTGCTTTGGGCTATCCGAAACATACAGGAGGCGGCATGGATTGGCCTCCCTATTCGCCAGACATGAACCCCTGTGACTTCTTTCTGTGGGGACACTTGAAAGACCAGGTGTACCGCCAGAATCCAGAAACAATTGAACAGCTGAAGCAGTACATCTCATCTGCATGTGAAGCCATTCCGCCAGACACGTTGTCAAAGGTTTCGGGTAATTTCATTCAGAGACTACGCCATATTATTGCTACGCATGGTGGATATGTGGAAAATATCGTACTATAGAGTTTCCCAGACCGCAGCGCCATCTGTTGTTGAAAATTGTAACTACTATAATTTCGAAAGTTTGTCTGCCTGAAAATGTACTGTTGTCCCAAGCATATTGCAACAAACAGTGTATTTCTATCGCTGCCCATTTAGTTTTTATTGCCGTTTCAAATATACCGGTCATTTTTGAAACAACCCTGTAGGAAGGCCTGCTGAATAGCCATCTCTTGTAAGGTCAGGTTGTTGTCAGTAGTGGATTGAAATCTCCTGGATCCACACTGAGGGTGACTTAGGACATGCCTGGCATCCAACATCCAGACTAGATGATGGTTAACCATTCGATACAAGGTTTTTCCTACATGGCTCATTAAGGCAATGCTCGATAAACTACCAGGACATGTTCAGTCCTTTCCCTGTTGAGAAGAGCTACCAGAATTGACTCTCCATGAGTGTGTGTGTGTGTGTGTGTGTGTGTGTGTGTGTGTATGGAGCTTAGGGGTACTCAGTGCTGAGGTTATCAGTGCCCTTACAAATATTAAAGGAAATGAATGTGGGTAAAATAACTAAAATTGTTGTCACACAGTGAGGAGGAAACCTATAGAATGCCACTCATTCACTCACTCCCCCCTCACCCACAATGACCCACACAGTCACTTCATCACATACCTTAATGCAACGGAGAAGAGTGAAAGGTATTAGACATGGGATAAAAATAGAAATAAAACCACAGAAGATTTGAAAGAAAGATGATGTGACTTACCAAACGAAAGCACTGGCACGTCGATAGACACACAAACATACACACAAAATTCTAGCTTTCGCAACCAACGGTTGCCTCGTCAGGAAAGACCGAAGGAGAGGGAAAGACGGAAGGATGTGGGTTTTAAGGGAGAGGGTAAGGAGTCATTCCAATCCCGGGAGCAGAAAGACTTACCTTAGGGGGAAAAAAGGACAGGTATACACTCGCACACACACACATATTCATCTGCACATACACAGACACAAGCAGACATTTGTAAAGGCAAAGAGTTTGGGCAGAGATGTCAGTCGAGGCAGAAGTACAGAGGCAAAGATGTTGTTGAAAGACAGGTGAGGTATGAGCGGCGGCAAATTGAAATTAGAAATTAGCGGAGATTGAGGCCTGGCGAATAACGAGAAGAGAGGATATACTGAAGGGCAAGTTCCCATCTCCGGAGTTCTGACAGGTTGGTGTTAGTGGGAAGTATCCAGATAACCCGGACAGTGTAACACTGTGCCAAGATGTGCTGGCCATGCACCAAGGCATGTTTAGCCACAGGGTGATCCTCATTACCAACAAACACTGTCTGCCTGTGTCCATTCATGCGAATGGACAGTGTGTTGCTGGTCATTCCCACATAGAAAGCTTCACAGTGTAGGCAGGTCAGTTGGTAAACCACGTGGGTGCTTTCACATGTGGCTCTGCCTTTGATCGTGTTCACCTTCCGGGTTACAGGACTGGAGTAGGTGGTGGTGGGAGGGTGCATGGGACAGGTTTTACACTGGGGGCAGTTACAAGGGTAGGAGCCAGAGGGTAGGGAAGGTGGTTTGGGGATTTCATAGGGATGAACTAAGAGGTTACGAAGGTTAGGTGCACGGCGGAAAGACACTCTTGGCGGAGTGGGGAGGATTTCATGAAGGATGGATCTCATTTCAGGGCAGGATTTTAGGAAGTCGTATGTGAAAGCACCCACCTGCCAGAACTCCGGAAATGGGAACTTGCCCTTCAGTATATCCTCTCTTCTCGTTATCTGCCTGGCCTCAATCTCCGCTAATTTCTAATTTCAATTTGCCGCCGCTCATACCTCACCTGTCTTTCAACAACATCTTTGCCTCTGTACTTTTGCGTCAACTGACATCTCTGCCCAAACTCTTTGCCTTTACAAATGTCTGCTTGTGTCTGTTTATGTGTGGATGGATATGTGTGTATGTGCGAATGTATACCTGTCCTTTTTTCCCCCTAAGGTAAGTCTTTCTGCTCCCGGGATTGGAATGACTCCTTACCCTCTCCCTTAAAACCCACATCCTTTCGTCTTTCCCTCTCCTTCCCTCTTTCCTGACGAAGCAACGGTTGGTAGTGAAAGCTTGAATTTTGTGTGTATGTTTGTGTTTGTTTGTGTGTCTATCGACCTGCCAGCACTTTCGTTTGGTAAGTCACATCATCTTTGTTTTTAGATATATTTTTCCCACGTGGAATGTTTCCCTCTATTTTATATATATATAAGAACCATGGGTGAACCAGTCACACTATTAACACATTAAGAACATCTCCCTATAATACACAGAAACAACTTGCACAGCTCACAAAACCTTAAAACTCCAACCACACTCATTGGAATGTCACTTAAAATATAGGGCAGATCTGCTGGCAAATCTGCTGCTGCCCTCTGGTCCAAAAATAAAACATGATCTAGTAAAGTGTGGTGCACAGTGATCTGTACACCACAAGCATCACACACAGGAGGGTCATTGCCCCAGAACAAGAGTCCATGCAGCAGAGGACTGTAGCCTTTGCGAAGACAAATAAGGAGGACCTCATCCTGTCTATGCAGCTGGAAGGAGGTACACCAGGGGTGTGTATTGGGCTTTACTAAATGCAGCTTATTATCTGTCACTTCCAGCCACTCATCTCACCATCAATGCTTGACTGTACCTCAACAGTGAGGAGATAACATGCTGGGGGATGGCACACTGAAGTAATTTAGGATCACAACATACATCCTTGGCTGCTACATCTGCTCTTTTGTTCCCTGCAATATCCATGTTCCTTGGTACACAGCAGAAAGACATGTCCCTTCCCAACCATTGAAGTTGAAGGATGATGTCCTGGATATTCTGGACTACTTTTATCTGCTGGGTACAAGCATAGTAGAGAGGGAAGGGCATTCTGAGAATCAGAACAGACAAGGAATTTAGCACTGAAGCAGTGGCAGATACATATGGGGGGCACACCCCCCCCCCCCTTGCGGGGCCACCTGCATTTCCAATCGCAACACCTCTGCCTGACACCATTCATTTGTTTCTTTCATCAGACGACTTGACTGAATTGAGTTTTCGAGTAGCTGTACTTTCCTATGTAGAATGCACGCCCGTGTCATCATATTTTATACGTTTCTGTCTGGCACATAGGGATTGACTCAATGGCTTAGCTCTGTTGAACACTCACCCTGACATTGACTGTCATATTGATGATGTAATTACCCAATTTGCCAGGAAGAATAGGCACATGGAATTCATAATTTAAGGAAGAGAACCACAATTGTAACTTTTTTATATCATAAGATGGCATTGTCCTGCATATGTGTATAATCAGTTTAAATAAAACTTCCTTAAACTTTGCATATGACTTGATTATTTTTATTATGGTAAAGTAAAGGTAGCTCAAGATATCTTTGGTGCCTCCCTCTTGTGGTTTTCCTGTATCCACCACTGCACTGAAGTACATCTTATCTGCTCCAGTGCCCTTAAGATCACATATAATTCTATGCTGAAGACAGTAAAGTCACCATCGTTGTACCTTGAGGACATGATCAGAGAAAACAATAGAGCAACCAACAGAGTCCCCCTGTTTCAACCTATCTGTAAAGACAGCTGTAGAGTAGTGCTACTCAGTTAAAACATCATAAAATAATGTGTTAAAACATATGCAGGAGTGTGAGTCTCCTGTACTGTATCAAATATAAAATTACTCTGGACCTCTGCAGTAACCATAGAGGTAGACAGTTCAAACCCAGGATTTGGAGTTGTACGAGTTCTGGTCAAAAAATTCTGCAACATTTGTAATTTTGCACCAACAGCGTGTTGGAGCAAAATGTGATTGGCATGTCTGCATATGCACGTGTTTAATATGTAACTACTGGAAGTTTCATTGTTGTGTGTCTGTTAGTTATCGTTCAGTGCTGTATTGAGTAGAACATTGTGTTGCACAGTTTGTGAATTTTGAGATGACATAGAGGAACAACGAATCTGCATTAAATTTTGCGTGAAACTCAAGAAAGCCTTTACAGAGACACATCAAATGATGCAGAAAGCCTATGGTGATAAGTGCTTAAGCCATAATCGGTGTTATGATTGGATCACATGGTTTAAAAATGGCAGGACAGAAGTTAAAGATGACTCTCATTCAGGATGCACTTTGACGTCTACCGACAATGTCCATGTCAGGAATGTGAACAAAATTGTGCATGCCAATCAACGACTGACTATTTGAAAGATTGCAGAAGAATGTAACATTTCAGTTGGATCATGTGAGACACAAATGGCCTGAAATGTGGCGAGACAATTCATGGCTCTTGCATCATGATAACACACCTGCACATTCATCCCTGTTGGACAGAAATTGGATTCAGAATGGGAACTTGCCCTTCAGTATATCCTCTCTTCTCGTTATCTGCCTGGCCTCAATCTCCGCTAATTTCTAATTTCAATTTGCCGCCGCTCATACCTCACCTGTCTTTCAACAACATCTTTGCCTCTGTACTTTTGCGTCAACTGACATCTCTGCCCAAACTCTTTGCCTTTACAAATGTCTGCTTGTGTCTGTTTATGTGCGGATGGATATGTGTGTATGTGCGAATGTATACCTGTCCTTTTTTCCCCCTAAGGTAAGTCTTTCTGCTCCCGGGATTGGAATGACTCCTTACCCTCTCCCTTAAAACCCACATCCTTTCGTCTTTCCCTCTCCTTCCCTCTTTCCTGACGAAGCAACGGTTGGTAGTGAAAGCTTGAATTTTGTGTGTATGTTTGTGTTTGTTTGTGTGTCTATCGACCTGCCAGCACTTTCGTTTGGTAAGTCACATCATCTTTGTTTTTAGATATATTTTTCCCACGTGGAATGTTTCCCTCTATTTTATATATATATAAGAACCATGGGTGAACCAGTCACACTATTAACACATTAAGAACATCTCCCTATAATACACAGAAACAACTTGCACAGCTCACAAAACCTTAAAACTCCAACCACACTCATTGGAATGTCACTTAAAATATAGGGCAGATCTGCTGGCAAATCTGCTGCTGCCCTCTGGTCCAAAAATAAAACATGATCTAGTAAAGTGTGGTGCACAGTGATCTGTACACCACAAGCATCACACACAGGAGGGTCATTGCCCCAGAACAAGAATCCATGCAGCAGAGGACTGTAGCCTTTGCGAAGACAAATAAGGAGGACCTCATCCTGTCTATGCAGCTGGAAGGAGGTACACCAGGGGTGTGTATTGGGCTTTACTAAATGCAGCTTATTATCTGTCACTTCCAGCCACTCATCTCACCATCAATGCTTGACTGTACCTCAACAGTGAGGAGATAACATGCTGGGGGATGGCACACTGAAGTAATTTAGGATCACAACATACATCCTTGGCTGCTACATCTGCTCTTTTGTTCCCTGCAATATCCATGTTCCTTGGTACACAGCAGAAAGACATGTCCCTTCCCAACCATTGAAGTTGAAGGATGATGTCCTGGATATTCTGGACTACTTTTATCTGCTGGGTACAAGCATAGTAGAGAGGGAAGGGCATTCTGAGAATCAGAACAGACAAGGAATTTAGCACTGAAGCAGTGGCAGATACATATGGGGGGCACCCCCCCCCCCCCCCCCCCCTTGCGGGGCCACCTGCATTTCCAATCGCAACACCTCTGCCTGACACCATTCATTTGTTTCTTTCATCAGACGACTTGACTGAATTGAGTTTTCGAGTAGCTGTACTTTCCTATGTAGAATGCACGCCCGTGTCATCATATTTTATACGTTTCTGTCTGGCACATAGGGATTGACTCAATGGCTTAGCTCTGTTGAACACTCACCCTGACATTGACTGTCCTATTGATGATGTAATTACCCAATTTGCCAGGAAGAATAGGCACATGGAATTCATAATTTAAGGAAGAGAACCACAATTGTAACTTTTTTATATCATAAGATGGCATTGTCCTGCATATGTGTATAATCAGTTTAAATAAAACTTCCTTAAACTTTGCATATGACTTGATTATTTTTATTATGGTAAAGTAAAGGTAGCTCAAGATATCTTTGGTGCCTCCCTCTTGTGGTTTTCCTGTATCCACCACTGCACTGAAGTACATCTTATCTGCTCCAGTGCCCTTAAGATCACATATAATTCTATGCTGAAGACAGTAAAGTCACCATCGTTGTACCTTGAGGACATGATCAGAGAAAACAATAGAGCAACCAACAGAGTCCCCCTGTTTCAACCTATCTGTAAAGACAGCTGTAGAGTAGTGCTACTCAGTTAAAACATCATAAAATAATGTGTTAAAACATATGCAGGAGTGTGAGTCTCCTGTACTGTATCAAATATAAAATTACTCTGGACCTCTGCAGTAACCATAGAGGTAGACAGTTCAAACCCAGGATTTGGAGTTGTACGAGTTCTGGTCAAAAAATTCTGCAACATTTGTAATTTTGCACCAACAGCGTGTTGGAGCAAAATGTGATTGGCATGTCTGCATATGCACGTGTTTAATATGTAACTACTGGAAGTTTCATTGTTGTGTGTCTGTTAGTTATCGTTCAGTGCTGTATTGAGTAGAACATTGTGTTGCACAGTTTGTGAATTTTGAGATGACATAGAGGAACAACGAATCTGCATTAAATTTTGCGTGAAACTCAAGAAAGCCTTTACAGAGACACATCAAATGATGCAGAAAGCCTATGGTGATAAGTGCTTAAGCCATAATCGGTGTTATGATTGGATCACATGGTTTAAAAATGGCAGGACAGAAGTTAAAGATGACTCTCATTCAGGATGCACTTTGACGTCTACCGACAATGTCCATGTCAGGAATGTGAACAAAATTGTGCATGCCAATCAACGACTGACTATTTGAAAGATTGCAGAAGAATGTAACATTTCAGTTGGATCATGTGAGACACAAATGGCCTGAAATGTGGCGAGACAATTCATGGCTCTTGCATCATGATAACACACCTGCACATTCATCCCTGTTGGACAGAAATTGGATTCAGAATGCTGCCTCATCCTCTATACCCTCCAGACCTGACTCCTGCAAACTTTTTTTATTTACAAAGTTGAAAATCCATTTGAAAGGATGAAGATAAATGAGATAAAAAAAAATTTGCAGATGGCTCTTCACGTGATCCAGCAAGAGGCCTACCAAGACTGCTTCCGGAAGTGGAAATGGGATTGAGGTTGGTGTATCAATTGTGGAGGAGAGTTTTTTAAAGGATACCAAGCACAGTATGTAAAAGGTAAACATAGAAAAATTTTGTCAATAAAGTTCCAGAATTTTTTGAAGAGACCTCGTACATGCTCCACATGAAGTAATTACAACACATGCTGCACACAGATCCCAAATGGCATTACTGATCATGGACAATTAGAGAAAAGGCTTCCAGAGGTGTATGAGCAATAGTATAACATGTGTGTGAAGTCAGAGCTGTGAGGAAATTACATGCCTGATGCACCATGAGGAGCTGCTACCGGATGGTGAGTGGTGGTTCCTCAGTCTGAGCACAGAAGCTGGGTATGGGGCTGGTCCTGTGAGCACCCATGGCCAGCCTAATTCACAAGGTCAGCCTAACCCTTTCAGGATAGATAGCGTCAATAATCTTCAGGTAGAAAGGGCTCACTGACCCTTATGCTGTGCACCCATAGTCTAGCCGTGAACTCATTGGAGCCCTATAAAACTGGAGCAGCTGCCTCCTGCCTGATCCCCAAGACCTGTGGCTAAGGCACTTTAAGATATTCAGTGCCTTCTGGGTTCTGGTTTTCGGGTTTCTCAGATGTGGTAACCATGACAGGGGGGAGTAAAAAATGGGGCCCAGAAACCTCATTGAGTCTTTAAAACATAGAACTGTATCCCTCATACGCAAGTCAGGTGATTTAAAAATACAACAAGAATGATTAGAATGAACACACTCACACATAATACACACACTCTCTCTCTCTCTCTCTCTCTCTCTCTCTTATCTCCAGAAAACTGAAACCTGTCTTTCTGTCTTTGTAGTCCACTCCTCTAATCATACACTGTAAGCTGCAACTGACGAATCACTGTTGCAACCCTGGAGGAGGAACAGAAAAAAGCAAAATCCTCCACAAATAAGGAGCACTGTATGGGACTCCTTGTGGTAAACATGGTACTGTTTATGGCTATAGCTAAGAGGGTAACACTTAAAACATTGCTCTGAGGGACACCATTCTTGCGCTCAAAATGATCTGACAGTATGTCACCAACCCAGGAGTTAAAAAACCACTGAAACAGTGCAGACCATATGAAGATGGAAGGTAGCCACAAAAGCCCCATTGATGGAGTTGTGTGTGAATACTGTGTCTCCAAGCAGATATCAAAAAATATGCTGAGACAGTGATTTTACATAGGAAAGCGTGATGAATATCTGCCTTGAGCAAGGCCAAGTTGTTGACAGTGGACCAAGATCTCCAGAATCAACACTGAGAGTGGCTAAGGACTTGCCTAAACTCCAGCAACCGGAGTGGATGTTGGTTAACCATATGCTCCACGGTCTTTCCTACACAGCTCTTTAAGGCAGTGCTCCACTAACTACTGGGACATGTATATTCTTTCCTGGTCTGGGGAAAGAGATCTAAATTCCCTCTCACTATGAGTTGGGGAAATGATCTGTCTGCCATTTCAAATTAAAACATTCGAGGAGCATTTCCTTTGACACTGCTAGCAAATATCGAAGCATGCAGTATTAGATTTGGTCATAACTGGGGGTCATATCATGAGGCTGTCAGTGGTGGTTACAGCTCTCACATGGAGAAATGATAGTTATAAGACTCAGAACTGTTAGTTCTGAAGTACAGTGTGCCCCTCTATACAGTCACACAGTGGCGAAACACCGGACCCTGGCTGGCAGTGGCAGGAATTTTTACAAAATGCTCTGCCATTGTCTGGGTGATGCCTCCAGGCATTGATTGGAAACACTCATGTCTCAGCACTATTGCTATTGGTAAAGGATTGTGTTTACCAGAAATCCTCCTGATGGTTCCCACACATTTGTAGAATATGTGGAATGGTTGATGGAGCCAGGAATGCTTGGCCTGAGCTTTTCCTGCTTTCCTTAATTATGCATCAAGTCTTGGCTCATGTGACCCAAAATGTTAAGGTTCTCTGCTGTCGGGCAGTACTTAAACTGTTAAAGAGTTGCACATCTGTCCTGGATTGCTGAGTGGCACTCACTTGTCCACCAAGGTACAAGATGCCTCCTGAGATGACCCGGGGACTGCACAGGCACATGCCAAGGTTGACATGAGGGACCAGATTACAACTGACTTCTGTAACACATGAAAACTCTCCAAGACAAGTCAGAAAATGCATATTTCGACCACCATTTTTGACATAATTACAAAAAAAATAGTGCCTCGAGAGAAGCTGCACCCTTCAACTAGTTCAAACATGAAGCACCAAAAGGTGGCTCAAATAGCCAAACATGCTTCAGAAAAAATGTACAGTGGGTACACTAGCCCAAACATAACATATAAAACCCAGTCAACAGGTGAACATGGTAAAACAGGAACACTTGGCATTAAAAGCCAAAAGCAAAAACAAATTACATCCAAGAGGGAGACTGAGCATAGCATTGCTACATAGATATGATTACACCAAAGGCACACTAAATAAGCAATATGGGCATGTACCAAAATAAAGAGGAAAGTGATGCACCACAACAGGGCAAATGGGCAAGCTGCTGAAGAATATTCCAAGAACTGTGCTAAACACCTCACTACACAGATCAAAGAAAAACCACAGATGCATGACAATAATTATGGCGTGCACCCAGTCTTAATAAATCCCAGAGCAGCACCAACAGTGAGATATGAAAAAGAGAACTTACCACAG
Source organism: Schistocerca cancellata (assembly GCF_023864275.1). Lineage (NCBI taxonomy): Eukaryota > Metazoa > Arthropoda > Insecta > Orthoptera > Acrididae > Schistocerca > Schistocerca cancellata. Next base: position 648,681,701 of record NC_064627.1, read on the forward strand.
ACTGCACAGCTTCTACACTCCTGGAAATTGAAATAAGAACACCGTGAATTCATTGTCCCAGGAAGGGGAAACTTTATTGACACATTCCTGGGGTCAGATACATCACATGATCACACTGACAGAACCACAGGCACATAGACACAGGCAACAGAGCATGCACAATGTCGGCACTAGTACAGTGTATATCCACCTTTCGCAGCAATGCAGGCTGCTATTCTCCCATGGAGACGATCGTAGAGATGCTGGATGTAGTCCTGTGGAACGGCTTGCCATGCCATTTCCACCTGGCGCCTCAGTTGGACCAGTGTTCGTGCTGGACGTGCAGACCGCGTGAGACGACGCTTCATCCAGTCCCAAACATGCTCAATGGGGGACAGATCCGGAGATCTTGCTGGCCAGGGTAGTTGACTTACACCTTCTAGAGCACGTTGGGTGGCACGGGATACATGCGGATGTGCATTGTCCTGTTGGAACAGCAAGTTCCCTTGCCGGTCTAGGAATGGGTCGGTGATGGTTTGGATGTACTGTGCACTATTCAGTGTCCCCTCGACGATCACCAGTGGAGTACGGCCAGTGTAGGAGATCGCCCCCCACACCATGATGCCGGGTGTTGGTCCTGTGTGCCTCGGTCGTATGCAGTCCTGATTGTGGCGCTCACCTGCACGGCGCCAAACACGCATACGACCATCATTGGCACCAAGGCAGAAGCGACTCTCATCGCTGAAGATGACACGTCTCCATTCGTCCCTCCATTCACGCCTGTCGCGACACCACTGGAGGCGGGCTGCACGATGTTGGGGCGTGAGCGGAAGACGGCCTAACGGTGTGCGGGACCATAGCCCAGCTTCATGGAGACAATTGCGAATGGTCCTCGCCGATACCCCAGGAGCAACAGTGTCCCTAATTTGCTGGGAAGTGGCGGTGCGGTCCCCTACGGCACTGCGTAGGATCCTACGGTCTTGGCATGCATCCGTGCGTCGCTGCAGTCCGGTCCCAGGTCGACGGGCACGTGCACCTTCCGCCGACCACTGGCGACAACATCGATGTACTGTGGAGACCTCACGCCCCACATGTTGAGCAATTCGGCGGTACGTCCACCCGGCCTCCCGCATGCCCACTATACGCCCTCGCTCAAAGTCCGTCAACTGCACATACGGTTCACATCCACGCTGTCGCGGCATGCTACCAGTGTTAAAGACTGCGATGGAGCTCCGAATGCCACGGCAAACTGGCTGACACTGACGGCGGCGGTGCACAAATGCTGCGCAGCTAGCGCCATTCGACGGACAACACCGCGGTTCCTGGTGTGTCCGCTGTGCCGTGCGTGTGATCATTGCTTGTACAGCCCTCTCGCAGTGTCCATAGCAAGTATGGTGGGTCTGACACACCGGTGTCAATGTGTTCTTTTTTCCATTTCCAGGAGTGTATTTGGGGTGCATGCATTGTGCAGGGCCACCCTCCTTGGTGTGTTTAGGCTGTTTCTTCTTACCCACCCAGTGAGCTCCAAACAGAAGTTCTAAAGTATTGGGCAGTACTTAGACTGTTGAAGAGCTGCATACCTACCCCATATTGCTGAGTGGCACTCACTGGTCCACCAAAGCACAAGTTGCCTCCTGAGATGACCTGAGAATTCTGCAATGGGTACATCTGCAGCATGATGGATCACTTGCGTAGTGTGGACCACCCATTCTTGGACACAGTGCTGCTGTCCAAACACATCCAGCTGGCTGAACAGCATCCAGTTAGTCCTGCTAACTATCCATTTTTGTGGCTTCTCTTTGTGTAATGCTCCATGTAAAACAGCACATAGAGTTGGGAAAATAAGGCTGCACGGTGAGGAGAAGGAAACCTGCCTTAACAAGCTCTGGAAGTTTCATGCTGCTTAAAGTCAGTATAAATGAGTTGGATTTGATAATATCGCCATCCACCCTTTTTATGATATTCAGCACATCAACTATTCTTTCTTGGGCCCACTCAACTTCAGTTCTTTGGGAACACCAGATCCTTGCTCGTCACAACACTTTTGCTGTATTTCAATGGCACATTCCATAGGCATTTTGCTTTCTGCAGGTTTGCTGTCTGCTGGGAATTAGGGTTTCACTGCATAATCACTTGACTGATTTTAATGTCCCTGCAATGCCCTGTAAACCCTTCTGAACATAAAAATGAGAGACTTTCTCAAAGATCCCCTGTCTTCTTTTAACTATCAAAAAGAGATTATGACCTGCAGCAGGGATTCTGTTACTAAATATTGAAACACTCTTAACAACTCCAGAATTTGGAGGGCTTGTCACATGACGCCTCTTGAGCAACGGGGTATTGGCACCTAGCAGTGGCCCACCTATTTGGCTGGGAGGAAGCGAAAAAGATTTCGAAGAGCCCATCTTGGTCCCACTAGCAGTTAGAAAAATAACAATCCACCTAGACAGAGACAAGGATGCCTAGGTAAGCCTTATACAAATGAAGTGTGGCTGGTTCCCCAGAGATTGGTCACTAACAACTGTTCCACCTAAACAGCTTTGTATGTTACCATTGTGCAATACATTTTGAGAATGAGGAGTTTTTTCTGGAGGTTTTTACCACCTTCGCGATCTGGGTGATCAAACCAAAATCCCTGTGACACACAACGTTCCACTTCCAAGCAGTACAGTGGTTGCTGAAGCATGCCCACAGCTTATGGTGGCAGGAGACTGGCGGCGCTTACCAGTTACCAGCTCTGGAACCCAGGGGTTGCCAAGTCCGTACCCAGCAAACAAATGCCGAGCCCCTAAGGGCTGCGAGATGAAGGCAGAGCTCACCATCTGTAGCATCATCAACAGAGTTAATTGTATGCCTTTGGTACAGAGCTAAGTGGAGGGTGTGAATCAGAGGCTCAGACAGTTCCACAACTGTGTTGACTGCAGATACCTTGACTTGTGCTATGGGGTGGTGGGTTATCAGGTTCTGCTTAATAGGACAGTGGTTCATTATACACAGGAGGTGACTACATGGGTATCAAGGGCTGTGTGTACACAGGACAAGGGTAGACATAAGAACCATCAGTATTATAACTGTGAATTATCATAGCTATATTGGGAAAGAATCAGACCTGTAAGTGCTAAATGAAAGCCCTGAAGCTCAAATTGTCAGAGGTACTGAAAGCTTGATAAAGGCAGAGATAAGTTCAGCTGAAATTTTTACAAAGGATCTAATGGTGTTCAGAAGGATATATTAAACACAGCTGGTGGTGGAGTGTTTATTGCCATTAGAAGTAATTTCTCTTGTAGTGAAATTAAAGTAGGTAGTTCATGTGAATAAGTATGGGTATACTTGACAATCAGAATAAATTAATAATTGGTTCCATTTACTGATGCGCTGTCTCAGACAATACAGTTGCTGAAAGGTTCAAAGAAAACTTGAGTCGTATTTCAAATAGGTGCCCCACTCATACAGTTTCAACTTGCGGTCACTTCACTCTACCTTTGACATGTTGACAAAAGTACATGTTTAAAGTCAGTGGTAGGCAAAAATCATCATCCAAAACTGTACTCAACTAAACTTTTTCTCTGAAAATAATTTTGAGTAATTAGTTCAGGAATCCACTTGAGGCATACGTAAATGATTGTGACAAGTTACTTGGCCTCTTTGCAACAAATCATCCTGAGCAAATAGGGAGCATCATGCCAGATACAGGGATTAGTGACCACAAGGTTTTCATAGCAAGACTGAATACTGTATCATTAAAAGCCCAGCTAAAAAAACTAGGAGACAGTCTCCATTCCTTTCGATTTAACTATGTAAGTGTAGACTTGACATGGCTTGAATTTGAAGAAATACTACTGACTGCAGCTGTGAAATTTAAACCAAATAAATTAGTGAGAGATGTAGCTGATTCCTCATGGTACACAAAACAGGTCATCACACAGTTGCAGAAGCAATGAAATAGCATGTAAAATTTAAAACAATGAAAAATCTCCAAGACTGATGATATTTTACAGATGCTTGAACTTTAGTGTGGACTTCAATGTGAGATGCTTTTAATAGCTTCCACAACAAAACTCTGTCTAAAAATCTGGCAGAAAATCCAGAGAGATTCTGGTTGTATGTTAAGTACAGCAGTGGCAAGACAATCACTACATTCACTGCACGATAGCAATGGTAAGGTTATCGATGACAGTGTCATAAAATGGAGTTACTATATAAAGTTCTTCAAAATTCCTTCATCAAAGAAGATGAAATAAATATTCTGGAGTTTTAATTGAGACCAGACATGACTAACTTAGGAGTAGATATTCTCGGTGTAGCGAAATAACTTACATCACTTAATAAACACAAGTCTTCAGCTCAAGACTGCATACCAATTAGATTCCTTTCTGTGTATGCTGGTATAACAGCTCCATACATAGCAATTTTATTCAACCACTCAATCTGAGAAAGATACATACCTAAAGACTGGAAAGTTATGTACGTCACACCAATACTCAAGAAAGGAAATGGGAGTAATCCACTGAACCACAGAACCACATCACTGATGTTGATTTGCAGTATGATTTTGGAACATGCACTATGTTCAAATATTAGGAATTACCTCAAAGAAAATGGGCTATATGTGATCCTGGAGGTGGAGATGTGCCTACAATGCAGGATGGCAGGCAGCAGAGGGTTGAGGCAGGATAGGTGTCTGGTGAGGCCCAGAGAGACTTGGCATCAAAATTAATACTTTACTTTATTCGTACATTTGTGCTACATTGGTGTGGAGCAGAGACCATGCCCCCAACACGCTTGGGGAGAACAAAAGGACAGCCAGCTGGCTGCACTGTGTATGCTCAGCTTTGACTAACACCAGTGTTCGGTAAATGGAAAGCAAACCTGTTGCATGAGTCCTGCTAGAAAGGTCACAGTCCATAGTAATTTGTTGAGTAAAACAAAGCTGATATCTGGCATTATCCAAGGAAGTATTATAGTGTACATGGTGAGCAGTTCAACTCAGGGATTAATGAAAGGATTGAGAAATAATTTTTTCATATTTACTTTATTACATTTTATTCAGCTGGAACCATGTCTTGTATTAGAGCTGTAGCTTTGGGCTGGTGCAATACTGGACGCTGCCAGATACACGGCTACACCGCTCAGGTCATGGGGGCAGTGTTTGCAGAGCGAGTGATGCTGACAATGGGATGCTACTATGTGAGTATTGCTGACCAAGGAAAGCCAGCGGAAGGACTGGAAATGGTCACATGGGGACACAAAGTGGATTGGTTAGAGTGCCCCAGCACCATTGGGTTGGTCTTTTGCCTGCCACCTCTCTTACTGACTAGAGGTGTTTCCCAGCTCTATTTTTGGTGGTGTTATGCACCTCAATCTGGCTACAGCAGCCCTCTGTCACTACAGAATGCCACTTCTGTGCCCCTTAGGGAATAGGTTTCGAGAAATAGACTCCACTTTTGAATATGAAAACCACTTGGTTCTGAATTTCTGCCAAATTATTCTGATAACCTCGATGCCCACTGCCTACTGTAACCATGGCCGTACCATGTACAAAACTGGTATCAGTACAGTAGGATCTGACCTACCATTAAGTCCACTAACTGGCATGAATTGCTTTTGCAGATAGTTGCTGCACATATCCTGGTGAATGAGAGCTGGTAATGTGCTGCTAGCTTATAGTTGACTACAGTGGTCTGCACTGTATGAAAGTCCAACTTCCCTTTTGCTCTTGGATGCACATATTATGTGTTTTCCCATAAGCAAACATGTGCAGGGCATACAGTTGCCTGGTTAGGCTGTAGCTATCCTTGTCATTGTGTGCTCCCTGACCCAGCTATGCTGTTGAGCTGCTGCATGCTGAGTGTGTGTCAGTTCAGTTCATGCTGTCAGCTACATCATGCCACACCCATTGCCAAGTCCTCCATCCACCTCGTTGAGGGTCCTGTTGTCACCATTGCTGCCATCAACACTACTGCTCTTGATGCCACCAACATCATTGTCATGATGTTGCATGCCATCTTGGTGATTCATCGACACAGCCACCTTTGTGCCACCACAACTGACACTGGAAACTGATGTAAGTCTTGCTGCTATGCTTATATCCTTGTCACCTTCTTCCTTTCTGTGAGCTATCACTGTGGTTATCTGTCACGGATAGGTATAGTGTTTTCTGTGTGCTCATGAGATCCCTCTTTCTTGTGGCATCATTGGTCTATACAACTTGTAATCCTAAAGTTGTGACCATGACTGATTTGCATTCTTGTCCATTATGAGTATGGTCAGAACAGGCTCTTGATGCTGATGCTGTGGCAAACTTCAAGCCAGGCCATTTTGCTTTACTCCAAGGGCAAATTAATACCCTGCTTCTGGAAAAATTAGAGTTACAGCAACACCTTATGGGTTGTCAATAAAAAATAAATAAAATTATATATATATATATATATATATATATATATATAAAGAAAGATGATGAGACTTACCAAACAAAAGTGCTGGCAGGTCGATAGACACACAAACAAACACAAACATACACACAAAATTCTAGCTTTCGCAACCAACGGTTGCCTCGTCAGGAAAGCGGGAAGGAGAGGGAAAGACAAAAGGATATGGGTTTTAAGGGAGAGGGTAAGGAGTCATTCCAATCCCGGGAGTGGAAAGACTTACCTTAGGGGGAAAAAAGGACAGGTATACACTCGCACACACACACATATCCATCCGCATATACACAGACACAAGCAGACATTTTCATTAATCATGCTACCCTTGTGTATATTCTAAGCTTAAAGGACCCCTATAGTCACTTATCTTGTTGGATATAGAAATTATTGGAGTGCAATTATAATGTATGCTACAAGCTGGGTCACCTACACCAGAATGTAAATGGACTCAGCCGAAAAGTCAGGGTTGTTCAGATAGATGATGTTTCAATACAAGAACAGAAAGAAGCACAAGAAAGAGAAGTAAAATGCCACTGGTATGCCTCCCACTCAGATTTCACTACAGAAGAAGATATCTTGTACATTAACCCCCCCCCCCCCCCCCCCCTCAGGTAATTGGGTAATAATACCAAAAGAATTGCAACAGCACATTAGCACATTATAGTGCAATGTCATGACAGTTAGCAAGCCTGCCATAATGGGGGACAAGCTGCAAATGCTAGGATAATCTCCAACTTTTGGTGGAGAGGTAGGCAAACTGATGTTTGAAAATACGGGGTGCGTCAAAAAAATGTATACGCACTTTGAACTGTCATAGACAATTTATTTCCCATTCTACAAGGTTAAATATCTGTGAGAAAGTAATGTTATGTTTCTTCAACAGGTGGCAGCAGTGGCAAGGAAGTAACTGCAACATGGCGGACGTGTGTTTGAGCTTTGAAATGCGGAAGCAGATAATTAAGTGGTACTGGAAGTTTGAGAATGTAGCTGTGGTTCGAAGATAGTGGAGAAGTAAGTATGGTACAGAACCGCCTTCAAGGTTAACAATTACACATCTACAAGACAAATTCAAAATTCTTGGAACAGTGTGTGATGTGCATAAAGGTCAATTAGGGTGAGCTTGTACAGCTACAAGTGATGATTCCCCAAATGCGGCCTTGGAACTGTTTCAGCGTATGCCTCAAAAATCTTCAAGGCAAGCGGCAAGTGTGAGTAATGTAAGTGCTAGTAGTGTGCTACGCATTCTGAAGAATGGCAAGTTTCGTGTGTACATTCCAAGGCTGGTGCAACAGCTAAGTGACGACGATCCAGATCGAAGGTTAGAATTTTGTGAATGGGTTCAGGAGATGGAGAGACGTGAACTGGGATTTATGGATAGCATAATTTGGTTGGATGAAGCCCAATTCAAACTCAATGGAACTGTCAATAGGCACAATTGTGTGTAATGGGCTGAAGATAATCCTCACATTACAGTTGAAAAGGCTGTGAATTTGCCTGGTGAAAATGTGTGGTGTGGTTTGTCTGCAAGAGGACTCATTGGGCCTTTCTGCTTTGAAGGAACTGTCACTGGAGAAACATACCTAACAATGCTTGCTGACTCCATATTCCCTGCCATTCGTACATTATACGGTAATGATGAGTTTTATTTCCAACAAGATGGCGCCCCGCCACACTATCATAGGGACATACAAGCATACCTGGATCACAATGTGCCAGGCCAGTGGATAGGATGCAGGGGACCAATTAAGTTTCCTGCACACTCTCCAGACCTCACACCGCTGGATTTCTTATTATGGGGCACAGTAAAAGATGAAGTGTACAAACATAAACCACGTAACCTGGACACACTTTGGAATGAGATTCAGGCTGTGTACACAGAAATCTCATTGGACACTTTGGTATGATGTATGGGATCAGTGGTGACTCGTACTCAGAAATGTATTGATGCTGAAGGCCACCAGTTTTAACATTAATCACATTTGCAAAGTACATTTATTTTTCCAGTTGGACTTTAAGCTTTCCATTTCCAGAAATTTAACATTGTAGAACGGGAAATAAATTTTCTATGACGCTTCAAAGTGTGTATACATTTTTTTGATGCACCCTGTATATACAGAATTGTCTGCCCCGTACACAGAGGGTACCTCCACCAAGAACCAAAATTCTCTTACAATCTCTCCCACAAGCTACAAGGCCATTTCAAAATTTTGCCTTGGATAATGTTGGTCCCTTTCCACAAGTGTCCAAAATAATTACATCTTACCCTTCATTGCTCAATTTTCTAGGTAGTAAATCCTAGTACCATTCACAGTCATGACCACAGAAACTGTTGCCTGCATCTTTGCAGACCACTGAGTTGTACCTTACGGATCCACTGATGTTATCCTGACTGACAAAGGAATAAATTTTATGTATGCCATTTTACACAAGCAAGTAAATTGATGCGAATCAAAAAGTGTCGTAAAATGCATTTTCATCCGAAAGCAAACAGTCCATGTGTATATAAAATTATCTTTTTTTTGTGATACTGTCATACTGTCAGCAAATCACATTTATGCTGAGATGTCTACATAATTTCCATGCACATTATTTGTATACACGAACCAACTGGATTTATGCCCTATGAGGCAGTTTGTGGAAGATTCAAGAATTCTCCATTTGAACTCAACAAGTTGCTGCCTAGTGTCGATATAGGTGAAGTAAAGCAGTTAGCCTGTCACCTTAAAGTGATATGGAAGCAGGTAAAGCAGAACAGTTCTAAAGCTACTCATAAACAGTGGCAACATATCAATAAAGGGGCTACACTTCCCCAGCACAAACCAGGAGATATTGTTTTGGTTAGAAACCCCATCTTCAAAAAAGGAAAAACCAAGAAATTTATGAGTGGAAACTGTTCAAAATGTATCATGCTAATTTTTAATAAGTTATACAGTGTCAGAAAATATATTTGTACCTGTCAATTCAGTACAAGAATGACAAAACTTAGGTTATAACTGCAATCCAAAAGACAAGATATGATTGAATGATTTTCATGCATCTTTCCCTTGCTGTAAAGTACAAGAGAGTATTCAGAAGTTATGCTATCATGATAACCATGAAGGTCAGCACATATGCACTACCTAGTTGCACACAAATATCATTGTTCATAGGAGGAACAATTTCAGCTTACTGCAGAAATATAAACTTAAGCCACACACATAATGAGAAATTTCATGAAACACCACTTCAAGCAAAGTACAACACCCTTCAAAGTTATGGTAACATGGTTAATGATTATGGCATTATAACTGAGTCCCTGAGCAACAAAGGTAAGTTTGCTGTCCATGGAATTCCATCACTGTTGAAGAAGATACTGATCCAGAGTAGCAAAATTTAGGAAATTTGCAGGTAAGCCAGAGAAATATGAACAAAAAATGACATAGCTAATGTTGAGGTACGAAAATGAACTCTTGTACAGGAAGCTGTGTTAAACATTGACACAGTAATAACATTACTTGTTATTGGAAAGAAGCACTTGAGAGAGCCAATTACATAGTTGTTAATAATAGGACATGGAGGGTCATGTTGACTTCTGCGATAGTTTATATGAGGTGAAATATGAATCTTCCCAGATCTGTGTGTCAGATGCTCCTAGTATCTTCACTCTGAAAGACAAGACGTGGACAGGAGTTTGTTATGAACCTAATAACTGAGCTACTTGTTCTCATTGCTGCCCTAGATACTATGTTTAATGTGTTTAGCTTAAAGTTGTTGAACTCCGCCTTGCTAATTTTATGTTCATCTATGAGCATATTTTTGTGCAATGTACGAGGTGCATTCAAATTCTAAGGCCTCCGATTTTTTTTCTCCGGACTGGAAAGAGATAGAAACATGCGCATTGTTTTAAAATGAGGCCGCGTTCATTGTCAATATGTCCCAGAGATGGCAGCACCGTACGGCAGATGGAATTTTACCGCCAGCATCGAGAATGAGAACTGTTTTAAATACTTAAAATGGCGACGTTTTCCTTACTTGAACAGCGTGCAATCATTCATTTTCTGAATTTGCGTGGTGTGAAACCAATTGAAATTCATCGACAGTTGAAGGAGACATGTGGTGATGGAGTTATGGATGTGTCGAAAGTGTGTTCGTGGGTGCGACGGTTTAATGAAGGCAGAACATCGTGTGACAACAAACTGAAACAACCTCGGGCTCGCACAAGCCGGTCTGACGACATGATGGAGAAAGTGGAGAGAATTGTTTTGGAGGATCGCCGAATGACTGTTGAACAGATCGCCTCCAGAGTTGGCATTTCTGTGGGTTCTGTGCACACAATCCTGCATGACGACCTGAAAATGCGAAAAGTGTCATCCAGGTGGGTGCCACGAATGCTAATGGACGACCACATGGCTGCCCGTGTGGCATGTTGCCAAGCAATGTTGACGCGCAACGACAGCATGAATGGGACTTTCTTTTCGTCGGTTGTGACAATGGATGAGACGTGGATGCCATTTTTCAATCCAGAAACAAAGCACCAGTCAGCTCAATGGAAGCACACAGATTCACCGCCACCAAAAAAATTTGGGGTAACCGCCAGTGCTGAAAAAATGATGGTGTCCATGTTCTGGGACAGCGAGGGCGTAATCCTTACCCATTGCGTTCCAAAGGGCACTATGGTAACAGGTGCATCCTACGAAAATGTTTTGAAGAACAAATTCCTTCCTGCACTGCAACAAAAATGTCCGGGAAGGGCTGCGCGTGTGCTGTTTCACCAAGACAACGCACCCGCACATCGAGCTAACATTACGCAACAGTTTCTTCGTGATAACAACTTTGAAGTGATTCCTCATGCTCCCTACTCACCTGACCTGGCTCCTAGTGACTTTTGGCTTTTTCCAACAATGAAAGACACTCTCCATGGCTGCACATTCACCAGCCGTGCTGCTATTGCCTCAGCGATTTTCCAGTGGTCAAAACAGACTCCTAAAGAAGCCTTCGCCACTGCCATGGAATCGTGGCGTCAGCGTTGTGAAAAATGTGTACATCTGCAGGGTGATTACGTCGAGAAGTAACGCCAGTTTCATCGATTTCGGGTGAGTAGTTAATTAGAAAAAAAATCAAAGGCCTTAGAACTTGAATGCACCTCGTATTCTATATGTTTTGTTCTGCAAAGACTGACAGCCCTCCTCCCCTCTGCACTTGGTCAGAATTATTAGTTATCCTTTTGCAATGTGTAATGAACTAAATGATAACAGCAATGAAATATTTGAGTCCAGTTAGGTATTGGTAGGTGTAGTGAAGCATAACTAATGATTCACTTGAATTGAGTGTGCAACCTATGCTTCAATGTTTTAAGGGAATTTCATTTCTTTTAATTGAAGTTTTACCCTCCTGTTCCAAATACTTTAGTTACTACTAACTCACCCCTTTTAGGAAGTGCATGTCATGCATCTTACAGTCATTTACATTGCCGTCTTGTTGGACTTTGGCGCTATTCTCATAACAACAGTAAGGCAGTCATCTGAATACGAAATGTGTCAGAAATGGGTTGCTTCCAGAAGCATTGTCTGTAGTTATCACTGACCATATCTGGTGGAACAGTTTTACAAATTAAGGTTGGATGTAACTGTAGAAACACTAGTCAGTCAGAATGACAATAATAAAGGGCTTCACTAACAAGTGATCATGCATGAGGTTCTAGACACAGATACCTGGGAGACACAGATACCAACAGAAAGGGTATTGGAAAATGCCAATTCCTCGTAGAGTCACTTAACAACACGCCACTAGAACTGAGAGCTACGTCAACCTCTATTAACCTGGAATCTGTTGATCAACATGTGTAGATGTGCGTGTTTTACCTGCGGTTAACAAAGTGAATGCAGATGACTATAAATGATGCAGTTCTTAATGCTACTGACAAAACATGGTGTATGTCTGCCTGTACTGATGGTGAAACACTGGTGGGTGTCTATAGTTGCATACTGCTGCAATTAATTTTGAACCCCCATCTATTATCTCTTACTCTACCAGCATGTCATCAACTCTATTTTGTTTCTCTTTCTTCTGTTGAGGAGAAGCTAACCCAGTTTAATCTGGACAATACTGATTCCGTCCTGCTTTTCCAGCCAATTAATGTCAAGGTATCACTCCTCCCTTGTAGCAGTAACCATTAATCATTCACTGAAAGTTTATTGCATGGAAAGAATGGCAACCTGGTTAATCAGGCACATAACTAATGCTGATATTTCTCTGAGAAGTGAAACACTGTATCAATAATCAGTCAGTAAGTGTTTGAACAACCACAAAACACTATGGATACTGTTAACGCCTTCATTTGCGCTCACAATAAATCACCCAGTTTTGCACTTAGTTCACTACAGCTCAAACAAAAAAACAAACAAACCTACACACAATAACAAGAAGGTCGATACTCCATTCATGTGCAACACCTGTGAATGGGACTAGTTGATACAATTTGGTACGATTTTTGAGATTCCTTCACATTAAGCAGTTCTGAGATTGTTGATTGGTTTTCTATCCTCCAGGAGTGCGCACCTAGCATGGTGTGTCTAGCAATCACAGAGACCCCAAGCTGCTCATAGTATTTCACTACTGGGTGTCGTTTTGTAGGTTTCGTGCACACAGTATACAACACTTTTAGCAATTTATTCACATTTTTTTTTTTCTTTTAAAATGTGCCAGTGTGCTGATGACTTTGCTGTTTACTGCCTGTCAAGTCAAAACACACACATGTGCATGCACTCACACACACACACACACACACACACACACACACACACAGATATACATACGCACACACTGTTTCCTTCTGAATCGTTTTCATACTGTGATCCACCTACCTTCTGTTGTCTGGCTATCACACAGCATTTAGTTCACGTATACAGTGTACACTGGGTACTACACTGGTCCAAGTGATCAAGTGACTCCAGTCATGCAGAACAGAACACATATCGTACATACCTGCTCTGGGACACAATTCAGAGGGCTCTGAAAGGAATACCAACTTCTCCTGCTTTCGTTTTCAGTCTTCCTGATGAGTCAGCACCCCTTGGGTTACAGTTAGATTCTGATACCACCTGTCCACCAGCATATCTTAATTCACTTATCTGACTGTGAGAGAGTCAATGAACAAACCATGTACTAGGCAGACATAAGGCTCCAGGCAGTCAGTATGGCTCTGTGTACCATCAGCCAACCAACATCCATTGTAAAAAGCCACCACCGATCCTGCTTCATAAAGAATGGCCAGGCATTGAAACTTAGAAGGAACTACCAGTTGGTCAGTTCTTCCTGCGTCTGAAGCTGGAGACGCAACAAACAAAGTCACTATCATGCACATTTGTCCACATCACTAGTGATGATTGTTCCTGACTACCGATAATTTTCTCAGCTTTCCACTGGTTCTTGACAGTGCAACTGTACACTATGGCTGATATGAACTGTCTATTGATCCTCTATTCTTAGCAGTCCACTTGCAAATACAGAACTAGGGCTCTTTGGTCACAACTTGCTCTGTTCTGTTAAATGACTTATTTCAGTTGCTACCATAATAGGTATGCAATAACTGACCTTCAAATATTTACACCATATTTTAGCCTACCACGAGCATTTATAGGAGACAGACTGCAACCTCATAGCTGCTTCCCTGTAGTTGTGCATTGCACCTAAACAGCTATGTTATTTGGAAAATACATCATCATTCCCGAGAGGTAAGACACCTTATCAAGCAGTGTATCCTACATTATCGAGGTAACCCCAATGGGCTACCTAGTTTGCTATGTCTGCCTTGCAGACTCGTTACACTCACTCAAACTACTCTTAGTGTGACACATGATAGTGTATTTGAAACTTTACGTGCTCACAGTAGAGCAAAAGCATATCCCAAATATTGTATTTCTAATGCACCCAGCAAATCGTTGCAGAAAGCAGTAAGACCGTAATAAATACTAGATTTACAGCCACTCCTAATCGTCCTACACATCTGTCCTGATGGTTACTAATTACTTTGCCAGAATATTGAATGTGGACACACATAACTGCAACACAACTGCTAATGCCTTGTAAAAATTCCTTTATTGCTCTTATGTTGTACTGAAATGGTTCCTGACTTAAAAACCCCTGGATCTGTGGAGGTGTTGCCCAAAGTGGACCTCTCACAAGCCCCAAGCTAATCATTCACGTAATACACATTCTTATTTACTTATGCAGGGTTTACTGTGACCTCTCTTTTCACTTGTTTATTTACTTGCCCTTATCTACTACTTCTTTCATTAATGTTTCATTGTGTTTGGTTTCTTTCCCTGATACTTTTATATGAAGGACACATCTCATACCGCATGACTTCCCAGTAAAAATTTAGTATGTTCCAATAGGATGATATGTAATGTAGCACAATGACAGTGTTACAAATGGAGACTATTTTTTGGGGAGAAACTTGCTACATGCAGCACATATGGAGGCCGATAACCACCTTCCTGCCTGATTATGCATTCAGCAGTAAAGGTATTACACTTCCCTTAGTCTTACGCACCTCTTTATTATCGTTGCTTGCATCGGAATGGATACAAACCAATAGGCTGCTTCCTGTAGCACCGCTACTTGCAATACATTGTACTGTACTCAACCATAATTTAAAAATCTCAGAGCAAGTACTGCCTCACATGTCACCAATACACATGGTCCTCAAGAACTTTTCAACCATTTAGTTATACACGGGCTCCATGGTCTGCTATTTTACTTAAATATGAGTAAAGCATTTCCTTCTGTCCACCCCCGGTAGCTGAGTGGCCAGCGCGACAGAATGTCAATCCTAAGGGCCCAGGTTCAATTCCCGGCTGAGTCGGAGATTTTCTCTGCTCAAGGACTGGGTGTTGTGTTGTCCCAATCATCATCATTTCATCCCCATCAATGCGCAAGTCGCCGAAGTGGCGTCAAATCAAAAGACTTGCACCCGGTGAACTGTCAACCCGATGGGAGGTCCTAGTCACACGACATTAAAAATGGCGTCAAATCAAAAGACTTGCACCTGGTGAACTGTCAACCCGATGGGAGGTCCTAGTCACACGACATTAAAAATAAAAATTGCTTCTGAACTGTCAGTGCGAAACTAAGATGCCATTCAGATTTGCCTGTATTAGGCACCAGCCACTACTACAATTCTACATGTGTCATTTTGGAGTCATTACGTGTGTCTTACTATGACAATTATGGTTGTCTAAACACATACCATAACACAACTACACTAATAGGTTATCACATTTTCAGCAAAGCAGACTCATGGAATACACAGAATGAGTTCTATTGCCATGTTGCACACTGTTGTTGTTGTCTTGGAAGATTTTATTTGTATCTAACAATTTACTGATTCCTTCTTCTAAGCCCCAGGCATTCAGCTTCTCATTCACCCCACAGATTTACTCATATCTGGAGCTTCCAATTTTGGGAGGTTAAAACCTTGTTTGTCTCTAACACTTTGGTTAACTTCTCCTCTAATTACAATACCCTGCAGTGTCTAATAACATCTTTTGCATTTGCTGGACTGACAATATTGTCATGCCTTATCCATTGTTCTTTTTATTCTATTTACTTACTCCTGGCATATGTTCCTCAGAAAGTACAACCTGCTGTTCACTTCACTGAACCCAACCTGCCTCCATCAACTACAGTATATCTTATGACAAGTGTGAGCACATGAACCTGGTTTGCCACATAGTGAGTGACTCAGTGTGGGATACGTTTTGGTTTGATTAGGATGCTGTGAGTCCAAGCAGATGTTCATCACAAATCATCCTAGCTAACCTTGTGACTACATTACATTCTTCCATGCACCAGAGTACCTGTCTCCCATATTATTTGACTATTGTTTAATTATGTCATCATATGCATCATTACTACCACTATTGTGTTTGAGAACCTATGAATCCTAAGTGGTTACCCAGCCCTTTTAATAGATTTTCTTTTGGTGTCTTACCAGGAAAGTACTTGGGCTTGAACAAACAGATCTGTATGAACGTTTGGTTACAGGACCATTATGTACCTCTGAATGTGCTGGTGGGTGTCGTTTTTCTGCAAAACTCTGCAGTCATGCTCTAGATATCACTGTAGATGTAATTGTAGATGCCATATGCAATGCAGCAATCTTAACTATAAATGTAAATGCGGAATGTCAATAAAATGCTCTGAGCAATACGAATGACTGCAAAACGCACAGTGAAGAAATCAAAGTTGATCGCATGGTGTATTTGCACTTTCTACAATATCAGTGTTGAACACCAAGTCAATGACACTTTTGAAGTTGTTCACTGGTTTGCCAATATCGTAGCCAGCGTTCTGCCACGCATAACGAAGCATTGGTCTGTATACTCCCACAGATAACTAATTGTAAATGACAGAATGCATATTCATGATAAAGAATCTGTCATGCAATTTCGGCTGCATATTACTGGAACGTAGTTTAATGAAGTCTGTTATTCTCTTGGCATATATTTTATATTGCCTGAAGAGATACACATCCAGAGATTGTGCATATTTTGTAGTTTTAGGCGGAATGATTTTTAAATTTACATGTTTTCTGCCAAATGCTTGCAGTAGTACTCGTTCATCCTTATGTCCAGACCAGGAGTCACAAAGTACTAATGACTTTCTCGACAAATTTGGATTGAAAACTGACAGAAAAAATGTCTTCAGATGTTGTTTCATCATTTTCCCACTCATACTTGCATCGACAATGACATTTGGAGGGCATCGCATTTCTATTTCCCTTGACACGTGGGGTCCAAACTTTCCACTGGATTCTTGGAAGCAAATATAGAGTTTGTTTGCCAATCGTCTGTCCATTGATATAGTAACATCGGTCGTGTAACTATGTGTTGCACAGTTAATTGATTGCAACATCGCGACAGTGTTTCTCTCCCCTTTCATGAATAGTGTTCTGTCACAAGAAAGTTCATAGTTGAACTGACTCTGATCACAGATCCATACAGAACTAATATCGATGTTTTCTCTCGTGATATGCTCATTGACGTCAGCAACAAACGTATGAGCTCTTTCAATCAGCTCTTCTTCGTCATCCTTATCTTTTCGTGCTTGGAGCATAGTGATACGGCGTGATGTTATCCTAAACTTCTTTTTCAAATTAGTAACAAATCCTAGTGAAGCTGTAAAGTTTGTACACCCGAGTTTTCTGGCTACGTCCAATGCCCAATGTTGTAAATGCCAATAACGAACGGTGGAACCGCATTCTCGAGCTTCATCGAATTTCGCCATTACACGCTCCTTGATGGTCTTGAACAGCAGTGTACGATTTCCTTTGAAAACTGTATTTCCTTCTCTTTTCTTTGCCACGTAATCCAGTATGTTTTTAATATTGCTTTTAGACTTCAGTTTAGTGTATCTTTTCAGAAGCTTGTCGTATGTGTCGAAACCTCTTACGTAAGAATCATTGTACATGTTCTCCAGTGTGTTGTCATCAAACACAACTTTAACCTTCTTCTTGGGAGATGGTTGGTATTCACTGTCACTGCTTCCATTGCCTCTTCCCGCACTTGCCGTAGCAGTACCGTTTGCAATGAGTTGTTCATCATTATCAGCCCTATCATCATCATTATGCATTAGTGTTACAGCAGTATCTGTTTCTAACTTATGCTCATATTTCTGCACTATAATAGATACCAGAAAACATGCGAATGATTTGTCTTCTACACCAATACCATCTTCACGAAGAAGGGTTCTTTGTAACTTCATCTCAACCAATTGCAATACATTAGCAGGATTGATTACCAATCGTCGAGCCATCTGACGCTTCACTAAACAAATAATGTCACAAAACGCAACTTCAGAGGCACACTGCACCATCCCTACTGGTCCCGACTGGTGTACCGGCAGGTCAGTGTGCAATGCGGCATGGCATACGCAGAGGCCTCTAACAGACGACTGCAGAGTTTTACAGATGCGGGAGTATCACTAGTGCAATAAGAGACCTTTACATTATTTCTCACATGATTTTGGTGTATTTGTATTTGTTCGAGCCCAAGTACTTTCCTGGTTAGTTTGCTGTGTACACCAGTCAGAATGATGCATATGAGTAAAGCACTAGGGACAGAGTCGCAGTACACCATGCCTCATATCACAGTAAGAGTGCATGGTGTAGTATGCAGCCACACATCCATCTCACGTCTTCTTATGTCACACACTGTTATGCATAATCTTCTAAGAACATTTCAGACCTGTAGCCTGGTTTTTGTCAGATTTCTCTGAAATGACACACAATATTCTTCCTTCCTATTAAGTACTGATTGTCAAGATTCAACCCGCACTAGTAACAAGGGTTAAAATAAGTTCCACTAGCCTCATATCATTGACTTTCTGATCCCTTTGCACTAACTTGTTCCACTCAACTTGTGCGCTCAATTTCCTAACAGTCACTTAGGAAGCTGACCACTTCAATATACAGGCTTCTGAAGTAAACTTAATGTATTCTTTCCAAAGGACTCCAAGTGAGTACCATGAAATTCCCTGTAATTATGTCAGTACCTACATGTATTTACAAAAAATACAATGCTATGGCGCAATATCAGAATGTTCCTAGGTAATGCACAGAACACTTTATACACAGTTCTTTAAACTACTCATTAATTGTAAAAATTATAATCCTTTACAGGCTCACTGAACCCCCAGAACCACAAAATATTACATTTCTTACCACATTACCACGCAATTCCACCAACTATGCCTGCTCTAATGAACACAAGGTTCTACACTATACAACACTGCCCAAAAGTTATTATTCACACGGTTTAATGCAGCACACTTTACACTCATGCTCACATATGTAATTACATTTCTGATCGCCTTCTTTTCTCTGTGAATTGATGGGGCTCTTGATGACTGTCTGAAAATATTTTATATACAGTTGTAGGCCCCGCTATTTTGCCCATTGACACTGACAGCACTATTATCTGATCTTGTACTTGGCTAATACTAACCATCAAACCAGAGCCCCATGCTAGTTTGCCAATTTGTGCTTAATCGATTCCTGATCAATTTTGCTGATTGATCACCTCAATTGTCATACAAAACAACTTTGACTGTCGTGTTATACCATCTTCACATGAATACCGACTCACAAGATTTGTAAGCATTCGAAACAATAATATGATGCTTCCTGCTGCCTCCCCCCCCCCCCCCCCCCCCCTACATCCACTTCTTTGGATGACTCAGGTTACCCCCACTGTACCTATGGATGTGGTTCAACTTGTGAACATTCAGTCACCATATGTAGTGATACCACATCAGTGCAACACAACCATTACCACTTCTAGCAGTTCACTTAGCAATGCACAGGTAACTACTAATTTTCAACTGCCGGCTTTCTTGTGTGGAATATATATCTACAGCTTTCTGTTAATCATTGGGCATGAAAGAAGCGACAGGATTTGTCTGCATCACTGACATCATGTATTACCTTTTAGGTGCTGGACCTGTGCTAGCCACAGCCACCACTAGAACAATGTGAATTGGTGAAATTACACTTGTCAAGGCATCCTGAGCTGTTTGCACCTTCATCTGCCATAATCAGTGTTTACAGTGATATGCTACATTGTGTTTGCTTTGTTGTTGGTGTCACGGGTATGCCAAACTTCCAGGAACTCCCCTGATAATTGGGTATAACATTCAATAGTATGATAATTTGTTGTACACTCCCCATCGAGTAGAAATAATGGCTGACATAGACTTGACTGCACTATAGGAAGAAGAGGTAACCTCACAGCAAGTCACCAGACAGCTTCGCACGTGAACTGCTATGGGATGTGAAACAAATGCTTCTCACTACCCAATACCAACTGCGAAGTATTTTGGATGCAGTGCTGCTCCATCAGTCAAGTGAGCCTGATTCAATGCAGGCGGAGATATACTTAAAAACAATATTTTGTGCTGCTGGTCAGGACGATGCCAATCGACAGAACAAAGCCCTCCACCAGCTTACGTATCTGGCTGCTCAAAATCATGAGACTCTTGTTTACCAGCACATACAACTCTCCCACACTGATGATAACCTCTTGCCCACTGCCAGACAAATACAAGGTGTCACTAATGAGTTGGTACAACAATAAGAAGAACTTAAGAACTTGATCCAGCATGAAACAGTCACTGTGTACAAGTTGTCGAACTTGACCACCACTTCAGAAGTAACCAAAGTGTTACAAATCCTGTTGCACAATATGCTTGCAACCCAATGACATGTTGTCATTCAATTAGTGTTACAACAGAAGCCCAGTCCTAGCCTAGTGCCTGCCTCAACTTTTCTGCAGAATCTCTTTCCAACTGTTGCAGATGATTTACCCCATATGGGAGTCAACTCATACTACTACACGGCTGCCAAGGTATAACTGTTGCGGTCTTTATACATGCTAGATGTGCAGATATCATTACCTGTCTCTTGAGCAAATTGCGAATCGGAACGTTACTGCCTTCACTCCTCCCTGGTTGGCTGCAAGGCTGCTCAGAAACATTCGTCAGGCAAACCAAAGATATTTTAGACATGACAAAGACTGCCAAACACACTCAGCTATGCCGCTATATGTTCTTCAGTCTTATTTTCACATCAGTTATTACTTACACTATGTGATCAAAAGTATCCGGACACCCCCAAAACATGTTTTTAATATTAGGTGCAATGTGCTGCCACCTACTGCCAGGTACTCCATATCAGCAATCTCAGTAGTCATTAGACATTATGAGAGAGCAGAATGGAATGCTCTGTGGAACTCACAGACTTCGAACGTGGTCAGGCGATTGGGTGTCTCATACGTCTGTACGCGAGATTTCCACATTCCTAAACATCCCTAGGTCCACTTTTTCTGATGTGATAGTGAAATAGGAATGTGAAGGGACACATGCAGCACAAAAGAGTACAGGTTGACCTTGTCTGTTGACTGACAAGAGACCACTGACAGTTGAAGAGGGTCATAATGTGTAATTTGCAGACATCTATCCAGACCATCAAACAGGAATTCCAAACTGCATCAGAATCCACTGCAAGTACTATGACAGTTAGGCAGGAGGTGAGAAAACTTGGATTTCATGGTTGAGTGGCTGCTCATAAGTCACACATCATGCCGGTAAATGCCAAATGATGCCTCACTTGGTGTAAGGAGCGTAAACGTTGGACGATTGGACAGTGGAAAAACATTGTGTGGAGTGACGCGAATCATGGTACCCAATGTGGCGATCCGATAGCAGGGTGTGGGTATGGCGAATGCCCGGTGATCATCATCTGCCAGTGTGTGTAGTGCCAACAGTAAAATTCGGAGGCGGTCGTATTATAGTGTGGTCAAGTTTTTCATGGAGGGGGCTTGCACTCCTTGTTGCTTTGCATGGCACTATCACAGATCAGGCCTACATTGATGTTTTAAGCACCTTTTTGCTTCCCACTGTTGACGAGCAATTCGGCGATGACGATTGCATCTTTCAACATGATCGAGCACCTGTTCATAATGCACAGCCTGTGGCAGAATTGTTATATGACAAACATCCCCACCTTTGGGATGTTTTGGAACGCTGACTTCGTGCCAGGCCTCACTGACTGACGTTGATACCTCTCCTCAGTGCAACACTCCATGAAGAATGGGCTGCCATTCCCCAAGAAATCTTCCAGCACCTGACCGAAAGTAGGCCTGTGAGAGTGGAAGCTGTCATCAAGGCTAAGGGTGGGCCAACACCATATTTAACTTCAGCGTTACCAATGGAGGGCGCCGTGAACTTGTAAGTCATTTTCAGCCAGGTGTTCGGATACTTTTGATCACATAGTGTATGTTCTACCTTATCCCTTAGCACAGGGATGAAAGACTGTGAGATCACACTGTTTGTAGTGGATACCCCCTTGTCCTCACACTGTCATCATGATACGTGAACCTTGGTTAGCCGCTGCTGGCAATGGCTCACTACATACTGTGCACAACCCACTGTAGTAGCCCTGCTTTGCTATGATCGTGCATCTATGTCATGGACCCACTGACTGGCAGAAGATTACTCTTCAACAGCTCCTCCTGTGACATAGGCATAACTACTAGCAAGCTATCTGTCCAACTGACCTAAGTACATGATGCTAATATCTAATTATCCCTACTTTACTTGCCTGAACTCTCCATCTTGTTGCGCCACCCTGGCAACCTCCCACTTTTGCCAAATTATACCAAAGTCGGTCTTTTAAAACCTATCGATGATTTATTAGTTCATGAATGACGTCATGTCACTCTAGACCATTCGACTGTACATACTGCTGTATAGAGCTCTAAGGATTTTGTACACCAAATGGTTATCCCTAGTGCCCCAACTGTCTGCTCCTTTAACTCTGAGCTTGTCTGCTTTGTTATCTGGGTTGTGTATACGTGAGGATACCACAGATGTTGTAAAGATTAGCCTCCGGTAATATCTGAACAGCAGCCACCTGGAGAGTACCATGGGTAATACCTTTTTGGGTATGATATCTATCAGGTATGACCCCCTCTTCCCTGTTAGGTTAAGATTTAGAAATTAGATAGTTTTATAATTGGAATGCCAAAAAGCCTCGTGTATTATGTTACGTGAACATGTAACTTTGCAGAAAGGGAACCTAGTAATGCTGAGTAGTAAACAAGTTAATGATGATTTAGTAATTTATGTGGTCAAAATACAAAATAATGCGTAATCTATATCATCTAAAAAGCGAGTTTTGCAACTTGTTGCCACTGAATTATGATACAACCGCTATTCAGTAACTTACTGTAGACTAACAATAGTTTGTGCAACTATTATTTGTAAACTTTCTTCCCCTTTATACTGACGTCCTTCTATGCACCCCACTGACGTGCCCACGTCATTGAGTGTTGCAGTCTCCTGCCAGGCCTGTTCGTCACATCTGCCGAACCTTCTGTGGCACCACCAGCACTGTTGATCTTAACCACAATTCAGCATTGCTGTGCCCGGGCATTGCTGCACAGCAGCCAGCCGCTACCCAGCTACGCCTGCTGGCTGCCCTCGCACCACCCCATCCTGGTCCTGCTTCCACTCTAACAGCAACACATCAGGCAAAACCCAGAGACACGGTCTCCTTAATTGTTGAAACTGAGTGGTTGAAAAACTCTTATGTGAAATTCACTTAATGCTATTACATAAAGACAACACTGAAAACTATTGTAACCTTTGTCCCTTTTGCCAGTCTTTCAAGAGGTTGTTCAAACTCATTAGTCCCTTCTCTAGATTAAGTCGCTTTACTAAACGTTGGCCAACTCTCCAGGAAGCCCTTAACTTTTGCCGTCTTTTATATTTGCTAAAATTAAACTTAACACCCGTAATTGGGCTCCTGTGGAAGTGGGAGGGAGTGTGCGTGTTTAGCATTGAGACTGAGGGCATATTGCTGTGCATGGAACTTATTTGCAGTTGTGAATATGAGCAACCATCAGATGCATAACGGAGTGACAACAATGAAAATTTGCATGCGTGCATGTCCAAAGGAACATTACTTCCTAATGACACAGGCATTGCAATATTAGGTCATTACCAGATAGGATTAATGGAGGACACTGAAAAATTTCAAAGAAGGGCAGCTCATTTTGTATTATCATGAAACAGGGGAAAGAGCACAACAGATATTATATGTGAGTTAGGGTGGCTATCATAAAAAGACACGTATTTTTCCTCATGGCGAGATCTTTTCATGAAATTTCAGCCACCAACTTTCCTCTCCAAATGCAAAAATATTTTATTGGTGCCCATCTAATTAGGGAGAAATGAGCATCACAATGAAACAAAAGACAGCAAAGCTCACAAATAAAGATTTAAATTTTTGTTTTTCCCACACACTGTTTGGAAGTGGAATGGCAGATAAATAGTCAGAAGGTGGTTCCATACATCTGCTCCCAAACACTTAAGTGTGAACTGCAGATTAGTCATGTAAGTGTAGAAGTAATATTTTGCCCAACCGTGCTAAAAGCCTACGTGATGGCCCTAGATTCGATAGTGCTCTGTAGGTTGTATCTGAGACCAACACTTTCCAATTCATGTCACTGGATTCAGTTGCCTTTTCAGCAAGTTGATGCCCATTGTTATGCCTTTAATTGGCTCAAAGCTTCCTCTGTCCTGTGCAAATTGGTGTCGACTCTGTGAACATAAATCGCAAGTTGTGTCGAGCCCATGGCACTGGTCGCCTCACCCAAAGCAACTGGGAATACAATGGACTTGCTGGTATTATCAGTTAACTGCCTGTAGACATCCACTAACATGACAGCTACGTGTTGAGTGACTGTGACAAAAAATTAATTTCGCAAAATTTCTGTATCTTCAAAGGTGTAAGTAGTTCCGGTATCTCAATAATACACACTTTGATGAGCTCACCATTGCTGAAAGGCAAATTTGATCTCATAATGTGAAGTGCTATTTTGTAGTTTGCTTTTAAAGATGGGCCTTTACTGATGGTTAGCACCTAAAAATTAGAAACAAGCAATGAATTATAAATACGTTGCATTTATACAAGTAAATACATACAAATACAAACAGCAGAAACACAATGTTTTGCGTGGGGTACTCACGTTGGGATTGGTTTGCTTTACAGCACTGCATCTTTTTAGATCTGTGAACTTGTTTGTTAATTCATCACCAACTAAATCTTTAAATCCTCTCTGTATTGTGTAGCAATATGCCACTCTATAGACAATATATGGAGTCCAGCAATTAGGCAACTGCATAATACATTGAAAATTCTCATCCTTCTTTCTCAAAATAAATGTGACTGCCATTCATATTTAAAGCCTTGTGACAAAAAGTGGCTAGACTCCTCTTTTTGAGAGTTATGTTCCATTGCAACAGCAGCTTTCCTTTTGAACTTAATTTGTACCATGAGCAGACAATGAAGAAGAAACAGCACTGCTACTAAAGTTCGGCTGAACTGAATTAAGTTGTGACGAATGAAATATACTTGAAAAAGAAAAAAAATGTGGTACATTGCACTGCTAAATGAAATATCATGTCATACAGAGTAGTTGCAAGAGAGGCTAAGATGGAATTAATGAAGCTGGTATGTATCCAGTGGTGACAAGGCAGGCCTAGTCCTGGGATGCACGCATGAGATTTAGCACGCTGTGGGCAACCGTGCACTAAACGATTTTCTGTAAAAGTCAATAGCTGTAAGTGTAATCCACATTAAACTGAGTGAGTTTTTAATATCAGGTACGGTATTACATGTTTATGTATATGAGAAAAACCTGCCTTTGATGACGTTTTAAGTGGTTAAAATGAAACACGCATTGCTTCATTAGCTGCATTCACGTTAACTTCATCAAGAATCTACTTTTACAGCATCTGTTAATACCATGGCCAACCACATTTTGAAAGTGAACTATGTACTTCCACAAGTATCAATACATAAAAAATACGATACAGTTAAGACATTTAATATCTACAACCTTCAGTCTGCCACAATTACAGTATTAATACAACTGATTTAATGAAAATGTTTTTAGAACTGTGATTCTTACTCTCCTCTGGAGCATGTCACAATGCACACCCAAAAATAAAACTTTTGGCAAATGACAGACATGACACTCCCTTTGAAAGTTGACGCTAACACATGAAAAGCGTCCTTTTCTCAATTTGCTGTGTTAGATTGTTCAAGTGCACTGATGAAACATTTTTATAAGTTAAACCTTTCCTTTCGAAAGATACACAAAGAAACAGAAGTGAAATATACTTACAAGGTGAGGCCTCGATGTTTATAGATTTACCTCAAACTTTGTACACCTTTAGTAGGCCATTAAAATGACATAATGTGCAAGTAGTGAGGTGCACTACTCTGGCAATTCCGAGAAAATCGCAAGAAAAAATTTTCGCATCCGTTATGTATCTGATGTAGATGTGCAAAGGTACATATTGTATAAAGTCATTGCCGACAAGTGGTCAGCGTTTGCACTTTGCAAGAGAATCGTAGGTGAGGCGACAGCTTGAATCCCGCAAACACTTATTTTTTGATCTATATTTTTTTCATCACTGGTCAAATAAGTTAATTTATATGACATTTGACCTGTAATATAACAGGGAGGAAAAAAAAAAAAAACGAAAAAAAAAGAACCACTTGCATTTCCATTAAGTTGTTGTGAATTTCACATGTTATTTGACTATTTACTATTTGTAATTAAATTTTCAACGATGAGGGACAGGCCTGGAAAGCCCTAGTCAGATCTCCATAAATAATGATGTGAATGACATTCACAATCAGTAATATAGTAAATCACACTGTGCCAGACCACAAGAGTAATGTACAACTACGCATTGGATGTGCTCCTGACCCCACGCGTTGCGGGATGGTATTTGTCATACAGACATGGAAAACATAAACTGGAACTAGAAGCAAATGCTATGTAAATACATGTGTTTCTTTTTTTCATTATATTACCTCTCAAATGTCATATACATTAAATAATATAACCAGTGATGAAAAAACATGAATTAAAAAATAAGTATTAGTGGCATTCGGACTGTCGCCACACCCACGATTTTCTTGTCTTGTTCGGATTCTATCCACCTGACCATAACGACGACTTATGATCGGCACCTTCACACAGACACATAATAAACAAGTAACACTTCTCTTCCAATTTTCTCGGAATTGCTAGAGTAGTGCACCTTATTACTTGCACATTATGTTGTTTTAATGGCCTACTAAAGGTGTACAAAGTTTGAAGCAAATCTTTCACCCAATGCCATGGCCTCCTCTTGTTAGATTAATGAAAAATTACTAAATTGTTGTATGTAGAAAAGATAATTTGTTTATTACAAAGAAACGTTGGTTGGTTGGTTGTTTGGGGGAAGAGACCAAACAGCGAGGTTATCGGTCTCATAGGATTAGGGAAGGACGGGGAAGGAAGTCAGCCGTGCCCTTTCAAAGGAACCATCCCGGCATTTGCCTGGAGCGATTTAGGGAAATCACAGAAACCCTAAATCAGGATGGCAGGACGCGGGATTGAACTGTTGTCCTTCCGAATGCAAGTCCAGTGTGCTAACCACTGCGCCACCTCGCTCGGTACAAGGAAACATACACGATATAAGCAGCACCCTTAATTTGCTACAAGTCAATGAAAATACATTGGTATGGTCACAAATTTTCCTCCACATGGGTTACCATGAGGTGCACAAATCTCACAATGAAAAAGGAGAGCCTTCAATGGAAAAGAATGTAAGATAGAGACATACAGCTTGTTTGAGTGTATAAGTCATCATATTACACAAAATAGTCACTGAAATTAATGAAAGCTCTTAAGCAAAACATCTGTAAGGTGGCTAGGTGAGTAATTTTGATCCTTGTAGTGCTGCTTTTGATGAAAATTCCTATGGTGTGAAGTTTTTTAAATACTGAACATTATTATTTCCAAATAGCAGTTTTTTGGCTGCGAATTGTACTAACTTTTGAATGTATTTCCTCAGTTTTACAAGAAGTTATTGGTTTTTTGTGGTGAAATATATAACTATTCTTTCCCGTTTCTAATTATCTGATTTTTTTTTGCAATTAATAAAGTATGGTACAAATGACTCTATAGTTTTCAAATAAATAATTTGTCTACCCACATTAGCATATTTTGGATCGAGGTATTGTTAAGCACTTATCTCACACCTCAAGTGTCCTGAGTGTACAACCAATGTGATATCTCAGAATGTGACAAAACTCACTCACAGTGACTGATACTATATACGGTCAGGGTAGTCTCCAAGTTCAGTTTTGGTATTACATAGGTGCATAAGCACAGTTTTAAGGGGAACATTTTCTGATATTATTCAGTTCCACCAATACTGAATGAACTGCACGAGAGTCATCACAAAACACAATGTGACAAAACGGGAGTTGGACATGTGGACACTTACCAATTTTAGATAATGTGCTATCATCAATTTTGCCATCAGAGCACAGCTCATGAAACAATTCATAGCTACAATTTGCAGCATGCTTTTCCTTACTCCTAACAAATTCATCAAATTGATGTCTGTGAGTTACACCCATGTGCAATTGGTAGCACTTTGCTTGTAAAAGGCAGGTTTTTGGATTAGGATCTGAGTGCCACATACACTTTTAAGATCTCACATGCGATCAAAACCATGTATACTCCGCAGAGAGCAGATTTTCACATCATAAAGTGCTAAACTAACGTTTTCAGAACTCAACAAATGAAAACCAATTGTGAACAATACAGACACATTGAATGCAGATTGTGTGTTGTTACTTAACGTAAGGGAACTAACTAATAACTATGAAGTCCACAGGGCTGTCGATTGAAAAATGTGCTCTGTCCTCCCTCTGCCTGAGTTGTCGTTGGATAACAGTATTGAAAGGGCACACTCTACTCTTGTACTTGTTAATGATGGATAGCAAAAATGTGTATGCAACTTCTTCAACAAACACAATATGTCATTAATTGAAGTTCGAATTCCAAAATGCTGTAGACAGAAAACCACTGCTCATAAAAACACAAAATTTGAACAGTATATTATTGATGCAGGAGAAAATGTCAAAGGGGGGGGGGGGGGGGCGAAAATTTTAACAATACATGGTGCTGTAAGCATCTTAATGGAAATGGTGTCAGTTACAAATGACTTTCAATATGACGGCTATGGTTTGAGTTGCACATTACACTACCCGTACTGTTCAATGTAGCATGACTGCACAACTTTGCTAGTCAAGAGTTGTGGCACCGTTAAGTGGGTAAACCCATCCACCATGGCAAGTTTGTACTACACCAGGTGGGAAAAATTGGCTTTTAATTGTCCTCAGACCAAAAAGGCACAAAAAGCAAAGTGACACAGGTTCTTAATTTTACTGGGGCCAAAGACCGTATAAAAAGCAAACTGACATTGGTTTCTAATTGTCGTGGGACTGGCACAAGGTATGTTCAACATGCTGTCCACAGTTTTCCGACACAAGCTAAATTTGAAAAACAGCACGCTCCACAGCAGATCAGAGTGTCTCAGGGGTCAAGTTCACAATGTGTTGTGCAATACATGCCTTCAGTTCAGTTACATTCGTAAATGGAGAGCTGAACACATCTTTCAGATAACACCACAGCCAGAAGTCACACGGATTAAGATGAGGTGATTTGGATGGTGAGGCTATAGGGAAATAACAGCTGATAATTCTAACATTTCCGAAGCACTTCTGCGGCGCCTGCTTCACTGGCCGTGCAATATGTGGAGGAGCACCGTCTTGCATGAAAATAATCCTACCCACACATCCCTGCTGTTGAAGGATTAAAATGACATTGGTGCACATAAGACTCTCATAGCATTTATCAGTGATGGTACACATAGCAGGATCCACAGGACTCATTTCATTGAAAAAATATCTCCTTACAATGAAGAATGCTATCAACCTGCTCAACAGAGTCATCTTTGCAGAATGAAGTGCTATCAGTTGATGTGGGTGCAGATTTTATGCTGCCTACATCCAGCAATTGTGTATTGACATGTTCTTGGAGAAGGAAAGGGGCTTCATCTGTCAACAGAATGTTCCATGGCCATTCACTGCCCACTTCCACGTGAGAAAAAATACCAGAGTGAGCATTTGTCTCCCTGGGAGGTCAACAGGAAGCAACTCGAACATGGGTGATTTCATATGGACAGCAATGCACAATGTTTTGTAGGATTTTAAGCACTGTACATGGAGGCATGTCCAACATTTGGGCAATTCCCCCTGCACTGCATATCTGCACACCATTGCTCAGTCCCTCCTGCACTGTTGTGGCCATATCTTCATCAGGCATCGGATCAACAACTTTCCTCCTTGCATTTCAAAAGAATCTGTCTTTTTGAATTTTATAATCATTTCCTCCAGCACTTAGCAGACATTGGACCAACGCCTATTTTGATACTCTTGAACATCTGGGACTTCTGCAGGGCCACTGGCATACAGTCACTGTTCTTCTAAAACATCTTTACCAGCAGCATGCATTCCTTCATGAAGACAGGCATGTTGGGTGTCTTGGACGGAACAGCTGTGTGCTACGTGTCTGCTAGTGTGCATATTCTGACACTAATGACATCATCTATTTGTACAATTTTCAGTAAGTTATCCTCCCACCCCAGTGATGTTTCCCCCGTGTCAATAATACGCTATTCAAATCTGATGTCCTTCAGAGCAGTGGTTCTCTTTTTGCAGCACTTTGAAATTGGAACTTTAATTCTGGACAACCTGTATCTTCTCAGTCATATTTCACAATGGGTTCGGTTCAGTCCTCCATCACGAAACAGTACTCAACTGTACTGTGTCCCTTTGTGAAGGAGTTAGACACACAGTGTCCAGCTGCACAGGCAAACACATGAAGCAATACTGTCAGTATTTCTCCAAGGTACTGCTGCTGTCTGCTCAGTAGCAATAACACTACAAGCAGATGTAATGCAAAATTAGTAATATAATTTAACATCCAGAAAAATACAGTTTCATAATTATATAAAGAACAAATATTGTAGTGCCTCAAGAATTCTAGAAACACTCAGCCTTCAACTGTCTCGAACACCCGATATTTTAGGTTCGAATGCGGGAGAGCGAGAACATTTCTACCGATCTATCTGCTTCTATGTGCAGGTTGGAAGTTTGTTATTAGAAGACTGTAAGAGGGGCAAGTCAATGATGACAAGTGTTTGCCACCAGCACCACAGAAGGCATGAGGAGCACTCAAGGAATAATTGTGTCATATTCTTTGAGGTGTTAGTGTCTGTGGTGATTGAGAAAAAAAGACTAATGAACAATCAAATATAGATTTTTATGCACATTCATGTATTGGACTTGCTTGAGACTAGAGACTTTTGAATTTTTTCATGTCTTGGCTGTGAACGAAGAAAGACACATGTATGCTATTTGCATATGTGTAAATAAGTCCAACGTGTAAAGAATGAGTTAGCTTGCAGAAATTATTATCTGTGAAAACTGACAATATAAAGTGATTGAACTGAAAAGTATTACATGAGTACAAAAATTATTTCAAGGATAGAGAAGTGTTTTAATAAATTCCTTTAACCAGCTATAGTCTTCGGAGAAGAAGCTTGTGGGAGATCAATGTAGCGGATTACCCAGAGAAGAGGATCGGCTACACACAACGTGCAAGTTAACTGAATTGAGAAATGAATGTGCCTTGCAACCAAATACCACACTGTCTCTTGTCGTTTGAAAAACGTTAGAATATCTAAACTAGAGTCAATGAAAAAGGCATTATTTTCACATAAAGAATTAATAATTTTATTTTGCTGTTAATGACAAATGAGGCATGCTACAAATTATTTATAAGCAGTTGTCAATTTATTGTTATAAACACTAAAACTGAGCAAAAAAGTAATAAAAATTTTAATACTGCTTTTACTGAACAGAAACAGTGTCACAGATATTAAATATGAAAGTAAATACTAAATTTTTAGAATAACCTAAGGTACTGGAAAACAAAAATCCCAAAAGAAGTTAGTCAATCACTGTTTCAGTGCACTGCAAAATTAGATCACAGTCAATCATTTATTCACGGTTACTTCACAACAATGCTAATAGTATTTCAACGACCTGCAACTCATCACAGCCACAACTAATAGCAAAAAAAGTAAAGTCCATGCACTTTCTATTCAATGACACTTCTACCAAGGTTTTCATCAAATACAGGTTAACTTCCAGTAAATAACATTATTGCACTATTAAAAAAAAAATGTAAAGAAAATAAAGCAATGTTCCAGAAAAATTTTAATTCTTCATATCATTTACATCATATCATAAAGATCAGAATGGAAGACATATTACATAATGAATATAGAAATTTAACATTACATAGAATATATACCTAGTATAAGAGATCTAGAGATATTTACACAACATTATTGATAATGGCATCAACCATGTACTGAAGTTATTGCCATTACTGCTGCCGTGCCAACAGCATGCTGAAAGACATTAACATGACGCTAATAATCCTCCGAGACTACACACATGTTGATAGGTTTGCATAAAAATGCCAGAGACAAAAAACATAAATACAACAGTGTCGTATGATTTTCTGTATGTACAGTGAAACTGAGATTTTACATTAGATGTGAGACTGAAAATAGTTCAGAATTAAGTAGAACAACTGATACTACATTGTGGGAGACATGTGAATGATATAATGTTAGAATTCCACAAGTGCAGATGATACTGATACATTCATCCCAATAAAATGTTATGACAAATCTACGGCACATCAAAATACTAGAAAAATTGTATGTAAATAATATAAAAGTGCTAATTACAATAGTAAACAATGAAGCTAGTAAAATTTTTAAAAAGAGATCGCAATAAAATATGACAGGCCTTGAAATGAATGTAAAATTTGTATTTCACTGTATGATGGAGACGATATTTGCACTGATAATTTCCAACAGACAATTTCAACACTGAACTATGATATATACCAGTAAGTTTCACAAATGATGGTATGTGTGTGTCAACATAACCCATCTCCGAGTTTTGCTGATAAAATACTGCAACAAACACGTTTATCAGCTGTAATTATGTGTGAATTTTCTTCTAATATTTTTCTGTGCAAGAAAATATAAAAATATGTTACAAAACTAAATTAGAAAAACACTTATTTAAATGTATGGACACAGACAAAAAGATTACAAATTCGTACAATTGTTTTACGTATTTTATCAAATTATAATTGGTAATTTCCCCCTCTGGGCTGATGTAAGTCGACATGATCGACTGGCTGAAGAAGGTGGTGTCCGCAGAGGAGTACGCACAGGAGTTCGTACACGTCGTAACGAAGGTGTTATTGTACCATTTGTCCTTTGCTGATGGAAGCCCATTTTCGACCGTGAAGCAGAAGAAGTACTTTTGCAAGTTGATGCAGGTGTATGTGGACGTGAAGATGCATCATTACGATCTCTTAGACATCGCCTCTTTAGAGAACTGCGGAGTGTCCTTGCATCAGCAGTATCCAGATGAGACTGCAAAAGAAAGAATGATATTCTTAAGAAATGCTGGAAGTCCTTGCGCACAGGTTCAAAGAAAATTAGTATTAAAGAAAATAAACAAACAAGACTTTATGATGCAGCAATGTTCAACATAAAATCATCACACCATAGTGTTCATTACAATCTCATACAGTACATTGAGCAACAACAAATCAGTATTAATTGGAAAACATGTGCTAAAAGGCACTGAAGTGCTAACTATTTCCCAGAGAGAATTGCCATACATAAGGTTCTAAATGCCAAAATGAATGGAAAAGAAAGTATCTATGGACTCTCAGAATATGCTGTCCTGTACTATCTACGCTTCCATTCTGCTGGGGAGAAAGAATCAACTCAGCAGTAAATTATGGTCCATGATCTATGTGAATTTGAAATCTTGGGTTTGCTTTCACAAATTTACAAGAAAGTAAGAATTCTTAAGGAATGATTACGCTACTGCACAAGCAAACAAAACTAAAAACGACAGGATACATTAACAGCAATGACAAGATTGCAACAGTAATAACAAGGAAGTCAGAAATCACCTGAGACACAACAAATTCTAATGTCATAAAAAAAACCTCACAATTAATAAGTCTAAGCCCATTACAGTGGCAAAGACCCACATAGCAAAATATCCAGCTGTGGGATAGTTCTTGAAATACACATAAGGAGGCAAATTTCTTTGGTTCTTTGTGTTCACACTTCCCTCATCTGCTTCCTAAAGTGATTTGTTGTTGTTTGTGTATAGATTTCCATATAAACATTACATAACTATTTATTATTGCAGAATATTTAATTATTGATTTGCTATGATGTTACTACTTTGTAATAATGTGTAGAATGAAACTGAAATAATGCTGACAATGTAAATCTGCTCCTGTCTACATTCTTCTTAATAGTGCTATTCGCAGACATAACAGGACTTCCAGATACCTGGGAAGCACTTTGAGAGAGAGAGAGAGAGAGAGAGAGAGAGAGAGAGAATGTGTGTGTGTGTGTGTGTGTGTGTGTGTGTGTGTGTGTGTGGAATGCTTCAGTATCAATATAAACAAAATTAGATATTAGTTATAGAAGGTACATTCTACAACTGTTCAACCTAACAGAGTGTGGACCGAATATCGGCTAAATGGCATTATCTTCAAAAAGTGCAACTTTCATGTGGTGTGCTGTGAAGTTCAAGAAAGTTTGCTTACAGTGAACTCATAAAAAATGAAGTTTTAACAATTTTGGGTGTGTATGACAAACTGTGGTACAGTACATCTTTTAAAAGGTTTAGGTCAAACAGTTATAGAAATTGATAAACACTGAAGAATCCTAACCTCCACTCCTCTCCTCTCCCCCCTGCATGCACTGAAGATGAACGCATTGGATGTCCAAAAATGAATATAACCAACGAGACTGTGGAAAATATTTACAGTGCCCTATTCAATGCTTATTATTGGAATGTAAGTGAGGCTGATGTAGCAATGACCTCCGAAGTCATGCACGGAACATTTTACATAAATTTTTTGCATGGCAAAGCATTCATCTTGAGGAGTGTCACATCTATTAACCTTTGACCAAAATATAATTGTATGAATTTTGCTGAAGTGTGTTTAGCCTTTTTTAAACATAATTCCAGTGATATTTTTCCGATATTTTGCAAGAAATTGTATTTGAATACATTACAAAATACCAGAGATGGAGAAGCTTTCAAAGCAGTTCAGTACTGCAAGCGAAAATGGCCCCACCTGCATAGCTACCATTGCTCCAGATTCTCATGGTAGTACATTCACAGACTATCCCTATACAACTGGGTCTTCACAACACAACAAACCTAAGTATGTTATTCAGGCTAAACATGTAAGGGTAAAGCTGTCCTGGGAATGGACTGGTTTGGAGGTGGTATCCTCTTGCTTTTCTCTGATCTTCAAACTGACTTGCACAGGCAGTTATACGAAGAACTATTGTTTAACATTGTCTCTGAAGCAGAGCGCAACTCAGCATTTCCAGTACGCACAAATCATTGGCAGATGTAAAGATATTATAAGTGACAGAAATAATCCAAGGCTCAGCTAGCAATTGATCCACGCACCTTTGGATCTGCAGAGTGACCCCCCACTGAGCCACACTATACATCTAACACATACATCTTGCAAATAAGGAAGTAGACTTCTGTCTTCACTAAACGATTTATGGGTATGATGGAAACCATAAATGTAATCAACATTACTACAGTAATATTTGTTACTTTAAACACTGGTGTCTGGCTTTTCCAGGTGTTTCTGTTATGCACTCCCTTCAGTTACAAATGTACCTGGACTACCAAATTTCGATAACAATTACAGTCCTAAATACAAGAACAAAGCATTACTATTGCATTCAGAGAAAGGAAAGCTGGAGTTGTGTCTTCAGAGATTGACATCATTAGAAATGGAGCACTTGGTTAATTGCACAAGAATGGAGGGAAAAAGCAAACACAGGCTGTTTAGGGTGTAGGCAAAATTAATATCCACATATAAAGACCAATGCTGATTGCATATGCAACACTAATTACTTTATTGAGGGAAAAAATGAATGTATTATGGTCTGAACAATAAATCAATCAGGGAGCAATCAACTCTTTCACAGAACATATCAAACTCAAGTAACTGATCTTTTATTCCCACACAGACATCCCCCCCCCCCCTCCAAAAAAGTGTGGAGCATGCAGAATATAGGAGGATACCTGAAACTAACTTGTCATTTAGCTTTTGTGCAGACAGTTGGTTGTGGCACCAGCGCAATCAGAAGTGTGATCTGCGATTGGTTGCTAGGCGTTGACCCTGTAATTGAGGTCTGCATGAGTGTGTCAGGGTGTTATGTGACCGTGGTAGTCAACATGCTGTCCAAAGATGGCGATATGATGCATGTTGGTTTAACTCTTTCTACAGACACCTTGCTGCATTTGCCATTTTGCAAAACTTCTACCTTTTGGTCTTCATGTCAAAATGCTTGGAAAGGTACAGTGTATGGGGGCTGAAGAAGAGCCAGAACTATAGAAATGTGAAGCACAATGTGGGAAGAGTCCATCAATTCATTGCATGCGAAAATAGAGCATTCTTCATAGTGTGCAGCAAGTGGCCATAAGATGCCTGTAACACATTCTCAAATCTGCCATACTAAATTGGTAGTTGCATGCAGCATGGCAGTAGTGCTGGTGTAAGATAGTCTGCCATGATGCTCATGAGCTGCCCATACACTACTGCAGTCAACAATGCACCAATGCCAGATTTACATGCAGTCCATAGTCCTAAGAGGACCAGAGGAGTCACTTCCATCCAATTCTCTTGGTGACATGTGAAAGTGACCTCTTGACTATTCCACTGCTCGCAGGATGATAATTTGTAGTGTGGTAGGCTTGGAAACTGCACAGTTTAGACAGTTCATTGAAGTGACTGGACTCAAATTGGCTGCACTAGTATGTTGTAATGTGGAGAGAACAGCCAAAGCACGCTAAACAATTTGTGATGAATGTGTTTGAATTCACCTTGGTGGATATGCCTGACTGGTATAGCTATTGCTTGTCTTGTGCATCTGTTAACTGCTGTGAATACACACTTGTAAACATCTGAAGGTGGCAGGCATTTACACGTTATGTCACTGAACCTCGCTGGAGACATAGGTAAGATCCAATGTCTGAATGTATGTGGCATCAAACCTTGCATTACTGGCCTTGAAGGCATGTATGAGCCCAGAACCTGCACAAAACAGTCTGTTAACAATTTAGTCATGGCATTTTACTCTGGATGTGCCAGGTTGTGGACACGGTCAAATGCCACCTTCCGGAACTCTGGTGAAATGTATGGCTGTGGCTTCTATCATGAGAGATCACGGTGTATTTTAAAATTCCCACCTGGCATCTCACCTTGCTTCACTCCCAGTCCTGTAGAATAACCTTTTCGTAAAAGCAGGGTATGCACAGAGTTGATAAGAAAAAATCCAAGGAGTCCCAAACAAATATTTTTTTTTTTATGTATGCAGCATGATCACGTGCACAGAAATTTTTAGTGCCTCATTTGGAAGTGGTGGGGGAAAGATTTAAAAGAATATTTTATTCTACTAAAATTCAATAGTTACTGCTGAAAAGGCACAGTATTTACATATTGCTTATTGATAACTATCCACAATCTGGCAACACTGCTGCTAACCACTTTTCACAACTTTACAAGAGAGGGTGCAGCAGGAAAGAAGTCTCTCAAAGAACTATCTCTTCTGGCTGTAAAGGAGTAGGTGGTGTTATTAGGGCGCTCCGAGTCATTCACAACTGTGCTCGAGCTGAATGACACGCAAAGATTATTTTTGCTTGTTTTGCAATCGTTATAGGGGGGAAAAAAACACAACAACAACAACTGTAGCAATAACACACATATCTGAAGCCATGTAGTCTTTGCATCGTGATAATACACTGCCAGGGATAAAAAGTATAGCCTTCAAGAGCTTTCAAATTCACTCAAGATTTATTGTTGCAATAGTCCATACGGAGCACATGAAATGATTACATTTACAGATCAACAGCACAAGCAGTTCTGAGGTATCAGGTATCAGCCCATGCTGAAA
The DNA here is from genome assembly GCF_023864275.1 of Schistocerca cancellata. Taxonomy (NCBI): domain Eukaryota; kingdom Metazoa; phylum Arthropoda; class Insecta; order Orthoptera; family Acrididae; genus Schistocerca; species Schistocerca cancellata. Next base: position 648,719,674 of record NC_064627.1, read on the forward strand.
CACTGATATTAGTACATGGTGTAGCCTCTGCAGGCATCAATGCAAATGCTGACTCTGGCATTCAGTCGATCACACAGATGGTGAATGCTGTCCCTGCATACATTACGCCATGCCTGCTTGACCTGTTCATGTATTTCTGTAAGAGTTGTCAGTTGACGAGTTGCACGAGTCTGTTCTAGTCTCATCATATCCCACATGTGCTCAATTGGGGACATGTCCAGAGATTGTGCTGGTCAGGGAAGTTGCTACACATCTTGCAAAGCATGCTGAGTTTCAGGAGGGGGCATTATCCTGTTGGAATTAGGCCTGTTGATAAAATATCAATATTTCCCCAGAAAATATCAATATATAAAGGTGACATTTCTTTCAACGTTATATCGAAATGTCGATATCAAAATAGTAATGTCAAGTGCAGATATTTTCATTTTATATTATATTTTTTTCACAATTTTCGGTAGATATCTGGAACTGTTATTTTGAATTCATAGTAGAACTTAATTTTACTTTCACTGTGTGAATAAGCCTTACTACTTTTTGAGCTTTCATCATGTCCAATGTGAAGCAAGTATAGGTAGCCCAAAAGAAGAGGTCTGATGGCACTGGGAGATGGCTGTTTGAATGGAATAGCAAGATTTCAGATGTGAAGAAACAGCACACCAGTTGTGGTAAAAAATAATTTTTAGCCCAACCAGTGTGCTATTTCCTCACATCGGCATTGTTAAAAAACAGTTGCTGCAAATCACTAACAAAAATCTAAATGACAAGATTGGTTTTTGTGGTGGGTTGAAATGTGTGAGGGGAAATGCTGATCTAACTGGAGTTACCAACAGAAACTGCTCTATTTAGCTTCTTCACACAATTTTCCTACATCAGCATGAAAAATGGTTTTTTCAACATGTAGACAATGACTAATTAAGAAAATAAGGTATGAGAGGTTAACTGGAGTGAAAATTACATTACAGTGCACCTTGTACACAGTTGTTAATTAACAACACAACAGTCGACCAAGAAAGTACTGTAATACCAGCTTTTCATCTGCATGAAGTCCCAGTATTAACTCACCAATTTTCAAATTAAATGTTCTTCTTTCAGTTCTTGCTCTAAGGGGGACATGCAGACTGCTAGCTTTTTGATATACAGAATATCTAATATTAAGTCAATACTTAAACATACAACTCTAAAACTGGCAGTATATTTACAATGTGCAGCTGATAGCTTAATAGGCCAATATGTTGATATTTTTTCCTTCGATATATTGATGCTTTCTGTCAATATATCGAAGGCCAATAATGACATTTTTTAAAACATCGATAGATCGGATTCCCGATATTTTTAAAAATATCTACAAGTGTTGTTGCAACAATACACTGCCTTCCTGTTTCAAGAACGGCGAAAGAACTGGTGTAACAACATTCCGCATCTACTGAGTACTGGTTAGCATACCCTCTAGAAACACCAGAGGTGAAAGTCAGTTACAGCTTATTGCACTCCAGACGATAAGGCCTGAGATGGGGCCAGTGTGTATGGGACGAATGCACTCTACAAGGTAGCACTCATATCAACATTGTACATGTGAATAACCATCACTTTGAGTGCGGGCAGAATATGCTTTCATTGCTGAAGACCAGGGCAACCCATTCCATCTTCTAAATGATCCTCTGACGACACCAGTCAAGCCACACATGTTGATGCTGTGGTAAGAATGTAAGACAGCCCAGAGGTGTGTGTATCCGTAGCGCACTGTTAATAAACGGTTTGCAACAATTGTGTTGACACATCTGGGCTCACGAGCCCTATCTGTGCTGTGGCAGCTGCATGATCTGCCATTGCTGTCTTTACAACACGGTGATCCTGGCAGGCGTCTATGCTGCATGGATGTCCAGAGCTTTGTATATGGGTGTGAGAATGTTCTTGTGACCACTGATACCAGCATCAGTGCACAACTGATGCTGCATCTCCAACTTGTGTGGCAGTTCTCTGACAGGACCATGTCACCAATCGAAAGCCCACAATTTGACCTCTTTCAAACTTGTTCAGCTGGTTGTAGGAAGCACGAGTGCGTCTCCATGGCACGGTTGCCTGTTTACTTCACATGCTTGCACCACACTGAACCTTCTGACCATGAGAAATCCCTATTTAAAAGTAGACACAGATGGCTCTCTGGTAGCTATCTCCCAGGTGGCATATGTTGTCATTGGATCACAATTGGTGTCATCTTTCCAGGTGCACTAATTTTTATTCTGGCAATATATATGGAGTTTTTAAGGAGTATTTTGTTCATATAATGAGTTCCAAGCATGCATACAAAATTTTTTTCTCAACCTAGGTATTTTAAGGAGTATAAGGACTCTGTACACAACCTATAAAAGTTGCAATTGTTGACCTGTCACAAGATTGTTGTAGTTCAAAATGTTTACCCAACTAGAAATGTGAGAAAAGTAGTCAGCACCAATGTTCTCTGCACCTTTAATATGACATACATCTGTGGTAAACTGACTGATACATTCAATATGCCCGAGTTGCAGAAAGGAACACTTCTACCGACATCCTGAAAGGGCCTGGTCTGTATAGATTGTCACCGGCTGTACTTCGATTTGAGGACAAAATTGTGTTGCCCTCTCGTGTATCACCAACAGCTTCCAACTATCACTGCATTTCCTTTGCTTTAGATGTATTATGGTACAGGGTGGGCGAGCAGTACTGCCTCTGCTATGCTCACCTGCGGATCACAGAAAGTCCGCTTGAGTACTTGTTTGCCCTTAGTGTTGTGGCCGGACTTGAATGGAAGCTGTTGCCTTAAGGTGATGGCAATAAAAATACACCATGCCAGAAAATATCTCAATTGCTTATAAACCACTGAAGCTCAAGTTAAACACATAATTTCTCTGGTAATGGGCAGATACCATTTGTTGAGATCTGATGGCCAAGGAAGGTTACTTCATTTTTGCCAGTAACACACTCATCTTTGTTCAACACAATGCCAAGTTATATAGTCTCTGTCGTGCTTCATGAACATGCCTGTCACAAATATAAGCATTAGATGAGAATACCACGACGTCATTCAAAGATGCAAAATAAAATGGCAGTCATTGCAAAAATTTATAAATGAAACAGTGTCAAATTTGGGCCATTTTCAGGTCTAAATGACGTGAATAAGATTTTTTTTTTTTTTTTTTTTTTTTTAAATTGAAAGGTGTAATCATTGCTGTCACTAGGCACCATTAGAATTTGATTATAAGCCTTGTGGCACTCCAAAATAGTGAAAACATCTGCACCTGCTAAAGGTACACGTGAATTCTTGGATATTAGGTATGGGATACATATCTGGGACAGTTCTAACATCCCATCTGCAGTAATCACCCTGTAGATGACACAAATCATTCCTCTTTAAGGGCCAGGTCTAGAAGAGGTGCCCATGGACCACTGGAACAAAGTACAATTCCTGACAACCATTTCCCCAGTCTTTAGTTTCTCTTAGGTGTTCTAGTATAAACCTGAGAACACTTTGTGAAGCAGGTGGGCCCTGTGTCATTTGTGTATAATGCATGGTATTGTGCTTAACACCACTTTTGTTTCAACCTATGTGACACTTATGAAAAATCCACAGTATGCACAATATTAGAGTTCTGAAAGACTTTCTCATCATACCAACAACAGAATGACCCTGAGTTCCAGTCACTTTACGACTGTCAATCACCTTTATTAGACATTTGTTCAACAAGTCCACAGTTAGTACAAAAAGTCAAAGGAAAATCAGCAACTAAGATAAGCTGAGCGATGTCAGCAAACACAAAAGTTCACTTGAAATGGGATGCAAAACCTATTTCGGATGTCAGATTTTTTGCAGCCATGAGTGAGAATAGAAATTAGACCTGAAATTTTGACAGGTATATGTAACCACCTTGATGCAGAACAGTACACTGGACTTCGTAGTGACTGAGTTGTCTGAGGAGGTGCTGTACTGCTATAAATGGCCTACTCACCACTGTGCTGCTGACTGAACAGCACGAGACAATGTCCATTTTGTTGGTGGTGCTATCTCTAGGTGCTGTGATCTGTCACACTCAATCCAGATTGCCCTCGCTGATTAAGTAGCCATACGGCTTTGTGCACTTTGCAGCTTGTGATCCAAAATGACAACAGCAAATGTTAGCAGCATGAGCTTGCAACTGTCTGCGATCTTGATTTTGAAGGGCAGAAGAATGTTGCGAATGTGACCTTTTATTAGGGACAGTCAATAGCTGTATCACCTGAAACTGCTTGGCCATCATTTCAACCATGGTACACATATTCCAGAGTTTTTGAAATATGCTTGGTGAGTATCGGAACAAGATGGCTAATTAGTGAGACTCATGTCTTTGAGTGAGCTTGTCGGTTGTCATTTGTAATCAGCTGGAACGTTGGTAGCTGTTGGTGTCACGAGCACCGTAGAAGTCGAATCTCATGTTGCCTACACTCTATAGGCAATTTTAGGAACATTATGTAAAGACTACCCCTTTTGCCCTATCAAAGCTAACTGTGTCTGTGAAGGTGGCTGTTGTTGCCAGATATGAAATAATCAATACCAGAAACCACACTAGTGTCAATCTTAGCATGAAATTGTCACCAAAACTACGATAGGTTTTTGTCACCAAGTTTTTCATGGTCCTGTACTTTTGATCAGGTAGTTTAGTGTAACTAGCAACTAAAGGCATTTTGAGAATTTTTGGGTGCAAAATAATGTTCAAAACTAAAATGGTCGCCCACTGGTCCAGGTTGCCGATTGCCAATGTAAACAGCATCTTCAGTGACCTGTTGATGTGCAAAAATGTGCTCCAGAATATTGAGCCATTTTATTTCATGTAAATGACAGAGTCCACAACTGTAAGTGTAGCACAGATGAACCATGTGAGCTGGCAGATGGAAAGTCTTAACATGGGTGCACAGTTGCAGGGATACCTGATAAATATTATTGCACTTGGTCTGAGGTTGAATTTGCTTGTGGCACTGCTTTGTTGTACATATAAGAGAGCTACAAAACATCCAGTTGTTGCTGGAGGTGTTGACCTCACTGCCGATGGCGAGTAGCAGGTTATGCACATGACAAAATTGCATTATGCGCAACATGGAAAGTAACATGACCACAGCAAAACTGGTCTCCTAAGAATGTCCCAAGAAAAGACCATGATGGTAAAATTACAGAGATTCAATAGGACACAGAGGCTTACTGGCAATTGTTTTTCCCTTGAAACATTCAAGACAAACAGGAAAAGGGGAACTGTCAATGGTACACAGGTACCATATGCCAAAATCTCGTTTGTGGAGTGCAGATGTAGATGATGATCTGACAAAATCAGTTTAGATTGTGGAGAAATGTAGGAACACATGAGACAATATTGATCCTACAACTTATGTAGGAAGATAAGGTGAAGAAAGGTTTATAGCATTTGTGAGTTTTTGTGAAAGCTTTTGACAATGAAGACTGGAATACACTATTTGAAATTCTGAAAATAGTAGTGATACCATATAGGGAGCAAAAGCTTATTTACAACTTATGCAGAAACCCATTGCCATTATAAGAGTTTGAGAACATGAAAAGGAAGCTGTAATTGAGAAGGGAGCGAAACCGGTGCTGCAGCCTATCCCCGGTGTAGAAAGGGAATTAAAGTTCAAGAAGAAGAAGAAGAAGAAGAAGAAGAAGAAGAAGGAGAAGAAGACGAAGAAGACGAAGAAGAACACTGAGGTTTTCCAATGACACCTATTCTGTCAGAGGCAGCAACGGACGTCAAAGAGCAGCTGAAAATAATTAATATTGTCTTCAAAAGAGGTTAAAAGATGAACATCAACTGAAGTAAAACAAGGGTAATGAAATGAAATCGAATTAAAACAGGCGATGCTGAGGGAATTAGATTAGGACTATTTTCTTAAGGCACGAGGGTTATTCAAATATAAACCAGAATATCGCAACACAGTTTGATTGGTTATACGTACAATAGAAATGGAGTGCCACATTTTCCGACACAGCTTCTGTCAACTGAAACCTCTGCTCCATCAGGTAGGAAGTTTCCCGATCTCTCTAAGGAAGGAAGAAGTTGGCTGCCCCAGTAACAAATTGTACATATATTGTTTGAGCACAGTTTTATCTTCAAAATGATGGAATTTCAAGAGGTTGCTAGAGTTTTTATAAGAGAGAACTGACATATGAGGTAAAGCACTGTCATGTAAAAGGAAGAAATTGCAAACCGGTTGCAGGCGCTGTCTGTTGCGATAAGCAGTCTTGGCATCATCCAGCAGCTTGCCAACATTCATCGTCCATTGCCTATGCAGATAGTCAATCAATACCAGAGCATAGATGCCCAGTCATTCCAGCCCGACAAGTCTTGGCCTTGCCCGGTGCACCCTCTCCAACTTTTCTCCACCCTGTACTTGCCCTCTTGTTCTCCGCAGTATAGTGATGGCTCCATGTTTCACAGCATGTAACTGATAGATGTCTTTCCTTAGTCTTTTCTGCCTTTGTGAGAAGAGATGGAAACTATCTTGCTGGGCTAATGCACAGCTTTAATATGTCCTTCACTGATGCTGGTCATCGGTCACTGTGTTTGACTTTTATTTTCAACTTTATCATGACCATTTTAAAACTTCTGAGCCCAATTGAACACTTAGATTTTTCCCAGAATAACATCAACTAATTGTGCTTTTAGTTTCTCTAAATGTCACTCAATTTCACACCTTTGCAGATGAAAAAGCAAATAACAACATATTACGGAACAGATACCAATACCTTTTGTACACTTTCTCCATTCCCCCCACAAGCAATTTCCTGTGCTGCACTGCTCACAACACTGTGTGAGGCAAATGAACAATGTCAGGTCTATATTTGAATGACCCTTGTACTTGCCTAGAGTGCAGTCTTGTACGTGAAACATAGATGATACACAGTTAACACAAGAGAAACATTTGAAATGGTGTACTACAGGGGGCAAAAAAAAAAAAAAAAAAAAAAGCTGAACATGAGATAAGTAGATTGAATAATCAAAAGGTACTGAATCAAATTGGAAATAAGAGAAATTTATGACCAAACTGATTAAAAGAAAGGTTCAGTTGATAAGACACGTCTAGAGATGCCAATAAATTGTTACTTTTTCTAATAGAATTAATTGTGTGGGTGGAGATAAAAATGGTAGAGGGAGACCAAGGTTTAAATACAGTACGTAGGTTCAAATGGATGTAGATTACAGTATTTATGCAGAGATGAAGTTTGTACAGGACAGACTAGGGCTGAGAACACCCACAAACCAGTCTTTGGGCTGAAGACTACAACAGCACTCATGTATGACAATAACAAAAAGAACTTTTGATTGTGGTGTGAGAAAAAATATGCAGGCTAAAAGAACAGTATCCGCACAACAAAGAAGTGGCAGTGTGTTTCCTTCTTACAGACTTACTCACATAATGGGCAGAAGTATATCTCAAGGTCCTCTTACATAAACCTTGAGGCAAAAAACTAGTTCCTGTGGAGATACTGAAAAGTTGACACTACCCATTCATTATACACAGATAGGGGAATCAATATTAGAGTACAGCTTGCAAATATTAATGTGAGTTATGGCCTGACTACACAAGCTTATTGAGGTATTACAATAAAAAAGTGGTTATGTTGGCAGCGATGCATTATAGAAAAAGAACTGTAACTTGTTATCTACAATTAATGGATTTTTGTTTTTATAGCAATACCTTTGCATGCACCATACAACAGAATTTTCATTTAAAAGGGTATTTTTTTATGTCCCAATTTTTGTCAGTAAATACGGCTAATTACCTTTAATGCATTAAACACGTGCAACAATATTTTGATGTCACTACACAACACCTAATTTCCATGCAGGTATCTCGTTAACCACCACCTCAGAGACATGAGTCAGTTTTTACTTCCCACCTTAAGAACTGAAATTTTACCAAGTGTAGAAACCCATGATTATATGTTGTAAAACTATTTCACCTTATTTCAATCTATAATTGCCAATATTTGTGCACTACTTGAATAAAGAGACAGAAGAAATGTCATGGGTTCTCTTACTTCGCAAAATAAAAAGTTTTGAATCAGTAACTGCATTAAGTTTGTTCAAACATGCACTTAATTTGAAGCAGTTCCTTTGACTTTTTCAATATTTGTAAATGGCAGATAATAATTACTTCTCATTGAGCCCCATATGTCATTCAATAGTTTTACATTATGACTAACAATTTTTTTTTTAAATTTTAATGATCGACAATTTCAGTAGATATTTAATTTAATACCACAATTTAAATAACACTGCAATCTATTAGCCTCCCAAATTAATTAAATCATCTTCCTTCTTAAGGTATACATAAACTTGTCTTACACAACAAACCACATAAAAATAAAAGTATTCTTTACTCTCAACACACATTCCCTGAAAGCTGCTGCTGCTCTTATTGTTGTTATTGACATGTTTTGTTGGGTGCAGTAAATAAAATTATTTTTCTGCATTAAGTTACCAAACTTCCATATGTTTATCCCTAGTTCCCTAAACGGCTTCTGCAGGATGTTCTTGAGTTTACATCACATATAACTCTTATTGCACGTTTTTGTGCCCGGGAAACTTTAGCTTGGCTTGATGAATTACCCCAAAAAATAATGCCATATGGCATTAAGAAATGAAAGTAAGCATGGTATGCCAGCTTCTTCATTTTTATATGCCCTATGTCTGATACAATTTGCATTGTGAACAGAGATTTGTTACGACACTTCAGCAGTTCTGTGGTGTGCTCCTCCCAGTTGAATTTATTATCAAGCTGTAATCCCAAGAATTTAACACTGTCCACTTCTTCTATCTGCTTGTCATCGTATGTTAGGCATATACTCGTGGGACACCCCTTACAAGTTCTGAACTGCATGTAGTTTGTTTTTTCAAAGTTTAGTGACAAAGAATTGGCTAGGAACCAGTGATTAATATCCACAAATATTTTATTAGCTGATCTTTCTAAGACTACACTTGATTTGCTATTTATTGCAATGTTTGTATCATCAGCAAACAAAACAAACTTGGCATTTGGTAATGTTACTGATGAAAGGTCATTGATATACACAAGAAAAAGTAATGGCCCTAATATGGAACCTTGTGGGGACCACACATGTAATTAGTTCCCAGCTGGATGACGCCTGATAGCTTAATACATGTCTATTTCCTAATAACACCCTTTGTTTCCTGCCATAGATATAGGTTTTGAACCGTTTTTTGCAGCATTTCCTGTTAGACCATAATATTCTAATTTACTTAAAAGGATATGATTTACACAGTCAAATGCCTTTGACAGATCACAAAATATACAAGTTGCATGAATTTTTTTGTCTAATGAATTAAGTTCATTTTCAATGTAAGTGTAGATAGCCTTCTCAATATCAGAACCCTTTAGAAATCCGAACTGTGACTGACAGTATGTTATTTGTGATAAAATGGTTATAAAGCCGACTGAATATTACCTTTTCTAAAATTTTTGAGAATGCTGGCAAAAGTGAAATTGTACGGAAATTTGATGCTATTACGTTATCTCCATTCTTAAAGAGTGGCTTAACTTCAGTATATTGCAACATTCAGGAAATATTCCACAGATAAATGACTGGTTATGCAGATAGCTTCATATGTTACTTAACTCAGAATCACATTCTTTAATTAACTTTGTTGATATTTCATCACACCCAGTAGACGTTTTCGATTTTAAAGATTTTATGAGGGACATTACTTCTGCTGGGGTAGTGAGGGTCAAATTCATATTATGGGAGTTACTTGAAATGTCTGGTCTGAGGTATTCCATAGCAGCATCTACAGAACTTGACAACCCCATCTTTTCAGTAATAGTTATGAAATGTTTGTTAAAAAGTTCTGCAACACTATACACATCTGTCACCAATGTATCATTTACTGCTAATGCTATCTGTCCCTCTTTATGTCTGGTTCTACTGGTCTCCTCCTTCACTATATCCCATATTGCCTTTATTTTATTATCTGATATGACTATCTTTTCCTTGTAATATATTTGCTTTGATGTCCGTATTACAGTCTAACATTTTGCAGTATTTCTTGGAATGTGCTACAGCATCAACATCAGAACTGTTTCGCATTGAAAGATACAGTCTTCTTTTTGTTTTACAAGATACCTCTATTCCTTGAGTAATCCAATGCTTCTTTGTAGACTTTGCTCTAACCTTGGTTAGTTTTGGGGGAAAACAGTGTTCAAATAAGGTAAGCACTTTATTAAGAAAAGTGTTATATTTTTTATTCATGCTATGAGCACTGTAAACATCACTCCAGTGAATGTCTCTGAGGAGTGTACTAAAAAAAAAAATCAATTTTTGGCTTATTGATTACTCTCTTGAGCTCAGATTTAACAGATTTTATATCCTGTTCAGTATTAACATAAGGAACTGCATATCATGGTCTGAGAGGCCACTGACTTTTGGTTTTGTAATGTAAGTCTGTTCATTGGACTTTTCTATAAAGATATTATCAATGGCTGTTTGTGAGTAACTGGCTACCCTAGTGGGGAACTTAACAGTGGGAATTAAGCTGAATGATAGTGTTACTAACTCAAATAAGTTCTTATTGGGCGAGTCTTTAAGGAAATCTACATTGAAAATCACCAGCAACCACTATTTCTTTGTTTTTAGTTGTTAAATGGGCCAGTACAGCTTCAAGGTAGTTTATCAACAGATTAAAGTTACCTCCAGGTGCTCGATACACACACTTGATATTATGAAGGATTTTTTGTGAAACTACTTCTGTTGCACATGCTACCATATGCTGTTCTGGGCAAAATTTATGAATGTCTATGTTCTTAAATTTATGACAGTTCCTGATGAATGTGGCAACTCCTCCTTTTTCCATTTCTGCTCCACGAAAGTGAGATGCTAACCTAAATCCTGTAACACTTAAAAGTTCTATACCAGTGGTCACATGATGTTCACAGAGGCAGATTATGTCAGCTGGATTTGAGGACTAATTCATCTATGCAGATAATTAATTCATTAATTTTGTTTCTCAGACCTCAAATATTTTGATGCAATAAAGATAGCCGACATTTCACATTGACTGAGTTGAAATTGGGTAGAGTTGAAATTTCTGCTGATTGTTGAAAATTCTTAACTAACACCTGTTTATGCTAACGTAATAAGCTAGAATTACGGTTTTTGGTTTCTTTCTCAAAGTGAAGGTTTGTCTCAATATTAACCCCTCTTAAAACTTTATTTCTTTTTGTCTTCCCTACCCTAAAAAAGGGTATTTTCTGAACCCTAAGACCACTGGTATTTTATCACTCATGACAGTGCCTCCCCTCTTTAACCTTCCTGCTATTTTCCCAGCCAGTTTACCCTTCCCTTTCCTGTTGAGGTGAAGGCCATGCCTAATATGATCCAATATATTGAGAGAATCAACAGTAATCACACCAATGTGTGACCCTACACCCGACATAAGCAGCCTTTCCAACTCCAAATTAACTCTCTTGACAGAAGAGTTCAAATGAGATCGGTCATGGTGCCCAAGAACATATACAAACTCAACACTAGTACGCTTTGATGCTAATGCAATCTTTGCCAGGTCACATTCTATACTGTACCCAGGACCTCTGTCAGTACTATTACCTGGCCCACCCACTATAACCACAGTGTCTTCCTTAGTGAAATCTTTGCAAAATCATCCTAAATCATCTGTCACCTGCTCCAGACCAGCACTAGGTTTAAAAAAATTGGTGACCTAGTATTCTGATCCTAGTTCATCCTGCAAAAGTAGGCCAACACCTCTTCCATGGGAACTACCTAACAACAACAACAACACTTTCTTTCTCTTTACTGATTTCCCTACATTCTTACTTTTCAATTTGCTGCTGAAAGTTTGTTGTGCCCTGTCTACACCTGCAACTTCTTAAGGCTCACCAGCTTCTAACTGAAGCAACAGGTCAAATCTATTTTCCAGATACACCACAAAGGTCTCAGACAAAGTTCTAGGCCTGCTCCTCCTGTTGCCTGCTGCCACTTCCCACCTCTCTTTACCCTTCTCCCTCCTTAACCAGTCAAGATCTCCCCTGGCCTTGTCTAACTCAGCCTCAAGGGCAGCAATTTTCCCCTCCTGTTCTTGTATCTTCCTATCTCTACTACCTATCCTACAAAACCACTGATGAGTCTCATTTACTTCCCCTATTCCCACACCACTACAGTCATCCACAGCACTTGTCACACCAAAGCCCCAACCTAACAATTCTATGTCAAGTCAAGCACTTTTCACTCATGATAAACGTAATAGTTTATCAAGAATAAGTCAGTTAAATTACAGATAAACACGAAAATATGATTCCACAAATTTGGCCTAACTATATGTAATCAAAAACAACAGTGCAAAGTTTCTGAAACAACAACTTTACACTACTTTCCAGAAATGTGAATTAAATAATGAAGAGGTACACTACAGTTAAATTGCTGGAGAGAGCAAAGAACAATTAAAAGAAATTCTATAGATTTGCTGTGGCAAAACGTAAACAGAAAATACGACTGTACGATCTTTTCGCATTTTCTGCTTTATTACATAAAGAAAAATGAAACCTTTTATGGTACGCTTAAAAAGCACATTAATACACCTATTTACCATGTAATCAGTACTAAACTATATGTTATTATAGTCTAAAATGACTTATCTTTACGAGAGCACCAAAACTCTTGCCTGGCTGCAGGGGGTTCTGGACACAAAGACACTAGCTGGGCAGTAGTCAATTTTCTATTGTGTTACGGGGTAGGTGGGCAAAGATTAGCAGACGTTAGAGGCAATGTGATCATCTGAGAACAATGCAGTGCAGAAAGTGTCATAGAAGCTGAAATAAACTGATGTAGTGATGTTTTGAGCAACAAAAAGGGCTAAAGATACATGATAATTACCAGCACATTTTCTAGTATTCTGTCCCCATAAACACATTAGACTGCTACAACCTTACACTTTACTGACTGAAATTGTGAGTAGTTTTTTATAATGGTGAATGTTCCATGTTGCTGAAAATGGATGAATTGACAAATAAGCATGTATTTTCATTGGTATCATTTTGCTAGCATCAACTGATTATGGCGACCTGCCTGCATAACAGATGAGAATCGTACCATAAAATGTTTAGTCTCTATCTTGACAAATTTCTGCCTTCTCCTGTTTTAAACAGGCTTGAAATAAAATACTTGTTTGTGGGTTATTCTACTGCAGAGCAATAACATATTACAGTTTCACTTTAAATACTTTTCTGAACAACAACACTTCTTCAAATTTATCTTTCCAGAATTTTATTATACCAGGATAACACTGATGCCTTAAATGGACTATTACACTTTTGATTCTGCTAAGATACATCCAGTTGCCTTTTCTATCTGTAACTGCTTGCAGTCTGTGACTTATTCCAACCTTGCAAACAAACTCCACACCATGTAACATAAGATGTGTAGAACAATATTACAGCAACTTGAGACATAAAATATCTTAAGCTGCTGAGAAAGTTATATTCATATAACAATTATTTGAACTTTAAATGACTGAAAACAGTTGTCGGTGTGAGCTTTCTTAGGAAAATCTATGTTTTACAAATTTGTGGTTTGCAAGTAAGTTACTTTCTTCCATCTTCCTCATGTTTTATAGCACCCAAAACCGTCTTTCAAAAATTTAAGACAATTCAAAAGGCTAGGGAAAAAAAATTATAAGTATGGAAAACAGAGTAACACAGTACCTTTCACTGAAAAAGGTCTCAACACGCAGAGAGGGAGAGCACTGATGTGTTACCAGATGTGCTGGCCGGAGTGGCCGAGCGGTTCTACATCTACATCTACATCCATACTCCGCAAGCCACCTGACGGTGTATGGCGGAGGGTACCCCGAGTACCTCTATCGGTTCTCCCTTCTATTCCAGTCTCATATTGTTCGTGGAAAGAAGGATTGTCGGTATGCTTCTGTGTGGGCTCGAAGCTCTCCGATTTTATCCTCATGGTCTCTTCGCGAGATATACGTAGGAGGGAGCAATATACTGCTTAACTCTTCGGTGAAGGTATGTTCTCGAAACTTTAACAAAAGCCCATACCGAGCTACTGAGCGTCTCTCCTGCAGAGTCTTACACTGGAGTTTATCTATCATCTCCGTAACGCTTTCGCAATTACTAAATGAACCTGTAACGAAGCGCGCTACTCTCCGTTGGATCTTCTCTATCTCTTCTATCAACCCTATCTGGTACGGATCCCACACTGCTGAGCAGTATTCAAGCAGTGGGCGAACAAGCCTAGTGTAACATTGTTACAACCTCTCGATACACCACAGCATCATCTGCAAAAAGCCTCAGTGAACTTCCAATGTCATCCACAAGGTCATTTATGTATATTGTGAACAGCAACGGTCCTATGACACTACCCTGCAGCACACCTGAAATCACTCTTACTTCGGAAGACTTCTCTCCATTGAGAATGACATGCTGCGTTCTGTTATCTAGGAACTCTTCAATCCAATCACACAATTGGTCTGATAGTCCAATTTTCTTTTTGGTAACTTCTCTCTGATGTCTCAGATCTTCTGTAAGGCTTCTAGGCGCTACAGTCTGGAACCGCGCGACCGCTACAGTCGCAGGTTCGAATCCTGCATGGATGTGTGTGATGTCCTTAGGTTAGTTAGGTTTAAGTAGTTCTAAGTTCTAGGGGACTGATGACCTCAGAAGTTAAGTCCCATACTGCTCAGAGCTATTTTTTTTGTTATCAGATGTGATTCAAACAAACTAAGTGTCAGATCCCACCCAGTAATTACACTAAAGACTGTCATTAATTAATTAAATCATTCATCACTCTAATCTTTACTGTCTTCTTTATTACACTGTCTCAGATGTTTGACACTAATAACAAAGCACTCGTATCTTTGTAGTTAATTTCATACTCACTGGTGAAGTAATGTTTGCTGGCAACTGTTTTAGATGGTTACTTGAGTCAGGTGTAACATTTGTGTTTTTTACACATACATTCAACAGAGAACACATTCACACAGTATGTGGTATACACTGTTTTCCGAGTCTTAGAATAACTTTCACGTAATACAATTGAACTAATTTTGTTGAGGACTTTATATACGATGGAAACTGTATTTTCGAAGTATTCTCTTAATTGTATCGGAAATGCTACCTGTGTGAGAGATATGCGAGTCTGGTTGCTTTTCCATTGGTGTCTGTTTCGTAGGCTATGCTGACTGATGTACGATGGTTGCCCAGAAAGCAATGCTCCCACAAGAAGGCATACAAAACTGGCAAAGGTGGTGTTCACCATCTCCCCTCTACATGGCTTCTTCGACATAACAAGCACATGGAGCAACAATGTTACTATCAGTGTCAAAGAAGGGCCATCATTATATAATCTGTGTACCTCACACAACCGTGGTTTAACAGCCACATGAGGTCTACGTTTCTTAATCAGGTTGCATTCCAAGTCTGACGAGTTTTATTTGCGGAATCAGCATGGATCTCCCAAAAGCCTGACTCATTATACAAGCCATATACTTGCCTTTTAAAGTACCCGCACAACATATGCCTTCACTGGAGGGTACAGTTACTTTGCCTTGGTCTTCTTGTAGCTCTCCCAGTAAGGTGGTTTTCTAAGCACCCTGCTGGTCTCATGGTGGATCTCTTCTGCTGCTTATTCAGGGAGAAGCCACAATTTGTTCCTCAGCACTAATTAAATCTGCTTTGGAGGGAGAGGTGGTTTGTAGTGGGCACGATGTTTAGTTGTTTGTGCAGCACATTCATTCAGTGTTTCATCTATCAGATGCATCTCTGTTAGAGCAGCAACTGCATGGCTGACTATTTCTTACCTAGATTTATTTATCAGAAGACTGAATTTCTGCTTTCTGTCATACAGTGGTCTTCCATCACTGCACCCCCTTCACAGTTTAGTTGGAGGGCAAAACCAAACAACACCTGGGGACTAATGAAGTTATAAAAATGCTAAGTAAAAAGAATGACAACCTGGTATATAAGTTTTTGAGCATGCAGCTATTTATCAATATTTCTGTGATAACAAGATAACATCCACTTATTTTTCACTGAAGTTAAAAATCGTGTCATTTTCAGTATTAGCTGTTATAGAAGTACATAAATGTACAGATGAGTGGAAACAAAATATCTAATATATAGTAAATGTGGAAATTTGCAACATAAAGATAAATCTGAGCAACTCTATCAAACTACAGTGTGCCCTATTTGATAGCTGCCTGTGAAACAGAACATTCTTCAAGTGGGTGAGTGTCAAATGTAGGTTTGTTTTTCTAAGCCTCATATCCCAATTCTTTGTATGAGTAAGGAGTGTGATATCTGGAGAAATGAAGCCTATCTGCATGTAAATAAAACTTTTCTGTTCTACACAGTTTTACAAGGAAAGGAGCCACATCGAGACTTTCCTGAGTACTTATACAGGGTGAGTCAGGAGGAAACCTACATTCTTTGACAGCTGATAGTATTGGTGATTCTGAACAAAAAACTACAAATAAACAAATGCTCTTTTTTTAACAATATGCAACATGAAAATTACGGGAGCCAGTTGCATGTCCTTCACCAGCTCTCAACTGCAAATACAAACAAAGTGGCATTAGTCTATGTAGCGTCATCGTTACCAGCCACTTCACTTCAATGGAGGAATTTCTACTCTTATTTTACACGCGCTCACTCAGGTAAAGAACCATGCAAATTAGCTCAGATCAGCAACGCAGCAGCTGTCTACAAGTGCTGCAAAATACATTGCAGATGATGGTGGACTTTGAACATTTGTGGGAGGATTTGTACACAACTAAACAAAACATCAGATCAGATCAGGTTTCATTTACTGTCAGCTATATTTGTTCTGTTTCCCCACGGTTTTTATTAATTTCCTCAAAAACTTTACAACACGACATATACTCAGATGGCTTTTTTGTTCAGAATCACTAATACTATCACCCCTCACAGCATGTCCCTTTCCTCCATACTTGTCTTGTACAAATGATAACAGTCTTTTGTGTGGTATGTGAGTAACTGGGTCACATGCTGGTTTCTGAACTCCCAACCAGAGGGAAAGAAGGTTCGAGTTTACCGATATTGTAAGAGATGGAGCACTACTTCAGCAGGAGGTAAACAGATGAGTGCAAAGCACGAGATCTCACTGTGTAATTTATCTGGGCATTAATTATGCACAGTGTTAAAATCGCACAAGACACCAAAACTTCAGTTGTTTACGCACAAAAATTAGTCAGTGGAGCCTTTATGATAATTTCTATCCCCATACTGTACGCATTGAAGCACCTAACCAAATATCTAAGTTTTCTCTGACAGCATAATCTGATCTGCTTGTATTCAGACTAAATGAGACTGCAGCGTTGTTGTAGATTATGTAAAGGTATGTGACAGTCATTAGTGCCCATGCTAGTGTAAAGAAAATGATATCATTCCCCAAGTCTGAAGAGAATAATTAAAAATTATGATATCTTAGAAAGGAATACTACAGAATATTACAAAAATGTAAAATAAACTCCAGAATTTTAAATCTAATCAGCTCCTGAATGAACACAGGAGGTTATAAAGTAGTGTGAACACTTGCTTCTTTATTGCCTCAAACATAAGTCAAATTTATAGCACGGCTAATCTTACTCTCTTCACAATATAAAGTACAATGATATGAATAACGGCAAAATGGTATTCTGTTAGCACTGTCTATTGACCAGCACTCATCCTGAAGATGTCTTCAAGCCACAGAGCAGTTCCCAAACTTATGTAAAAGCAACTTCTTATAACGTTACACTTTCAATTGCAAGTTTTGGAGTATCAGCCAACTTAAAACTTAAGAGAAGAGTGCCATTTTCCGCAACTTGTTAAAAACTCTTCTCATATTGTGAAGCTCTAAACTCCTACACTCTTGGCAGACCAATACTCAAGATATTTATATTTAAGATGCTCTTACAGCTTAAAACAATGATACAATGATATCGTAAACTTTTCTGGATTATTGATGAGAAGAAGTGTTACTGACTTGTATGAGTTGGTAGCTTTAACCAAAAGTATATCTTTACTCACTGATTCAAAATACTACATACTTCCAGCAATGTTGCAGGTTTATTCACATAACAGCCACCCATTTCCTCATGTGCAGCTCAATAAGAGGTTGACAGTCACTGTACCTGTCACTACTACTGCTACCACCACAACATACTGTGCTAACAAAGGCCAGCACAAAGTTAGTAATTTCTCAAAACTGTTCTTCCAGTTCCTGGTTTATAGAGAACATTTCACCTCGTCTAGTGTAGCACCTGAAGGGACAGGCAAAACATTTCAAGCTTGTGGTTTTATATTCCAACAGTTGCACTGAACAAAATGATGATATAAAAATGGTACTTGCTTTGAAGAATCTGTGGCAAGAACATGGTATGGAAACAGAAATCAAACGCCATAAATTTCTCGTGTAGGGCATTCTTAAAATGCAACATGCATCTATTCATCATACGACGGGGTAACCACAGTGAAAGAACACAAGAAGAAAAATCCTTTTAAAGCTGTTCAAATGAAACATATTGACTTTTTATCCACCAAGAAATTGGAAGAAACCAATGTAAACTGAAAGTAAACTGTTGCCGGTCACAAAGTGAACTGGCCAGAAATTCAATAGTTGCGGTACGAAAAGAGATGCGAATTTTCACTAAAATACATGCCCAATCTCAATCTTGACATTCAATTCCCTGAAATTAATTTACAAAAAAAGGTAAAGAAAAATTGGCATGACATCTGCCAGAACAATACCATCTCTATATGCTATATATGCAGTTATGGATGCAAAGGAGAATGATATGGATTTGCCACCTTTTATTCCTCCCACCCACATCTCTTTCTTCAAACATATTCCTCATAGCAGGTAAAAAGATGCGGGCTAGTGGAAATCCTTGGGTAACAAGAGATATTGAATTTCGCTGATGAAAGGAGAAAATATAAAAATGCAATAAATGAAGCAGGTGAAAGGGAATACAAATGTCTAAAAAATGACACAGACAGGTAGTGCAAAATGGCTAAGCAAGAATGGCTACAGGACAAATGAAATGATGTAGAGGCTTACATCACTAGGGGTAAGATAGATGCTGCCTTCAGGAAAGTTAGAGAGACCTTGTGAGAAAAGAGAACCACCTGTACGAATATCAAGAGCTCAGATGGAAACCAGTCCTAAGCAAAGAAGGGAAAGCAGAAAGGTGGAAGGCGTATGTAGTGAGGCTGTATAAGAGAGGTGTACTTGAGGGCAATATTATGGAAATGAAAGAGGACACAGATGAAGATAAGAAGGGAGATATGATGCTGTGTGAAGAATTTAACAGAGCACTGAAAGACCTAAGTCAAAACAAGACCCAGGGGTAGACAACATTCCATTAGAGCTACTGATATCCTTGGGAGAGCCAGCCATGACAAAACTCTTCCATCTGGTGAGCAAGATGTATGAGACAGGTGAAATACCCTCAGACTTCAAGAATAATATAGCAATTCCACTCCCAAAGAAAGCAAGTGCTGACAGGTGTGAAAATTACCGAATTATCAGTTTAATAAGCCATGGCTACAAAATACTAACAAGAATTCTTTACAGAAGAACAGAAAAACTAGTAGAAGCTGACCTTGGGGAAGATAAGTTGGGCTCCAGAGACATGTAGGAACACACGGGACAATATTGACTCTACGATTTCTGACAAATTAAGGAAAAGCAAAACTACATTAATAGCATTTGTAGACCTAGATAGAGCTTTTGACAATGTTGACTGGAATACTCCGTTTCAAATTATAAAGGTGGCAGGGGTAAAATATAGGGAGCAAAAGGCTGTTTACAATTTGTACAGACACCAGATGGTAGTTATAAGAGTCTAGGGGCAAGAAAGAGAAGCAGTGATTCAGAGAGTAGGGAGACAGGGTTGTAGCCTATCATTATATTGAGCAGGCAGTTTGGCAACAAAAGAAAAAATTTGGCGTAGGAATTAAAGTCCAGAGAAAAGAAATAAAAACTTTGAAGTTTGCTGATAAAATTGTAATTCTGTCAGAAACAGCAAGGGACATGGAAGAACAGTTGGAGACAAAATGGATAGTGCCTTGAAAGGAGGATATAGGATGAACATCAATAAAAACAAAACGAGGATAATGGAATGTAGTCAAATTAAGGCAGACGCCGAGGGAAATAGATAAGGAAATGAGACACTTAAAGTACTGGATGAGTTTTGCTATTTGGACAGCAAAATAACTGATGATGGTGGAAATAGGGAGGACATAAAATGTACACTGGCAATGGCAAAAAAAAAAAAAAAAAAGGAGGTTCTTTCTGAAAGTATGTGTGTGGAATGCAGCCATGTACGGATGTGAAACATGGACAATAAACAGTTTAGACAAGAAAGGAATGGAAGCTTTTGAAATGTGGTGCTACAGACGAATGCTGAAGATTAGATGAGTAGATCATGCAACTAATGAGGAGGTACTGAACAGAATTGGGAAGAAGAGACACTGTGGTACAACCTGACTAGAAGGCAGGATCGGTTTGTAGGACATATTCTGACGCATCAAGGAATCGTCAATTTAGTACTGGAGAGAAGTGTGGGGGGAGATGAATACAGTAAACAGATTTAGAATTTGCAGTAGTTACTCAGAGGTGAAGATGCTTGCACAGGACAGACTAGCATGGAGAGCTGCATCAAATCAGTTTTTTGACTGAAGACCACACACAACAACATTCCTCAGAGTTGAAATACCTATCAAACAAAGATTTCTCGAAATGACACTGATGCTGAAAACAATGATCAATTGTTCTATGTATGGATATGTAATTGAATGTAATCAAGACAAGAATTGAGAGGGAAACATATGAAATGGGAATGTTATATTGTGTATTAATATTTTTTGCAATAATTTTAAATTGATTATTGAAGGGAGTCCAGAATTTGTTTAAAAACTTATTACAGCCTTAAATGTTTAGTCTGTGTACTCCATTCCACATAAAACATGTGAAGAACAATTTTCTGTTTGCAAATAAATAAAATTCAGGTTTGTAAGGCTCATGCAAATTTTTTATTCCCATATATATCTTTAACCTCCAACATCAAAGAAATATTTGCTCCTGATTTGCACCACACATATTTTGAACGTCTCATATGAAGCCTTCGAGGAGGATAAAATAGCAGTAAATATATTGTCATTGTTATTCTGGTGTATCAGGTATAATTTATGGCCTCTTAAAAAAACATTTTGCCAGATTTTTTAACTCGGTTGCTCTTGCTTTATCAAAAGCACACAGACAAAAGGATTGCAGTGCTGCTTGTACAAGAACTAAAACTGTCCAGTAAACAAGAGTTCAGGATAAAAGTAGATAATATAATCTGTTTTGAGGTCATAATCTGAGCACAGATTCAGCAGGCTTTGTTGATCGTGTTGGAATTTGTTCAGAGACTCAAGCATTTTTAATAGACACTAAATAAGGCCCAATGGCAGTGCAAATTGTCCAGCATCGATATGTCTGGGTCACCACCAGAGTCCACCTGTTCTACACAAAATAGTTTAGATCAGACATTCTTGTGCTATAACACCCTGAACCAGCCTAGCAAACAATTCCATTTTTTATTGCAGACTTGAAAATTAAGTTCACTACAAATCGCTCAGCGTGCCATTGAACTCAAAAAATAATTAAGTTCTGGCTTATAATTCCGAAAAGAAAAACATGCTCTCATTCACCAACACACACACACACACACACACACACACACACACACACACACACACACAGACAGTCATTTTCAGACATACAATGTCTACCTGTTGGTGACTGCAACCAAATATTAAAATGTAGAACAAAGTAATCAGCGTGTGTACGTGCACGTGAGAGAGAGGGAGATCACCTATTTGTAAGTAATAGTTACAAGTATTTATCATACAACATTTGTGCCTCATTGTGAGATATCATTTGCAAAAAGCCTTGTTTCAGTATCTTTAACTATTTATGAAATATGAAAGTTGTTATGACCACAATTCTCAATTCGCAGGGATGGAAAAGAGCACGTCAAGCACCACTGTCCATCAGATATAAAAATAAAGAACTCATGAGCGAAATAAGATAATGTTCAGCTCCCAATTTTAAATAAAATTTTCATATCTTATCTACCCTTCATATACTGCAATGCATAAGCTACAATCAGGCAACGGCCTTGCTGCAGTGGATACACTGGTTCCCGTGAGATCACCGAAGTTAAGCGCTGTCGGGCGTGGCTGTCACTTGGATGGGTGATTATCCAGCCGCCATGTGCTGTTGCCATTTTTCGGGGTGCACTCAGCCTCGTGATGCCAACTGAGGAGCTACTCGACCGAATAGTAGCGGCTCCGGTCAAAGAAAACCATCATAACGACCGGGAGAGCGGTGTGCTGACCACACGCCCCTCCTATCCGCATCCTCAACTGAGGATGACACTGCGGTCGGATGGTCCCGATGGGCCACTTGTGGCCTGAAGACGGAGTGCTTTCATAAGCTACAATCAAACATATGCAAAATTTACGAAATACAATTAGACCTCTGTAAACACTTTAAAATCGGTGCAGTGTTTTATTTCATTTGATGCAGCACAGTAACTATGATGAATAACGAAAAGAAATTCAGTCCCTTATTGAGCAAAGATAGCAGACTGTAAGATGTGCAAAAACCAAAATTTTTCAGCATATAGATCTCTGAAAGCCAGATGACACGTAATTCACAGCTGCTGGAACGCTGTTTCGCAGCACAAGATTCAGTTTTTGGAGAAAAGCACAGCCACAACAAAGTCGCGCTCAGCATTTAATGCAAAGAACACGTCTATAGCAGTAAAAGCGTTAATAGATAAAAAATGAGAGACAGATTGCACCTAGAATTTTAAAAAAGTCCAATTAACAGCAAATAAAACAATATTTTGCCAACAATAGGCAATAGCATTTTCAAGCTCAGTTTTTAAACCTTATCTTGAGAGTCTTCAAAATAAATGACAACCTTCTTACAATGAACTCTTAGAGTCCGAGGTTGCAAAAGACCAATGGTTCTTTACAGCATTTGAAAATCCCACTTGTTGTCTACCATGCAATGACAATACTGGCTGCTAATGGCAACAGGTGGTGGGACTGGAGGTATCCAATGATGAACACAGCAAGAGGCTACGGAGCATAGATGAAATGCTTAGTTGATGAGTAACTTTCAACAGTGCTAAACGGCTAGTGGTGGGGGCACACAGCAAAGCAATGGCAACAGTAAACAAAGCTGACACTGCATTATATCTACAACAGTTGCTGAAGTTGACACTTTGTAGCAAGAAACCCAAGGAATTTTGCAGAATGAGAAGAAGCAGCAGATGAAATACTGGAGTTTCTGCAAGATGAGTCAGTGGAATGTGTGGTGTCGTATATTTTAGACTATGAAGACAATGTACATGAGGAACACAATGACGACAATACGAGCTTAGCAAGTGAAAGTGATACTGAAAGAGGGAGCCATAAATCCCATCTTCAGAGAAACGTATTAAAGGACAATGGTTTTCCAAGGAACGGGTACTAAATGCAACTACACATATGACGTAAATGGAAGTCATCTGCAGCATAAAAACATATTTTAAATAAGTCTGCAGGAATATTATTATGTAGTGCATACAAAAAAACTATGGATAATCAAGGGAGGACAAGGTGCACTTGTTACAAAAACTGGTGTTTGCACGTTTCAGGGATGCTCGATACAATTAACAGGATGTGCACGATAGTGCCCCACCAAGTTATGCACAATAAATTGCGCACGACATTTCAATGATTTCCAGGGAAGCAATGTATGGTTGCGTAACTTCAAAAAGTACTACAGAATTGGAAGACGTAAGATAACGAAATTCCAAACAAAGCGCCAACTTGATAATGCACAGCAAACTGTGGAAATGGCACAAAAATTTGTATCTGAGATAAACTTATCCCATCGTTCAGTAAGGGATTTGTTTTCAACTCCAGCCAATTGGGATTTGAAGAGGAAATGCATATGAAAGAAACCTTAGAAACGAGATCCAAGAGAATTGTATTAAGATCAGCTAATATCAATGCCTTAACGCGTTCATATACAATTATGCTGAATGTTAATTTGGATGGTAAATTGGTTGGGAAATTATTTATTGTGCTGTGAAGAGTTGGAGGTACTCAGCCCCCAATGAGTCCTTCTAGTGTGTGAGACCTTGTAACGATAGTAGATAATATTTATGACAAACAAGAAGTGCAAAAATGGGTATAAGAGAACTACAACTGTAGTACAAGCACTGCTTTTGGCCACCAGCTGATCAAAATAACTTGTTTTTGCTTGATTTGTGGTCTGCATATAAAAATCAGACTCCTTTACAGCAAACTAATCCTCCTGAAAAGTGGGCGACACAGCAGTTGACACCAACTGGAACCACTGCACAAAGACAGTCTCTGGGGGTTTGTTTTCACCATGCCTACAAAGCAATATCACACTATCTGCAGCTACATATTAAAGGATAGTCATGAAAATAATTTCCGACAATATAATGCAATTAGATAGACAAAAAATTTATTCATCAAGGGGTGGCAGAAGAACACACATATAAGACAATGTTTTACTTATGTAAGCTTTTGGAGCCCAGGGCTCCTTGTTCTGGCAGAAGAGGAAGGAAGATGGTAATGGGGATCACCCTGTGGCTAAACATGCCTTGGTGCACGGCCAGCACATCTTGGCGCAGTGTTACACCGTCCGGGTTATCTGGATACTTCCCACTAACACCAACCTATCCAAACTATGGAGATGGGAACTTGCTCTTAAATATATCCTCTCTTCCCGTTATCCACCAGGCCTCAATCTCCGCTAATTTCAAGTTGCCGCCACTCATATCTCACCTGTCATCCAACAACATCTTTGCCTCTGCACTTCTGCCTCAACTGACATCTCTGCCCAAACTCTTTGTCTTTACGTATGTCTGCCTGCCTGTGTGTGTGTGTGTGTGTGTGTGTGTGTGTGTGTGTGTGCGCGCGCGTGCGAGCGAGTGTATACCCGTCCTTTTTTCCCCCTAAGGGAGGTCTTTCCGCTCCCGGGACTGGAATGACTCTTTACCCTCTCCCTTAAAAACCACATCCTTTCGTCTTTCCCTCTCCTTCCCTCTTTCCTGATGAGGCAACAGTTTGTTGCGAAAGCTTGAATTTTGTGTGTATGTTTGTGTTCGTTTGTGTGTCTGTCGACCTGCCAACACTTTCATTTGGTAAGTCACATCATCTTCGTTTTTAGGTATATGTAATTAGTTATTTACAGTGAGTCCACTATTGGCACAGCTGGTCAGCTATTTTTCCAGTAACGCAGGTCATAGCTCTATCACCATGCTCAATGGAAGACAGACCTGGTGACTGTAGAAGACAGGGGGTTTATAAACATCTAGGAGAATGCAATGTGTACTGTAAGAAGCAAATGCACGGGTACTGCATTGTGAAGAGATTCCTGCACTGTGCTGCAGTTAGAATTGTGAACAGTGATGACTACGCCCACGATGTGACAATCTCAGTTTCAGTCTGCGTAGTGTTGCTATCCAGAATCAAATGGCACATGTATGTTTCTTGAACCACTAACATCAATAATGATACGCAGCTGACTCTTCAAGTGTCAGGCAAATCTTTAGAATGCCTCAGATATTCATTAATTCAGTGAGGTGCTTGAAACAACAGCCCACGTGTTGGGCGATTAAAGTTGTTTTTGGTTAAATGGCTTCAATTACTGGATTTATTGCTGCTTTTGTTGTTCCTGCATCAATCTTTGAGAGCTGTAATTTTTATTTACTAAGCAGTTTCTGTGATAAAGTTCAACAATGATATCTGTCAAGTGCATTATAAATAAAGCACATTTTAACGTTTGTGTTTGGACTATGTACTAGATAACAAATTTAACAACAATACTAAGAAATGAAAACAAAATGACAAATCCTACACAATCAGCTTAGTACTCAAAATATTCTACATAAAAAGTAACAACCAAAAGTAGTTTTTGAATGGTCTTATGATCTATAACAATGAAGGATTTTACAGCTGTACAAGCAGTACATATTGTGATTTAAGTAGTGCTTTGAAGTTTTGAAGAATTGTACATGATAAAATATAAAATATCATCATCTAACAATTCTGAATCTTTCAATAGCAAATGATAAATAACAAATAAAATTTAGATAACATTTATAACTTTACTGCAGTAAGCCTACATAAATAATTAGAAATTTTGGCAAAAAGTCTCACAAAACCAGCACTGTGCAGTTCCAGAAGGTTTTGAGTTTTATAGCAAACTGAACCCAGTACAGTTATAAGGAAGAAATTCACAAATGATTGCAGTAAAATTTCAGAGTTATGTAATTGTTTGTCACAATGATTCACAAAAACAAATTTTCCATATCATGCTTCATGAACACATTATAACATAACCTATAGAGATATGATTGCAATGAATGTTTTAGTGCTTTTCAGGTTGTGACATAACAAGCTCCTGTCTTTTGTTAATTCAAGAATTGGATATTCCAAATAGAAAATAGAAAGTATAATATTATAGAGGAAAACACTTCTACTGCTCTGCAAAAATTTGCAGAACATTAGGTAGTGTTCTCCTCTTTAATATTATCACCATGTTCTGCCAAGCACCGATGGAAAATTCAGTAAATGTTCTAGAAAGTATAGTTTAGGAATAAGTGCAAAAGTAAAAAATCATCTAGTTTCATCAGTAATGTATATCCTTTCCCCACTTTACCATTAGCTGGAAATATAAAAAACACAATTGCCTCCATTGGACTACTTACTACATCCAGTACTGACGAATGAGATTTTATTACATTTGCATTTGGAGCACCCTGCTTTACAGTGCATTGGCTATTTATGGGGAGTTCACAGTTTTTTATTTTCTATTTATTATTTATATTTTATTATAAATGACCACAATGTTACATTATTGTTGCAAATTTTCTTTGCATCTCTCGATTTAGAAATTACTGTCACATAACTCAAAGAAGAGAAGAATGGAAAAAGAAAGGTAGCATGTTCCTGAAATAAACTGCTTTCAACTGTATATGAATTTTTACAGGAACACAACTGGTTTCACAATCAGGGCTTAAATGTTTTACTGAAGTGCGAGTATTTCGTATTAGCTGTCATCAGCAGAGTTTATTAGGAAAGCTTTTTCTTTAAAAAAAAAAAAAAAAAAACAATGACGACTGTACAGGCTTGTAGATGTACACTTGAAGATGTGATTTGAAAGCATATATACTTATATATAATACATAAACAATTACACACAGTTCACAATGAAGTGATAGGATATATGATACGATGCAGAAGCAACCCGCATCAGCAGAGCATATAGAAACATAATGGAAGCAACTTAACTGGTTCACACTGGGATGACAATGACACGACACTGATCCCTATCTCTATCAAATCACCTAATGCAAACAAAGAATGCTGGTCGCGTCGAGCAACTTGTATTGTATGATACGTGGGAAGTGAAATTTTAAGTCATCCGATTTGGGGAGCAACTACAACTACAAAAACAATGATGCTTTGGGAGTCATGCATGTTCTCCACTACATAGCCTCACTCATTTGATTTTGAAGAAAATATTCTTGTCGTCACACATTACAGCTTGAGAATGAATTGGTATGTTTTTTGTTGTTACCCATAGTTACTGTGATACTTCAAAGTGAAGAACAGCACTGTGCATATTTTGAGAAGTTTGCACTGGAAAATGTAGTCAATGGCCAGTTCATGTTTGGTGCATTTTATGGCTTATATTACTGTGTGAGAAATGTAGCGAACATGTTTAAATTGTTTTTAATGCTGGAAGGAAAGCTTTACCTCTTTCCGTTTTGAGTAAATACATTATACTTTCTGGCATTCGGGTGCGATAAGCCATGATGCGCCACACTCGATGCTATGACCACGCGCCACCCTGTGTGTTGTTGCCAATACAGGCCGAAGCAGTCACTTGCATGTGTGCTTTCAAGTTGGGAAGATGTCTTGACCTGTGCCTTTCTTTCGATGGTGCTTATAGTCATGTGTCATTCACACATGAGGACTGTTCAAAGATGGTACCTTCTGTTCAGCGTTTTTAACTCGTAATATTTGCAGTTGTAGTTTCTTAGACATGTGACAAAACCTATGGTTTTGGTCAGTGATTGTAAAATGATAATTGTATTCTAAAAATTACAGCATTCAAAACTGAAATAGAGGAGCCCCTAATTAAGGTTATGGAAATGTTAATTGCAAGTATACAAATTGAGCAACCCTAGTTTCAGTACCTTTAAACATACAGCTTCGAATAAAAGTTGTCTACATCTGCCATGACGAAAAGATGAGGCTACTGTTCAAATTTACTAACTGGAAGCCACAGTGGCATAAAAATTGTTGTAAATGTTCGTAGTATAAGCCAAGTCTATAAAATTGTCAGGCATGTATTTTCTTGTATTGCCTTCATTTCCTGAATACATTTGCCACAAACACTGGAAAAACATAGGCACTACTTTTGGAACGTCATTGAAACTTCCAAAAATCATGACTGGGAAAAGTCAAGAAACTGTATTATTTGCCCCCCCCCCCCCCCCCCCACCTCATTTCTTTTCCGTACATAGTGGGAGCTTCCTCTTCTAAAAATGAAGACTGCATGCCAATTTCAAGTGCAGCGCTGTCTGCTCAGACCCCCAGGAAGCGGAAAATTGTCAGACTTCAGAAGAGACCAGTAATGTGGTTGAATGTGGCATGGTACTACAACCACCTCCCCCAAAAAGAAAAGCTGGAGCCAGCAAGAGTAATGCTACAAACGCATTTGCCAACCATTGGGAAATTAAAAAAACTCAATTAGATGAATAGATACCACGTGTCATCAGCTGATGACGTTGGCTTTATGTTTCTTGAGTCCATGCTCCCAGACTTCAAGAAACTTAGTGCCAGGCATAGAAGAGTTCTAAAGGCGAAGTTCATGTTGCTACTGAATGAGCTGTACAAAACCAAGGAGGAGATTTCTGAATTTTCCTCATTGTCATGGGATTTTCCATTTCTAAGACACTGTCTACCTTTACACAGAACTCACTATCTTATGCTGAAACAATGAGGCAAACATCTAACTTCAGATATGGTAATGTTCCTTATAAAGCTGTGTGAATCTGAATCGCATTCTACCGTAACATACTGAAGAGTTGCAGCTTTTCAAACTGTATTCAATTTTTATACACATACTTCACTTAATAAAGTATCACACTACGTGATTTTATTACAAATGAACTTGTCATGGTGACACTTTTAACATAATTCACACACTTTCACCAACTTACTTTATTGTAATGAGTACCGTATTTACTCGAATCTAAGCCGCACTTTTTTTCCGGATTTTGCAATCCAAAAAACCGCCTGCGGCTTAGAATTGAGTGCAAAGCAAGCGGAAGTTCTGATAAATGTTGGTAGGTGCCGCCACAACTAACTTCTGCCGTCGAATATATGTAGCGCAACACAGGCATGTTTTGCAGGCACAAAGATAAATACCGGCGCCAAAACCTCTGCGTCAGTATATAAAAAAAAAAAAAAAAAAATTGGAAGGCGAGCTTTTTTCTCCGCCCCGAGTTTCGACCACTGCATTTTCATAAATTATCCAACGAAGTAAATACAAATTCCGTATTGTTCATCTTCGAATGTAGCAGGATTCCAATGTACTACGAAAATCCGACTGACAAGACTTTGGGAGGTTTGTCAATATGGCCAACTCTACGTTCTGAATTTTTCCATACCTGTGAGAAGAGATGATTGCTAATAGGAACTTTTATGAATTGTGAATCACATGCAGTATTCTCTTATAAGAATAATACGAATATAAACATTTTGCCATGTATTGTTTCGTGTTTGCTGCTATCTCACTTAAATCCTGTCTGCCTAATTAACTACGAAACTAGAGTGAGACAACAGCATACGTGTAAGAATATACATATCATGTCATGTTTATATTCGTATTATTCTTATGCCTGATAGTGATACAGTCAGAAATGAAGCACGGTAGTTGACTAGATTTTTAAATCTAAGATGACTAATTTCTGTGCAGAATGTAATGTGCTAAAGAGGCGCCTGCAAAGATTTTCAAACGGAGAAAAATTTTCGCTAAACTCTCCTTCAGAACATCATCTATCATACGCAGTCTATTATTTGGTTCTTGTTGATCATTATCAAAGAAAGCAGCAGTGTAAGTAACAACAAATAGCAGTCTCTTGCCGTTGTTTCGGTTATCAGACAATTCCTCTCTTTTTTTATTTTTTATTGTAAGCCGCGGTAGCGCGCACAAAAGCAAGCCATGCCGCGACAAACAATGCATGACTCAGTACAGTAATGCACTTTCAGCTCAGAGTGACGTAAACACCTATAACAAAGAAAACGGCACTTATCAGATCAAAGAAAAATATGCAATCAAGTCAAAGCCAGACGAAGCACGTGAAAAAGGAAGGGTACCCGTATAAATACGGACGGAGCGCCTGACGCATAGCAATGGCTACCTGGTTAAGCTTAACTGCTAAGCTTACGACTCTAACCAAACTACTGTAGCTGTATCGTCATTCATTCGACCTAAATTGTGTCCCATATTACAATGGACCAACTTTGTTTCGATTTGGAGGTGCGGCCTAAAACTTTTCTCTCCTCTTGAATTTCGAGTCTCAAATTTCAGGTGCGGCGTAGATTCGGGAAATTTTTTTTTTTTTCATTGCTTTCGAGTCTCATTTTTCAGGTGCGGCTTAGATTCGAGTAAATACGGTAGCTTCGCAGCAGGAGAAATAGCAAGTTGAAAATTTGTGTCCTGCTTTGTCAAAGTAGCTGATACTAGTTGCTCCAAAATGTGGAAACTGATGTCTGCATTCAGTCTGCACAATTTGTGTAATATGTGTTCATGTCAACAGAACTCACAAGAAACCACAGCCGAACTGTCTGATATTTTGATTACTGTATGAGTGCACCCAGTGCTTCCTCTAGTTTGTTCTTTAAATATTGATAAGCCAAGAAGACTTCCTCTTCAGAAGAGCTCATCATTGTAACCAAGCCAGAAGCGTGGTTCAGGCTGTCTCGTTATTTGTCGTAACTCAGGTCGCATCACATATTTTATTGCATTTTGTATCACCTCACTGGGTATGCCTGTGTCGCATTGATAATTGTTGCATTGTGCAACCTTTATCACAACAAATCATATAGCATATTGTATTGCTTCAGTGTGAGCATTAAGCCAATAGCCGAACTGGTGGCTTCATAAATACTGGCATGAGTCCTAACAGTACACCATCTTGACATAATGGAGACCAAAATAGATAAACGGGTGGACAAAATATAACACACATACTGTTTCATAAGAGTCATAAGCCAATTGTGAAGTGAAGTAAGAACATTCATATAAAAACTAGGATTTCCTGCAGTTTGAATTTAGAATACAGAAACACAGCTAGTAGATGGAAGAGGAGGAAGAGGAAGAAAATGAAAAGAATGACCAAGCAACTGGGCAACAAAAACGAATAAATGAGAAACTAATTTTAAAATTAGTGTTTCAAAAGATATTTCATAAAGTGTTAACAGAATAAATCCCCCCCCCCCCCCCAAAAAAAAAAATAAAAATAAAAAGGAGGACTAACCATCGATAACTAAATGAGATGCTCAACATATACAGCAATAGAGGCTTCACTTTTTTTTAATCACACACATGTTAGTGAAGGCCACTATTAAAATGAAAAAGTTTATTTGTATTACTATAACCAAACAAGAAGAATGAAAAATGTCAGTTGTGGATGGAGTTATTGCAGATATCCTAACAGCAATGAAATGCAGATCATTATTTAGCTCATGGCACTCTTAAATCAGTTCTTGTACTGGTATGGAAGAAATTAGCCTTTGTTTGGCCCAGATATCTAAAGTAATAAAATACGGATGCTATTTTGAGACAGTTTGTAAGGGCATGGAACCTAGCTGGTGTAAACTGCTTCCAGTTTGTAATCAGAAAAGTAAATCTACAGAAGATATCAAAGACGTAATAAACAGGCCACACACAGAGGAGGCAACCACCAAATGGGTGTAATGACAGATACAGCCAGCACTTCTGATATTCTCTGGCAGGCTTCCTTTACTCTACCAAGAGGCAAATAGAATAACCAAAATTTCTCTATTTAAGTCACCGAAACAACTAAAGAGGCTTTAAGCATAATTTCATTTATGCGAGAAGAGATTGTGAAATATAGATAGCTGACATGTACCAGGAAGAATGTGGTGATGTGGAAAAGCATTAAATGTTTTTAGTTGCAATATTTCACATACCTGCCAACTTTCAAAAACCGAAATCCAGAAGATCCCGGATCACAAAAATTTAACGCGTGCATGTGTTGGAAGGTGTTCAAACACACCAAGAAAAAGACTACACAGAAAGAGATTACAAATAATGTTAACATATATAATGTGGGCTACATTTTAAGATCACTATTTTCAAACTCTGAATTTAGGTACTTACACAAGTTTCTTGCTGATGAGTGTTCACTTGTTGTCACGTAACATTGGGAACAGTTCACACTCTACACAAAAATGACCTTTTCTGCACTTGATCTTGCAAGCCACAATATGAATGAAACTTGTCAAAACTACTAAATTGAATATTTAATGCTAATCAAGTGAGCCCATTTGGTGTCATATGTCAAGCTCTCGCTCTCAACAGTAGCAGAGTCATCATTCTGATGGGCCACAAATTGGCTCTGAAGCACATTCATTGCATTCCCAGCTAGCTCACTTCCCTTCCTCGGCAGCAATGATGGAAACCTTTCTACAAGAAATTCTACTGAAGAAAACTTTATATCCTCAATTCTGGAAACTTCTGCAACCTTTGCATGCTTCAGTACGTCATCACTAAGGGAAAACTTTATGATATAATCACGTGCAGAGCAGAAGTACGCCCGACATATGAAAATTATGTTTATTTGTCTTTATCATTAAGTTCCTACACCAAATTCATTGTCTGAACGCCATAACTAGATCATCATTGTCTCTGATTCTCAACAAGATGGTACAGAACTTTCTGTAACAGGGAACTCTTTACAATTTCAGGTTTAACAAACCTGGAACGAAGCTGCTGTAATAGGTTCGTCATTAGAACTAACAGCTTATGAATTTGAGGGGAAGCAATCTGAAAGCAGAACTGAGATTCTCAAACACACGAATGACAGCACACAGGAAAGCACAGTACACATTGTTTAAGCCTGAAGAGAGAAACACACAGTTTTTCTTTGCTGGTTTGAATAATGTTGTTGTTCATCAGCACAGGAGTGTCAGATTTTGTGGCAGATGCAAATCTCTAGGAGGGCAACCAATTCTGATGACTCTATAGTCTTCCTCTTTCCATGGTCTTCAGAACCGTCAAGCTCGGTTTTTGGAATTGTAAACAGTGTTAAGCTACTTGATGCACACTGAGCACTAAAATGTACCTCATCTTTAAAGAACCCAACTAATGGATCTCACTGTTCCAACAGTCTCTACAGACACTTTCCTAAGGATAGTCATCTTGTGCAGACAAGTTTTAATATCTTCTTAGTTTCCTTGTTGTGAAGCTCTTGGAACTTCTTAAGGCGTTCCTTCCTTTCACAACTCTTTTCTAAATAATAGAAAATGTCGACTAAAAGTTCATCAATCTTAACAGGCAAACTGCTTGCATCTTTCTCAGCAGCCATGTTAATCAAATGACATGAGCAACCTAGCACAAAGACACATGGCTGTGCTTCCCTTAAAACAGCACCAACCCCATTTTTCTTTCCAATCATGCCTGGACCATTGTCTGAACAGGATGCTCCACAATTTTCAATTGGTATTTTGTAATACTCCAACTGTGAAATTAACACATTTCCAATATTATGACCCATTGAACCATCCACCATGGTTGGGACAGATAGCACTGAAGAAACCATTTTTTCCTGCCTTTTCTCGAAACAGGTGATAACTAAGGGATGAAACATAGCATCACTGTCATTGCACCCATCTATAGCCAAAGTAAATGGTACATGCTGCATGCAACTATTGAGTTCATTTATTGAATCTGTAGCAATTTCTTTCAAAATACGTGAAGTCTTTGTCGACCAAAACCTTAACTTTTTGCGATTTCTGAACCAGGGAACATTTTCTTAAAAAGGGTAGCAGCATGATCAGCAGCAGCTAATGGAATATTATGTTCAATTAAAAATAAAGTGAACAAAAATTCTGCTCCTATTACACCAAGGTCAGCTCCAGGAATGGTAAAAAAAGACAAATTTTCCTACTGCTATCCTTCATTTTTGTATTGGAAACATGTTTAACAGATTTAATATGATTTATTAATTCAGTTCTTCCTCCGCAAGCAATGTTTATATCACACCAATACATGCAACAGAACGCAAACCTTTCCGCAATCGCATAATACATGAAAATTCAGTAGAATATGCATCCCTGAAAGATTGATGATATTGTTGCTTAGTTGAACCCATCAGAAAAACATGAAATCACACAAAAATTCGTCACACAATTGCATGAATACCAGAAGCACAGCAAGCACTGCATATAACCAAGCAGAAACAAATCTTTCCTCCTAACACACAGTCGAAGCACACTACACAAATACTAAATCGGACACCTATTCATCACACAATTGCACAAATACCAAAACTTACAGTGAACACTGAATAAAAGCAAGCATTAACAAAGCTTTCCCCGCAAACAAGCAGTCGAACCACAAAGAGTACGCAGCGATGTGATTATTGATAGAATGTTTGATCGACTTTCGCTGACGGCGTTACAAACACAGAGTTAATGACAAAAGCAAAGCAATATTCTGCAAGAAGGGATTATCCATAATATTGTCGGTCAATTTTCAGTCGAATTTCAAACACTTTCATCTCAGAATAGCAGCTATTATTGAAAGTCAAAACTAAAAACTAAGCTCATCTGGGAAACTTGGCAGGTATAATTTCACGATCCCAGGCCAAGAAGATACACTACACACAGCAAAAAACTGACTAAAGTCATAGCTGGTAGCTCAAGGACCTGGTTAGAAAATGGTAAGGAAGCTCTAGGAGGATACTGAAGGACAACAAACAACAGGGTCAAAGTTGTTTGACAAAATCAAACTTGGAAAGTCCAGGTAGCAATATCACCGATCTAGAAAAAAAAATTGCTAATTACTTTACAAACACATTTAAAGACATGCCCGAGATGCTGGAGTTGGAGGTCATGTGTGCATGATCTGTGCTTACTTGAATGAATCGTATGCATCTCTCTTCTACTGACGAAGGCTGTAGCCGAAAGCTTTATGCAAGTTTCTCTTAACTGTACCTGTCTGCAGTTTAACGTGTCTTCTTGGTGGTAAGTAGCAAACTGCCTTTTCCTACATTTTGATATTCCTACAAGGTCATAGTTTATAGATGTCCTGTATCAAGACACTTTGGGCTTCCGAGAGAAACAAAACTGATACATGGCACAATTTTCATAAACATGTTTTAAGTGTCTGCCTGGTAGTTTTGAATGTAATTATATGGCAATGAATAGCCAAAAACATGTCTCATCTGAAATATTACACATTGCAATAAGGCAATTTCTGACAAAATGCTGTGAGACACAAAGGACTACATGTACACAAGTTGCTATAAAAATTGCAAGAACAGGCAAAACCAGCAACAATGATGACAAGACCCTACAACGTTGTGAAAAAATCCCAAATTATGTATTAAGTACAGACATATAGTTTAAAATACAGGGTGTCCGAAAAGACTTTCCCTGATTACATAAATTGATAGCTCAGGCTAGAAGTAAGATACAAATATGAAACTTGGGTCGAATTGTTTACAACTACCAAAGTTTGTTTTTTTTCTGTTTTAGGTTCGCAGTACGTAAGTAGTGGACGAGGTCCAGTGCCCAAGAAGCCATGTTAACCAATCAGGAGAAGGCACAGTGTGTCTTGTGGTACCATGAGACACGATCACCAACCACAGTGCAGAGACACTTCCAGACAACATTTGGAAGGAATCCACCTGATGTCAAGAGCATTAAAGCCTGGTATGAGAAGTTCAAGAACACAGGGTAGGTTGCTGACGTTCCGAGGTCTGGTCAACCAAGAACCTCAGCAGACAGGGTGGAAGCTGTAAGGCAGTCTTTTTTGCGAAGTCCGAAGAAATCGGTGTGCAGGGCCTCACGTGAATTACAGATGCCAAAAAGCTCTCTCCATGACATTTTACACAAACATTTCTTGTTTCTTGCATACAAAGTGCAAATTGTTCAGGCCTTGTTGCCCAATGACAGTAAACGTCAATATGACTTTGCGGTCGAAATGCTATCACGTATTGAGGACGATGATGGTTATCTCAGATGAATTGCCTTTTCCGACGAAGCGACCTTTTTTGTCAGTGGAGTAGTGAATCGCCATAATGTGCGCATTTGGGGGTTCACAACGCCCTGGCGAGGTCATGGAGTGCACCAGAGGCAGTCCAAAGGTAAATGTTTGGTGCGCACTATTGCACGATCGAATTATCGGGCCATTCTTCTTTGCTGAGGCTACCATCACATCTGCAGTGTATCTGGACATGTTGCAACAGTATGCTGTTCCTCAGCTGCTTCAATATCACCCCAAAGTCTTGTTTCAGCAAGATGGTGCACCACCTCATTGGGGTTTGAACGTCTGTGCCTATCTCGACGTGACCTTTCCTGGGCGATGGATTGGTCGTGATGGGCCAATGGTTTGGCCTCCACGCACTCCTGACATAACCCCATTAGACTTCTTTTTATGGGGTTACATCAAGGACGAGGTCTACCTAACACGTGTACCAGATCTTGAAACCCTGCGGCAACGGATAACCACAGTCGTTGAATCGATCCCTCCAGTGATGTTGGCTAATGTGTGGACGGAAATTGAATATCGCCTAGATGTGCTACGTGCTACCAAGGGTGCTCATGCGGAAGTTTACTGATGTGTGAAAAAAAACTTTGATAGTTCATAAACAATTAGACACCAGTTTTATATTTGTATCTTACTTCTAGCCTGAGTTATCAATTTATGTAATCAGGGAAAAACTTTTCGGATACGCTGTATATCCAAACCTATACACTCTTCTGTTAAAATATAACTGAAATCCTTTGAGGAATGAAGATGAATTCTCATGAGATATCAGAAAACCTGTAAAATTTTTAAATATTTTATGAAGAAATATCTTCCCACAACATCTCGTGCTGACGTACTATTGCTACTTACACTCAGTTCCTAGCTATGGGATTCTTTTCTGAGGATCACAGGTCCAAAATATGGACACAATTTTCAAAACACAGAAAAGAAGTAAGAATAATAACTA
Source organism: Schistocerca cancellata (assembly GCF_023864275.1). Lineage (NCBI taxonomy): Eukaryota > Metazoa > Arthropoda > Insecta > Orthoptera > Acrididae > Schistocerca > Schistocerca cancellata. The sequence goes on from NC_064627.1 coordinate 648,757,074, forward strand.
GATGTAGTAGTTGGGCTTAGTATCAAAAACTATAGAAAAAACTGGGTATCCTTGCGGCACTTTGGTAGTACATCTATCAATCTGTTGTGCATATCCTGGAAAACATTACTATGTATTTCACTAATAGTTCTATACAGGATCATGAAACAAGAGCCAGTTTGGTCCTACAATTACCAAGAAAAAACAAAAAACTTCAAAACAGCATTTTTAACAGGAAATAAAACCATATAATAAACTGCCCAATATGATGAATAAAAATTACTAAAATACATACTAAAAGGCATCAGATAGATTATATAATGGTAAGACAGAGATTTAGGAACCAGGTTTTAAATTGTAAGACATTTCCAGAGGCAGATGTGGACTGACCACAATCTATTGGTTATGACCTGTAGATTAAAACTGAAGAAACTGCAAAAAGGTGGGAATTTAAGGAGATGGGACCTGGATAAACTGAAAGAACCAGAGGTTGTACAGAGTTTCAGGGAGAGCATAAGGGAACAATTGACAGGAATGGGGGAAAGAAATACAGTAGAAGAAGAATGGGTAGCTTTGAGGAATGAAGTAGTGAAGGCAGCAGAGGATCAAGTAGGTAAAAAGATGAGGGCTAGTAGGAATCCTTGGGTAACAGAAGAAATATTGAATTTAATTGATGAAAGGAGAAAATATAAAAATGCAGTAAATAAAGCAGGCAAAAAGGAATACAAACGTCTCAAAAATGAGATCGACAGGAAGTGCAGAATGGCTAAGCAGGGATGGCTAGAGGACAAATGTAAGGATGTAGAGGCTTATCTCACTAGGGGTAAGATAGATACTGCCTACAGGAAAATTAAAGAGACCTTTGGAGATAAGAGAACCACTTGTATGAACGTCAAGAGCTCAGATGGAAACCCAGTTCTAAGCAAAGAAGGGAAAGCTGAAAGGTGGAAGGAGTATATAGAGGGTCTATACAAGGGCGATGTACTTGAGGACAATATTATGGAAATGGAAGAGGATGTAGATGAAGATGAAGATGAAATGGGAGATACAATACTGCTTGAAGAGTTTGACAGAGCACTGAAAGACCTGAGTCGAAACAAGGCCCCCGGAGTAGACAACATTCCATTGGAACTACTGACGGCCTCGGGAGAGCCAGTCCTGAAAAAACTCTACCATATGGTGAGCAAGATGTATGAAACAGGCGAAATACCCTCAGACTTCAAGAAGAATGTAATAATTCCAATCCCAAAGAAAGCAGGTGTTGACAGATGTGAAAATTACCGAACAATCAGTTTAATAAGCCACAGCTGCAAAATACTAACACGAATTCTTTACAGACGAATGGAAAAACTAGTAGAAGCCGAGCTCGGGGAAGATCAGTTTGGATTCCGTAGAAATACTGGAACACGTGAGGCAATACTGACCTTACGACTTATCTTAGAAGAAAGATTAAGGAAAGGCAAACCTACGTTTCTAGCATTTGTAGACTTAGAGAAAGCTTTTGACAATGTTGACTGGAATACTCTCTTTCAAATTCTAAAGGTGGCAGGGGTAAAATACAGGGAGCGAAAGGCTATTTACAATTTGTACAGAAACCAGATGGCAGTTATAAGAGTCGAGGGTCATGAAAGGGAAGCAGTGGTTGGGAAGGGGGTGAGACAGGGTTGTAGCCTCTCCCCGATGTTATTCAATCTGTATATTGAGCAAGCAGTAAAGGAAACAAAAGAAAAATTTGGAGTAGTTATTAAAATCCATGGAGAAGAAATAAAAAGAATGAGATTTTCACTCTGCAGCGGAGTGTGTGCTGATATGAAACTTCCTGGCAGATTAAAACTGTGTGCCCGACCGAGACTCGAACTCGGGACCCTTGCCTTTCGCGGGCAAGCGCTCTACCATCTGAGCTACCGAAGCACGACTCACGCCCGGTACGAACAGCTTTACTTCTGCCAGTATCTCGTCTCCTACCTTCCAAACTTTACAGAAGCTCTCCTGCGAACCTTTCTTTCAGCAGTGCTAGTTCTGCAAGGTTCGCAGGAGAGCTTCTGTAAAGTTTGGAAGGTAGGAGACGAGATACTGGCAGAAGTAAAGCTGTGAGTACCGGGCGTGAGTCGTGCTTCGGTAGCTCAGATGGTAGAGCGCTTGCCCGCGAAAGGCAAGGGTCCCGAGTTCGAGTCTCGGTCGGGCACACAGTTTTAATCTGCCAGGAAGTTTCAAGAAATAAAAACTTTGAGGTTCGCCGATGACATTGTAATTCTGTCAGAGACAGCAAAGGACTTGGAAGAGCAGTTGAACGGAATGGATGGTGTCTTGAAGGGAGGATATAAGATGAACATCAACAAAAGCAAAACGAGGATAATGGAATGTAGTCGAATTAAGTCGGGTGATGCTGAGGGAATTAGATTAGGAAATGAGACACTTAAAGTAGTAAAGGAGTTTTGCTATTTGGGGAGCAAAATAACTGATGATGGTCGAAGTAGAGAGGATATAAAATGTAGACTGGCAATGGCAAGGAAGGCGTTTCTGAAGAAGAGAAGTTTGTTAACATCGAGTATAGATTTAAGTGTCAGGAAGTCATTTCTGAAAGTATTTGTATGGAGTGTAGCCATGTATGGAAGTGAAACATGGACGGTCAATAGTTTGGACAAGAAGAGAATAGAAGCTTTTGAAATGTGGTGCTATAGAAGAATGCTGAAGATTAGATGGGTAGATCACATAACTAATGAGGAGGTATTGAATAGGATTGGGGAGAAGAGAAGTTTGTGGCACAACTTGACCAGAAGAAGGGATCGGTTGGTAGGACATGTTCTGAGGCATCAAGGGATCACCAATTTAGTATTGGAAGGCAGCGTGGAGGGTAAAAATCGTAGGGGGCGACCAAGAGATGAATACACTAAGCAAATTCAGAAGGATGTAGGTTGCAGTAGGTACTGGGAGATGAAGAAGCTTGCACAGGATAGAGTAGCATGGAGAGCTGCATCAAACCAGTCTCAGGACTGAAGACAACAACAACAACAACAACAACAACAACAACAACAAAATACATTTGTTAAAAAAAGCAACTAGTGCATACTAAACAATTAAACATTACTCAGAGGACTCAACAATTAGCTGTGATGAACCAATCTGGGATCTCTCTACTTCCTCTCTTGTCTTGCCATCTGCCTCCTTAAATTCATTTTATTTTCATTTTTGCCTAATTACCTTTAACATGCATGACTGTAACCTGCATTTCCATAAAAGAGAAAGGTTGGCCCTCAGTCTTAAGGAATATAGTGCCGGGTCTAATTTCGTTCTTAATTTTTTGAATGTAATTAATTTCCTAATTTATTTTGATCATTCCTAGTTAATACCTTTGTTATAGGGCGAAATCAATAATCGTTTCATGACAGATTTATTGAAGACTTATAAACAAATATAAATTCTGTACTAAATATAAGAATTAGGAAGACGAACTACTAGGATTTGTCCCAAGACCATCAGTCCATGGCTGTTTTTCAGACAGGAATTATGTATTGGATAAAGTAGCAACAATGCATTAACGTAACAGTGGCATAAGTGCAACACAAATAGGCCATGTGTTAAAACAATGACAATGTGTGTTCAAATTTATTTGAGAAAATGTGTCACATGTACTATATTATTCTGCAAGAACTGTGTGGTAAGGTTTTTACTGCTCACAGGTGTTCAACAGCAAACTATCGGTAACAGTATGCTGATATTTGCCTGCAAACTATTCATGAGGCTTATTAACGTTTACCAATAGTGAACTGGCCATATAACTGTGTAAAATTGGGAGGTTGTGAACAGCGACAGTGAAGAAGTGCGCGACAGTGAAGAAGTGCGCGACAGTGAAGAAGTGCGCGACAGTGAAGAAGTGCGCGACAGTGAAGAACTGTGAAATGCAACTGTGCAACTGTCTGCTACATCATTTACAGTAGTCAGTGTTGAACTTACACTCCCCATTTTTCCAGCCAGTGCAACAATGCAGTGTCAACACTGAGGACTATTAACGAAGAAATAAAGAAGGCAAAATTCACATAGTGGTCAATAATAACAGGGGATAACCACAACAGCCTGACACATTACAAAACATGGTCACAATGTAACATTTTTACAAGAAAATTATCAATATCTATAGTGCGTGATAGCAATGTCTTGTCATTCTCCTGAGCTCAACATCTCACTCGTGATGGGAGATGGTGACTCAGTTTTTCAGGTAGAATGAGGGGAGGACACAGAAGTGTATGGGGCATAGTTGCACATTTTCAGGACTGAAGTCTGTTTCCCAGACGGGCTGCAGTTAGGGCAAGGGGGATAGCAGCAGGTTTGTTGTCCACAAGTAATAAATGGTTGTACTTAGTGTGTGCAGCAATGAAGGTGAAAAACTGTGTGTGTAAATCGAAGGACATTGTAAAATAAAGACCAACCGAATGAGGCAGTGCACTTGTTAACACACTGGCCTAATATTCGGGAGGATGGAGTTTGCTCTGCCTGGTGATAATGATCTAGATTTTCCTCAATGAAACCAGGTAAACGCTAGGATGGTTTCTTTGTCACTCTACAACCACAAGTAGCCAGTCACCGCTCCTATCTGCATAGAAGCAGACTTATAATTCTGTGTGTATATATATATATTTTCAACTATTTATTTTCCTTACAAAGATATGACAAATGCTGTATCATTATGAGATGATCCTTGGATGAATAAATAATAAATAAACTAACTCAAAGATATGAGCCATTTGGTGGGAGTGAAAGAAGATAAAGAAGGGGGTGGAAATTAGGAGGGAAATAGTATTATCCAGGATAAACATTTTCCAACAGTGTGATGCAATAAAGTGAATATCTTGATAAAACAAGGTTTGTACTCAAGAAGTTTAAAATATAAATATCTATGAAACAGAAATTAGAAATATGAAATAGAAATTTTAAAATAAAAGTACTTATAAAATATCAGTCCACTGCATAAAGCAAAATGTACATACACTACCTAATAAGCTGTGGTCTCTTTAGGCTAGTAGTTTACCTTATTACTATAGTTTACACATAGAAGTTATAATAAAATCTGCTAAACGGGTCTGCAGTCTTTAAATATTTACATATCTTACACCCATTTTCTTTGATAAAACCAAAATACAAATTAAAATCAACACTTAAAACAGTACAACACATTACACTACATCCAGTTATAAAGAATCATTGTCTTGCACAGAGTTCTTCTTAATAAGTGACCCCTGAAAAATAATCAGACGTGTCATTGATCTGCACAAACATTATAGCTGTACAAGGGGCAGAAAGGTGCATTTCTTAAGTATTTCTCCATATTTTCCAATACTTACTTGAAATGTAACAGTCCATTAAGACCCACTTAAAACGAACATTTTCCAGTCTAATTCAGGATTGCACATGTAAACAAAATACGTAATTTGTCTAAAAAAAATGTTACTAAACTAATTATTACACTCCAATTACCTTAAAGTATAGAAGCTCTGTAAATGAAGGGAACATTTTCCATGAAGGGAACCTCTAGTAATTAATAAAATACGAAAATCCATTATTGTATTTTCGTATTCGAGAAGTTATACTTCAATAAAATAACTGACACAAACTAATATAGAATTGTACTAGCTGTTCTGGAGCAAACATAAGTTGATATATGTATTTTCAGTTTTTATATGTTAATTTTAATTGTTACTTAGTTAAAAAATCACTTTAAACAATACCGAGGATTGTTATTAAAGTATAAATAGTTACAGCCATATTGGCATAGGGGGTCAGTACCTTGTGTGTCTTTGGCCAGAAAGCATGTAGCTTGCCGAGCATAATTCATTTCAATATTATAAGTATGTTACAACTTATTTCATATCTGTCAAGATGCTTTTATTTACTTTGAGATCGTAATAAAAATTCAGCTGAAACATTATACTGGATTAAAAATTGTTTTTACTTTATAGTTTAAAACCTACATTCGCTGTTTTCCAGGACTTCCGCTGTGACAGATCGCCAGCTACAATGAATATTTTAACTTTAATCAAAATTAATTCATAGTAATGTTTTATACCTCAAAGTCAGCGTATGTTGTAGAAGCAATGCTCTCGTCATGCATGTGCATGACACTTGGTTGGCTTTTCAGGGTGTGAGTAGTACCAGTATTCTGTAGATGAGCATTCTCCGTAAGAGGAAACAGAGTTCGAGTCACCTGCAAAGAAAACATTTAGCAATTCAGTGAGAGTGGGCATTGCCCGCAGGAGAAACATCAGCTGTTGAAATTAAGTTTTTTCAGGACTGCTACAAGTCACAGTCAGTATGTTTTAGCCTAAGTACTGGGTTATTCGTAAGTACCTCCATGGTCCCAGAGGACAGCTGTGCAAAAAATACAAGATGTACAGAAAAATGACACTTCAGTAGGTAGAGCATCTCTCCAAGTTTATAAATCACACTACAGGTATTCTATATGGGCATTGTTTGTAACGCAGTAAATGTCAGTAGGGTAGACATTATTGCCGTACCTGTCCCAACACATCATAGTACAGATCAGTGGCCACATCAGTCATTCTTCCTTACAAGTATTCCAAATTAAGTGCCAGTGGAGACAGGAAGAAATGTCCTTTGACATAAGCCCATAAGGAAAAAATCACGCAGAATTAAATTAGGTGACCGTGGCGACCACTGAACAAAAAAATGAGAAGCACGTTCAATCCAATTTCAGGCAGTCTGGCACCGAGGTAATCAGAAATGTCTGAAAGAAAATGTGGTGGAGCACCATCTTCTTGAAATATGAAGTCTCCACTGTTTTGCTGTAATTGTGGCATAAGCCATTGTTGCAGCATATGCAGGTACACAAAACCAGTTCCAGTTTAAAAGAAAACTATACTCCGCCCGAACAGGCCATGCAGGTCCATGTCGTCCTCAGTTGAGAGGCGTCACTGGATGCGGATATGGAGAGGCATGTGGTCAGCACGCCTCTCTCCTGGCTGTATGTCAGTTTATGAGACCAAGTTACAATTAAAGGCAAAGAAAAATGGTTCACAAGCTTCTGAAGAGGACATGGAACAAAAGATATTAACTTGAGGTGATTCACGAATGTATTCCACAAACTAGAGTGGATGTTCTGTGCCCCAAACTTGCATGTTATGACAGTTACCTTTTCAGACACATGAAATGTGGTTTTGCCACTGAGAATCAACTCGAGTGAAACAGTCTTTCACCAGGAGCCTCTGCAAGACTTTGCAAGAGTCAGAAAAAAGCTTATTGAAGCAAATACAGTACAACTTCAATTATCCAGATGACTTGGGACCAGACCCAACCCGCATAATTGGATAAATCATGGAACAGGTCATTTCTCTAAAAAAAAAATTATTTGTGTATAATACTACTGCAACATTAATTTAATGACTACGATACTATGTTTAGATTTTATGCAGTGTCAGTCCTCAAACATCAATTGGAGTCAGTTGTTTTGCTTTCTACAATACTTTTTGTGCATTTGCTTGATAGTGAGCAGCTGTGTATGGTCACAGTCAGGATACCACTCCACCCATATGGTGCAGTGTCAAGACATTCAAATGCCTCACCAGCTGACAGCCCTGCATCTGGTTCAGCGATAATGTAAGAATCCTGGCTATAAGCTTTTCCTCTCACACTTTGAATGATTTCATCGTCACTGAGAATTTGGAATCCAGGTCCTAAGAATCACATATAAGCCACTCACCTGCATCCTCTGCACTGCAATCAGAATGCCCAGGAGTTTTCAAAAGGGCCTTCCTTATGACCTCAAGTGATATTTCGCCGTCTGCCAATTCTCTTTCTTCCTCATCCCTTTCATGCTGCTTCTTTTCATCTTCACCTTTCTGTGCCTCATTTTTGGTTGAAATTAATTTATTCAAAGTCCTTTTTAGTGTGGTTGTCTTCACCAGATTCCATACTTCTGTGGGCCATAATGTAAGAGCAGTATTTTAAATTGAATTTTCAGTGAGGAGCCACAACGTCTTCTTCATTTTGATCTTTCAAAAGCTTCCTCAGCAATTTTCTTCTGTAACGTCTCTTCATAGTTTCACTAACCTTTTGGTCCACAGTCTTCAGCAAATTTGTTACATTTGGTGGCAGGAAGAGTGTTTTGAAATGTCCCTCTACTCTACCAAGAAAGCTTTCTGTAGGGTGGATGGGTACATTGTCCAGAATTAACATCACCTTTTTGGTATGTTTTTCATATAAAATGTGAAAACTTAACAGTATCATTCGCAAAACAGACGCAGTCATCCAGGTCTTTGACAATTTATATATAATTACTTTTTAAAGCCTGTCTCCCCCCCCCCCCCCCCAAACAACAGAAGGATTATTTTGTGGTTTCCTGTACAGTTAGCACAGTTCAACAAAGTAACACGGTCTTTATTAACCCTATAGCCATGAACACTAGTTTCCCTTATCAAAGCTAAAATTGTTTCACGTAAAGACTTCCAAATACGGCCCGCCTAATTTTTGTTATATAAAATTCAAGGTCACAAGATTTTGTATTTTTCAATAAAATTATCTGCTGCTTTTGTGGATCTGCGCTGCCTTGAAATCCTGTAGCCAGAATTTGCTTGCTTTAAATGAAGACAAACCATCAGTTTTCCTGGTTACAGGTTTGCTTTTTCGCAAACAATCTACCATGAAAAAAGGCTCCTCAATGCCAGCTGCTGCAAAAGCCACCTGAGTACGGCTTTTTCAAGTTCTTTGTTTTCTGCTGTTTTCATAACTTTTCTCAATGAACTCACATCTTCATTCTCAAGGGCATACACAAAGTTAAAAACTAAGGACTTCGTATTTTTGGCTGAAACTGTTGATGTTCACAAGCTAAACATCTCAGATAAATGCTAACCACTCATACCCTTGTCTAATTGTTAGTCTGCCAAAGATAAAACAACTCATTTCCTTTTAGAAGACACATGTCACACAGTACTTTGAAACACAGGCACAAAACAAAAGACCTGGAAGATGGAACTTATAGTAACAACCAGTTTATACATTAAGGTAAGAGATTTTTTTCACTCAAGGGCACTCAATACCATCATAAAAGGTGCTAGGCGCATTTAAAAACAACATATATAATTTGGTAACATTTGTTCTCCTCTGAGGCTTCACTCATGTACCCCCCATAGTAATGTTATCTCCAGAACTGGGGTTCTGTCTAAAAAGACAAGAAGGTGCCATTAGTATTCAGAGTTGCCAGCAGGTGCACACAGCTGGCAGGTCTCTCTGCTGTTGCATTAAGGGAAGTGGTACAATAGTCACCATGTTTACCATCTGTGGTGCTTTAGAAGCCACTGTACGGCCTTTGTGGATACTTGTCTTACTGCAAACTAGCAAAATCGATATACGAGACACGGCTTTACAATTGTGCATGGCCAAATCAACCATATTCCTGTCTTTCAGAGGCTAGATGTGTTGGGGCGCTGAGATTCAGCATGATGTTAAGCATGGTCCTTCTGAACCCAACTACATTACTAAGTAACTATCCTGCAACCTTATGATAATGAAAAGCAACAGAGAGAATTGAAAGCAAATAAGTCTCCGTTCCAGATGGAATCGGAATTTTATTTTACAAAGAATACTCTTTGTCTAAGTTGAATTGTAATAAATTTCCCAAGACAGATAAGCTTCTGTCCATAAGCCAACACTGATTTAGCAAGCATTGCTCATGCAAAACTCTGCTTGCACTTTTCTTGTACAATATGCAAGGCAACAGGCACATTCCATATTCCTAGATTTTCACGAAGTGTTTGACATGGTGTCCTGCTGTAAACAGTTAACAATGGTCTGCACGTACAGACTAAGTCCCCAGATGTACTAGTGGCTCAAAGACATTTTAAGCAGTAGAGCCCAATATGCTGCCCTGGACAGAGAATCTTCTTCAGAGACAAGGCTGTCATCAGCAGCACCTAAAGAAACATGATACGACTGATCTTGTTTTCTGTATGTATGAAGGATCTGATTGATGAGGTGAGCAACAATCTGTGACTGTCTACTAAAAGCAGTGTCGCTGAATGATTGTAGGAGGATACAGGATGACTGACAGAATTTATGTTTGGTGTAATGAATTGCGGCTTGCTATGGATATAGAAGAATGTAAATTCATGCAGAGGAGTAGGAAAAACAATCCTATAATGTTTGAGAACAGTAGTGATGTGCTGCTGACACAGTTATGTTCATTAAATATCTAGACACAAGACTGCTAAGTGATATGAAACAGTAAATGCATGTAATGTTCTTAGTAGGAAGGCAAATGATCGAATTGGGTTTATTGGGCGAATTTTTGAAAAGTGCTGCTCATTCATAAAGGAGATTGCATGTACGACATAAATGCAACACAATTTTGAGTACTGCAACAAAGTTTGGTTATATCAGCAATTCAAAGGTGTGCTGCAAGATTTGATGCCAGTACACTGAATCAACATGCAAGTATTATGGAGATGCTTCGTGAACTCAAATAAGACTTCTTGGGGGGACAAAAACATTCTTTCCACAAACCACTACTGAGCAAATTTAGAGAACCGACATTTATGGTTGACTGCAAAACCATTCTAATGCCACCAATGCACATTTCGCTTAAGGACAGCGAAGGTAATGTAAGAGAAATTAGGGCTTGTACTAGGGATGGCAGTTATCATTGAAACAACCAGTTTTCGATATCACCCCCTCCCCCCTCCCCAATGCTAATTTAGCTCGACTGTTAGAATTGTTCCCAATAACTAAATAACTGGTTTCTGAAATAAGCAACTTTCAATTTTTTGTTCCTATTATTTCCTGGAATAAATGTAGTAATCAAAGATCGAATATTTCTTACTCTCTCAGTTTCAAGATACATAGAATCAAAATATTAAATAGGTAAATAAAACTTAATCTGTCTACCATGCACGGCTATTCCTGAAAAGTGGTAAGTGGTTGAATACTATAAAAATACACCAGTATTCTAATACTGATCTAATTTTTTGAAACACTGCTTAGAAATCACGTTGTAATTAGAGGTCATGTCAGTATTTGGGCATTGTGAATAGTCTGCACTAATTAGTGGGTACTGAGGTTAAGAAGTCAGTTTTTAATGTTGATTTGTCCATTTTCAAGGGCTACAAGCAGATAAGTGCATATTACGCAGACACAAGTGTAGATCAGCTACTTTATTTTTACTTTACATTATGAATGAATAGTCGTTAAGTTTTTAATCTATTACTGTTATCATAATCTCCTTCCTCTTATTATTTCATAATAAAGACAGACAAATCTTTAATCTTTTAAAGCAAATGAAGCATTGCACTTAACTGTTACAGCACTCTGTAAAAATATTTCCAGATTAGAGTTGGTGTCATTCTGCAGTACAACGCATGTCCTGCATCCACAGTGAGAAACTACCATATAGGCCAGGTGGGAGCAAGTCCAGCACACTGCACGTAGACACATACCTTAAGCCACAACACATGGCAATAGGGACATTATTGGCTCAGCAATGATGTACTAATTCTTATCTCATATGTTTGTTGCTTCTTTCTGTACGCATTATTATTCAAACAACACAGATCACTTTTCTCTTTTTCTGTAATAACACAATATTTCAAAATAATCCAAAGTTTACATATAAAAACTACTTACTTTCTAATAAAAGTCTATTTAAAAAAGAATTCTAGCACTGTTGCTATTTCAATTTTTTTTACTCGGTTATTAGTAAAACATAAGAAACACCTACTATAACAGACACCAAAAAAATACTGGTTATTTGGCACTAAAATACTGGTATCTGTTTTAACCGGTTGGTTTATCCCATCCATTGCTCGTATAGAGGCATATAGATAGTGGTTTTTCCCTTACTCTGTCTGAATGGCACCCTCTGTTATGCATCGTATGTTGATTTGCAGAAAATTACATAGATATTCAAACATGTTGTACAGTTAAGTGACTATTTAATAAAATAGACAGAAAAAAAGAGGGATATTTTTATCAGATTTTATATATCTTTCATATGTTGGAAAACTAATTATTGCATGAATCTTTTATTTAATAGATTCGGGAACATCCCTGTCATTCTGAACTCGCTTTCCAACCACAACCCTGTCACAGCAGGTGCCTAATGAATTCAGGTAAGCAGTGCAGGCAACACTGGATTTTTTACTACAATTTTATTGCTACTTTTAGGATAACCACCTTCTCTACAACTGACAACATATTTGCCAGTGGCATTATATCAACTAGAATGAGATAAATACCACCACACAAGGTACAGTGTAATTTATAAAAATGTCTTTCCATCAACAATTAATTTTTCAGATGACTATGAATTTTGGCTACCTTTATGTTTTTGCTTCTGTTTATTATTGGAGTCACTTTTGAACTTGAAGAGCAAGTTGCCACACCAGCTTTCCTTTTGATTGGTGGCCTGAATTCCGTCTCTGCACCCCGTGTTTTCTGAAACATAATACAAGGAGATTTATTAACAGTTAAACATTCTGATTACTTGCAATTTCCATGTAACAATAGCTTACTGAATATTGGACAACAATAAAGAACTTTTGTGCTCACCTACTAAATTACATCCTTAAATTTCAGGTCATATCAATCATGATTACTACACAAAGAACACCACAGTGAGACAAAAATGTCTTTTATAGACATGGGACTAACTATATTGGTTGAAAGATCTCACAGAGGGAAACAGCGAACAACTGGCTGCAATGCACTGACAAGAGAGCCATTCAGCTACAGAAATAATTCTAAAATTGAGGCACTAGACAAGTGAATGGCTAAGATACAGAGAAAACAGAAATGGAAATAACATTTTGTGATCTACGCATAAGTACAAGGTTCAACAAATAAACAGGACAGCTAAGCGAAGTAGTCACAGGATGATGAGAGCAACACTGTGCCATGTTGTACCAAGGTATGCGAAAGAAGAAGCTAGTCACACACGGAGCATGTGTGGAAAATGAACCATCAATATATTTCTCCTTCACAGAGTAGAAATATCCATGTATACGGAACAATATGGTCTTGGTGTTATTGATAAAGTAGGTATGATACGATTTCAAAATTGTTTGCTGAACATTTAAATAGGACTCCACTCTATGAAGAGTTTGCAGAAGAATCTCAACCTCTCTAAAGATTTGTGTTAACAACTGATGAGATGTTACGCAAACGATCCCTGCCCTTCAAGTGAACATATCACACCATATGATTGTGCTGTTTGTTTTGTTGCTGATAGCAATGTGAAAGTAAAGTACCTGACCTTTAACCCCATTTAATCAACAACAGCTGGAAGGATTTTTGGCAGTATCATCATGTACTGAAGCTGCAACACCTTGATATAAATATGTAACAAAGTGTGCAATATTTAGAGTCCATGCTGAAAAGCTGGCACTTGAGAAGCTTCATTGATTTACTGCACATTACATTTTGTAGCCCTTGGCAGTGAAAGTACTTCATGAAGTACCGCATACTTTTGACAGGCTCCTTTGCAAGAAAGTTACAAAAATAGAGTAACAACTCCTCTGCATAATTTTGTTCCAATTGAAATGTTCTACAAAAAAAGCAGCTATCACTTTGCGAGGTACCATCCACCCAATCTACACAATAACCTAGTCCATCCCTATTTCACAACCATCTCAAATCCCTTGGCACATACGTCATACCCCTGTGGAAGCCCCAGATGCAAGATCTGGTAGGGCTAGCTATGGAAACAGTTATGGCACATACCAACTCTGCAGCAGAATGAAATTTTCACTCTGCGGCAGAATATGTGCTGATATGAAACTTCCTGGCAGATTAAAACTGTGTGCTGGAACTAGACTTGAAATCGAGACCTTTGCCTCTCTGAGGCATCCTTTCTTCCAGGAGTGCTATTTCTGCAGTAGAGCTTCTGTGATGTTTGGAAGGTAGGAGATGAGATGCTGGCAGAAGTAATTCTGTGAGGATAGGTAATGAGTTGCGCTTGGGTAGCTCTGTTTACAGAGCACTTCCCCGCAAAAGGCAAAGGTCCCGAGTTTGAGTCTTGGTCTGGTGCACAGTTTTAACCTTCCAACAAGTTTCAGCTCTTGTGCAATTTCTGAACAGCATTTTATGAGGGCACAACATCAAAGAAGTGGCCACCCAAATTTATGGATCCTGCCAAAACGTGGCTACGAGCAGCGTTAACCACTCAGTGGCGGAACAGACTACAGAGCACGACATGCTTTGTTTCAATTCTGCTTCACAATTTGTGCTGTCTGTATTTGACCCCCCCCCCCTTTCAGCACCAGTTATTCCGAGTTAAATAGGTGAAAGGTCGTCTTCCTACACATCCTGCAACCCTCCAGCTTCAATCTCTGCTAGGCCTCTGCCCCAGGACACTAACTTCCCCCATCATGCACCCACACCTTTCCTGCAGTATCCCCCAACCAATCCATTCCACATCATCATTGTATGCTGCATGAACTTGTTGGCGGTGGAGCTGTACCATATTCTTATACTGCCTGCATGCTCCCTCTCCCTTCCAGCTGCTAGACAGCCCTACTCCCTCCACCTGACATAAGCCCTCAGCCCAGTCGAGATACAGGTCCGAAGTGTACAGTCTTGTTGATGTGCTTTTTGACATTTCAAGACCCCCTACTCCATCAGGTCTTTGGATTGTCACACTGACAGTGTTATAGAGTGTTTTTCTATATCTTAACAGGATTGACTAGCTTCAAAACAATTTGGTTCCAACTACAGTATTTAGATAATATAAAAGTTGTTAAAGTGTCTATAAATTATCTTTAAAACTTAAGACTTTAATAACTTTACGTGGACACCAAAGGAGTGTTGGCTGCCATACAATCCTCTGACCTCCCACCACTAGACTTCTTCCTGGGGAGTTTTGTACAGGATCTGATGTACCGAACTGAGGTTAGAGACCTGCAGGACATGATGGCATGCATTCACAATGCATTTAAAAACGTCACCATGCAGATCTTGAACCACATGGGGAGAGAAACAGAACTCCAACTAGACATCTGCACCACAGAGAGTGCATACACTGATGTGTATGAATGAGGAAACAAAACTGTGTGTTTTAGTTTATCACATGTTGCAAACCATGTTTTAATATCTAGTATAGAGTTTTTGAAGTCTAAAGTTGTAAAGATAATTTACAGAAACCCTGCACTTCTGAATCACCCTGAGACTTCTATATCCAAAATATTTATCAAAAATGTTACAAAACATATACATATGTACTGTACTGACTCTTGCAATTTTCTTCTCCTCTTGATGTTTATTCCATTGGTCTTCAATGACAGAGGACAGCTTCTGATCATAGAATAAAAATGGTTCATGGTTTGTTTCTTCGTAACTCTTCACCAGGTGTGAAATTTCCTCTTCTATTTTTGGTAATTCCTGATGAAAAGTTTCAAGTTACACAAAGACAACACAAACATTGTAAGCACAACAATCAAATTCAAAAAGCACTGCATCCAAGTTAATGTAAATCATACATAATTTAGTATGGGATAACACAGTTACTCAAAGTGAGATGAGCAGTAATAATAAAAGTACAATACATGTTTCATCAACTAACAGGACCCAATGAATTGCCTCACAGGTTGGCAACATTGCTCTGTAACAATAAATTAACATCAGTCAGGCTAAAAATGTTGTGTTTATCATGTGCTAAATATGCTGGTAAAGCCAACTGTGCACCCTAACCAGTGACATCTGAAGGATCTGTGCCAGTCCTGGCTGGCTATAGGTAATACAGACTGATTTGTTCCCCTTACACGTTTATTACTTCATTTCAATGTTTACATGATCTTTTTCAAAGTACTGCCCTCCTACTTGAATGCACTTTTTTATAGTCTCTCTGCCAGTCCTTTAACACATGGTACAGGCCATTCTTCGACAGGTCCTTGAGAATTGCCTCACTTTTCTTGAGCATTGCTACAGAGTTCTCGAACTGACTGGCCCGAAACTTTGTCTTTAGTGACAGAAATGAAAAAGGATCAAAGGGTGCAAGATCAAGGATTTAAGGCAGATGTGGTACACACATAATGCTAAATTGAGCCAGAAACTGCACAACTTTATTTGGGATGTGAGGCCGAACAGTGTCATGAAGAAGTTGCCAACCAATCCGAGAAAGTTCTAGTCGTTTCCTTGCAGTGTCCTCAGTTTAGCCAGTAATGAAGTTTAGTATGCTGCTGTAAAAATAGTGTGAGGGGGAACTGCATGCTGGTAAATCATTAACAACAGTAAAAACTGTGATCACCATAACTTTCCCTGCATAGGGTAACAAATTCCGCCGTTTTTGGTGTTGGAGAATCTGGTAATTTCCACACGTTGGCTCGTTTTCCTTCAGAATCATAATGATGCAGCTGTGACTCCTCATCAGTGATAATCGATTCCAGAAATGCACCCTCTCATCAACAAAGAGAGGCAGCACCTCGGGGCTTCCCTCCAACTGCACAGCCTTCTGTTCAGGAGTCAACAGACATGGCACCCCACGGGGACAAACTAGAGTCATACGGAGATTATCAGGCATACTTGGAGACACTGCCATATGAAATTTTGAACACATTGCTGAGGTTAATTGACGTAATCCACTGGTCCTTAGAGACAATCACTGCAGCTGTGTTAATGTTGGCTTCACTCACAACAGAAACCGAAGTACCATGTCCACCTTGCTTAACACAGACAAGTTGGTCTCCTTTGAAGTCCTTGAACCACCTAAACAATGTTGTACGACGTAGGGCATCTTTGCCGTATGCTTGCTGCAGCTTTTTGTAAGTTTCAGTGGCTCTATGGTTGAAACACAGACACTTATTGTGAAGTATTGCTCCTCTTGCATCACCTCCATTGTCTGGTACTCAAACTGCAAAGAACTTCTACAAAATAGAGGATTACTACCAACCTACTGATACAAGAGTTCTGCTACCTATGAACATTATAAATAAAAACCCACTCTTCAGCTAGAAAACTATCAAGGAAGCTACAGGAAAAAAATCAGTCTCAGCGTTTGTTGATCAGCCCTCTTAGCTAACCTGGCATTCCAGAGCAATAACCTCAAGGTGCCCTGTGTGCAAATGTGGACAATGGCTATTTAGATGAAACAATCAGTGAGCATCCTCCATGAAATCTGTGACATCCCAGCTGCATGAGGCCTTTCTAAGATGAAAGTGTAGCTGTCTGGATGAATGTTCGAACTCTTCTACTTCAACTCCCAGAGCTGGTGCTGGGTATCAACACAGAGTTAAGAAAGTGAGCTTCAGTCCTCCTGAGAAATGTAGAAGTAACAGCAGCAGAACAAAAAGTGGTTGCTACTATTTGATTTGATAGTTAAGAAATGAGAAGGATACTAAGATTAAAAAGCCCCTTCTTCATCCAGAAGATTGCTTCTACTCTGGAACCCATAAGCTTGATTATTTACAGCAAGTGACAACACTCACAGCAGCTAAATCACTTGTAGAAAATCCTATAGAAAAAGAGCTACAAAAACTTTTAATTTAAATAAGGATACGGGATAATGTGGCAGCATTACTGAGATACTGAAAGGAGAGCGCACAGGAATGCTTCACTGATACCTGACCAATAATGAAAAGGGTACTTGGTGAGCTAGTAAAAACTGTGGTGAATATCATTAAAATTAACAGAAAAATACTCCCAAAACATGCAATGGCAAGATATATCCACTGCTAAGTCAGACAACACATTTATAATCTGACACACTTTCACAAATTCAATCATTCAGCCAATCAACTGGCTCATAATGGTGAGGCAACTTGCTGCAAATGCAGTTAAGGAGCCCACAATTATTATTCTGTTCATTGGTTTAAGTGTGTCTTAATTGTTCTCAATTATGCTGAGTGGAACAGAGTGTCCTGTAATTTCAGTGAACAAAAGATACGAAAACTCTAGAGACAGAGACAGAGAGAGAGAGAGAGAGAGAGAGAGAGAGAGACAGACAGAGACAGAGAGAGAGAGAGAGAGAGAGAGAGAGAGAGAGAGAGAGGGGGGGGGGCAAATTACTGAGGGCAAGCTAAGTTTCAAGGAGGAACATAACCATAGATCTCTTATGCATCTCTATTACCAGCTATATAAAAAAGTATGTATAATTTCAGATGGGTTGACACTATTACAAGAAACAACGGCTACTGAACGAGCTGTTATCTATTGTTCTTCCAGACAGGTTACAAAAGTAGCAATGGTACGACAGGCAGAACAAATTAAAAAATATTTGAATGCTTCAAGTGATGACATTTCTATCACTAACACTGGAGGGCAAAGCAAATCTGTCCATTATGAGGGTGGTCTGAAAAGTTATTGACCTGATGATAAAAACGACAATTTATGCTTTCAAAGAAGTTTTGTTTTTCGACATGATCTCCTCTAATATGAACACATTTCAACCAGCAGTGCTGGTCCTCCTCTGTCACTCACCCCCCCCCCCCTCTCTCCTCTTGCTGATATGTCCACCACCAAGCTGTTTAATTAGTTCAGACTTCTTATGATTCACCACATAACAGGTATGTCAGTTGTGGTGTGGTGTGATGTGGTGTGGTTAGAGACTCCCAATTCACCACCTCTGACCGCATATAATTGACTCTGTTCCTCTGTGGATTTTAAATCATATTCTGATACCTGTTTCACTCTGTTCTCAAATAATAATTGAATGACAATACTGGTTACATTTTTTCATACACGTGTTCACAGCAAAGTTTATAGCTATACCTGGAGCTTTGAAATACACCAGAACCCTAACAACTACGAATATCCTGTTGTGCACGAGCTCTGTGAAGTGCCTGCAAATAAATGGTGAGCACTGCCCCAGAAATATTTTTGTCTTTAATATCCATAACCTTCTATTAGATGCCAAAGGCCTTGCCTCAGTGGTGACACTGGTTCCTGTCAGAGCACTGAAGCTAAATGCTGTTGGTTGACTAACACTTTGATGTGTCACCATTTGGGTCTGCCAATTGCTTTAGGCTAGCAGGGTATGCTCAGTCCTTGTGAGTCCAATTGAGGAGCTACTTTATAGAGGAGTAGTAGCTCAAGTCACGAAAATGATTGGAGGACTGTGTGCTGATAGTATGCTGCTGCTCCATAGCTGCATCCAGTGACACCTATTGGCTCAGCATGACACAGTGATCAATTGTTACTGTTGGTCTTTATGAGGTTTGTTCACGTGGAGTTTAGTTTTTATCAGATTTGGAGATGGGGTGTCGAAACCAGACTTTTGGTTGGCTCTACACTGTCAGTTATTGGAGGTTTGGAACACAGGTTGGTGTGCTCTGGTTTCTTTGAACAAATTGTGAGCAGCAAAGAGGACCACAACCATGTGCCAGTCCTCCCTTCAAGCTTCTTGCAGGGAATCTACTGTTCTGTTGGCTGTCCCATGGCCACACCCTACGATGTGCAGATCGACCCAACTATCGATGTGGTGCCAGTATGATCATGGCCCGCACACTATTGGACTGTGCTAATTTGGCCATCTTACGGCAAAAACTTAAAACTTCCTGATACACTATCTCTGATACTAGCAGATGATGCCAACGTGACTGATGTGGTTTTATGTTTTACTTGTGATAATGGTTTTTACTCTTCTGTGATATTAGATGTATTAGCTTCGTTGGCCACTAGCGGGATTTGACAGGTGCCTCGTCATCTCCTCGGACACGTGGCTGTCCTGGTCAGTGGTCCAGTCTATCTTCTGCCCTGTACACCTTTTTTAGAATTATTCTTATTGTTTTTACATCTGCCATTGGTTTACTGCACCACCACCACCACCACCACCACCACCACCACCACCACCACCACCACCTCCTCCTCCTCCTCTAATCAAATATACAGGGCCATAATCACACTGCCAGATGCACTTTTTATCCCGTTCAAAATTCAGTGTTCCCCTGTTATTTATACTTGGCTTCAGACAACTCTCTATTCCAATTATTTTGTGCACACCATTAGCACTATTGAGTTAGTATAATTGAGAGACTTTACTTTAAAATGTTCATTATTGACTTCTAATGAAGTGTGTTTTTATCCATAGCAACTGTAGAGGATCAATTTCCAGTTTTATGGTGTGCTACATCTAATTGCTTACCCACTATACCGAAGGGATTCTCTAACCCAAGTACTGTCTTGTGCTCACTACATGTACACTACCGTCATAGAAGGCATTTCCACAGGGTAGTGTCCACCTCACTTATTAACGGTTAACCTACAATGATACACCCAGTTTCTTAGGTCAAGAAATTTGTACCTTAAACTGTAGAAGAATCACAAAGGGCAGGTTCAGTCCCAACAAGTGTAATGGCTCTCACTTGTTAAGGCACGTGCAGCACACATACAGGCAAAACCTCCACTGAACAGTGTTTTCAAGGGAGGGAAACTAAAAGTAATTTGTGGCACAGAATGATCCAGTAAGAGTAACGAAGTATGTTCCCTTTCCTATGTTCAGAAGATGTAAGACTCAAAACTTTAACCACAATGTCACATAGTTGTAGGAACATAAAACCCATCATGCACATCTTACGTCCCTGTAGTGGAGAGATGGCTGGGGAGCTGCATAATAAAAGTCAGCGAAAGCTTCATTTTCTTCTGAGTATTATTAGAAGTCTCTTACCCATCTCAGTTTTGTGGTTGAGATTCTTGCATGCTGTTTGACAACTTTGTAGTACAAGTGCTGTCTGGTAAGTTCGCGGCCTCACCCAGAGATTGCAGCACTACTTGTGATGTTTTCCCCCTTATATCAGTAAACATGTTAGTAAATGCCAGGTAAAATTGCAAGTCATTCCTGGTAGCAGTTAATGTACACAGTCATTTTAAGCAGTTGTGATGCACATGGTGTAGAAAATGGAAAAAAATCAAGTATTTTGCTGTGACTTAAGTTCTGTGTAAAAGAAGATGTAACACTGACAAAGTCATTTGCAGCTTTTAAATGTGTATGACGGTTCTTCAGCATGTTCCACCATGAAGAAATGGGTGGCAGAGTTTAAACAAAATCATGAAAGCGTCAAAGATGATCCACATAAAGGATGTCTATAAAGTGCAAGCACACCAGAAATAATCCATAAAGTGCTTTGGGCGATCAGCATACAAATGTGTATGAAACTGCAAAATGTTCTAGCACATCAAAGGAATGCGTTGGTCGAGTCTTGTGTCGGGAATCGAACATGAGAAAGATTTGCACAAGACTGGTGCCCCGTGTGCTCACTACAGATCACAAATGCATTCGCACAACATTTTCCAAAAAATGCTTCGTACAGTTTAAGAAAAACAGAGGGGGCAGTAGAAGGGGGGGATGGTCAGAGGGGCAGTAGAAGGGGGGGATGGTCAGAGGGGCAGTAGAAGGGGGGGATGGTCAGAGGGGCAGTAGAAGGGGGGGATGGTCAGAGGGGCAGTAGAAGGGGGGGATGGTCAGAGGGGCAGTAGAAGGGGGGGATGGTCAGAGGGGCAGTAGAAGGGGGGGATGGTCAGAGGGGCAGTAGAAGGGGGGATGGTCAGAGGGGCAGTAGAAGGGGGGATGGTCAGAGGGGCAGTAGAAGAGGGGATGGTCAGAGGGGGGGAGGGTTGGAGGGATGATTAGGGAGGGGGAGGATCAATGTGGGAGGGTCAGTGTGTGAGACATGGAGGATTGGAGGAGGCTTATGGGATGGAGCTGGTCATTCTACTGAGGCAAGAGGCGTATATTTTAGGGTACAGATTCGATGATCGTAGCAGAGTATATTTGTTGTGAACTGCATTAAAGTGAATTGAATCTCCATTATTAGCCCTTGACCGAACACGCTTAGGTATAAAGTGTGGCTATCACAAATAATGTTGTCGTGGATCATTCCATTGTTTTTAAATTAAGGGACTGTGCCTGTTGCTTCAGTATCATCTCGGTTAACACTGTAATAATGTATGTTGCCAATGTCCAAGAGAGCAGCAGTAACATAAAATAAACAGTGACGTATGTGAGAAAATCTAAGATCCGTGCAACAAAATTACTTAGATTCTGAGCCAGCAGCACTATTCCACAATGAGGTATCTATGAGGTATTCAGATATCAAATGAACAATTGGCATGTGATGTAATTGCACTGTTTAATGCTTCGATTGGGTCATTACTGAAGGATAACACCTGTATGCAGCAGCAAAGCGATATAATTGTTATTTTATTATTTACAAGTGGCAAGGGCCTTATCGACCAAACGCCTGAACTACAAGCGTAATGAAAGTTTTATTTCATGATTGCTTAATTAAAACAGTGCTTTAATTCATTTAATGTAAGTTTATTTTACTGTTGTGGAATCAAATTAAGATTAAACTGCAAAGTCTGCTCATACTTTCTACCTTGGTAACATCACTTTGTACATGTGTATGAAGTGCGCCGTGTGCCCGCTCAAGGGTTAAGCAGAATTCCGACTAAAATAATTTGGTCTACTGTTTTGTTGCTACTTGAAGATTTTTAAGCTGAACCAAGCAGCCTGTGGACACTGCAGTCCGTGGTTACATGGCATCATCCTGATGGACAAATGAACATGGACCGCTTCGAGTATGGCGTTTAGATGCACTTCTTTGCTGATAACGGCCAATTGCATTAGTATGCAGATACCTCCAAATACCACTATAAGTAAGGTTTTTGCAATAGGCATAATATTTTCTAAAAAACAAATCTCCTGCGACAGTAGTTGTGCCCTGCAAGTTCGGCTATAGGGGCAAAGGTTGCCAACACAATTCCACTGAAGTTATGTCAGATTTGGGCCACAAAAAGGAGCGAAATTATTTTGCTAGTAGCTTGTATTAAAACTGTGGTACTCTGTCAGTGTTAAGGCCGGTTCCCACTAGGGCTGCCGCGCGTCAGCGGCGTGGTTGCCATGGAAACGGCATCAGCGGCACGGCACGGCGGACTCTGCGTCGCGGTTTGGCCATGTCGAACCGCTTCCGCTGCCGCGTGACGCGCCCCAGGTGCGCGCCGCCAATCACAGAACGCGCTGAGCGTGACGTCAGGTACGCAATCCCGGGCCACAAGAACTTTCGCCGAACCGCTGGCGCGGACGCGGCAGCAGCTATGAAATACTTATCATCCGATTCCAAGGAAACTATTCGGTAGAAAAATTTGATTCTTGGGCATGTTACAGCCTGATATCTTCTCTCGATAAAGGGCCGAATTTCTTTTCGATATTCGTCGTGGTTACTTGCTGTATCGCATTTACGTAAACCTTTACACGAAATTTTAATGAGTGTGCAAAGGTAAAAACGCATTGCGTGGACTTTGCGTACAGTTCATTTTAGGTAATACATTATAGCGTATGAAATTTAGTCAACATATCGAAATTGCTTTCAAAGCTGAGAGCAGAACGATAGCTATCACCGTTCTCGAGATATTGAATGATATGTCGGCGGACGGGCTGTGCGGTGACCGCTCGCGGCGCGACCTATACTTCGTCCTGCTCGTTGTAAACCATGTGGTTGTATCAACTGCAAATTTCGTAAACGGTTCAAGAAATCTAAAAGCGTTTTTTTTGCAAACGATAACTTGTAAAAAGTTATGTATTTCGTCGCATGATAAATATCCACCGAGATATGAAAGTAACTACAGTTTTTCAGAAGGGATAGATGAATTTTTGTAAATGGCATTAATAGCATGTCAAATGAGAAGTTAAACCGAAACTAATTTGCTGGTATGTCCTAAGATGTAATTTACTAAATATGTAGAGCTATTGATTATTTCCTTTCTTTTTTTTTATCCAGTGTACTTTACTGATTCAAGACGCGTTTCGCCTTTTACTTTAAGGCATCTTCGGTGGAATCTAGAATGACTCAGTTTTGTTTTGATCTGTGATACTTGCAGATTATAAAACAGTTCACATCTTTTTTTACGTGAATGACTGATTACTTACAGTGAATTGAGTTTTTGGCGGACATATACGTTTCCCCTCACCTGGTCACATGCTGGAGGTTGAACTAAAACTTAGATTATGGAACATAAGCACATCTTCATGTTCGCTCTTTTTTCTTCTGTCACTAGCAGTAGACGTTTTACCGAAAACTCTGATTTAAAGTCGTAACTACAGTGTGTTCACTTCATGTCCCTTCCATGTCTGGTTTGTTTATGTACATGTTGCCAACCTGCGGAATTATATGCTGAAAACTAATGTTTGTTTATTTTTGTTCTCCTTATATCTGTATGTGTGTGTGGCTAGCCAGTGATAGTTATAGAAAGTTGAAAGTGAATCCAGTAGTTGTCAGACAGTGGTTGAAAGATTTGGTGTTCAGCTGATTTCAGTTTTGGTTTAAATGTTTTAAAGAGTGCATGGAAGAGTAAATTCACTGCTTACATTAATAGATAAAATAGTAGAATAGTATTTCAACAGATGATTATTATCAGAATACTATCACCCAACCCCTTTGTCCTCACTCTTTGACGCCCCATAATACGTCCTGTCAACTAACCCCTATTGTTGTCAAAGTTGTGCCGTAATTTCCTCTTCCTCCTCTATTTAATTCCGTACCTCTTCTTTAGTCACACGATCCTCGTATCTAATGTTCAGCATTCTTATGAATCACCACGTTTTGAAAGCGTCCATTGTCTTCTTGACAGAACTGTTCATCGTCCACGTTTCACTTACAAACAAGGCTGCACTCCACACAAATACCTTTGTAAAATAGTATCCAACCATTAGCATTTATATTCAGTGTGAACAAATTTTCTTTTTCAGAACGATTTTCTTGCTATTGACAGTCTTCAGTCAGGTTTGCGTCTGCACCAGGAAATGCCTTACAATTTAAAATCTGGTTTCGAAAACTGTTCCAAATATATATTATTCTTTCGTGATTCTTAAGCAAGGTGCTGGCGATGATTACATTATGCTCTGTGGGAAATTCTATCAGGTGGCTTCCACTTTCATCCCTTCCACCTAGCCTTTGTGTTCTTACTGTTATCGTGTATCTGCTACCGTACCACATTTTAAATTTTTGTCTCGCTTAACTATCTGAATAATCTCTCTTGTTGTACATTGTTTCAATGTGTTAGGAGATAGTGAACAATCGTGCACGGTAGTCATGAAATCTGTTTATGGTGAAATGAGAAAACATGAATAATGAAATATGTGAAAGAGTACATTGTACAGAAAATGAAAAATTGGTATGTCTTCACCCAACTTCGTCTTTCCTTCATGTAGGTGTAAGATACAGTTAATCAAACGGACCGCGCGTTTCAGTGGGTCCTGCCCCGTACCTCAGTGGCTGTCCGTCATTGGCTACCGCTAACGTCTGCCGCTTCCAGATGGGAACGCCAATTCCGCGAGCCGCCGCGTCAACGCGGAAAACGCTTGCCGCTGCAGTTTCCGCACGCCGCGCTCTAGTGGGAACCGGCCTTTAATAGGTTCTTCCTCAGGTTGTCAGGTGCACTGGAATGAGTTTTCCTTTCAACCGTATATAGCTTTGATTCCTCTGTGAAATTTTCTTTCTTGGTTTCTATAATGATGCCTGTGCTGCTTTGCAGCATGCAGTCTGTTGTGTTTTCTACCACTGGTTAGTGGGAGGCTGTTTTTAGGTTTTATTTTGGTAGGGGGTGCTTTGTCAGGTGCCCCTCTTTCTGGTGACATTGGAATAAAGCGAAGTGTCTGCTTGTACACTAGTGGGATGGTAGCTACTTGCACAGATCACAGCACCCAGCACTGGACAGACATACACTCCCCAACATACATGAGGAAGTTCCAGTGAGGCACCAGTACTGCAAATCCCACTTGTGTGTGTGTGTGTGTGTGTGTGTGTGTGTGTGTGTGTGTGTGTGTGTGTGTGTGTGTGTGTGTGTGTGTGTGTGTGTGTGTGTGTGGGGGGGGGGGGGGGGGGGGGCGGCGGCGGCGGCGGCTATGAGTGTGACAGTACACGATGACTTACTTGAGAGATTGGCTGCTAAAATCCAGATGGAAATGTTTCAAACAGTATACGTGTTATGACTCACACAACATGTCATGACCAAAATGATTTCCACTTCTATAAAATTTTGAAAGGTTGTGGATCCAAAACCCGAAGGAGATCGAAAGTAATTAGGCCCGATAAATTGGGGATGGTTTCATAAGCAAAGCTAATTCTAAAGGTCACACTAATAATACCAATGTTGTAAATGCGAAGGCACACCTATATGGATCTCCTTTTAGTCATCTCTGAGGAAAGGCAAGAGTTATTGCGAGACTTAACTCCTTCCTCCTCAGTGGATGTCTCATGTAGTCTGATTCTCTGAGTGTAATCCCAGGTATTCAGTGCAGGTAATTAGCAGTGAAATCCATGAAGTCTATGTGGCAAACTTTCATTCAATTACAAGACAGATGAAAAGAGATGACCTTTTCTGAGTATGAGGGCAGGTGAGGATTCGAGAGAAAGAACTCTCCAGTGTGTGCTGCTTGCAGCATGACTACCTGTACACTACTTTTTTGGCAGACACACTGTTTGCAAAAGACAGAATAGTCCACAATTTAGGACAGGATTTGTCCTCTATTTTAGTCGTCAATACATAATGTGGGGTGCATTTACAATTTTACCACATTCCCACTTTCTTATAAATAGAGGTCTCCATGGATACGAAAAATGGTATCAGCATCTGCAGGTTCCTTATTGGAAGGCACAATCCTGTGAGCAACATAATTTTACTTTTTGAAGTTATGTGTGAAAGTAAATTTTCTGAGATAAAAAAGTTCCTTACTGATGTGGTACAATGAGTTGTGGTGCAGCAGCTCTTTGGAGTGTCAGAGACGAGATGTGACCACTACGAGGTAAGGCATGGCAGAGAGATCACAAGGCTCTGCTGTGCTGGTACATTTGATTGTTCCCAGAGAGCAACAATGCTCAATGAGCTGGAACAGCCTGTTATAGAATATTACTGTCGTGCGTATTAAAAGTTTAGGTGGGCACATAACAGATCATTATTTAGTTTCAATAATATTTCACAAGTTTGTTTTGAAATTAAGTGTTACTGATGCTAACAGTAAAAATTATAAAATATCTTGGTGAGCAATTTTTAAATGCTATCCAAGATTATTACAACTTCCAGTTTTTCATCAACAGAATCAATTAAATTGACTTAATTCTTCTCACACAAAAATTTTTAGACCTTTGAACCACTACAACTTAATGGCTCAAAAATATTATTGTCCCATCGTGAGACCACATCTCTTTTTCAATGACTTCTGCAAACATTTCTGAATGCCAGACCTCTAAAAAAGTTCTGATAGCTTGGCGAGAATTTATTAGTTGCTATACATCACTCTTCTCAAAACTGGTATCTCCTCGAGTAGTGCTCTAGAACAGTATTGGTGGCATGCGCCAAATATGAGAGAATCTTACATCGACCAAGTTCTGCCACTCTTACAATTTTTGGACTTCTGTTGGCAATAAACGCACGCACGTAGGTTATGGGTGCTCAATGGTGAGGTTATCAGCACCCTTACACTCATTAAAACAAATGAATGTGGCTAAAACCTCAAAAATTATTCCACACTCATGCACTCAAATTGACCACAAAATCATCCTATCTCTCATGTACCAAAACAGCGGAGAAAAAGTAGAAGCAGCTATACATGAGATTAAAACACAAGTAAAATGAGAAAGCAGCTAAAAGAAAGGCACAGACAAATGTAACTGGCTGACTACTTACAAAAAATGTGGATGAGCCAATGACCCTGTTAACACACAAAAATCATCACCCTAAAATCTTGGAAAAGATGTTGGACAATTCACAAAACTTGAACCACATCCATTTGAAGGTTATTTAAAATAGAAGGGATATCTTTTGGCAAATCCACCACGGCCCGCTGGTCTTAAAACAAAACAGTCCAATAAAATGTGGCGCACAGTGACTTTTATGCCACAAGCCCACACACTTAAGGATCCTCTTGCCAGAGCAACAAGCCATGCGAAAATTAGCAAGGAGGACCTCATCCCATCAAAGTGGGTGGAAAGAGGTAGCTATGGCCGTGTTGTTGGCTTTACTAGACAGAGCTTATAGTATGTCAGTTCCAGCCACTCGTCTTCCCAACTACACATTACTTTGCACCTCAACAGTGATGTGTTAGTATGCAGGGGGATGGCACAAGAAATAACTGAGTATCACAACACACCTCCTTCACTGATAGATCCACCCTTTCATTCCCCAAAATACCCATGTGCCCTTATGCAGCAGAAAAGACACCTCCTTCCACAGTTGTCGTAGCTGGAGGAGGGCATCCTGGATAACTTTATCTGCTTGGTACAAATGTTAGAGTGAGTGAAGGGCACTCAGAGAATCAGGACAGACAAATTTACCACCGAAAGAATGTATCGTATACTCCATTGCCTGCAAGATCACATACAATTTTGTGTTGAAGACAGTAAATTCTTGAGGTAGTTGGACCTTGAGGACATTATCTGGGAAAACAACAGAGCAACCTACGGAGTCCCCCTGTTTAGAACCGTTCACAAAGACAGATACACAGTTGTGGTGCTCATATAAAATGTAGGAAAATTTTGCATTAAAAACAGGAGGATGAATGCAATCCCTTCTGTACTGCATTGAATCTAAATTCCCCCAGGCCTTTGCAGTAACCACGGTGGCAGACGGTTAAAACCCTGGATCTGCTCCATATTAACTGACTCCAGCACATGCTAAACACAGAACCCAATTGGCATTATGGCTGATGGACAGTTGGAGGTGTACCAGAGGCAGACGAGCAACAATATGGTCTCTGGGTGAAGTCGGTGCTGCAACGAACTTACATGCCAGATGTAGCACGAGTAGTTGCTGCCTGATGGTGAATGGCAGTTCCCCAGTCTCAGCACAGACACTGTGTATGGGACTGGTCCTATAAGCACCTGTGGCCATCTGAATCCGCCATGGTGGACAGTGTCAACTATATTCAAATAAGAAGGCCTCACCAGTCCACATAACGTGCACCCACAGTCCCGCAACAACGAAAGCTCTATAAGACTGGAGCAGAGATGCCCTGTCCACTCCCCATAACTGTGGCTAAGGCACTTTATGATGTTTCAGTGCCTTGAGGGTTCTGGCTTTCAGGTTTCTCAGGTATGGCAACCACGACAATGTGGAGTGAAAAACCGGGCCCAGAAACCTCACACTCTAAAATGTGGAGAGGTGTCCCTCACTTGCAAATCAGATAAATTAAAAATACAGTGAGAACAATTAAAATGTGCACGCACACACAATTATCTGCAGAAAATTGAAAACCCATCTTTGCAGCCCAGTCCTCTAACCTCCGCAGTGAAAGTTGCAACTGATGGATCACAGCTGCAACAGTCAAGGAAGAACAGAAATCAGCAAAATCCTCCACAAATATGGAGCTGTATGTATATGTAAAATTGTTGAGGGCTACAGCAAACAGGGCAACACTTAAAACACTAACCTAAAATCTCTGGATCCACAATGAGAATGGTTACGGAGTTGCACTGTCTCGAACAAACAGACCAGACAACAGTTAACCATTCACTCCAGGGTCTTTCCTACATAGCTTGTTAAGGTGATTCTCTGATAACTACTGTGACATGTTTAGTCCTTTCGTGGTTTGTGGAGAGGTATCAAATTGCTTCACTCCACAAGTCAGGGAATTGATCTGACTGCAATATTAAATTATAACATTCAAGGAAGGATTTCCTTTGACACTGCTGGCAAGTATCGAAGCATGCAGTATTGGATTTGATTGTGACCAGGTGCAGTATCACAATTCTCAGACAGTGCAGATTCCAGCTCCCACATGGAGAAAGGGCAATTGTAAGACTCACAATTGTGGGATCTGAAATCCAATTTGCTCCTCTCCACAGTCACATGGTAGTGGCAAAATGCCAGATCTTTGCTGGTATTGGCAGGGTTTTCACAAAATGCTCTGCCAGCATCTGAGCAATCTCTCCACGCATTGTTTGGAGACGCCTCTGTTTCAGCACTGCTGCTATAAATAAGTGAACCACTGTGTTTATTGAAAATCCTCCAGATGGCTTCTTGTACTTTTGGAGAACAAGTGGAATTAGTAATAGAGTCCAGGAATGCTTGCCATTACCTTTTCTTTCTCTCCTCAATTACATGTCGAGTCTTTGCTCTTGCAACTATAAAGGCTATGAGGTTGTCTGCTATCGGGGGGCATTTAAACAGTCTAAGAGCCGTGCACCTGTCTCAAATTATTGAACAGTACTTATCTGTCCACCAATGTACTGGTCACTTCCTAAGATGACCTGAGGAATCAATAGGTCAGTGGCATGATGGATTACTCACGTGATGTCGTCCACCTGTTCATGGATGCTGAGAAAGTGTTCAAACATGCCAACTTTCTCTTCAGGGAATGCTCCACTCAGCAGTTGAATGAGGACTGGGAAATCGTCACTAGAATGAAGGTCGTCAATGACCTCCCACTGAACAGTCTGCAAGGACTGGAGAGCAGAAAGAGGTCAGTGGCCGAGAATGACCCAATAGCAGTACGGAAACGAGTGCGAGTACCCATGTTGAGGATGCACAGCTTGTGAGATGTAATAAGGCACTCTAAAACCCGACCCCAAAGCAAGGGGTGTCAGGGGCTTTATAATGTGTTTCTCGCAAGCAAAGGCTGGCAGTTTCAGTTCCTCCACATATGTCCTGAACCCATTAACATTCCACTGTAATATGGGAGCCACCTATCACAGGGGTTGTACTTTCACAATGTCTTTCTGCCAGGGAGGAGAGCCCTTAATGGCTGGAGGCTCAATCTTGGGGTGAGATGACTGCCCCCATCCGACATCAACGTCCATTAACTCTACCAAAGAGTCAAGAGAGACATTAGATAGGATGACATTGACATCGTCAGACTGTTTATCTCCCAACTCTGTTAGTGATGGATGCCTGACCTTCGTTTTTTTGACCTGGGTAGGCTTTGGAGCCACAACTGCAACAGTGGTAATGGCAGCACTGTATGTTGCACCAGACTGAACCTTAGGGGGAGCAGGGAGCTCCACAGCATTAGCAACCACAGACTTAGGTGATGCTTTGGGAGGAAGTATAGGCCGTGAATAGCTGCAGCAGCGCAAGTACACTGGTTAATACAGGTATTAGAACTAACACAAGCTATCTTCGTTTGTGTAGCAGCATCAGTTTTCTGTACTGGCTGTTTAACAAACTGACACAAAGGAGGCAGCGAACATAGAGTGCTGCAAGGTCTTACAAATCATCTTTGACTTACCATTGGGGATCCACCAAGTGGTTTAAATCTTATTGTTTGATACATACATATATTAACAGAACATGTACCTTCTGTATAACTTTTCTTTCCCTTTCTTCCCGAAGTAACTGACCTCCACGGTTGTTAAACAAACGATCTCTATCATTAGCTTTACTTTCCAAGGCAATCATTTTCTCCCAAAGTTTTTGACGCTTCTCCATTAACTGAAACAAAGGCCTGAAAATAAAGATACTTCATTAGAACACTCTACCTGGATATATCACACAGATGTTCTATTATTTTACTTGCTAATAACATTTAACCTAATAATATACCTGCTTTAACTTTTCATATTAATTTAAAAATTACAGTATAAAGCCCAAAAGTCACAGGACCTGGTACAAAAGACCTGTCCTCACCCAAATAATGTATTATGCTTGAAGTTCAGCAAAATATACATACATATCATTCCTAATTTATTTTGTTTTTCATACTCTACAGGACAGATTAACACACTGACCTTTTTTTATAAAGTCTGGCATTCACTTGAGGGAGTATTTTCCACCTCGAATCTGTCTAATTGTGACCCCCTTTATAAAGTTTTCATGAAGTTTTGAGTGATTACTACCAATATTTTAGTTTGATGTTTTTCCCATAAATGGCTATCAAATTTGCATTCATTTTAGATTCTTGAAGCAAGTCTCTTGATCTTGACAAGAGATGTAGTGTGTCCTTAAGCCCTTTTACATGAGCGACTCTCTGGATTCATTCTACTGCTAATGGCAAATTAATCTACCGCAGAGCCCTTGATGATTTATTTGGGAACTGAGTTTCACCTATTGTGAGGACGTTGTTTTTGCTTACATGATAGCATCAAAATTGCGTGTGTAGTTAGAGCTGTCTAGTGAGGAGTTTCACACCTGAATGGTGGTGGTTGTTGTTGTTGTTGTTGTTGTTGGTGTGTGTGTGTGTGTGTGTGTGTGTGTGTGTGTGTGTGTGTGTGTGTGTGTGTGTGTGTGTGTGTGATGCACCCCAAGAGAGGTAAACCTACTTACCCACTTGAAGATGGAGATAAATGATCTTGATCTTTGACAGTGTAGGTTTCAGAGATTGAAAGCACAAGTGAGAACACACCACGCAAATGGAAAGGCTCTGTCTATACTAGTGTTTTACTGATAGGCTGGCTGCAAAAATCAGCACTGGTTCAGCCTCAATGTGTGGCCGGCAATTATTAATGACCACCCACCAGAACCAGACATATTTCCACAATGCCACAGAGATGCAGCATATCTGCACTTCCTGCAGGTGACTGCCTCCTCTGGTGACGAAAGACATGCCTTTGGTGGTACAAAGGGGAATGTGACTACTACATGATGGCTCCAGCACACTTCTGCATTTCCATGTGGAGGGAGGCATTGTGTCATCACTTATCCTGATCACACATTGAGCCTGAACCATGGCTGATGGTTTGTGCCACCATACCATTAGAACAGATAGAACTTTCCCACTTGCCTTGCGTGTTCTCATATGTGTCTTAGACACTGAAACCTACACTGTCAAAGATCTTATCTCCACCTTCAAGCACCTCTCCTGGAATATATTTCCATATGACCTTTCCAGCTCTTCAGCCTCTCAGGGATTTTTTGTTGCAGTTTTTTTACCAAAATCATCCTGTATATATATACACTTCCTTTGTATCTTAGAAAATTATTTTCCTCAATGTAATTCTGACTTGTTCCCTGTTGAAATACTTTTAATAAAAACTGTTAATCTATTTACATACTTATTTCTGTGTAGTGTAGGCTTTTTATTAGTGCAGGTATTGTAAAAAGTAAATACCCTTTTTCCTTTTAGATATTTTGTCTCTCCTGTGGGAGAACACTAACAAGAAAAATATTAGGCCCTTGTGCAACCTTTACAGTGTGCCACAAAAACAAAGCTAAAAAAAGCAGAGATTATCAAGGCACACAATCCGTTACCGTAGTAAGTTAGTTTGGTGAAAATAGGTTAACTACAAATGTTAGTTGACAATGCTGCAGTCCCCAATGTCTGCACATGTGGTCTGTAGCAAACTCAAGATTTTCGAACTTTACACCAGGCACAGTCAATTGATCAATTGCAGGGACCAGAAAATTTAGCATCTATTTTTGGCAAAATTAGCTTCTATTTGTATTGAAATTTGGATCTGTTTTCTTGTCTGTAAATGATTAGATGCACAAATTTAAGTGGTTGTCACACTACATGAGTGAAGACAAACTAAGCCTTACAAAAAAAGGAAGAAGAAGAAGAAGAAGAAGAAGAAGAAGAAGAAGAACTGATTGTCAACATTTTGACTGGAATGTTTGCTTTTCCAAAAATTTCAACTGTGTTTTCTTCGAAATGGCCTTTATTTTCTTTGTTTGGTTGTACTTAAGCTTTCAAAAAATGATTGTTCGGTGAAAAAGCAGCAACCTCCTCCTGACAGTGAACCGAACGTGTCTCTAATTTAAGGTATTTCTGGGCATTACTTTCCTTTCCTACCTGTTTAGATGATTACAAAATCTGCAGAACATCAATTTTAAGCTTTTGTGGGCATTCATAGCTGTGTGACCCTTGCTTGACAATGTTACAGGTAGAATTGACGAGGCACTTGGCATAGCAGTGGGACAGAAAGTGACTATTAGAACTATAGGGAAAAAATTTGGGTGCAGTTGAAACTCATGACAGATTTTTTTTCCAGTTGCTACAGCACAGAATGTGGGCACTATATAGTCACTAGCATAAACAAACTATTGTTTTGAGTGCCATAGGGGTGAGGAGCAGTGTGGGGAAACAAGGCCCACCTCCCTTTCGCAGGGCTGCAGCCTACACTCATGTTCTGCAAAAGCAGAAGTGACACATTGCCACTGGGATCACCGATCTCTTCTAGTGTTTTAAGGATCGTAACTTAAATCTGTGATGGCCCAGAATTATTCACTTCACTTATTTCAAAATAAGAAAACAGTGAGCAATGCATAACAAAGCATTTCGGATGGTTACTGCACAATTGCTTGTTAAGGGTAGTATTGTATAGTTAACACTGTAGTTCAGGCACAACCTCTAGTGGTACTTGATGCAGTCACAGTTCTAAACATCTGCTAGCTAATTTTCCATGTTAAAAAATGTCTGTACTATTCCAACTTTTGATCTTTAGCTAAGAAACAAACGTGTGTGTTATAATCAATAGGTCGCATGAGTATTAGGTAGCATTAGGCTTTTATGTTAAAACAGGTCATTCAGCCACCCACAAATGACATGGAGTTGTAACATTGTGCGCATTGATATGTTGTTGCATTCACGCACTTTCTATTTTGCAAACAGATTTTTACACACGTTATCTTTCCAAATTGGTCTTCGCCAGATGAACACTAACAGTACCTGAAAACTGGTTAATTTTCAATATTTATATGCAGTAAACACTGCTATTTCAGCTACCTCTGATAAAATAGTTCATTTGGATTTGACTCACTATGAAAGGGTCTATTAAGTAAGTTCACAATTTAAGGCAGAACTCTCGCATATTTTGCATCTAATGCATGATACAAATGTTTCTGGTCCCTAATCACTGACATCTGCAATTATTACTCAGTCCTGTCAAGGGACTAAGCCAGAAAGAAATGTTCCCACTTCTAGTGAGTTAGCTTGTGAATAAGTTTTCTTTGGCCACCATTAATCAGTAATTCTGACTAAGTAATTTAAATACAGTGTCGAAAACAGCTGTATAATTCATCACGTAATGTGGACTAACTTGGCAACTACTTCTGTACTGGGGAAAGTCTAATCTACTTCTAATTTTTTACTATATGAGGCAGAGCATCAGAATACATTTATCTCTTTCATAATGCAGTAACACTTCATACACACACGAGTTTTAACATTACATTTGCTCAGTTCAACATGCATCACAGTTCCTGTCAGAAGAACTGACTACTCAACATCTTGGGGTATCTGTGACTTGCCCTGTCTTTTTAAACATTACCAACCTCTCCTTGTTTCTTCCTCAAGGAAGAAACTAAAACTTCTGAAAGACTGGATAGTTTCTTGTACTTGCATGTGTACATCAACATTCCTGGAAATTTTACCCCCTGAATTTATGTACTGGCCAGCCAATGAGTCTCCATTTCTTTCTCAAGTGAATTTTTCCATTTGATACGATGAACTTAGTATTAGCCAATTCCAAATATGTTTAAAACAAAAACACAGGTTGACTTGGTGTGGGTAGTACAAATACTTAATTCTTGAAACTGAAAGTGGGCTTGAAATCACAAACAGCAACAAAATTTTATATAGTGAATGGAAATACTCCAGAAAAATACAATGGATGCTCATGGTGGTAGCATATTTATTTCTGTGAAAAATTCAGCATGTCTAACGATATAAACACAGAACTGGAACCCGAGAGATACTACATAATTCACAGAAGGCTCATAATAAATGAGGGAGGAGGCCATAAAACTGCAGAAAAATAGCTGCAATAGTACACACAATAACTATTACATTACAGCAAATTATTTACATGTCACACTGATGTGCAAGGAATGTGGGATATAGAATAGAGAAAGAGGGAGATTGTGCAGCGTATAGTGTGTGTCCGAGAGAAGTAGGAGTCAGGGAAACAGGGGTGAAGGTCAGGAGCTAGTGAAGACTGAGGTCAGTAGGAAGGTGGGCTTGAAGGCAGTATTGATCAAGTGTCTAAAAAATATGCAGATGCAAGACCTAATGCACCAAACCAGCACATCCAATTAAGTATTGTCACAAGCACAGCTACCTTATTAAAGGAAGGAACACTACTAGAAGCAGTCATGTTAATTACCAATTATTTTGTAACTTCCGCCCAGCCTTTTATGTGGTCATAGCCTCCAAACAGATGCCAATTCCAATAAATGGCCATTGACAAATGGTGGCAGAACAAGTTGCTGAGCACAACGTGCTTTATGACCAATGCCATCTAAATCTTCCTCCCAATAGCAGCTTAAATTACATAGACAAGAATTCTCCTTAGCAACACATTCAATTAATCTACAACCACACTTTTCTCTCTGCAGGTGTCTAGTTCCTCTATTTTATCTACAACCCAACCATCCATTTCATGGTGTACAACAAGCAACTTACTGCCTGCACCATGGCGTGCTCACAGATCACATTTCTATCTGCATACATCATGTTCTTCCTCACAGCTGTTAGCA
This sequence comes from Schistocerca cancellata, assembly GCF_023864275.1. Taxonomy (NCBI): domain Eukaryota; kingdom Metazoa; phylum Arthropoda; class Insecta; order Orthoptera; family Acrididae; genus Schistocerca; species Schistocerca cancellata. The sequence continues at coordinate 648,793,383 of NC_064627.1, forward strand.
CCCCTTCACTCCAACCCTCTTTGTTCCTCACACTAACTCAGTCCAATACAAAACCTCATCCTATTCGAGATGCCATACTGGGACAATGTAACTGTGTTTTTGTTGGTCTCACTACTATGAGAGAGAGAGCAAGAGTAAAAAATTTTAACTACAACTTCTATCTCGTTTGTGAGGCTATGGACTGCTAAACATCTCAAATATAAAGCTAAACCCCTCTCTTACACTTTCCAGGGGACATAAATTGCAGGTAATGTAAATAATGGGAAGTTACTTTTAAGCACATACTTCAGTTTTATTTTTTATGAACACCCTGTTAGCTTACACTTTTTGATGAAAAATCCAGAATTATAGTCTGTTTCAATTTCTTTGGGTGAGTTTTTTTCTGTCTGGTTGTCTAGCTCATAAACACATTCAAAAGTCAAAGCTACTAATGGTAGGCATGAAGTAACATTATATTCCCCTGACAACTTGTTACATCATACATTAAAAATGATCTTTTATAAAAAAGAATCAAGAATACAGGATAACAGCTCACAATGTGTGATATTTACTATTTACATAAGACAGGGCTTCAGTGACAGATTAACGTTTTATAAACATCATCATGAAGTAAAAAGGAACCTGCATATGCAGATACTCCGTCCAAAAGGCCTCATACGGCCCAAAGGTACTGATTGACCACCATGTCATCGTCAGCTGATAAGTGTCCCTGGATGTGGATATGGAGTGGGGGGTGTGGTCAGCAAATCGCTCTCCCGGCTGTTGTCAGTTTTGTGACTGGAGCTGCTACTTCTCAATAAAGCAACTCCTCAACTGGCCAGAAGAAAAAAAGAGGCTGAGTGCACCCTGCTTGCCAACAGCACTCTGCAGACACAGATGGTGACCCATCCAAGTGTTGGCCAAGCCCGACAGCACTTAACTTTGATGATATGACGGGAAACGGTGTTACCGTTGCAGCAAGGCCACACAGAGTGGTACAGTGAAACCTCTATTTTATCTTTCCGTGGGGTCCAGACTTAAAAACCACAAAATTGCGGAAACTGTTAAAACCCCCAAAATACAAGAAAAACATATATAAGTCTTACATGTGATTAAAAATTATAAGCCTCGCCAATACATGGTATAGAATCTGTGTAAGTGAAAAAAAAATTAAATGTAAAATACGAAGCTTATACAATAGTTTGCGGAAATGAAATCAATCAATCCTTAAAAAAATCACAGATGTGTAGCAGCAAGTAAAAACTCGTCAAAAAATTGAAACTGGTATCTGGGTAAAAGATAATCAAGCTATTTTTCTGACATTCTACGACCACAAATCACATGTCAAAACAAGTGTTCTGGGACACCTTTCCTTTGTGTTCACCCAGAAAAAAGTAAAAATTAATAACATTGTGAATGAAACCGAAAACCGTGAAGTACGGTGAAAGACATTGGAATCTATCATGTGGGGTTGTGTATTTTCCTTCATTAGCCAATGGCAGTTCAGTTGGGTCGAGTAGACTTCAGATTGTGTACACAATAAACTCTAAACATGTTTCCGGCTACATGATGTGGATACCGTCTATCTAAACATCTATCCATAGCAATGTCCATACAGAAAAAAGAAAATGTTTCAGCTAAGCTACCACATGTCACTGCTGCACAGCGCAAGTGTATGTTTATATGTCACATTATTTCGTTTGTTGTATAAATTAATTAGGGGTTTTGTTTTCTCGTTCTATATTAAGTTTTTCCGGGTGGCGCTGGGGGGGGGGGGGGGAGGGGGGGGGGGGATGCAGTGGACAAGACAGCAGACTGTCGAGTTGTTATCTCTGTACCAGGCAGATGGCTGCTTGTGGAATATATGAAGCAAGCAGTACCAGAACAGCAAATAAAACAAGACACTCTCCAGAAAACTGCTGTTACATTTGGTGAAATACTGAGAAAGACTTTGTAGAAATGAGAGTAAGATCATTTGTCTTAGCTTGCTTTGAAATGTGTAATTAATACTCCAGGGTCTGGAATGAATCTCCATTGACAAGAAACTAAGACTAACAGCCTGTCTGTTCTAATTGCTTTCCTAAACACCCCCCCCCCCCCCCCCCCCAAATAAACGATACCATATTTCCCAGAAATTCAAAATCGCTAAATGTTATCCAAGTGAAATTATGGAAACTAAAGCATCTTCCATATTAAGTTCCTCTATGAACCATGTTTTTCCCACCATTTGTTCTAAAGTATGTTTTCGCTCACCAAAGACAACTGTTTGCAAACCAACAAATCTATCTCATACAATAACTAATTCAATTTTATCAACCATTATCAACTACTATATAAACTCTCCATCAAAATAGTATTTTAGTTTTTAAACCAATTACAAAATTCTTTGATAAACACAACCTTACACTTATGTTTAGGCTTATGGCCTTCAGGTTATGAACAATGACAAAGTCTTTTATTTTGTTTTCTTGTACCTTCTAGCATTTAGTGTTGCGAACAATGCGAATACACAGAAATGTTTGCTGCCAGTGTGGACAGAAACAGAGACAAGACACTAAGTCGTAAACAGATGCAAAACACCATAGGAATTAATGTTTCCAACAGAAACATGTTTTCAGTGGCAGTGTTCATGCAGCTCCACACTACTTTTTGCAGTAGTGATGTCACTAGTGGGTTTTCAACTATTTACTTTTGTGAGCACTTGTGAACAACACCTGTGTGAACTATGTGCATTCTGTTTATTCATTTCCTTCAAACTGTGTGACTTATGCACACGGTATGCCGTTTCAAAGCAATGGTGCATTGAAAGTATCAGATCACAAATACCTCACACTATCATTAAGTATCTATTAATAAAGCATCAACGACATAAGGTTGCTAGAGATTTTATGATAACTGATGCACAATACATGAATCAGAGGAGCAAACTGTAGTGTCGTGGATAGCATCAAAGTTAGCCGAGTTTGATGTTAGCAACCCAATGCATGCCAACTATATTTGTAATACAGTATGTTCTGCAATATTTGATGCTGCTCAACATCTGTCTGATTAGATAATGAAGGACGAGATAAATATATGACTATTTGTTTAGGGATTTATGGTCATTTCTGAGTGCGTAGTTAGGCAGAAACCTACTAGGACAGCTTACATTTATGCGAGTGAAATGAGCAGCAATAAAATTCATATTCTTCATTGTCACAAATACCTTGTGGGTTATTCCCGAATATGTGGCGATTTCCTACTGTGTGGTTACACAAGAACCTATGATGACTGCTTAAATTGCTGCAAGTGAAACGAGGAGCAATAACATTGATATTCTTCCTTGTCACAAATATTTCACATGTTGCACAACCACCACATATCCATCTAAGAGTTCTCACCACAACAGAGATTCTCCTGTCACTAACAGATATGTAATAAATGTAAACTTGACACTATAGCGATCGACAAATTGATATACTCATTCCTGGTTGCCTACACAGCGCCACCATTCACCATTAGGTCTGTTCTTGCAAAAAGTATTGTGAAACGTACTTGACCCATCATCACAGAGCAGCGAAGCTAAACGTTGTAAGATGTATTAGCAAAGCTGATTGTGGATTATGTCAGCATTTCCTCTCTCATGTCTCCCCCTCCACAATGGCCTAAAATATTTCCTTAACTCCATAATCACCGATGGTTTGAACCGTCGGTCTTTTGTTCCACTTCTAAATTGTTCAGTCACCTCAGCTATCGATAGGGGGAAAACAGGAGGAAGTCAAGCAAGACCTCGAGTACGAACATAGAAGCGAGTAAATTTTACTAGGAAGAAACATAAAAATAGGGAAGTTTTAGCGCTGATCTTAGGCTTCTTTAACTCATTTGAAGCTTCTCTGGTGAAATGCAACATCTGAGCCCTCACAACTACACACCATCCAAATTTTTTCTCCTCTCTCAGTTGACATATTCTGATAGAAACCACATATCTACAATAGTGATACACTATACATGTATTTTCATACCCTTGTATGCTCATACAGACATCACACACAACATACCATTGATGAGCCTGTAGAGCTCTGGCTACACAGGTTACTAAGAAGTAGAATGAAGATAAAACTTCTAGTATGAAATAATACAAGGTATGGCTATAAAATAAAAGGACTACTACTGTAAAACATTTTATTTCAAAAACAAATATAAAGTTACTGTCACCCTCACATATTCCACTCCTCTAGCCCTGCAACACTTCATGCAAATTTTCCACTGACGGAAACAGTGCTGAAAGTCTTCCTACGTGAGCTCCTTGATAATGAATGCCACTTTTTCGTTCACTGCTTCAACAGACTGAAATCTTGTTCCTTTAATGCAGATTTGACCTTGGGGAACAGACAGAAATCACATGGTGCTAGGTCAGGGAATAAAGTGGGTGGCCTAAAATTGGTGTATCATAGTACATCCCTAGATACCTCCTAATGAATGATTCCGCATGAGCCGGTGCATTGTCTTGATGCAGAACCCATGGTTTGTTCTTCCATAATTCAGGTTTTTTTTAATGTTAAACTGGTTATGTAAAATTGGCCTTGCACATTATTTGAAAATTCCTACAGTTTCAGCATATGATCGAATACTGATGGTCAGATGGGTGTCAGATTACCTACTTGTTTTTTATATTTTCATATGCTTTTGATATTTAAGGGCATTCTGGGCATGAGCCATCTTCAACATTTTCTCAGCCATCTTGGACCACTCAAAACCTCACGTATGTGATAAACAGTTTTCGCCACACACTTATTTTAGTAGCAGTTTTACCAAGCTACACATGAAAATTCATGACAATTTATTGCTCTATTATTACAATATAGAAATGCTGCATTTGACTGAGAAGGCTTCATGTTTCACAACTACTGGCCATTCATCTTTAGTGCTTGTGTACTCACTCTGCAACAGCATCAGTCCCATTATTTTATAGCCACGCTTCGTATTGACTAACAGTTTTGTGAAATCAACATATTTAATGAATGAACTTTATTAACACACACTTACTTGTTTGTATCATAAAACTTTTTTAATCTTTCTATTTCGAGTTCATGCAATCCAAGTAAATCCTCTGTATAACAGTCAGAAAAATAAGGTATGAACTTGCGCCTTTGAGTGTCACCAAAGCAACATTTGTCCCACAGGTTATGAATTTCTTGCCTAATGTTCTCCACGAAAATCTTTATGTTCTGTCGCTTTTTTTCCTCACAGCGTGTTATTTCAGTTTTGAGCTGAAAAAATAATGTTAAAGTTAAATGTTTTGCACAATAGTTAAAGAGGGAATACATTTCTCATATATAGTTTGCAGTTTTATGGCTTCAATAAATGAACATTCCCTAATGGCATCTATGTTCATGAGGTATAATTAACAAACGAGCCATTAACATAAAAAAATGCCCATCTCTGATATATTTAAAATAAGAAACAACAGGCAATTCTTACGCACTAGGTCACAGCTATCAACAGTTGTGGTAAATTTACTTGTGACAGGAGGGGGGAGGGGGAGGGGTGGGGGCGGGGAGTGGAAAAGAAGCGACTGACGATATGGACTAGCAAAGGTTTAGGCCAGGGAAATCCCAGCACTGGAAGATGAGCAAGAGCAGAGTGATGGTCATTTATGTGAAAAGACAGCTTGTTGTCATTCCTATATAAAACAGTGCTGTGGTGGTAACACAGCTGATGCGAGATGGAGCTGCTCTCACAAAAGGCTCTACCACAGATCAGACATGAAATGTCTATGGCACGACTGCAATACATGGTGGTGAGTGAGAATATGGGACATGCTTCTAAATATGGTTCAGCTAAAGCAGTATGACTCATTGGAGGACAGATGGGAGGGAGGGCAGGGTAGAGAAAGGGTGCAATTTTAGGCCAGACACACAGGAATGAACTCCGGTATTGTGTAAACTGAATGTGTAAGTACTGAAATACAACTTTGCTTGACGGTTTGAGGAAGGGGAAGGATAATGTAAAGTTTTAGGTCAGATATCCCTCCTCTGGGGACATATGGGATAGTTTAAGGCTAGCAAACTATACAAAGTTGAGTTTTTCAAGATGGGGGCGGTGTTTGACACCAAGGGAGTACTAACGATAAATGATTCACTATGTAAGGGGGTTCAGTGGTGTCACAAGAAGAAACAGTGTACGAAATTTATTTCTGAATTAGTTGGGCACAAGAGTTTCTGTCTGTTAAGGCTCTGGAATGTTATCAATTAACTTCTGCTTCTGTTGCAAATGTAGCCTCCGTGCATGTCAAGGCTGTAGTGGAGTAACTCTGTTATGTGGGAGAAGTGATAACTGTCAAAATGGAAGTCCTGCTAGCCTGGTTGACGAACGCACGTTGTTATTGAGCAAAGGTGGGGTTCAGTGTCTAGGAAATATTTGTTGAGTTCAGGATTGCCAAACTCAATTCACCTTAAACGAATTCTCAATTTTCTTCATATTGCCCTAGTTCAGTTTCATATTTATGAGTGACATAACAAGGAACCAATAAAACTGGAAACTGTAATCTGGTTTTGGGTTCATAGTGACACCACTTTGTGTCAGTTTTCCTTAGGGAGCCCTCTGAATATTTTGTGCCTACTGCAGGGCTCCATAAATAATTTTTCCCCAGGCGTGAACGCTTTCCACTGCTGTTACACGACTTTCAGCTTGACAATTACTTTCAATTTACTCTCTCTCTTCTTGCTGTGCACAACAGATTTGCTAGTGACCACTTCAGATATCAGCTTCCTGAAAATAAGATATCAAAACAATGGCATGGTTTTACATGGAGCCATTTTTTATAATTTTAGATCACAGCATATGAAAGACAGGAAATGGAGAACAAAGACTTCAGTGATTTAAAATTTCAAGTCATGTTACATCATCAGATTTTGTCACGCAAAAATATATTTCTATTAATATTTGTGCAATTAGAACTGTTTGGCCTTCAGTTGTCTATTTTGTAATTTGCTAGGACAGAGCACTATAAAAATGGCATGTCGAGTTGCAGGCAGGCACAATGAAATGACTGACATAATAGCTTTTGGCCACAGTCTTCTTAAGGAGAGAGATTGGTTGATTTCGGGAAGGGAGCAAACAGCGAGGTCATGGGTCCTATCGGATTAGGGAAGGATATCAGCCGTGCCCTTTCAAAGGAACTATCCCGGCATTTGCCTGAAGCAATTTAGGGAGATCACGAAAAACCTAAATTAGGATGACCGGATGCGGGTTTGAACCATCACCCTCTCGAATGCAAGTCCAGTGTAATCAGAAAAGAGAAATATGCATCCATTCACACAAGGGAGCACACCTCAAACACATGACCGCTACTCTGGCCAGATTGCAACAGAAACACGTTGAATGGAAGCAACAGTCCGGAGTGGGGCACGGATAACAACAGGGTAACCTACTGTCTCCACGCCATCTACCCCACTTTTCCACCCCCTGTCCTTTCACAATTCACCTCCCCTCCCCTCACTGCTTCCACCAGTCTGTTCCCCTTCTCTGCTCTTCTCCTCTTTTCCTTTCTGCTTCCCATTCTCACCCCAATTTGTGTTCTTTTATTTTACTCAGTTTTCTACAAAAATATTCTCTCGGTTTGACCATGTCAGTCTTATGAACACTTTCTAAATGGTACTTTAATTATTTACTTAGCATACATTCAACAGAAAGTACTTTTAAACACAAAACACACTGCTGATACCCTTCACTATTCACAACAGTGCACATGAAACCAAAATTTTTGTAGCCATTATTGTATTTTATCTACCTTTGTTTCCTATGTGCATTACCACTTTCCTTGTTGCCATCAGGAAGGTCTTGCTTTTTACTTCCACTTAACAAATTTAAGACCTTTTCCACAGTTATCTTCTTTATTAACTTTGTAACAAAGTCACAATATAACAAAAACTATATGAGAATGCAACAATCACCACTGGTGCTAAGCGTAACACACAACAGTTCCGCTTCGAGATTATGACTGCTTACACAAGCTGACCAACATCGAAAGTGGAATTTCTCCGAGGTCACACAAGTTGACACCACAAATGGAATTTCCGACAACTGTCTTCTTTGCCTCTAACTATGAAACAAATCCATGACCCCATAGCCAGTCATTTATTGTACACAGAGTGCCTCAGCACACAGGTTGAATATTACTGCCTTAGAGCAAAGATCTGATCTTGAGTAGACTTTCCTGGGGGAAACCCACACTGATATGCCCATCTCTCTCAGAATTATTGGAAGGAGACAGTCAAATAGTATATTGGAAAATACTTTATATGCCAAGTTAAGTAACGTGATCCCCCTATAATTAGCACATTCTAACTGATCTCCTACTTGTATATTATTCCTTCCTTCCATTGTTGGGCCATTGTCTCTTTTTCTCATACTAAAATAGCTATCTTTAAAAGGATCTGTTCCAATTTGCTACCTCCTTGCTTAAATAGCTCTGCTGGAATACAGTCTGTTCCTGTGGCCATGTTGTTTTTCAGTTTGCTCATGGTGGTTATTATTCCTTCTAGGTTTGGTGGATCTAGGCTACCACTTATTTTATCTGCGTACCTCTGTTGGTCTCTTGATGTTATCATTCTGTAATTAACAAGGAGGTTACATTTTCAAGAAGATTTCTCTTACCCACCATGTGTTAACTAGCACGTTATATAATGATTTGGGAGTCTACGCAAAGGGCAATCTACGCACCTATTACAGATCACTTTATGCTCTGTGCACTCTTCAACATTCTGTTTATTATGTAGTTCCTGAAGATGTTTGCAGTTGGTCCGTATTTCACAGTGAAAATTGGAAATCGAATTGTCAATGTAGAACCAAAATCAAGTTTGGTGAAATGTGCCTTTATGGAGAACATAAGTTAAAAAAAAAAAGTTACCTGATACTACATTGCCAATTACATGAAATTTTAGTTTTGTCCACACCGTATAAATTACATCTGATAGCAAAACAACATATTGAACAGCACAGGGTTCAGTATTAAGTAAATAATCTTATACATACAGCTTCTATAGTTTTGACTGAATAGCCGCTATGTGCATCAAGAAATGCAGTCCGTGCATCAAAGCTCTCATGAAGCCGGTCCCACAATTTGCAGAGTTTCTCTCGAAGTTCCATTGACAAGGCCTTTGTGTCTTCTAGCTTCTGAACCAGAGCGTTATGCAATTCCTAAACACAAATAAAAATTAGATGAGTTAAAAAAAGGAATGATGAAATACAGGCACTCACAAATATGGGGTTTCACATGAAAAATAATATACAGCAAAGCCAGCTGGGACCTGGCCAAAGTAAAAATTAATTGGTCTCGTAGCATGTTACAAGCATGTTTTAGTTTCTAGATGAACTTTCGTAGTGCAAAATTTGAAAAGAATTGTGGCTAATGACTGAGGCCAAGTGTGTCAGTTTACTATTATCACAGGATTTCTCAACGATGAGTCGGAGAAAGAGTTGACAGTACAGTCTGAATTAGATTGCAAAATGTTTAAAAAAGACAATAGTGTGAGGAGTATGAAAGGAAGGATGTGATGCTGAGACAATAGGATTCTAAAGTCAATCCTAAATAAGGAGCAGGAAGATGCTCAATGTGACTATATTCTACTGGTTGTATCAGAGCCAGTATGTGTGTGTTAATTAATGTGTTTTCATGCACCACATATCAGTCATTTGCAAGTCAGCTATTTCTCCTAATTTATGTTCGAAATATAAGCTTTGGTCAAAATATTGTTTAAAATATTTTCCAATGTGCTTTCATAATAAAACAAATTACTGAATACATATTCTACACAATGAGATGCTGATCATTTGCAACACTGTGGTAAATGACAACCCTTATGGTTAATGGCAGCAGGAGGCAGTCTGGTACAACCATGTGCTTGTTTAATTTCTCTCTATTTTTGAATAATCTTCCAAATTTGGTAGCACCTAGTTAAAACTAACATTCAAGCTTCACAACAAAAGCATCTTATAAGTGGAATCAAATGCCACTGAATCCACATTACTATCAAAAAGTGTTTAAATGCAGCTTTTATTTGGAGTTATTCAGGCAAATCTTATGAAACCCACACACAGACAGGCAGCTCAACATCAGAATACTACTAATGATAATGGCAACTGTGTTTGCCCACTATTGTGCTAACTCAGTTACACTCTGCATCAGAACAAGGAGGAATGCGGAGAACAAGATTGGCATGGCTTCCAGTTCTAAGACCAATCCAGCAGCAATTATACTACAAATTTTCATCAATACACCAAAATACATTTTATGGCGTGTGTGGTAGAAGGTACTTCATGTACCACTATCACTTTCCTTATTTACTGTCCCATTCGTAAAGAGTGCACAGCAACAGCAACTGTCAGAAAGCCTCAAAATGAATTAATTTCTTTGAGTGTCATGGCATTGTCGCTTCGCAAGACGCATGTAACACAAAATAGTATGTTGCCTGCCTCTTCTTGGAAAAACACTCGCCTGGAATTTTAACAGTAAAGCTTTCTGTGACATACAGTGCTCTTGTACAGCCATCTATTGGAGTCTGATGAGCATCTCAGTCATACACTTGGTACATGTTACAGGCATTTGTGCAATAATAAACTGAATGAATGAGGTATTGTAAGCTGTTAGTTTCATGGGGTAATTACAGTATATCAAGATTCTTCCAATGAATCTTAACTGAGCACCTGATCTTCTCTACAGTTAGTTTCATGTGGTCATTTCAGTTTAGGCCACTGGTCACATATTCCCCGATATTTTATGGTTACTACTCTTTACAATTTATTGCCAAAAGTGTATACAAAAAAATAATAGGCATTTCTGCTTATTCATGCACAATAAATTACGCTATTTTCCAATATACATCATGCATGAAGAGCTTCACAAATATTCTGACTTCATTCGCCAAAACTGTATATATGTACTGTGAATGGCAGTGACTCTATAATACCACAAGGGGGTACATCATAATTTGGTTTTACACATGTTAGCAACAATGTGTTGAGTTCCATCTGTTAAGGTATCCAAAACCCAATTACAAAGTAGATCTGATACTCTGTAAGCTAGTATCTAGTTCACTAGGTGAACAGTATGCAACTGTATTGAATATGTTCTGGAAGTCAATGGACACTACACAACTTGGGTGCCATAACTTTACTTAAACAGACTGCGATTACAACAAATAATTTTGGTTTGTACTCGACTGCTAGATTACTGTAAACAACGAGGGAGAGGGACTGGTGAGAGGTTTAAGGATTACGGTATAAACAGCACAATGTGCATTCAAGATCTATCGTGAACAAGAAATAAAAATCATTAGCTGTCAACTGTGCACTAACTTCATTTCTGGAAGCAATAAAAAGTGAGCAGGAAGAGATAATGTGATGCATTAAGATACCAGCTGAGAATATGCTGTGGGATTTATAATACAGCATGACTAGTCTACTTTTTATTCCAGGAAAAGGTCTAAGAAACTATGATAAGTAGTTCAAAGACAAACACCTTGCCTACATGGGGAGGAGTTACCAACTAGCACTCTGTGTTAAACAACACAAGTATTATTCTTAGGCTAAACTAATAATATTAGCATAGTACCTGTATTAATTTTCCATTTAATAATTTTGAAATAAAACTTAATATCTGAATAATGCAATTGACACATGGGAATATTACGTCTGTCTTGACCACTGCAGCGAATTATGGTAACACTTTAAAATTCTGACTTATTTCTTTAATAAATTAGAAAAAAGTTATTAGATAATCTCTGGAAATATCAAAAACCAGTACTACTAAATTACAGAATTTTAATTAATTACAACCAGTAACTTCAGTGAAAACTGAAGATCACACTCACTTTTAGTTTAGCTATATTCTCTTTTGATAGCTTAAATGAATCTTCATCTTCACATACTACTTTCTTCTCAAAATCCAATAAAGGAGTCATTTCCAGCTCCCTCATTATTTCCATTATACTTGACCTTGTTTGGTAGAAAAAATTGGTGAGTCGATCCTTAACAGGGAGAAAAGGTAATTTTTTTTTAAAAAAAGAAGTAAATTGATAAACGCACTAATAATATTTGCAAACATAGAATTATTAAAGTGTCACCAACTTCTCCAGGGAGGGACAACATTTATTTACCTTTTCATCAGCTTTAAATTTAATGTACACTTCAAACTGGGATAGCTGCTCCTCTGAAGGTACAGCATTTGGTATTTCGTAAAAATCTTCTAGACCCAAACGCTCACACAATTCTTTTTCCTGGAAAGAAATGTGTAATTACTGCGTTAAGGTAATTGGCTTGCTACCAGTGAACAATATATTGGTGAACACACACACACACACACACACACACACACACACACACACACACACACACACACACACACACACTATTTATGCATCATTAAACAGTTATCAGACAGCACACCACCCATGTACTCTCACTAATCTGCTGCCAAACATACAAAAACTTTATCATCATCCAGTCCACTCTATCATTTGCAATTTCAACAAACCGACTAACTTCTCTACACTTTATATCAATCATAACCCACAAGCTATTGTCATATATTAACAGCAGTTACCATTTCTTTGTGTATATAAAACTTACCCTTGGCTTAATACAGATTGACTTGCTATACTCCTATACATGAATGATGGCAATTCGTGCAGGCCGAGTCACGGATGGGGCTATTATTGTTGCCGGTTCCCAGTGATAGTTGCGGTACCGGCATGCCCACACTTCGCACTTTAAGAAAGTGTGTATCCTTCAAATTATGTCTCCTGTTTGCTTCTGTAGAATTTGTTGCTTACCACCACAAGTGACAACAAGCATCAAATGGAATAAAAATTCACCAAATAACTGATTACGATCATGTTTTATGCTCGCACAACGCTCATTGGCTGTCGGAGAATGCTTGATGTAAGTGTGCAGAACAAACCTAAACTCGACTGCTATTGTTCACGACTCCGATCACCTATATCACCTGCATCCATATATTCAGTGCATATGGCCTATTTATTGCTAATTATTTCTAGCTCAATATGAGAATCATTATCTCGCTTCAAAAATATGAATGTACATGTAAAAGAGTATGTTTCATAATGACTGTCTTGTCCTATGCTATCCCTCTGGTGACCTTTGCCTATTACCTCCCCTAAATCTTGTCCCCCCCTTCTCAGCACTCGTACCTGATAAAAAGTACTTTTCTTCCCTTGGATCTCAGAACAGGCCTTTAAATTTTATGAATTATTCTCACTATTTGGTACATTTCTATTATCAACTGGAGCCAATGAGCTAGTAAGAATACGGAATATAAGAATTTTCCTCCTAGGGAGACTTTTCAACCTTTGGCTCCACGTAGTATACACTATGTATGTTAGGGGCACACAGAATTTTAAGACTGTGTGGAAGAATAACAGCAACTGCGGGTATTTGCTATCTTGGTCAAATAACGATGCAGATCACTAAAATCATGATGTTCATTTAAAATACAGTTTAAAACTTTAAGAGAGGTACATTGCTTCTTGTCATTTCTAATATCAGATTGACCTTTTAATTATGCATAGTGTCTATTTGCTCCTATCCCATTACATAGTATTAACACGACATTTCTAATTCCTCAAGGCATTTTTCTGCTTAGATAACAAATGGTTTTGTTAAATGCTGCCTGATTAGATTAGATTTACTTTCATTCCAATTGACCCATAGTGAGGAGGTCCTCCAGGATGCGGAACATGTCATAAAAACAATAATACATGACAAATATTTACAACTCAAACAAATAAGGTTTTAAGGTTCCACTCCACAGGTCCCAAGTGGAATGATGCTTTTTTTTCTTTTTAATGAACACTATATGAAAGAATCATTTTACAAACACTAATGCACTGGATTTAAAATAAAAAAGTTTTATTTATTTGTAAGGTAATAAACATGTAATATAACTACTATAATAATTCATTACAATGAACACATTAATGTAATGAAATGGTGCAGAAGTTATATATATGCCCAAAAGGTGATTAGTGACATTATTGCAAGTAAACAACAGTGATAGTGACAGAACATTGAGAGCATGTCTGCCAAGGAGAGATGGTGCCTAGATGAGAGTGGTGGCTCATCAATCTCAACATTGTGGCTAGGTGTAAGGCTGGTTAGATACAACCAGCTGTCATCTTGATGCCGTTAGTAAGACAATGCTTACCATATTTATATACACCAAATTAGCAGATCCAAATGTAACGCATTTTTCTGTAAAAAATTTAAGACATCTCTTTCTATCACACAAATACAAAGGCTAAGAAGAAACGAAGGAGAATTTTCTGAACAGAATAATTTATTTTCCCTCTCCCCACTCCCTGTCACCTACTTCATCTCTGCCCCTCCTCCGTGTTCCCTCACATGCTCCTATCACTCCTCCCTATCTCATATATGCTCTACTATCTTAATGCCATTCATTTTACTGTGAAACCACCGAGTCATCTGTTAAAAGAACTGCCTCACACTATCCCCTCCTTGCCTCACGTCCTCCCCCCCCTCCATCTGCCCTAGCAACTATTGCTCTCAGTAATCAATAAATAGGCAATTTTTCTTTTTTAAAATTCGGTCTTGATCACACCACATATGCTACAAGAACATAGGTTCTTGTAGCATATGTGGTGTGATCAAGACTGAATTTTAAAAAGAAAAATTTTAAAATGTTTGATCACTGTTCCAAAAATGTTTATTAAAATTGAATAAATAGTCAGTCTCACTGTGGGTATATGTGTTTGAGTACCTGTGTGATGGTGTGTGTGAATGTGTACTTTTGTTAGAGAAGGAGCAAGAGCTCAAAAGCTAGGGTTGATACTATTTTCTGCGGCATGTTTCCATGCACCACATATTACTAAGCTATTTTGCCTTTCTTTGAAATTAGATATAAAATTGGTTAATTTTTGTTGTTTACATGTAAGGACATACCTTTGCCCTGAGCTTGGCATAATATGACAACCTCTCTTGCTTCAATTCCCTGTATTCAGAGACTTTTTTTGTTAGATCTTCCTCAACTTGACACAGTGGAAGCATTTCATATTCATTGTTATCAACAGGAATTTTTACTCCAATTTCCTGAAACAGAAAAGGTCTAACAGGTGAACAGTTAATGGCAATTTTCATTGTATAAACACAAAAGCAAATACTTACTGAACCCAACTGTTCTGCCTCTTTTAAAAGATCTTCAATGGACTTGATAATTTGCTCCTTGGCATTATCTTCTTCTAAAACCATATCTTCAAACATGTGCTACAATTGATCACGAGATTTTTTAAAATGAGTATCAGCTCTCTACAGTTTTGCAGATATTATTCAACAATGAAAATATAACTTCTAATATTTCAAAATACACTGGCAGCCACACGGTCCAATCATATTAATATAACCACCGTCTATGCCTGACATCAACACGCAGTAACCATTCAGAAGTGCCATCACTGACAGTGGAGGCTGTATAAAGCGTGTTGTGGGTATGCTGAAAACAGTGTAGTCGTCACCATGATGTGGTAACTGAGTGACTTACCAGGCGTCAGAAGGGCATTATCACTGGCTTTTAGGCCAAGGGTGGAAGCTGTTAATATATGACAATAGCTTGTGGGTTATGCTTGATATAAACTGTAGACAACCATTGCTCCTTACGGGCCTCTGCACCAAGCACTTGGTTCATGCACCCATGCTGACTGGTGTTCATTGGTGACAACAAAGGCTGGGTCTGCACATCAACACCACAATGGAACGTCTGCTAAGTGGCATGAGGAGGCATTTTCAGGTGAATCTTGTTTTATGCTCTATCAGACTGATGGCTACTGGTGTATATGGCTCTGTAACAATTTTCTGAAGAGTCCAGGTAAGAGGAGGGAGCATTATAGTCCAGGGAATCCAGTGCCAGCAATGTGTCACACAGCTGACAGTGTACATGGATGTTTCAAAGAGCACCAGGATGAGTTTACTATACTCCAATGGCCACCAAACTATCTGGATTTAAACCCAATCGAGACTCTGTGGAACTATCTCGACCCGGATGTTAATGCCATTGACCCTCAATCGAAAAACATAGTGCAGCTGGACATGGCACTGGAACTGGCATGGCTTTGCATCCCTGTTGGTATCTCCAAGACCTCATTGACAAACTTCCTGCACATCTTGCAACAGCTTGGACTGCAAAAGGTAGTTATCCAGGCTTTTGACAGGTGGTCACATTAATGTGAGCGAACAACATATTTTTAAGACTGAGCATTTGACTAGAAAATGTCGACACCAGACTTACATATTTACTAAAAAAGGGATTTTTTTTTATTTTTGGTGGCGGGGGAAGAGGGTTGGGCCGGATGGTGTTACGAGAATCGCTCTCTTCAGGGAGAATGTTGTGATCGATTGAGCAGATCAACTACTGTAATAATAATCTATACTACTATATAATGACAAATTATCGATTAATACTGTTACCAATTTAGTACAAATTTTTACACGATACTCTAATAAATGTGTGGATGGACACAAGCTACATATTTTTTAAATATATATTTACTATACAAATGGGTAAGTTGTCAGCAAAAAACTCTACAAGTTCTTGAAAAATTCACTTCAAAATTTTAAATGATACCCTAATAAACGCTTGGATGGACATAAGCTACATATTTTTAATATATATGGCATACAAATAAGAATATAATAAAAACAGAGGAAACATTGTGAACAGTCTTGAAAAGTTTTTGATTGAGTTATTTCAAATTTTGACACAATACTCTAATACATGTCCAGACAGACATAGGTAACATACTTTCTTATTATCTATGGAATATACAGGGAGATAATTATTGAACTATTTGTGGGATGGGGTTGGGGGGGGGGGGGGGGGGGGGGGGGGGAACATACACTAGTTACAACCTACAGCATGTACACACTGTACTCAATATGAAAACGTCACTACAGATATTCGGATTTAGGTTATGATACGTTCGATATGCCTGATGTCATTGGCAATGACGTGGTGCAGGCGAATAGCGAAATTTTACACGGCTCACTTAACTGTCTGAACATCAATGCTGTCGACGACTTCCTGAATGGCTGTATTCTGCTCAGCAATCATTTTGGGGTTATTGCTGTACACCTTGTCTTTAATATAGCCCCACATAAAGGTGTTGCATATGTCTGGATCCAGAGAATATGGCTGCCAATCGAGGCCCATGCCAGTGGCCTCTGGGTAGCCCAGAGCCAGAATGAGGTCCCTAAAGTGCAGCTCCAGGAGGTCAAATACTCTTCTGCTTCGATGGGATCAATCTCCATCTTACATGAACCGCATCTTGTTGAAATGAGGGTCACTTTGGATAATGGAGATGAAATCATCTTCCAAAACCTTAACACACTGTTCGGTAGTCACCGTGCCATCAAGGAATATCACACCGATACCGAAAAAACAACAACTACTGTACAGCATCCAGTCACCGGTTGAGTGAGGGTGAAGAGACTTCTCGATCACAAAATGTGGATTCTCAGTCTTCCAAATGTGCCAGTTTTGCTTATTGACGAACCCATCCAAATGAAAGTGGGCTTTGTCACTAAACCAAACACTACAGCGCATACCAATTCCCATCATGCACTGCGGCCAACCGTTCAGAAGTTATGATGATTTAATTTCATATAGTTCAGTGTCACCCTGTACATACGTTATAATTATTATTATTTCTTTCTTTTCTCAGACGTTATGTCTGGTCAAAAATGGAAAGTGACGCGGACCTTGATAAAGCGTGACTTCCTTTTAACTGTACAGTATACGTTATATTGCGTTTAGGAACTTTCGGGTAATTGAACAATAATTACGGATTTCTGTAGTCGTATATATAAGTTTGGATGTAGCTGTATTGCATTGTGGAACTGGTGGATATTGTGTGGTATGAGTCCTGTAGTTGATAGCATAATTGGTATAATGTCAACTTTATCCTGATGCCACATGTCCTTGACTTCCTCAGCCAGTTGGATGTATTTTTCAATTTGTTCTCTGGTTTTCTTTTGTATATTTGTTGTATTGGGTATGGATATTTCGATTAGTTGTGTTAATTTCTTCTTTTTATTGGTGAGTATGATGTTAGGTTTGTTATGTGGTGTTGTTTTATCTGTTATAATGGTTCTGTTCCAGTATAATTTGTATTCATCATTCTCCAGTACATTTTGTGGTGCATACTTGTATGTGGGAACGTGTTGCTTTATTAGTTTATGTTGTATGGCAAGTTATTGATGTATTATTTTTGCTATATTGTCATGTCTTCTGGGGTATTCTGTATTTGCTAGTATTGTACATCCGCTTGTGATGTGATCTACTGTTTCTATTTGTTGTTTGCAAAGTCTGCATTTATCTGTTGTGGTATTGGGATCTTTACTAATACGCTTGCTGTAATATCTGGTGTTTATTGTTTGATCCTGTATTGCAATCATGAATCCTTCCGTCTCACTGTATATATTGCCTTTTCTTAGCCATCTGTTGGATGCGTCTTGATCGATGTGTGGCTGTGTTAGATGATACGGGTGCTTGCCATGTAGTGTTTTCTTTTTCCAATTTACTTTCTTCGTATCTGTTGATGTTATGTGATCTAAAGGGTGGTAGAAGTGGTTATGAAATTGCAGTGGTGTAGCCGATGTATTTATGAGTGATTGCTTTGTGTATTTTGCTAGTTTCTGCTCGTTCTAGAAAGAATTTTCTTAAATTGTCTACCTGTCCATAATTTAGGTTTTTTATGTCGATAAATCCCCTTCCTTTCTGCTTAATGTGAATCTTTCTGTTGCTGAATGTATGTGATGTATTCTATATTTGTGGCATTGTGATCGTGTAAGTGTATTGAGTGCTTCTAGGTCTGTGTTACTCCATTTCACTACTCCAAATGAATAGGTCAATATTGGTATAGCATAAGTATTTATAGCTTTTGTCTTGTTTCTTGTTAATTCTGTTTTCAGTATTTTTGTTAGTCTTTGTCTATATTTTTTAGTTCTTCTTTAACATCTGTATTATCTATTCCTATTTTTTGTCTGTATCCTAGATATTTATAGGCATCTTTTTTTCCATTGTTTCTATGCAGTCGCTGTGGTTATCCAATATGTAATCTTCTTGTTTAGTGTGTTTTCCCTTGACTATGCTATTTTTCTTACATTTGTCCGTTCCAAAAGCCATATTTATATCATTGCTGAATACTTCTGTTATCTTTAGTAATTGGTTGAGTTGTCGCTGCCAGTAGTTTAAAATTATCCATGTATAGCAAACGTGTGATTTTGTGTTGGTATGTTCCAGTAATATTATATCCATAATTTGTATTATTTAGCATGTTGGATAGTGGGTTCAGAGCAAGGTAGAACCAGAAAGGACTTAATGAGTCTCCTTGGTATATTCCATGCTTAATCTGTATTGGCTGTGATGTGATATTATTTGAATTTGTTTGGATATTAAGTGTGGTTTTCCAATTTTTCATTACTATGTTTAGGAACTGTATCAATTTAGGATCTACTTTGTATATAATTATTATTATTATTATTGTTATTATTATTATTATCATCAACAACACATAAAGAGAAAATGTTAACAGAAATTTCAAAATGTTCTTGACCAATTTATTTCACATTTTCCTTTGACTGTTGAGCTATCTGTGTAGACCACTTCTGAACCCAGAAATACATCATGGATGGCAATGAACAGACAGTGAGAAACCACTGACTCAAGAGTCTTTCTGTCCAAAGCATAGATCAAGACAGTTCCAAGGATGGGGTACGTACCATGGGGGCGTAAACAATTGCTCCCTAATAGGAGGTAACAGTGACGGACGATGGTAATTCAGAGCAGAGATACTGTATGCGAAATGTGATCTTCGTTATAATCCTGGGCTTCCGTTATGGGACGCGTATCTCCCTACCAGGAACAAGCACATGGGAGTTTGGATGTTCCAGTGAGCAGTGAATATGTATTGCGTAGTTGAGCAGCAGTTATCGGTGCCTGTTGCGAAGTAGAGGGACCCCAGCCTCTGAGAATATTTCATTTAAGATGGCAAATATAGGGAAGCCATGTGAATCAGGCTTTGAAGAGCAGTCCCAAAAAGTGATACGACTCCACATTGAGGAAGTGGTCATCAAAGCAGAGTTCTGGTTGTGGATGATGACAGAAGTGCACAATGCATGCTTTGGCGACCGAAAACTGGAAGCCATGGATGAGAGCCCAGGACTGTGCCTTTCATATAGCACCCAGCAGTCGGTGTTCAGCAACATCTACAATGGAGGTGCAGTAGTAAATTCAAAAATCATTAGCACACATGGAGGGTGGCACTGTAGACTATACAGCTGCAGCTAGACGAATGATTGCCAGTAGAAAAAGGGGCACACTCGATGCGGAGCCCTGCAGAGCCCAAATCTTTTGTAAATGTGGTGTACTGTGGAAAACATCAGCTTGAATCCAGAAAGTACTGTGTGATAAGAAATTCTGCCAAAAATCAGAGCAGGCCCTCGAGACCCCACTTGCATAGTGTAACGAGGATTTGATGGTGCCATAAACCTTCTGCAAGTCAAAGAAAACAGCAACAAGTTTAAACTTCCTGACCCATTAAAACTGTGTGACGGACCGAGACTGGAACTCGGGAACTTTGCCTTTCTGGGCAAGTGCTCTACCAACAGAGCTACTCAAGCACGACTCAGACCCATCCTCACCGCTTCAGTTCTGCCAGTACCTAGTCTCCTACCTCCAAAACTTCACAGAAACTCTTCAGTGAAACCTGCAGAACTAGCACTCTTGGAAGAAAGTATAATGCGGAGACATGGCTTCGCCAAAGCCTAGATGATGTTTCCAGAATGAGATTTTCACTCTGCTGCAGAGTGAAAATCTTATTCTGGCAGCAATAAGTTGTTGATGCTGGGAAAAAGCTGAGTGGATAGCAATCTCCAGGCAGAGCAAACTGACAGCACTATAATGGCCTTGGCAAAAACTGCCCTGGGATGGAGCCAAAAGACACACCCCCTCCCCAAGACTCAATGTATCAACACAGCTGCCAGCTCACCATGTTTGAGCAACTTTCTGAGAACATTAATGAGACTAAATGGGGAATAGCTGTCTGTCTCAAGCCGTGTTTACCCAGTTTCAATACTGGGATGAACATGCTTCTCACTCCAGATACAGCTGAAAATGATAACATTTTTGCAACTCATTAGTACATGTTTGAGCATTTGGCCGAGGATGTAGTCAGGTCCTGCCATATCACGGCAATGAGGAACTCCCACTCACTGAATGGAACATTATATGGCTCCAGGTGATTTGTGAAAAGTAACTGAATCACTACACCCTCTGTTTGCGGACACAAAATGCAGGGTTATAATTCTCAGAGGCAGGGGCCAGAGCATAATGCACAGCATCTGGGTCAATGTAGACAATATCATTCAGATAGATACCACGTACACTGAGGTGTTTAACATTTGCCCAAACCTGCAAACGAGGAGTATGCAGTCCAATGACAGCAATGTACGATTCCTAGCATTCTCATTTCTTTTGTTTTAAGAGGTGGTGGACCCAGGCACAGAACAGTTTAAAGGCAACGAGGTGCTCCATTGATGGACATCACTTATGGCATTGGAGAACCTGTTAACAATCCCCAATGGCCATGGACATTTCGAGTGTCCACCAAGATACTGTCTTCAGATTGTGGGAGGGGTATGTGTTTTCGGAAGGAATAGGGAATTGTTACGTCAGCTGCTGATAGAATGGCTGCAGTTGTGTTCTGGACAGCTGCAGCAATACCTCCATGTGGTGGGGTGCTAAAGGAGACAGCAGAGATGAACGCATCCCCAACAGTTTTGTTGAAAGTCCATCTGGATGAAGCTCAGGTGAGTGAGGCCGAGGGACATTCAAGACAATTGGAAAATGATCACTGTCACACAGGTCATCGTGGACACTCCAATGGATGTAGAAGAGAAGACCAGTGTTGTAAATGGAAAGATCAATGGCCGAATAAGGTCTATATGGCACACTGAAGTGTGTAGGAATACAAGTATTCAAGAGGGAATAATTGAGCTCTGCGAGCAAGTTTTCAACAGCTTTATTGCAGAAAGTAGACACAGTGCAACTCCACAAAGGGTTGTGGCACGTGGGCACTGAAGTCACCCAATATTAGAAACAACGGGGGAAAGGGGGAGGGGGGGGGGGGAGAAGGATGCTGAGAAAACAGTGCAGACAATGCATTATGAGACACTTCACTGTCAGGAGGGATTTACACATCTCAGCTATGTCCTCATAACAACAGCAGAGCCTCCAAAGTTGCATCGAG
This sequence comes from Schistocerca cancellata, assembly GCF_023864275.1. Taxonomy (NCBI): domain Eukaryota; kingdom Metazoa; phylum Arthropoda; class Insecta; order Orthoptera; family Acrididae; genus Schistocerca; species Schistocerca cancellata. The sequence continues at coordinate 648,815,678 of NC_064627.1, forward strand.
TGACACGTGTTGGCTGTAGGCAGAGTCCAGAACGTACATGCAAATGCCGCCTGTTGCCCTTTCACTGTCACCAAAATAGCCTTGACAGCCACAGAAGATATGAATCTATATTGCTGGGAACTAAGTTTCTTGTAGGGCGATGCGGAAAGCAGAAGAAAAACATAAGAGACGTCATAGCTCATCCATGTGGCAGAAAGAATTACTACATTTCCACTAGAAGAACATGCTGTCAGTATCCTGCAAGGCCTTGTTTGCCTCAGTTTATGGGACAGAGGAGGAATGCAAAGCCCTGCAATCCACAACCTGTGGCTCTTTCAGCCACTGGCTGACATCTAGTTGAAGATCAGCAGACTCCTGGGCAGGAAGCATCCTGAGGGGGCCTTTCCTGCTAAGAGATGCTGGTGGAGGGTGTTGCTTCTCTGGTTGGGGTAGGGGTTTGGGACTGACTTCCCAGGCAGGTAAGGAGCGGACACTCCCAAAGCAAAGGGAAGGGTGTAGTTGATTAGTCTCAAGGGTCCAATCTTCTTTTTGGAAGACTGTGCAGTCCATGAACAGGGACAATGGTGCTCTCCACAGCTGAACAGTTGAGGAGGAGGAGGAGGAGGAGGAGGAGGAGGAGGGAGACGACTACAAGAAGGTATGTGTGCATCTTTTTGTCCACAATCCCTACAGATGGTGCTCATGCTACAATATGAATATGAGCCCAAATCTTATGCATCTGGAACATGACATGGAAGGGAGACATTGATACATCATCACATTGACCTTTTCAGACAATGGGTCACCTTCAGAGGCAAAGATGAAGGTCCTAGTATCAACCTTATTGTCCTTTGGTCCCCCCCGGGACATGGTGAACAAAATGCAGACACTGTTGCTCCAAATTGGCACATAGCTTTAAATTGGTTTGTACAAGGAGATAGCGGTGGAAGATGATATCCTGCATCATATCGAGAGTGTTGGGGGGAAGATAAATTACAGAAATGTACCAGGCCAGCAGCACTCATGATTGAGCAGGAGATGCCACTTTAATCAGAACTGAACCAGTTTTCATTTTTGGAATAACTGCTACTTCCCCAACCTGTCTTCCTCCACGTGTTCAACAAAGAATAATGGCTTTGTAGGAAGAAAGGAATCCCCATCAATTCTAAAACAGATTAAATATTTGGGAAGTGTTTCTAGTGTTTCTCCCTTTGCCTCTTAGCCCTATATTCCTCCCACAGTGTAGTGAGGTAAGAAAAAATTCTGCGTTTCCTTTCACATTCAACATCAACAGTATTCTAGTTACTTTGGATGGATTCTAAATGTCACCAAATAGTGGTTGTTTACCTCCTCTTTCCAGGATAGGTTTGTGGTGATCATGGACCCTGCACACACCAAGAGACAGAAGGAGATGAGGAGATAGGGTGAGTGATTAAAGTGTCAAATCAGACGAGAAATTTTTTGTACGTTTTATTTTCTCTGAAACAATGTGGCCATTGTACAGGTAAGAACACATAAGAACTTACAATTCTGTTGCACTTGGAGCTGACTTCCAAATAAGGAAAAGTGTTAGCAGAGATTATTGAACTGTTAATTTAAGATTTATAAGAGCTATGAATAATAAAAGAGGAGGGGATACAGTACGTTAAAACCTATTTTATATGGGGCGTTCAAAAGGAAACGAGCCGGAGGCATAATTACAGAAACCAGTACCTGCATGTTAGAAGTATTGACCCTGGCAGTTGAGACACTTGCCCCACTGTGAAAAGGCAGTGAATGTCTGTCTGATAAAATTCCTGGGGTTGTGATGTTAACCAGTTCCGCACGTACAGCTGGACATCTATGTCCAAGTTGAATCGTTTGCCCCCCCCCCCCCCCCCCCCTTCAGAGCCTTTTTAAGGGGACCAAAAATGGCGTAATCACACGGAGAGAGGTCCAGACTGTATTGAGGGTAGCTGAGAACTCATCTCCAGCCACCACTCGTGCTCCAGACCGCGCATCATCGGCTAACAACACCCGTTCTTCCCTGAAGCGTGTGTGCCACGCCTTGACCCTTACAAGGGACATGCAGTGTTCGCCATACACTTGTGTCATTCATTGATGAATGTCTGTTCCACCGACTCCTTCTACTGCCAGAGAACAAACAACACCTCTTTGCTCTTTTTTTGACATCTCCATGTCATTGTTTGCAATGCGACTGGCAGTGTTGGACAATTTATACATGCTGCTGCTAGCTCTGTATAGTCAAGTGAAATGCATGTGAGCCCTCTGGTGACATGCTGTGAACTTCTATGCTCTGGTCGGAACCACACCTCGTTACACACGCCACGTTATTACCTTTCTGTCACTGGTTTGCGCATTTCAGACTCTAGCTTGTTTCTTTTTGAATGCCCCTTATACACTAGCAACTTCTTGGTGAAAATCTATTTATGGTAGGAGTGAATCATGTGCTAATGCATGGATCAGCTGCCAAGCACGTCACAACTGGGTTAGTGACATCAATGAGCACTTGATTACACTGAGCTTTGAATTCTGAAACATGGGGGATGATGATGAATATGCACCTCTGAAATAAGGGATGGTGGTACCACCTGTTAACATCAGAAGTTAACTAATTTTCAGCTCACTAATTCACGTTGTTACAATGTGATTTTGTGTCTTCTTAATATTCTTTCTATTGATTGATTTGATTTTGTTACATCTTTCAAATACTTAATATTTTCCCCCTTAGTGTTCTCCCACAAGAGATACGAAAAATATATAGTTTTTAGGTTTTGCAATAACTAAGCTCTACTGAAGTAAAAAATAATTTTGGGTTTTATTTAACAACTACAAAGAAACCAAGATACAAAGGACAAGGGCAAAAAAAAGCTGCTATGTACTGGTTTATAAATATTGTTCAATGTGAGTGTGTGTGTGTGTGTGTGTGTGTGTGTGTGTGTGTGTGTGTGTGTATTTTCTTGAGCAAATTCATATTCATATGTATGGAGAAGTCGTAATAATATGCCAAGGGTACTGCAGTACACACACACACACACACACACACACACACACACACACACACACACACAAAGTAGTCGACTGAGACACGAAAGACACTCATCTAAAAGGAAATTGACACAGTTTCTTACCAGAAGATGTTTCTTTACTTGTTTTTCCCTGGACACTTTATCTTCCTCGCCATAACCAATTTCATCCCATATTTGGTGTAACTTCTGGAGCTGTTCTTCGAGTTGTTCTGCACAATCAAGCCTGTAAAGTTCATAGCTTCGTTGGTCTGTTGTCAAAAATTAGACATACTGTTTACGAAAACATTCATAAGAGGATATAAACTAATTAGAATTTACACACAAGTATGCATTTATAAATCACTCAATACTAAAACTCAGATCTGTGACAACTGTCACACCACATTCCAAGAGCACCTCTTATGATCTGTATGTGGCCCTAGTCTGGTTTAGACCAGAGCGAAGGAAGTTCGCATCCTCTGGATCGACACTAGCAGCACAGAAAGCTTTGGTCTGGTACCTTGTCTACTTCTGTTGTTGACATGAATTGCAAGAGCAATGGAGTGATGTGAAGACAACGTAACATTGCTGATAGAAGAATATAGTCATCACAGATGCTTTTAGAACATAAAAGATCAACATTACAAAGGGCGAAGGAGAAGAAAGATAAATGAATATCCATCTATTCTGCTATCAATATTCAAAACAAACAAAACGCCTGATCATTTCCATTGTTTACATTCCCGGTAGTCGTAATTACAGAGCTGATATATCACTGTCATGTTAAAGATTTTTGATGATAGATAAAAATGGTTAGTTGGGACTACACTATCTGTTCTCAAACTATATAGCAGATTTTATCAGACAGCCTATATGACAGGCCATTTGTAATATATTTCACATTTCATTAATCACATTTTGTAAGCATTATATTCATTATACGTAGTTCACTCCAGATATTATGAACTACCTGAAATATGACTGCTGCTGGAACTATCACTAATGTGAATTTCTCCATTTGCTAATAATCAAGAGTGTAAATTAAATTATATTGGTCATCAGTAATCAGTGTATTGCTTTTAAATTTACTCCTCAGTTGTAATGAGGAGCCAGCAAAAAGTGAGTCAATCGACATGTGTAAAGTTTTGGAATAATTCTAAGGAAAGCTGGAGCTGCAATTCAGTGTTAAGTGAAACACCTCCACAAATACACACACATTCAGATACCGAAATTCCTCTTTTACTAATCCATTTTGCTTGCTCAGTCAAAAACAGGGTGTATGCCATGCAAAACATCCTTCCTTAATATCAAAGTTCTGAATCACGTGTAACTCTATAGTGTTTTATTCTGTGCGCTGATTATTGACACCAAAAAATAATAGTCAATTGGTTGGCTGATCTCAGGAGGTGTACTAAGTGGGCAAGGAAGTGAAAGACACTGAGTTTATGAAAACAGCCAACCTTCAGAATATGGGTATGGTGCAACCAAGAAAGCTTTTTGCTAAAAAGAAGACCCAATAAACAGAACTGGGAGGACCACAGTCAGGTGTTGCGTGTCGAGGTAGAGCTCCAGGTCAGGATGGACCACAGAATGGTGACAGAAATGCACCACCCTCAATTTAAGGTGAGACAATCTAAAACCTTGTCCAAACAGAAGCATGTTGAATGGCACCCTGTAGCTATCACTCTGCAGAGCCCACTGAACGGGAACTAGCACAATTACAGCAATCATCCACAAACAGAGAAGGGGTGACCAACAGTCTGGTGGAGGCCACAAGTCCATTAACAGTGATGAGGAAAAGAAGGACACTTTATACAGGCCCCTGAGGAGTGCCATTCTCCTGGATCTGTGGAGAGCCAAGAACATTTGCAACCCGAACTCTGAACAAATAGTGGGACAGAAACTGTCGAATAAACATCTGAAGGGGGCCCCAATGACCCCAGTCATGGAGAGCAGGTAGGATGGGCTGGCACCAAGCCATGTTGTAGGCCATACAAAGATCCAAGAAAACTGCGACAAGATGGCGGCATTGAGGAAAGGCCTGCTGAACTGTGGGTTCCAATAGAATCAGATGATCACTCTGACACTGTCCCAAAATCAGCACTGGTACGGATATAAAAGCACTGAGATTCAAGGACCCAACAGAGCTGACGAGCCACCATCCATCAGTCGAGTAACTTGCATGAGACTTTGGTCAGACTGATTGAATAGTAACTATCAAGAGAAGACAGATCCTTGCCAGGCTTAAGGACAGGAACCACAACACAGTTTTTCCACTGAGAGGGGAAAATGCCTTTGAGCAAAATATGGTTAAATAGTTAGAGGAGATATTATCGTTGTGGAGGTTTGAGGTGTCGAGGCAAGTTTTGGATGGAAACAGGACCAGGGGCTGAATCGTTGGAAGAAAAGACAGCCAGAAGAAGTTCCCATTCAGTAAAAGATTCATTGTAGGATTCTGCCTGACAAGAGGTAAAGAACAGGTGAGAAGGGACAGTAGAAACTAGGGAGGAGACAAATCATTTGCAACATACCCACTTGCTCCATTTTATTACGTAACAGCCTTGGCATGAAAATGTTTAAAGGTAATAAGACCGGCGGAGGATGGTTTCCGCTTAAGATGTAGAATGGCGTGACAACCTTCACAGATGGCAGTGGCAATGGCTGTGCTCAACCATGGAACTGGCCAGTGGCGAACTGAGCCCATCAAGTGGCGAACGGCAATGCTTACAGTAGAATTTTCTTACTGGGCTATCCATGAATTACTTCAGCACTACAACTTCACAAAGGTGGTTTAATACCTACCTGGGAGGTACGGAGATGCCAATCAGCACAACGGAAAGACCAGCGGGATAACCCGGCCACTGGGAGGTGGGAAGAGAATGAAAAAACCCAAATGTGAAGTGATCACTATCACAGAGGCCATTGTGTTGTGACCAGTGTAAGGAAAAAACAAGGAGAGGGGTGGTGTGGTGAGCGATACATCAATGGCAGAGAAAGTGCTATATGTGGCTCTAAAATGTATACGGGAACCATCATTAAAAAGACACAGATCATAGTCTGCAAGAAATTGATCAATGAGGAGCCCCTAACTAGACAGAAAAGTACTGCCCCACAAAGGATGACGAGCATTAAAATTGACCATACCAGGCTGACCCACAATGGTAAAGTGTGGGTCAGCCTGGTATGGTCAATGAAGAGCCGACACAGCGTGGTCGAGTCCTTTCAGGAGAGGCGAAAGGAAGAACGCCACGGGCCTGGTGTCACCTTAATCGCATGAAGTTTATTAGACAGGGAGGTAGCCTCCCAAGAGTTGGCCATGATTCTGCGAAGTGGGATTTGATGTGAAGCCGTAAATCCGCTGCAAGAGGGGTTATAGAAAACTGGGGGGGGGGGGGGGGGGGGGTAAGTGACTGCTCCCCCAGCCAAACGATCAACAAGCTCATTACCTGCGATACCCACATGGACTGGGACCCAAAGGAAGTCAACGGAACAAGCAGCACGGTGAAGATCAGCTAGATGGTCATGGATGGCACGAAAAACACCGGTCAATAGCCAGAAGGCCACTCATTGAGTCCGTACATAACAAAATGCGGTTGTTTGGGACTGTTTAATAAAGCTAAGGGCTGGGAAATTGTCATCAATTCCGCAGTAAACACCCCACATGTAGGTGGTAGTAGATTATTTTCCGTTCCAACAGAGGATGTGAAGGCATATCCCACACCATCAGCAGATTTAGAGCCATCAGTGTAAAAAACAACAGCATCCCAAAACTCTCATAAAATTCGGCGGGAAAAGGAACGGAACACCATCGGGGGGATGGAATCTTTCAAACCTCGGCAGAGATCCATCCGAATTCGGGGCCGTGGAACTAACCAACGTGGGGTGGAGGGGAGGGAGCGTGGAAGACAGGACAAAGGAGGAAGCTGAAAATCACGGCGAAGAGACGCAAGGCGGAGCTTAACCGAAAACCCCGCCCGAGGGCGGGAATCAGGTGGGTGACGTCCATGGTCTTGGGACAGGATAGAATAGGAAGGATGAGTGGGAAAGGAACGGACAGCGATTGCATAAGACACCAGACGCTGGGACTGCCGAACAGAAAGGGAGGGAAGGATCCCAGCTTCAACCAGGAGACTATGAACAGGGCTAGTAGGGATGGCACTGGAGGCCAAACGGATACCACGATGGTGAACTGGATCCAGCAGGTGAAGTGTGGAAGGAGCAGCTGAACCATAAACTTGACAACCATAGCCCAAGCGAGACAGAACTAAAGCACGATAAAGGCGGAGAAGGAGGGAGCGCTCTGCACCCCAAGAGGTGTGGGCAAGGAAGCGAAGAACATTAAGTTTACGGAAACATCCTACCTTCAGAAGTCTGATACGGGGCAGCCAAATGAGCTTGTTGTCGAAAAGAAGACCCAGGAAACAAAACTGTGGAAACACAGGCAATCACTGTGCATCAAGATAGAGCTCCGGATCAGTGTGGATTGTAGTACGGCGACAGAAGTGGACCACCTGCGATTTTAAAGGAGATAATTGAAACCCGTGTGAGAGGGTCCATGCAGAGGCACATCGTATAGCTCCCTGGAGCTGCCGCTCTGCAGAGGCCATCGAAGAGGAACTCACCCAAATGCAGAAATCATCCACATACAGAGCAGAGGCGACCAAAGGACCGACAGAGGCCACAAGTCCATCTACAGCAATGAGGAAAAGAAGTACACTCAATACTTAACCCTGTGGGATGCCCGTCTCCTGCGTCCATGGAGAACTAAAAACTGTACCAACCTGAACCACGAATGACCAATGGAACAGGAACTGGCGGATAAAAATCGGGAGTGGGCCCCAGAGACCCCACTGATGAAGTGTAAGAAAGATGTGATGGCGCCAAGCCATGTCATAGGCCTTGTGAAGGTCAAAAAATACTGCAACCAAATGGCGGTGCTGGAAAAAAGCCTGCCAAACTGCGGATTCCAAACGAAGTAAATGATCGATCGGAGACCACCCCCCTCGGAAGCCAAACTGGTAAGGGACAATAGATCCCGAGATTCGAGGACGCAATTGAGCCAATGGGCTACCATCCGTTCAAGTAACTTGCAAACAACATTTGTCAGACTAATTGGCCGATAGCTTTCAACAAATAGGGTGGTTCTTACCAGGCTTAAGGACAGGAACCATGATGCTATCCCTCCACTGAGAAGGGAAGTCACCCTGGAGCCAAATACAATTAAACACCCGGAGAAGATGTTGCCGTTGTGGAGCACTGAGATGTTTAAGCAGTTGGTTATGAATGGAGTCTTGGCAAGGGCCTTATCAGGAGAAGAAAGGGCAGAAAGAAATTCCCATTCAGTAAAAGGTCCGTTGTAAGATTCTGACTAACAAGGGGTAAAACATAAGGCGGACGCTTCAGCCCTCTGTTTCTGGTAAAGGAAAGCAGCCGGATAGGAGGCTGACGCTGATGCCGTTGCAAAATGGGTCACAAGATGCTCTGCAAGAATCAATGGGTCCGTACAAAATCCATCTGGGAGGTGAAGGCCTGGGAGGGTGGACTGCCAATGGCAACCCTGGAGAGAGCGAAGTGTAGCCCATACCTGTGACATAGGGACAGTAGAACAGAGGGAAGAAACAAAGCGTTCCCAACACATCCGTTTGCTCTGTTTGATTAAATAACGGGCTTTAGCTCGAAGGCATTTAAAGGTAATAAGGTTGGCAACGGATGGGTGCCTCTTAAGGTATTGCAAAGATCGATGGCGATCACGGATGGCGATGGCAATGGCTGTACTCCACCAAGTGACTTGCCGGCGGCAAAATGGCCCAGATGAGCGCGATACAGCAAGACTAGCAGTGCGAACAATCGCATCAGACATGTCACGTAGGACGTCATCAATACAACTCGACAAAGAGGGAGAAAACACGACCTATCCAGTCTACAGAGGCCAAGCAGCACATTGGATAGACCAACAAGGTAACCTGTCCATCGGGGAGCGGGAAGGGAGCGAGAAGGGAGCGAGAGAATCAACGGGAAATGGTTACTATCACAAAGGTCGTCGTGTGGCGACCAGTGTAATGAAGGAAGGAGGAAGGGAGAAGAAAAAGAAAGATCAATGGCAGAAAAGGTACCATGACTGGCACTGAAATGAGTAGGGGAGCCATCATTAAGAAGGCACAAGTCATGGTCTGTAATAAACTGGTCTATGAGAAGACCACCTCTCAATGGAAATGCACTGCCCCACAAGGGATGATGAGCATTAAAATCCTCGAGAAGGAGGAAGGGAGGAGGAAGTTGCTGAAGAAGGGCAGTTAAGGCAGCAGGTGGAAGAGTCCTATCAGGAGGGAGAAAAAGATTGCAAACCATGACCTCAGAGTCCAGGTGGACCGTAACAGCAACCGCTTCCAATGTAGTTTGAAGAGGAATCCACGTGCTAGCAACATCTGTACGGACAAACGTACAAATGCCGCCAGAAGCCCGCAGGGGGCAACCTGATTTCTACAGAAAACACGGAACCCACAGAGGATCAGTGAGTGATCATCAGTAAAATGAGATTCCTGTAGAACCACACAAGCTCCAGAGTAAGACGAAATAAGGGATTTCAGTTCCGCAAGGCGACGGTAATATCCATTACAATTCCATTGGATGACTACATAACGATGATTCAAATGGGGGATGAACAGGCTAAAGCCAGTCATACCGCCGGGTCACCAGCCATCACTGACAAGGAGCGGGGGACATCCATGAACAACAGGGCAGAATCTGGTTGTGAAACCGGGGATGGGACCTCTGGTGACACCAGAGGCTCCTTGTCCCGGGACTTATGTTTCTTCTTCTTCTTCTTCTTCTTCTTCTTCTTCTTTTCTGTTTGAGATCAAGGAGGGCTGTGTGGCATAAAGGAGCCAGTTGCAGCAAGATCAGGAACAGAAAGAGATCGGGCAACCTAGGGGCCAACAGACCGTGGTTCCCGCGGTTGTCACGTGACAGCAGACCTTTGGCCTGAAAGGTGCCGGGAAGGGGTATCCCAGGATGGACACCCTTGACCGGCAGACACCAAAGAAGTGTGACACTTCTCCGGCTGAGGAGGGGGAGCAGCACCCTGAGGAGAAGGTGTGGGAGCCGCAGGGGAGGGGAGGAGGAGAGGGGTCCGGGACTGGGGTAAGGAAGGGGGAGGAAGGGGTGAAAATGTAACTAAAGCATAACTACACGTCATGGACACAGGGTGAAGACGTGCATACTTCTTACAAGCCTCGGTGTAGGTTAGACGATCAAGGGACTTATACTCCTGTATCTTCTTTTCGTTCATATATGCTGGGCAATCTGGTGAACGTGGAGAATGATTGCCATGACAGTTTACACACACAGGAGGGGGAACACAGGAACTCTCCTCATGGAGCGGACATCCACAGTCACCACAGAGAGGGGTCTGCGAACAGCGGGAAGACTAATAGGAGGTGGGATGTATGGCTTCACATCACATCAATAAACCATAATCTTTACTTTCTCAGGGAGAGTATCCCCTTCAAAGGCCAGGATAAAGGCACCAGTATCAATGCGATTGTCCTTCGGACCCTTCTGAACACACTGAACAAAGTGAACACCCCACTGTCTGAGATTGTCCCTAAGTTCCTCATCAGTTTGAAGGATGAGGTCCCTGTGAAAAATCACACTTTGAACCATATTTAAAGACTGGTGGGGGGTAATGGACACAGGAATCGTGCCAAGATGGTTACAGGCACGAAGGGCCGCAGACTGGGCAGCTGAAGCAGTTTTGATCAACAACGAACCCGACTGCATCTTTCTCAGAGAGTCCACTTCGCCAAACTTGTCTTCAATGTGTTCCACAAAGAATACAGGTTTGGTATTGGTGACAGTATCCTCATCAGTCCTGGTGCAAACCAGATAGCGGGGTAAAGGTTTCGCCCCTAGCCGACAGGCCTGACCCTCTTCCCAGGTGGTAGCCATGGAAGGAAAGGCCGAAGGGGCAGGAGAAGCAGCACTAGAAGAATCAGTTCCACGCAGAGAGACAGCTGCAGAAGAACAGCTAGAGTTCTGGACCCGTATGTGTGTCATTTGCATAGCGTCCGCCCTGATACCACCCACTCTTCTGTCGGGCTCTCCTCACGGGCACCGCCCAGCCACAGCAAGGGCCATCTGGCACAGTGGCCATTGCCAGGAGTTCTAATGCTCCAGGATGACAAGCAACCACTCCTAGGCTTACATGAGGAGGTCACAGCTCAGTTATCAGAAGTGTGATCCCTGTGTGTTCAGGGGGCTCAACCAAAAGCGTACATAGCGACCCCATCACACGGGCTGGCTATGCACCATAGCATCAGACAACGACATGAAAGAAAAGGTGGAATGAACTAGGAGGGCACACGTTGGAGACACCAGGTAAGGTGCGCTTCCCCAAATGGCTCACACTACGGAAGAGAAATTAAGTAATGGAGGTCAAATCCCAGAGGGGGACTAGGGAGTGCCAGAAGGATGAGGTGATTACGCAACATAACTAAATTGCAAAACCAATGTAACCAGGAGGATAGCGGGGCCAACATAAGCAGGGACACCAAGAGGGAGAGGAGAGGGCAAAGGAGAAGGAGCAAAGAGAGGAAAGGAGGGGAAGGGAAAGGAAATGCAGCCCTGGAAAGAAGGAAGGCTGCAATAGCTCAGGGCCCCGTGCTCGCCACGCACATACTCACGAAAGAACTGTGAGCCCCCTGGGGAGCCAAAGTTAGTGTCCAAACCCTAGGGAATGAGACAAACAGAGTAGCAAAGCAAAAGCTGAAATGCTTCACTTCATTTTCAAATGTTCTTTTACAAAGGAAAATCCAGTTGAATTCTCCCAATTTAATCCTCATACCACTGAAAAGATGAATGAAATAAGTATCAGTGTCAGTGGTGTTGAGCAACAGCTGAAATTGTTAAAATTGAACAAAGCTCCAGGGCCCAATGGAATCCCAGTCAGATTCTATACTGAATATGCGGCTGAGTTAGCCCTCCTCTAACTAAAAGTAATCTTAGATCCCTCAAACAGAAAACTGTGCCCAGTTCTTCAAAGAAGGCACAGGTCACACCCATCTAGAAGTAGTGTGCTAGAAGTGATCCGCGGAACTACTGTCCAATATCCCTGACACTGATTTGTTGTAGAATCTTATAACATATTCTGAGCTCAAACATAATGAGCTATCTTGAACAGAATGTTCAATGTTCCTCAATGTCACCCAGCATGGATTTCGAAAACATCGGTAATGTGAAACCCAAGTCGCACTTCATCCACATGACATACCGAAAGCATTGGATCAAGGCAACCAGATAGATGCAATGTTTCTTGATTTCCGAAAAGCGTTTGACTCAGTATTGCACCTACACTTATTGTCGAAAGTACGACCATATGGGGTATCAAGTGAAATTTGTGACTAGACTGAGGAATTTTTGGTAGGAAGGACACAGCACGTTATCTTGGATGGAGAGTTATCATCAGATGTAGAAGGAATTTCAGATGTGCCCCAAGGAAGTGTGTTGGGACACTTGCTGTGCGTGTTGTATATCAATGACCTTGCAGGCAAAATTAATAGTAATGGCAATCTTTTTGCAGAAGATGCAGTTATCTATAAGTAGTACCATCTGAAACAATCTGCACAAAATCTTCACAGCCTGAAGAAAAACCAAGGAATGCAAGAAGATACACTAAACAAGAACAGAAAACTAGAACACAACAAAAAGACAGAAACAAGTTGAGAGTGGGAACATTAAATGTAATAACCTTGACATGAAAGACTAAAGAGATTGTAGACATGGAGAGGAGAAAGATTCATATCCTTTTTTCGAAAGAAACCAAGTGGAAGGGAAAAAACTAAATTGCTGAGAGGTGGGTACAAATTATACTGGTAGGGTCACAATAAAGAGGAAAAAAAAAAAATGGAGTGGGCTTTGTGTTTCACGAAGACATTGACCCAGTTACAGATGTGAGCTTTGTAAGCGAAAGGGTAATTAGAGCAGAAGTGAACTTGGGAAAGAATATAGTTTTATTATGCGCCAAGTGTACGCGCCTCAGCAAGTGTGCACTGAGGAAGAAAAAATGAAATTCCTTGAACTGGAAGATCAAGTAAGAGAAGATAACATTATCATAATTGGGGATCTGATTGCTCAGATCGGCATGGATAGAAATGGATATGAGGAGGCGATGGGTCCTTTTTGATACGGAAGACAAACTGTTAAGGGTAAAGAAATTCTAAATCTGTGCATAAGGAATCATCTTTTAGTGAAGAATACATTCTTCAAGAAACAAGATAACCATAAGATTACTAGGGATGGAAAATCTAAGGCAGTTATAGACTATATATTAACGAACAAATTAATTGGAGGAAAAGTACGGGACAAGAAAGTCTTACCAAGTGAGCACTTGGATAGCTGCCACAGGTTACTAGTAGCTGAGATAAATAACATGGAAAGTTTGAATGCTGTACAAAGAATGCCAAAAATTAAGGAGTGGAAGTTGAAAGAAGAAGAAAATAAGAAAAGTTTCCAAAATCTAGCAGCACAAAAATTGCCTAAAACTGAATGGGGTAGTGCAGAGGAAGAGTGGAACCTATTTAAAACATCAATAGTTAATTGTGCTGTGCAGATATGAGGCAAAACAAAGGGTAAAGTGAAAAACAAAGAAACAGTTCATGGAATGATAGAGTAAAAGATGCAATTAAAAAACATAATTTGGCAAAGAAAAACATGGATTTTGTAAAAAGAAATCAGAACCAGAGGCTGGTAGCAAAAGATGAACACAAGGTGGTGACACTGGAGAAGGAATACTGACAAAAGAAACTCCAAGAAAAGAGAATTGTGAAAGAAGAAAAGGAGAAGAGTTGGGAAAAATTCACCCAGGAACTAGAACAATAGCAAAGTGAACCAAAAACTGCTATATGGGTTATTGAAAAGTAAATGATCTGATAGAGAAAACATAAAAGCGATTGAAACAGAGGACACGGAAGGTATCAGAAAAGACAAAGAATTCTTTTGAAATCTTACTTCATGGGGAAGGTGCACAAGAAAGAGACACCAAAGTCATTGACTTAGAGGAAGATCAGGATCCAATCTCTTGGTTAGAAATTGAGAATTCCCTGAAACAGATGAAAGTGGGAAGGCAGCTGGAGTAGACGAGCTGACAGCAGATATTATTAAAGCCGCAGGAATCCGTGGAATACAATGGTTACACCAGGTACTGGGGGTGATATGGGAAGAAAAAGTGCCGGATGAATGGAAAAAAGGAATTATAATACCATTGTTCAAGAAAGGTAGTAGAAAGAAATGCACCAACTACCGAGGAAAAATAATGGGAAAGGTCACAGAAAAAAGATTGTGGAAAATTCTAGAGCACCAATTAGAGGAACAGCAGCAAGGGGTAAAAGAAGTGATAAGGGAACAACAGATCTCATTTTCTTCCTCAGTTAGTTAACAGAGAAATATTGGGAAAAAGGAAAGGACTTTATAGTAGTATTTGTGGATTTGGAAAAAGCATATGACAGTGTACCAAGGGATAAAATATGGGAATGCTTGAGAAAACATAATGTTCCTGATTCATTAATTAAAAGAAGTCCAGATGCTGTAAGATGGTTATGAGAGCAGTGTACAAGTAGGAGGTGGAAGATCAAAATGATTTAAGACAAAAGTGTTCAGCAAGGCAGTTTGCTCTTTCCTTTACTCTTCATTACACTTATGGACACAATCATGAAAGAAATCAATGAAGAGGAAAATTAAGATCTCACCGCTTTTGTTTTTGCTGATGACATCGCCATTTGGGGAGAGACTGAAATGGAGGTTCAGAGGAGACTAGATTACTGGAACACAAAATTTAAAAAATTCAAGTACTGTACATAGGAACAAGGCACTGGCAATGAAGGTGACTTTGTCACATCATACTGGAGGGGGAGAAGGCTGAATTTGTGAAAACTTTAATTTTCTGGGTAGCATCATATCATGCGATGGAAGTTCCCAACTGTTAGTCTTAAACAGAATAACAAAAGGATCTAGTTTCTTCCACCAAGTACGAAATCTAATCTGGGACAAGGAAGTCCCTCAACGAGCCAAACAGACCATGTATATAACTTATCTTCTGCAAATCATGATGTATAGTCTAGAGGCCTGTGTCATAAATAAGAGAGAAGAGAGTCAAATATAAGCATTTGAAATAAAGTTCCTTAGGTCAGCTCTACAAAAAACTAGGAGAGAGAGAGAGAGAGAGAGTCAAGAACTATTATGTAAGGAGAGACCTGCAGATGATATTGACTAGAGGAGAGAATGAGTGCTTTGAAATTTAAGTGATTCAGGAATGTGAAGCGAATGCACCAGACGCTAACTCCATGCCAGTATTCGGAGATGGAGTACCAGGAAGAAGACAAATTGGGTGGCCTAGAAAGAGATGGACAGACCATGTTATGGAACATCTCAAGAGGAGAGGAGTAACATGGGATGTAGAGGAGAGGGAAAAGCTATACCAGGACAGAAACCAATGGAGGCATATCGTTCACAAAGTTCCTACCCGGCTCGCTGGAAGGAAATCCTGATGATGATCTTGATAAGATTTCAAAGGGGTGAGAAGATTTGCAACGTGCTATAAATAAACAAATGTAAAATTGTGCACTTCACAAAACAAAAAACTTAGTGTCTTATGATTGCACTACTAATGAGTTACTGTTGGAATCTGCAAACTCATACAAATACCTGGGTGTAACACATTGTAGGGATGTGAAATGGTGAGATCACATATGTTCAGTCATGGCAAAGCAGGTGGTACACTTCAGTTTATTGGTAGAATACTGGGGAAGTGTAATCAGGGTAAAACTAAGATTGCTTATAAATCACTCCCCTGAGATAGATGATTAACAAAGTTTCAAGAATTGCTTTAAATGGTGACTCTAGGAATATACTAAAATCCCCTACGTATCACTCACATAGTGATTGTGAGAATAAGACTAGAATAATTACTGCACGCACAGAGGCATTCAAACTATGCTCAACACGTGAATGGAACAGAAAGAAAACCCAGTAACTCTGCCATGCACCTCGCTGTGGTTTGCAGAGTGTAGATGTAGATGTACTGGTGTGGTTGTCCTTATGACCTTTTTGGACATACCGACCAAAATGAACACCCCATTGTTCCAGATTGAACTGGAGTTCATCAATTTGAATGATGAGGTTCCTATGAAAAATGACCCCCTGAAACATATCCAAAGACTGGTGAGCAGAAATGGACACTGGTATGTCACCAAGATGATCACAAGCACAAAGAGCTGCAGACTGGGCAGAAGAACTAGTTTTGATCAACAGGGAACCTGAGTACATGTTACTGAGGGACTCCACTTGGCCAAACTTGTCTTCGATATTTTCGGCAAAAAGTAACAGCGTTGTGATGGTGAATGTGTCTCCATCCGTCTTAGTGCAGACTAGGTAGTGGGGAAAGAGTCTGGCCCTCCTCCCAGTCTGTAGCCAGGGAAGGGAAGGTCACAGGATCATAAGAAGCAGCATTAAATGATCCCTTACCCACTGAAGAACAGCCTTAGAAGAACGTCCAGTTTTTTCGGAGCTAAATGCATTTCATACAGAAAGCATCAACCTTGATACCACCCACTCTGATAAGAGGCTCTTCCCAAGGGCACCAGCCAGCTACAGCATGGGCCGTCCCCAAATGGCTTGCACTAAAGAGAGTAAATATAGAAGAGGAGACCAACTCCAAAGGTGGACCAAAAATTCCAAAAAGGAAGCATGAAAGGGAAAAGCCACCAGGAACAATAACAGGAAGGAGTACAAGAAACCAGTTGGAGAACCAGTTCAACATAGGTAAGAACACAGAGAAGGGGCAGAGGGGAAGGAGTGAGGTCAGGGAAGAAGGGGCATGGGGGAGAAAATGCAGCTTGAGAAGGAAGAATGGGCCGCAATAGCTTGGGCCCGTGTGTGCGCGATGCAAAAACTGGCAAAAAAACTATGAGCCCTGTGGAGAGGGGGCCAAAAAACAATAATGCAATACTCGTAGGCTATGCTTGTTCTGTCATATTCTCTCCTGTGGAAATGTTGATTCACAGATACAAGTCAGTGATAATGAACACTGACAAATTATCTATGAATGCTCATTTGCTTGTGTTTGTTTCCATTTGCTCCAGTGTAAACAAGGCTTGATTTGTCAATAATAATGACATGGAAAATCAATAGTCGGCACAGCTATTATTTCCTTGGCATAAATAAATGTAACACACAAGGCTGGTTACATGCTCATAGTTGCTTTACGCCCCTAACGACTATTTGGTTTTCTGTGCTTGCCATAGTAGACGACAGATTATTTTCCTAAAGAGCTGATAAAAAACTCAAGGAAACAGTTTATTTAGTTTTATAGAATACTATAAAGCATGTATTATGGGTTTTCCAGCGGAAAGTGCTCAGAATTACTCATCTTAAACCGATATTCTAAAATGAAATGAAGCCAACCCAAACTCACCCCGTATCATTATGCTTCCTAGTCGTCTTATGGCACATACTAATAATTATCTATATCAAACTGCCTTCAAAACTCCATAATAAGCTTCATAGTTCTATTTTATTCACATTCTTATAGTTACCTTTTCCAAAAAATGTAAATTTTGTCTTACAGCTATCTATTCTAGTGTAACTACAACTATGATTCAATTTATCAATTTCACTTGTGAAGTAATCCACACTATAGTTTAATTAAAATGATTTCATGATTTATGTTTCAGTTGAGAGGTAGGGACCTGGTATCAGCCAATCACTGGCGTTTTCCAGATTTCATGAACACAACGTGTTTCTTATTTTGTGGGTACATGCAAAACCTTTCTAGATGAAGCAGGGTACACATGGCAAGGCTCCAAACATGGAGTGATAGATATCTAACACATGAGCACAGGCCAAGTTGCTGCACTAGCCGGCAGCCTGGCACCAATATCTGTTGATCACAAACTTATTTCATATGAACCATACATACAAGATGATATGCAACAACAATTCAGCGAGGTTTTTGTTTTTTACAGTTTTGTGTTCTGTCAAGTTTTCTCAGCATGTATGATTAATGGTGAGCTTCTGGATGTTCAGTCAAGTTCTTGTGCCCATTTTCAATGACCAACGGAGCCATCCTCTTCGCGTGCTGAGGGATTAGCTATTATGTGTACTCCTTGTGTGGAATCCAGCTGGCAGGCAGCGAGTACACACAACAGCGAAAGTAACAGACATGAAGAAGACGGTTATTTTGGTCGTCAAAATATTGTGGACAAAAAGGAAACAATAGCGTGGCTGGATGCACAGTTCACTGTTTTTAAAGTTTTTAATTTTTTGTACCACCACTTTTTCTCTTCTTGGGAATTTTACCTCCCTTTCCCCTAAACTTCAATATTAAACTTATACTTAATATTTATAATCTCTTTCCGTATTTCTGGTATCCCTTTCATTTTTTGACTCCTTTGCTACAATTTAAGTTTCCTAATTTTGCTCATCTTTGCTGTTATATATTACTATTAGCATTTTTGTCTGCATCAGGCCATTTTTTTAGTGTTCCCTCCACTTACCACTGACCTGTGGAAAGTCCTTACTGCCCTCTCTGTTTCTTTTTTTACATCACTGTATCTCAGATACCTGTTTCTGGTATTTAATTATTGAAATCTCTCACTTAGATTAAAGTTTCTGGATGCTTTCACAAGCAACATTCGCTAAGTTTTCTTCTCACCCGTACCCCATGTTGAAGAAATTACCCACAAATCTAAAAAGATACAGCATTGAATTTGTTGGCTGATGGCTTCCATGTACATTAAGCCTTGGCACAACAGACAATTATGGGATTACAAAGGGGTTGGGTTGGGTTGTTTGGGGGAGGAGACCAAACAATGAGGTCATCGGTCTCATTGGATCAGGGTAGGACGTCAGCCGTGCCCTTTCAAAGGAACCATCCCAGCATCTGCCTGGAACGATTTAAGGAAATCAAGGAAAACCTGAATCAGGATGGCCGGACGCGGGATTGAACTGTCGTCCTCCCGAATGCGTGTTCTGAGTGCTAACCACTGTGCCAACTCGTTCGATGGGATTACAAAGCCTCATATGTTATCATGTAATGATGATAAATACGTTTATAAAATGGGAAGGCGATAGAATAAGACACGGATTCTGGTTAAGTTACTGCTGTTTGAATACCATGACATCTAAAACATTACACTTCTCAATAACAGTCCCCCATGAAACATCTTCGAGTTAGCAAAATGTATGTGTCACTATAAAATTATATCACGCTTTCAGCTGTGTCAAGTTGTTATACATCCATGAGCTTTTGGTTGAGTGCTCCTAGTTCACTGTGAAGTGTTAACTAAGTGCCGTGTGGGTGTGGGTCTTTAGTCTGGCAGTGATCAATGTAAAAATTAGTGACACTGAAACATTTGGTATAAATGTTTTTTTCTTTTTTCTTTTTCAGAGAACAATCTGACACGAAATAATTCATATTCTGTCAGGTACCACTTTGGCACCTGTCAGCATAAATTTTTATGTCGTCATATATTTTGTATTATTACATAATATATGAGGGGTCAGTTTTACTGAAGACATTGAAATATCTTTAAAACTACACAATGGATCAAAGAAAATGAGACATAAAATATTTCAGACTCTCAGTGGGAAAGAGAATGAAGCAAAAAATTTTCCTATCTCCAACTTCAAAATCTTAAATTACACGAATTATTTTTTAAACAATGGAAAATCCAGGATGGAATAATGACAACATAATGAAAACAATAGATTACTGCTCACCATGTAATGGTGGTGCTGAATCACAGATAGGCACAACAAAAAGACTTCTTCAGAATTACACAAACACACAAACGTTTAATTCCGATGAAGGCCTTTTTGGCTCCAAGCTTACTTATTTCACAGTCTTTTGTTGTGCCTACCTGCAACTCAGCATCTCCATTATATGGTGAATAGCAATCTATTCTTTTCATAAACTTTTATTTTTGTTGCAGTTTCAGATTCCCCAGGAAAACTTTAAGCAACTGGCCTATGGCCTGACATAACTTTTTTTCCCCATCACATTTATGCTCTTCTGTACTGGCAATTACTTGGATACCAATTAAAAAAAATTTCTTTGCTTCAGGTGTAAACACAGAAAGTAAAAATGGATTTATCTTTTTTTGACTGTGGTAAATCTGGCTTGCTTGTAACTGCTAGTATCCTTTGAATATTATCAGTGATATAATCAAGTAGGCAGAGAGGTGACAGTTACCACACAAGATTAGAAAAACTCCTTGGAAGTTCAACAAATTTTAATGTAACTTGTCATTAAAATTGTATTTTCTCGTACATGTCAAAGGAACATATTCAACGATTCTTGAAAGGACATAGTTACAGTGTTAACTAAACTGTGTTCAACATCTATACCAAGAAAAAGAAGATCCGATGGTACAAAATATCAGAATAACTATTTTGGGTGAAGACTGCAGGGAACATGTCAGTAAGAATCCTACGAGATGGCTTACGTTCTATCAGTTCTATTCAACTTTACACATAAGCAGAAAGCCATGAAGGATGAAGTGCTTAAAATATATGACAAAAGAAATGATGACTGATCTATATGCAGTACGTGCTGTGTATTATGTAGACTGCCATTCACTTATTCAGTAAACAAAAAATACAACTGTAGCTACTTGACAAATAAAAAAGCTATACCAGGAGAAGACACTGGTAAATGAAATAATGAACAATCCAATACATATCTGGACACCTGTATAGCTACATGACCTTTGTAACTGTAAAAGATTAAATCCGAAAAAGTGATGAGACATTAAAGAAACATAATTGTAAATGAAATGTTAACATTTTGGAAGATAAAGTAGTTGCGATGAAGATTGATGGTTGTGCTAGTCTAATTTGTTTTAATAAAAATTTGTCATAATACACCCGTTTTGTAAGACTTCCTGAAAATGAAGGTAATACTGACACGAAAAAGGCCGCTTAACAGACTTACCAAGAAGCAGAAAGTCTAATGGACCACAATAGAGACTATCAGTTGGACATCTCAATACTAAAGACTGTAAGCGACACTTGTGCGACATGGAGAGATTACAGAGAAATCTGTAACTTAGTTTCAGTTCATTCAGCATAATATCACTGATATTTATAATTAAACAGTTCTACATTTAACTGTGAACTCCATCACCAACATCAGTCCAAGGATTTACTTTGTACATTGCATAACTATGGATGAAATTTTAGGGTTCAGAAAGTCCTCTGCAAAATACAGTGCAAAAACGGATGCAACAAATTATTCTTGTCTGGAACTCTAAAGTAATAGTGACCATGCAAGTCTGTGATGTCACAACTATGATTTAAACATTTTTACCTATAATACACTAAGAACCTCATGTGATGGTGGTCGCGTTTGTGCAAGTGAGTGGTATATTAAACCAGTAAAAGAATTACAAACCTGTAATTCCAATGTTAAATAATAATATTTTGCACAGACAAACTCAGCAATTTGTGTTCAGTTCCGCTTTCGTATTATCAAAGACTCAAGATTCCTAATTTATCTACACATCAAGGACAAAACTTTAAAGATTTGATTCAACTTCCTTCCATTATCGACAGAGCACTTTAATGGGATTTTAGACAGATACAGTTTATTTTTAATGATGAAAAACATCGGAATTGTCTGGTTATAGGAGCAAAATTGCTCATCATAAAAATGCACAAGTGCAGCAAACCACGCTTTTGGTCCTCTAATTAACCCCCTCCCCTTCTGTTACCCACTTATAGTACGCTTAACTCTATGGTATGCAGAATCCATTATAATGACCTATGGAATGACTTTTATACACAGGTCAGCAGATATGCAGCTATACTTATTATGCAGATTATATAGTCTGATATAAATAGAGGAAAACTCGTTATTACAAGACCAGGTATGATGAGTATGCTAATGTATTTCACTGGATGCACAGGAATCCTATGTATGGGACAGATTTAAAATAATTGCTTCAGATAGCCTTTGGTAATGTTCCTAACATGTTGTCAGGCAAAGCATGGTCAAAAGCAGTCAGAAGTTTGCGCATAATAGTCACAGCTCTCCTTTCCAATTTTTTTACTACTGATCTTTCTAATATGGATTAATTTCAGGAAACTGTGGATAAAATTAGAGATAATCCTACCAGTAGGTTGTCAGTAGCTAATCTTAGTTATCCTGTAATAATCATCCATCTCTTCATAGATTGCAAAGAGAAGGGGACATATGCTTCCAAACTTTTGTAGGAGGATACTGGAATATATATTGTCAGAGTATCTACATCTAAATCTCTATCTACAAACCACTGTGAGGTGCACAGCAGAGGGTATGTCCCATTGTACCAGTTATTAGGGTTTCTTTCCATTTCATTCACATATGGAGCATGAGAAAAATGATTGATTGAATGCCTCTGTGCGTGCAGTAATTATTCTAATCTTATCCTCAAAATACCTATGAGAGCAATATGTACAGGGTTATTGTATATTCCTAGAATTGGCATTCACCGCCGGCTCTTAAAACTTAGCTAAGCAAGTTTCTTAGGATAGTTTACATCTGTCTTCAAGAATTTTCCAGTTCAGTAGTTCAGTGTCTCTGTGACACTTTCCCACGGATCAAACAAACCTGTGACCACTCGTGCGGCCCTTCTCTGTATATGTTCAATAACCCGTTAGTCCTACTTGGTATGGGACCCACACACTTTAACAATATTCTAGAAATGGTCATACCAGTAATTTATAAGCAATCTCCTCTGTAGACAGTTTGCACTTCCCCAATATTCTACCAATAAACTGAAGTCTACCATCTGCTTTACCCGCTATTGAGCCTATGCGACGATTCCATTTCATATCCCTACAGAGAGTTACACCCACATATTTGTAAGAATTGGCCGATTCCAACAGTGACTCATTGATATTACAGTCATAGGATACTACGTTTTTCTGTTTTGTGAAGTGCACAATTTTACATTTCTGCATATTTAAAGCAAGTTGCCAATCTTTGCACCACTTTGAAATCTTATCAAGATTTAACTGAATATTTATGCAGCTTCTTTCAGTCAGGACTTCATAAGGGACAACTGCATCGTCTGTAAAAAGCTTGAGTTTACTATTAACATTGCCTGCGAGGTCACTGATATGCAACACGAACAGCAAGGGTCCCAACACACTTCCTTGGCGCACACCAGAAATTCCTTCTACATCTGACAATGACTCTCCATCCAATAACATGCTGCATCCTCCCTATCAAGAAGTCCTCTATCTAGTCACAAATTTCATTTGACACCACATAGAATCATAATTTTTACAATAAACATGGGTGTGGTACTGAATCAAACACTGTTCGGAAATAAAAAAAATACTGCATCTACCTTAATCCAAAGCTTTCAGTACATCGTATGAGGAAAGTGTGAGTTGGGATTCACGTAATCGACATTTTTGGAATATGTGATTGTTGGCATTGAGAAGGTCCTTCTGTTCAAGATACCTCATTATATTTTAGCTCAGAATATGTTCCAAGATTCTACAACTAATTGCTTTCAAGTACATTGGACAGCAGTTTTGTGGATCCCTTCTACTACCCTTCTTGTAGACAAGTGTGACCTGTGCTTTTTTTCTAAGAACTGGGCACAGTTTTTTGTTCAAGCGATTAACAATACATTCATGATATGAATATAATAGAGGGAAACATTCCACGTGGGAAAAATATATTTAAAAAGAAAGATGATGGAGACTTACCAAACAAAAGCGCTGGCAGGTCGATAGACACACAAACAAACACAAACATACACACAAAAATCTAGCTTTCGCAACCAACGGTTGCCTCGTCAGGAAAGAGGGAAGGAGAAGGAAAGACAATACATTCAGTTAGAAGAGGGGCTAACTCAGCCACAAATTCAGTACAGAATCTGATAAGGACTCCACTGGGTCCCGGGGCTTTGTTCAATTTTATCAGTTTTTCAGCACCATTGACACTAGCTCTTATTTCATTGATCTTTTCAGTGATACGCGGATTAAATTGGGGCAATTCTCCTGTATTTTCGTTTGTAAGAAACATTTGAAAATGGAGTTAAGCATTTCAGCTTTTGCTTTGTTACTGTCAACTTTAGTTCCTGTCTCATTTTCTAGGGACTGGACACTAACTTTGGTGTCACTAACAGCTGTTGTATATGACCAGAATTTCTTTGGGTTTTGTGAAATATCAGTTGACAATATTCTGCTATAATAGTTATTGAAGGCATCACTCATATCTCTTCAGAACCACATGCATTTCACAAAGCATGTCTATAGCGCTACACTTTGTTTTAGATATATTATGCATTAATCTGTTTCTTTACAGCGGCTGTATATCGAGAAGGTTACCTCCCATTATGACCTGTTCTACTGGGTACTTATCTGTCCAGTGGATTGTCAACTATCCTGTTAAGCTGGAGCTACAGTTCCTCTACATGCTCCTGCCCTGTGCTGTACATTTCAGGTTCCTCACTGAGATATGACACTACATATTTTTTATCTAGTTTACGGACAATTTATATCTCTCAGCTTGGTTTTGTTGTTCTTTGTACTTTAATGATCACTGTTGCCATAACCGTGCCATGGTCAGTGATGTGGATATCCTGAAAGTGACTGTATCTATTTGTTTCCATTATATCCAATATCTTTCCATCATGAGTAGGGTTGAAACTTCCTGGCAGATTAAAGTAGGGTTCCTAACTATCTGGTCTAGGTAGTTTTCAGAGAAGGCTTTTAGTAATTTTTCACAGGATGTATTTATCACGTCCACCACAAACAAAAATGTAATTTTCCCAATTGTCGGATGATTGAAGTCTCCATCAGTGATTACAGTATGATTGCGGAACTTATGTCTCTGAAGTTTTCAGTTACATTAGGAGAAGAGTTTGGTGGCTGATAGATGGATCCAGTTATTTTATGCCCACCCATGATACATTTCTCTCACTGTGGATTTGAGTTTCTTTTCTACTGTGATAAATACACCACCTCCATTTCTCATTTGCCTATCCTTTTGATATACACTTAAATTTTGCCCCAAAATATCACTGCTATCAATTTCAGGTTTCAGCCAGCTTTATGAACCTAGTATTACGTGAGCTTCACTGCTTCTTGAGAGCATTCCGAACTCTGGCACTTCATTGTGAATTCTTTGGACATTAATAATTAGGGTTAAGGATCGCCTTAAAAAAAACACCCACACCCACACTCATTTACTTGATTAGCAGGCTCCGACATTCTACTAAGAAAAGGGACACATGTATGTGGAGACAAACCTAGTTTTTGGAATTCTGTACCTCTTGGTCAGTTTGATGAACATACTGCATCCCCTATGGGAAAGTGAAAGGGGGGTTTGGTAGAGACGATGATGTCTCTTCACCAAATAGCTGGATGAGTACTTTCACATCACATGTGTAATGAAGTAACCATGTCAAAGCACCTAATGTCTGACTCATCAAAAAGAACAGTAGCCACATCTCATAGACAAATGTTAGACAATTTTTAGTTGCCCATGATAGCAAGAATTTACAACTCGCTCTCTCACAAAACATGTTTCCTTTGTTAGTTTAACAACATATAGTCAACACTGTCACTGGTCAGAAAGCTGATAAAAGAGTAGATCTGCTTGACGCACTAGCAACTGGTGACAGGATGGCCACTGCTTTCAAAGACAAATTACCCACTGGTTATTATGACAATTCATAAAGTATGAACCATGGCTATAATGGATAAAAGCACTATAAACAGAAAAAAAGAAATTTATGATTCAGGAAAGGTATATGCTCCCTTATTTGTTGTCTGTCAACAAAGGTAGATAAATTTGTTAGACATTCTTAAATATAAGTAGTCTGCTGTTTAGTTGTCTTTATTTGATGATTCCAATAATAAGTGAAACAGAAACAAAGCAGTTCTGCTAAACAAACTTGCTGTTGCTGCTTCAGTAGGTAATTCCAGTTACTCAGCTCACTGATTGCAATGCTTTGATGTATGATATCAAGTGCCCAACTGGTTCTAATGTGTCCCTACTCCACTCCATGATAACTGCTGTGAAAGGAGATGACACATGAAGCATGCCCACAAAGTAAGTTGTGTGTTTTTATGTTGACAATTTTGTTCTGAACTTTTGTTTTTTGGGGGATCGTGAATGGCTCCACTCCACTGACTTATTTTGATTCTGGAGTGTCATGAGAAACTCAAGTTTCATCACCAGAGATGCTTCTGTTTGATAATTCATCTACCTCATCATCATTGTATTGGGTAACAAATGTCAAAGCACTGCCAAGTTGTTTCATTTTGTGGACATCCGAAGCATTTTTGGAGTAGTATGAGAACATAATGCATTAAAATTTAATAGATTCGTGACAATCTCAAGCAAAACAGTTTTTGAAATGTATGGAAAGTCATCACCAAGCATTCTTATTGTGAACCACCTGTTTCCACAAATGCTCTCATTCACTTTGTCAAATGAAATGATCACAGACAACAGAGGGTTGCACATTCTGCACCTTGTCATGAATGTTTGTTCATCCATCATTGAACTATCTCGTCCACCTTCTCACCATTCCATCAGTCACTATATTATCATTACACATCTCTAAAAGTTTGATGAATTTAAAAACTGCATTACTGAATGCGCTTCACAGTCAGCAAACTCAAGACATTGTCTTAAAAATTTTGAATGATCACTAACAAATGTGAACACAATGCAATACAACCGTAATGGCATCTGTAGAAAGACAATGAACCAGAGAAACAAGTGCAAATGTGCTGAACTGTTACACTACTGCTGTGGTGGTGGTAGAAGAACGAAACAGTACTTACTTTCCAGAAATGCCTCATATATTTAAACTTCATGGCTTATAGAAACTGTGTGACAGACCAAGACTCGAACTCGGGACCTTTGCCTTTTGTGGGCAATTGCTCTACCAACTGAGCTACCAAAGCTTGACTCACTACCTTCCAAACTCCACAGAAGCTCTCCCGCACACCCCGCTGTAGAGTTAAAATTTCACTCTTGAAACATCCAGCAAGCTATGGCTAAGCCATGTCTCTGCAATATCTTTTCATCCTGGAGTGCTAGTCTTGCAAGTTTCACAAGAGGGCTTCTGTGAAGTTTGGAAGGTAGGAGACAATGTACTGACAGAAGAAAAGCTGTGAGGACGAGTCACGAGTTGTGCTTGGGTAGCTCATCTCTGTTGCCCGCAAAAGACAAAGGTCCCAAGTTCGAGTCTCAGTCTAGCACACAGTTTTCATCTGTCAGGAAATTTCATATCAATGCACATTCTGTTGCAGAGTGACAATTTCAATGTAGAAATGCCCTGTATATTGTTTTTGATAATTATGAGACTTCATGTATCAAAAACCATGAAAGAGAAAGACACCTACCTTGTGTCACTATTAAACAATTACTTCTTGCATTGACACCGCCACTTCATGGCTGAAATATTGTTTTAAGCAGCATCCAAAATAAGGATCAGCTTATTGATTTGCATTGCTCCATCAAATATTCAGGTAAAGAAGCGAATTTTGTGAATAAGAAGAGGTCATTATTCGTTCGTTAGGAAGCTGATGTTACGCTAATTTCCTATGCTCTATAGAAGGTCTTCCAATGTGGTTAGAACACCCAAATCGGTAGTGATGATTTTGACTTTTCAATGATTCCTGTAGTTTTTACTACGAAGAGATTTAATGGGCAGACAACTAATATTAAAGCACATGTTAATAATTTGGGTGACAAGTTTAAGAATATACTGCAGACCTTGCTTTAACAGTGTGTGATTTTGTCTTTTAGTCATTCTGAAAAGGCAAGGCAGTTGCCTGAATCTTGTTGCAGAAACATGAAGATCTTGGCTTGGAATTACCAGGCCAGTTTTACACTGATCATCATCTTATAATGAGAGCTGGACGTAATCCCCACCCTTCTGTGTAGCGACGGATCACTGATCACTGTGTACAAATGTTTTCAAACCTGTAATGAAAGCCTCTTTTTCTAATTTTAGGATTTTTTTCTCTCCATACTAATTTTTGGTTCACATAACACCTATTGCCATACTTTTCAACATACAGTCAGCAGTTTGTTTTTCTTTACTTGCCAGATCTGGCACCTTTTAAATAAAGATGTAATGAGTGTTAAAAATGGCTAAACAATGAAAAATTTCGACTAGCAGCAGCATTCGCAGAAACAAAGTGTCGTGTGTGCGTGTGTGTGTGTGCGCGAGCGCGCTTTTTAATCTCTGAAGGACTTTATTGTTGTAACCCCTTAAGGAGCACAATAAAAAGACTTAATAAATCTTTGAAAGTCTTAACCATGGCAAGGAAATATAGAAGCCTTTGTTTTATCCCAGTTACTAAACTTTTTATAACATGGCATAATGTAATCCTATCTCCTACATTACATAGCTTGGCAGGGATAGATGGGTGTCAAATTGAAGATTCAGAATATAGGCTGAATTCATTTACACCCCTTAAAAACTTAATGAAAGCTGTGAATTACTTTAAATTTCAACATTAAGATTACCAAAAGAACGCAAGACAGGTGTCCAGAATATATTCAATCCCAGTATCATCATTTAGCATTAATATTCCAGCAAACAGCATCAGAAGTGCTACATGTTCCAGTGGAAAATAAGACTATAATAGTCTAGTAGTTTAATAGAAAAACTTCAAGAGAAATTTAACAGAAGTTCTGTTAAAGAAAAAACTGCTACCTTAGAACCAACTTCATGGGGTGAAGCAAAAATCCAAACTTTAGCACTACTGAATACGTAGTGAAGAAATCAAGGGTATTATTAAAAAAAGCTATAAAGTTGGAAGCAGAATAGGTAAGGATTTGGAACCACTTGTCCACACTTTTTACTACAATGATATAAGCTGAATTTCTGCTAATAAAGAAATTGTCTACCTGCCCCTTCAGGAAATGTCAGAAGATGGTACAAGGGAAAAAGACTAATTTTGTGTAACGTAAAAGATGTGTACTTAAGTTATTCTGCAATCTAGAAAATGAATTCATGCCGCATCACTGTGCTCATGTATCCTCAAGAATAAGGATGGAGCTGGAATCCTTACACCATTCGGAAAGTTTTTTTTAAGCAATGGATCCAAATTCATAAATCTACACGGGACACATTAATGAAGACAATCAATGAATTTGTTGAATATCTCATCCAAAAACTTCAAAACTTGATACAATATTACATACTGAAATCTCACAGTTGCTATTTAAAATCAAGCATGGATACACTCCATTACACTTTATGTATAGCTGTAGTGGATTTTGCTGGAAACTATACATCTGTTCCTGGAAACTGCACAAGAGTTTCACTGACAGAACATTCAATTACTCTTCATCCTTTCCTTGTGTAATATAAAACAGTAGTTTTCATTAAGCCAGTGTCCTTTTGTTGTGTAAGTGGCTGACTGTACCACAATATACAAACACATTCTGTTTTCCAAAAAATTGTTCTCACCTATGTAAAGGCACAAATACCAAACAGTCAACATGACATTTACTTCAGTAATGACAATTATGCACAATACAAAACTTTAAGAACTTTGTAAATGTGTGACATCACAAGCAAGATCATATGTAATTTCAGAATGGATTTTTTAACCACTAGTCAAGACAAAAATGCAGATGACAGAGTTGAGGGTACCAGCAAATGTTTAGCCACAAGAGAATGTTTACAGTGTTCATATGACAAGCACATTTTAAGTACAAAGCATTAGTTTACATTTGCCCAAACTATGTTTCCAGGAATAAAAACATTTTATGTTACAACACAGTAGATAACAAAATTCACAAAAATGTTACAGAAATGATATTAAGCTGGTTTTACCATTCTTGGGACAAGACAGTTTTTCTTCTTCTTCTTTTTTTTTTACCAATGAATGAAGGCAGATTGCTGATAAAGTGTGTTTCATCATCTACTAAATTCATATCAACAGTGGCTTGGAAAAATTCTGGAGACAAGTGAAGAACATATAAGGGCAAACTTTTACCGAACCTTTCCTATTGACACCAGTTTCTGAAATGACCTGTATTTCAATATGTTCTTTCACCTGCAGTTGTGATCAAACACATCTAGAAAAATTATTTTAACTCTTTTACAATTCCTCTGAAACATCTCAATAGCATCCGTGACAACAAGTTCAAGGCAGACATACTAAAAAAGGTAGTTTACTCTTCCCTGACATCTCCCTCTTCTGCCACTGTGTACACTGAAAAAAAAGCACTCGCCTGTACCCATATCTGCACACTTTAAACCACCATCCAGCCAAATAGCACACTATTCTAAAGACAAGGACTCACTGAGCAGAAGTGGCCTCTGATGACAACTTGCCACAAGAAATGAACAACCCATGAAAAGAATTCCATGAGAATGACACAGCAAATAAATATTACAAGCAATATCAGGACTTATCCACTTACAGAAATCTGGTTATGGGGAGAGGGAAAAGCCTTGTATTTTTTTCCATTCTGTGACATGGAAGATTAATCAACTTGTCAAGTGACATAACATCAAAACAATCTTAAGCTCCTGATAAAATCTTAAGCTCATTTGCCAAATAGTATTAAACATCTGTCAAATAGCCAATCAACATTTAAAAACAAAGTAAAAGAATTTCTGAATGACAACTAATCCTACTAAAAAATGGTATAAAGAAAACTTACGTTAAAGTGACATGTTCCACATCATTATGAAATGTTGTATTGATGATCCATGGAACAAGTATTAATGAACTGTAATGAGGACTGTGGAAGATAATGTACACCTCAGAAGTGAGTGCGCCACGTGGACACAGTGTTTATCGCAAATGTGCGGACTATTTCAATACACTCCCCAGCTGACCCACATAGCGCCACCTGTCAGCAGTCCCCATCCATGGCCTACATGCCTGCTAATTTTAGATTCCCACTGGATGTTGAATATAAATGTGCACCTGTACTGAAGGTTGTGGATTAATTGCCCATTGAGGTGAATCACTTACATGAATGGGTAGTGTTCATCTCCGAAAGAACAGACACAATGATTCGCCTCAATAGGCAATTAATTTACAACCTTCAGTACAGATGCACATTTACATTCGACCTCCACCGGAAATCTAAAATTAGAGAGTATGGAGGACACGAATGAGGACTGCAGATGGGTGGCGTTAGGAGGGAGTGTGGGGCAGCCGGGGAGAGCACGGAGACAGTCCACACATTTGTGATAACTGTACACAGGTAGTGCAGTGGTTAATGCAACAGGTTAATAACCAATATCATTAGTTCCTTCACTTCCCTTCCCTTTCTCCACTTCACTCTACCTTCAATTATATAATTTAATTTAAGACATATACGGCTGCAAGTGTCAGAAAATGCTCCAAAAGTGGATAACAACTGTTGAACACGTGATGTCACCAGTTGACGTACATTGCCGCAAGTGCAGAAGATGGGCTTGTCAATCATACTGTCGCTGGTAGGGAGGCAGTGCTACACACTGCTCCGCTAACCTACTCTGTTTTCGCAAATGTAAACCAATTCATTGTAGCCTTGTATTACCATACAACGAGTATTACTGTATCACATCGGATAATGTAAGAATGAAAACAGAGTATCTTACTGAAGGGATGTGTAGCACTGCACTCTACCAGTGAGGGTAGAGTCAACTAACCCAATTGCTGAATGTATGGCGAGATACGTCATCTGGTGACTTCACATACTTAACATTTGTCACTCACTTTTGGGGTATTTCCCAACAACTGCACAGCCCCTTGTGTAGTATTTAAATTACTTGTCTCGGCAACATCTACATCATTTCAAGAGTTTTTAAACATTAATAAGAATCATCCTGTATGTATTTATTATTTCTATAATGCATCTGACATTGTCGCAACTTTTATACTAAATGGCACAAGAATGAATAAATAGATAAATTACGTGACTTTAACAACATAGGAAAAGACATATTGCTACTTACAATAAAGAAGACATGTTAAGTTGCAGACATGCACAATTACAAGAAACAAAGCTTTTGGCCACAGCCTTCATCAACAAAAGAATGGCATTCCAAGATGCTGGAGCTGGCAGCCATGTGCGCATGACATGTGCTTGCTTGTGTGAACGAGTGGCGCGTGCGTTTCTCTTTTTCTGATGAAGGCTGCGGCTGAACGCTTCATGTAAGAGTCTTAATTGTGCCTGTCTGCAAGTTATTGTATCTTCTTTACTGTAAGCAGCAATCTATATATTGCTGAAATTCCTACCTGGAGTTTCCGTCATGTGGTTTTACGTAGATGTCAAAACAGAATCTATGAAATATATGTATTACAGTGGCAGTGTCTCTACTATGCTAACGGCGTTAAGTACGGTATGAGCAAAACTATCCCCATCTGCCTGTTTCACATGAAAAAGTTTTTTTAAGGCCTTTTGTGCTGTTATAGCAGTGTGCACTTATGAAGGGATGTAGTGGGGCAATGCACAGTGGCAATGAGCAATGTACCATTTTACACTCCAGCCAATAGCATCATTCTGAAGTATGCTCATAAGGGTGTGTGCGCAACATTTAGCGTTAGTTGTCATTTTAATTTAGGTATGGTGAGGTTACTTAGCCACTACGGTGTTCTTTATGTGCGATATGAAGCAAACAGGTATTATGTTAAGTAGTGACAGCGTATAAATTTTGCTAGGGGGAGTTGGAAGCAGAAACAGTGAGTATAATGTTCACCCCTGTGTTGCCAGTTACCAGGGTAGGTGACAGCTGGAGCATGAGGCAGAGAGGGCCCTCACTGGCACCATCACAAGGTATTGTCTCTCTATGGGGAACGAGCCGTGCTGCTGCCTTTTTATGTGCACCCAGCTATAGTTGCAGTTATTTTGAGAAAAGAAGGATGTTGGTTGCGTGGGATGTGTGCAGGCCAAGTATAGAATCTTTGCAACCTGCTTTCATAGTATACTAATCAAAAGAACCCTACAGTTTACACTGTGAGAATAAAAAATGACAGTTGTTAACGTTTTGCTACTACACGATAAATTATCAGCTTTTTCCTGAAATTTCACAGTATAAGAGTTAATATTTTTTTTCTGTTCTACAGACTAGACTGTTCAAGATCTGGCTCAGCCAAATACTGCAAGACGATGAAAGTGGAAATCCTAAATTGGGAATATTTAGGAGTGGACTTCTAGTTATGGCGTTCACTTTAAAATCACTAGAAACCTCCCAAAAAAAACTTGTTTGGAACTGGTGGATTGGAACCATTTTAATTCATTTCTGGGACAATGGTGTCCGATGTGTTGGGCAAAAATTCTAATATAGAGTATTTGTAAGGATACAGATTGATGGTAGGCAATGAAAACCTAGTACGCCTAACTCCATTTTGTTAAATTTACAGGGAAAGCGAAAATGGTATCTTAAAAATATGTAGGGGAGAGTGGTGAGACTTGATCCCTTTTTTACATTTTATTTTTTAAAGCGGTAGGTATAAACATCAGAAAAGAACTAAAATGTGTAATAAATAGCCAGTTTTTAACTCTTTCTGTCCCTATTTTTAATTCAATCCTTTGCCATTTACTATCACCATAAAAAATTAAAAACTAAAGCCATGCAGAATGGATCAAGTCTCACCATATGTGGGACACTTGATCCCATTTATGGGGAGACTTGATCCGCCACTTCGTTGTGGTAAATGAAACAATTTATTCGTTATTCAAACTAAATTTTATTTTGTTTATAAGATTTATAAGATGAACTGAGGTTTACTAACAAAAGAAATTCACATAATAACTTTAGAAAACAAATTCATTGATGATCTCTAAAGGCATTGCTTGAAGTGCGATCTGTAGCCTACAAAACATGTGACGAGATCATAAAAAAGTCACTTAGTTTTCAAATATGTATTTTAAATAGTTGAAATTACTGTAAAAAAATTAGAATTAGCATGTTTAGTGTATCCAAGATCATATATGAGATAAAGCACATTCATACAAAGAAAAAACAAGTATACTTCTTGAGAAATCAATAACGGCTGCCTGTGTTTGAAGTATTTAACATGATGAAATTATAGACAAACATACAAATTATTGAATATTAAAGCCCTCAAATTTGACACTGTTAAAAATGAAACTGGTAACTCTGTCATTCTTTGAAGAAAATGCTGGAGATGGAATGACTCGTACAATTTGGTTCCTTTCAATGTCACATATGTCTTCAGTTTCTGGCCACTTGAACCGTTGACCCTCTATCTTCCTCGCACATTTTATGGTGAAATTCTCTTTGTCAGGAACATTGACAATCTCTCCCACATAATGTTTTTCAGATTTCTTTGTTTGGAAGGTAGCAATGATCCATTTTCCAGTGCCTGGTTCATCATTCAAAATTTCATAAGAATCACTGTTACTCAAACTCTCCAAGTCATTATCAAACTCACATAGAGACAGTTCTTCACTTTCGGAAGTTTCTACTTTTGGCTTATACGTTTGTTTCTTGTTTTCAAAGTTCAGCCTCTTAGGTCTTCCCACAGGTTTCAATCTTCGTGCTTTTCTTGCTCTGAGTTCTTCCTCAAGTTTATCTTTTACCGGTGTGTTTGTTAGGATTGCGGTACATGCTCATTTCCTTCCTCGTCTAGTTGTAGTGTGAGCTGCTGCCTTAGGATGTGATCTGATATCTTCAAAGGATCTGTATCCAATTGCGCTAGGTCTAATTCCAGAAAATGAAGGTGTTGATAATGAAACAAACTCTTTTGGAGAATCACAGACTTCCACAGATTGTAAGTGGTCTGTTGTATATACAGACAAAAATTCATCATCTGTAAATATATCAGAGTTAAATGGCCATATGCCTGAAACCCAAAAACCACTAATCACATTGCTGGGTGTAAAAGCTTTGGGGAAAGCTCTACCAAAAATCTCGGAGATATCATAGATAGAGATAGTTTTCCCTGGATGCGCTGTCATCCAGTCTCCTGCAGCAGAATTGTAATATGCCTTCAGTGGACCATACACTGACCTATCAAGGGGCTGCATTTTGTGGGATGTATGGGGAGGAATTGTCAAAAGAGTAATTCCATTTTCTTTTGCAAAATGTAAGGATTCCAAACTAATATGACTATCATGATTGTCCATGATGATAAGTGCTTTGTGTTGAGCACTGCATTTTACATACTTATGAAAATGTTTTAAAAACAAAACAAAATTATCAGCTGTCATCCAACCGCTGGAATGAGTGGAACCACTGGTTCCAGGAGGAGCTCCATGCAGCATCCTATCCTGCCAGTTCACACGTGGAAAGATCATGAAAGGTGGGATGTGGCCTCCTATAGCATTTATTGCACATGCTGTCACAAGTTCACTTCTCTCGGCAGAAGTCACTTTTCCTACCTGTTTCTCTCCTCTTACAGCCACTATTTTTCCTGGTTTGTGGACTGTAGTAAGACCCGTTTCGTCTATGTTCCAAATAGATTCTGGACCAAGAACTTCCCTAGTGATAATCTGGCGAAGATTATCAAAAAACTGTCTAACATTGTGTTTATTAAAGCTGCTTCCTCTGCTTATACTGGTTCCTTCTGGTGTACGAAGAGAGAGTTCAGGATGCCTTCTCATGAAACCTCTGAACCAGTCATTTCCAGCTTTGCCCTCTTTCTTCCAATTTTCAGGAATTTTCTTTTTATTTTCAGAAGAAAATTGATATGCAAATGCACGCACACTTTTTGCACTCAGGCCATTGTGTAATTTGCTTGCCGTTTTCAAGTATTCACATAAAGAATTTTCTTCCTCAGTTGAAAACACCTGAGACTTGTTGTATGTAGAAGAATAAGAAATTTCAGTATCTTGACTTAACTGCTTCCTAACATAGCGTTTTAAGGTCATTAGTGGGACTTGAAATTCCTTTGATGCTCCTCGGAAACTTTTTCCCCCAAGGCACGCCATTACTGCAAGTTCCATACTTCTAGAGTCAATTTTTTTCCTAGCTTTGACTCCCTCTTTCCTTTTATATGTAAGACCCATAGTTCTGCAATATAAAGCAAAATTACGATACTTTTTGTTTTAATTTATTAGACCTAAGTTTCATTTTCACCCATATTGTATAATTCAATGCATTATATTACAATAAAATGCCTATATATTATCATTTGTTGGGTGTTGTATGTCTTACAATAGTGTGATACCAGGAGAACAATTAAATCTTTGGGAAACATTTGAACAGGGACACTTGATCCCTGGATCAAGTCTCACCAAGTTCTTGAGGATCAAGTCTCCCCATAAGACACAAGTAAACAAAATTGCTTCTGAATGCTCCCTAACCTACAATTAGCATTTATTTTCAGTTATACTTTATGCCTTAAAGTATGAACTTTTATAGGAAACAGTTACCAGCATTATTTCTTCCTGACTTAATATGTAAAAATAATTGGATTCACTTACCAAAATAAAAGTTAATTCGGTGAAAAATCTTTCTTTCCCTCTTACTGGACAGTAACAACAGTTAAACTCACAGATGCAAATTACAACAATGGAAAGTGGATGGCAAGAAACACTGATGCCAACAAAAAAAAATTTAATTCCCCAAAATGGCCAAAATAATGGGAGGAACAAGTCTCCCCACTGATCAAGTCTCACCACTCTCCCCTAATGTGGTACAGATAATGTTACTATATGTGTAACTATATAGTACATGCCTAGTTATATAGGCCTAGACAGAGAGAGAAACTCAAGCACTTTCCAATCTCTCTTTGGTAATGAAGTTACTGGTTACTGAAATATTCACAGAAAGATGAAGTTTAGAGATTTTCATTGCCTAGTATTGATATGTGCACTCTTCCTCTCTCTAGACACAGATAACAGATCAAAATGTTGTTTGCAGAAATAGTAATGGCAATTTAAAACAAAGTGTGATACAGAAGTAAATGAGTTTTTCAGCCACAGAAATCTTCAACCTCCTTGCCAGTGGCTTAAGAATTCAATTGATAAGATTAACTTCAAATAACTAAAACACATGTCTAAAAACCTGCCACAGAAGTAGTTTGTAAATGATAGGGGGGAGGAGGAGACACACACACACACACACACACACACACACACACACACACACACACACACACACACACACACAGAGAGAGAGAGAGAGAGAGAGAGAGAGAGAGAGAGAGAGAGAGAATTCGAACATTTCGGGTGCAAAGTTCCATTCTTGAGATTGCAAATACGTGCAAGTCTAACTTCTCGTGGCTACTTACAAAGGGCTCACAACGGATGCTCTACTTTATACACTTATTACGTGATCTTATACGTACAAATTGTCAACATCGAAACACCACTCGTGGGCCCCGTTCTTTGACGGAAATGGGTAAGTTTGCATCGCTATAAATTGCTATTAGACAATACACTACTGTAACCCATATATTTTGAACTAAGATATTGTGATCTGGTTGTCATGTCTTTGCAGCAACAAAATGAGCACTTAGGTCACACAAAATACGTCGAGCACTCTTAACTTTCCATGTCGGCAATGATTTATACATTTCTAGGAGAAATTTCGATCTTCATTACATGTTTGGATTGTGGTAGTTGTTTTTGTGCTGTCGTGACGTCGCCCCTAGTTGCAGTTACATTTACAAGTCACTGTAATTGACATACTGTCATAAAGGTGTTGTCCAGGTACGGGTACACTGCACCGAATAATCCACATAATAAAAATAACGCTTACCCGTTTGTTCGCATAATTACCTTTGGAAGTATGTCATTTTCCACCTCCTTGCATACACTCACTGTAAAGCAATACTACTGAATAATCACATAAATTGAGAACGAGAATACATACAATACACACTCCCGTTCAAATCTTCGCTGCAGTTGCATGCCGCTACTTGATTGGTCGATTCTCGTAACACCCACAGTCGGCGGTTCATTGTTTAAACTGATGGCGGTAGTTCAACGAATATCGAAATGAAATTTAGATGCACGAACCCTTATGGTGTAAAAAAGACAATTCGCATTTGCTACAGTTTGGGTGAATATGTATTTTATATTAAATTACAGATGCGAAGAGCTAACATTCCAATTCAATTGTGAAGGGCGACCAGATTTATATCTCTGAACGATGGCGTACTTTCGTTACGTCTATGGTAGTATTCGGTTTCAAAACAGTGTAAATGTAGGTGTATGCTGAAGGGTGGTTTGGGGTAGGGCCTGGTGGGTGGAGGTGCTTTGAGGATACCTTGTAGGTATAGAAATTAATAAAATGGCGAGGGATGGCGATAACTCTAATGAAGTATTTTCGAATATTAATGAACGTCCTGTAGATGATATTTCCCTTGAATTTTTCTATAAACCTCACACCATAACGTTGCTTACTGTGTCAATCGCTGCTGTAATATATTCTGCATTTACACGGTTAGTATATAACTTGCAGCCTTGCAGATGCGTTTGTATGTGTGTGTTTTAGTTTTAAGTATTGGTGCTCATCGATTAAAACCGACGTTCCTTGTACAGAAATGAACGTATGCTGCATTGTGCCGTGTTATCACTTAGTGAGTTAGTAGGATTGTGAACTATTTTTCGTTTGCGTACTGAACGTTTCGCCGTAAAACATAAGACGTTTATAAACTGTTCATACAGTGCTCAACGTGATGGTAACTTTACTGATGAGGTACTTTAAATTTGAGAATTAAATCGTAATAATGAGAATTTGCTATAGATTTCAACCGATAAATAGCGTTTGTTCGCGCCCCTATGTCACAATGTGCAGGTGCGCATTCATGAAGAATTTTGCCAATGTGAATTTTGCAGTTTACACGTGTGGATACGAAATGCGAAGGGTACCCCCCCCCCCCCCCCCCACTGTTGCACTGACTACCCCATCGATTCCATTAAACCATACCGAATAGGCAGTATAAAAATTATTCGATTTTCTGTAGGAAGTGTAATTAATCGTGTGTGTGTGTCCTGGAGCTGTTAGTGGGTATTTCGTAGGCAAGTGAAAATTTCTCAGCTTCATAACAAGGAAATAAGGCATTGGTGTTATTTTCTAACCTCACACATTCATGTAATAATCCGACTGGCTCCAATTGTGATACGTTGGCATGTTACAGTCTGGTTATTAGTTTTACATTCATGTGTAATTAGATCCAGCCATTAATCACAAAATAGTGACATCTTACTTTCACAATTGAATCCTGAAGCTGAGGTCAAATAATGTAGTTTCCACCAGTCCTAACTCATAGGGTACTAAACCATGTGGAGCTTTGTAAGAATACTTTCCAAAGATTCTTGTAGTGTGGTTGTATGAAACTGTTGATAAAATTAAGAGGGGGGGGGGGGGGAGGAAGAAGGAGCGTTTCAACACACAGTTGTAGGTAGTCAGAAGTGTTCAGAATTTTCGGAATTTAACCTAACATGTTATACAGTAAGGAACTTAAGTTGCCTGTTTAACATGGTTGGTATATTTTGTTCTAGCATGGTACTGAAATGTGTAATAGTAAAACATTGAGCTGTGGTAAATTACTAAAGCTCATTTGTAAATTTTATTGTTGAAGGAAGAGCCTTTATTGGGACTGTGATAAAAAGAAAACTATTGTTGTCATACACAGAAAAAATAGTGTGTTAAGTTAATGTGGCAGTGTGCATTTAGATATGACATGAATATAGCATTAGGCTGCATTACAGGGCAGAACATTTAACACAACTTTTATTTGGCATTCACAGTCGTTTACTTTTCTAACTTGTTCAACGTATCACCTTTCAACCTAACATAGACCTCTGGCTGCACTACAAATGTCTGTCACCACAGCTAAGATTCTGATGGGCCCAATTTTTGTTAAAAATTGATATACAGATTTGTTAGGTCATTAAAGGAAGATGTACAAACTGGTACCCCTCATCATTTTGCTATTTTCTGGTTATGAATCTATTAAGTGAAAGATGACAATGAAAAAGTAATGGCAAATTTAAAAATTCTTGGACACATTTGAAGAAATGTAGTAAATATAAGCATAGTTTGCCAGTGCATGCTGCTTTAACTCCACAGCCCACTCCACTGCCATGTGGGGGTTATATTGTATGTTAGCACTCCATCTCTCATCCATGAAGGTCTTGGTTTATAACTGCAGGGGTTGTGTTTGAAGCTTTGGGTATCACAAGAGGGCATTGCACCAACAGACTACATATAGGAAGTCAGTGAAGCAGCTGGGAATCAGGTGCCAGAGTGACCAAGAGTGGCCAGAATGTTGCAGAATTTTCTAGAATGTTCATGGCTGTTCTATTATCCTGTTGTGGTGGGGGGACAATCTAGTTCAGTGGGAGTGCCTGTGTACATGCTTAATTTCAATGCAGCCAAAACCCAATCCAACATCATCACACAGTGACAAGTTCCATAGACCTTCAGCAACAGCATTGTTGGTAGTGCAATTCCCGTGGGATGATACAGTATGTCACCTTAGCGTCATGTTTAATGAGCATTTAACAGAACAACAACAAATTGCCAATATCAGGAGGGGGGGACCAAATAAAGATCACACTATGTACCTGGTGCTGAGTGGAAACTCGGCACTTCCTCCATACCTCAACGTGATACAGTGCAAAGTGCTGCTCCACCACGAGCTCGAGTGGTCTGCGTTAAAATGGGGTGGTGCTGTTGACAAGGGTGTTGAGAGGCTCCAAACTCCATAAAACCGAATGCTCTGGATAGCACTACTTGTTGATCACAATTTTCCTTCAGAGTTTGCACATCAAATTGCCGATGTTCAACATCTTTGGTGAATGCTTAGACTATACTGTATGCTCATTCTTCAAGAAAAAATCGGGCGTCGTGCACAAATTCAGTAGATCCAGAGGCTTGCACAAAAGATACACTTCGAGTGCCCATGAGATGGGGCTGTTGGAGAGTCACAACCTGCACTGGTAGACAATGTAAAGAAATTGCCTAGGTGGTGGTGGTGGAGGAAGAAGAAGAAGAAGAAGAAGAAGAAGAAGAAGCAACAAATATCAGAGGAATAACCACAAGGTTTAAACTCTTGAAACAACAGAGAAAAGGAAATCACAAATGAAGATTTGGTTGCTTGTGTGTGTGTCAGTACACTTCTGGAAATTGATTAGAGCAGATCAAAGATCAGTGAATGTGATAGGAAGTGAAATAGAATTAACCGAAAAGAATTGCTTAAGGTTATAAGCAGTGCATTAAGTGGAATTTTAGTGTGTTCAGTAATATTACCATTCAACAGGATGCCAAAACATAAGAGGAGATCCTGCAAGTGGTGAATTGAAAAGAAAGAAATAGAAAGAACAACGAAAAGGTGAAATAAAAAAGGAGCAAGCAGCACTTTTAGATTCACAATGGAAGAGTATGAATACAGTGACAGAAAACTTAACAGATGAGTACCGAGATGAAACGCAAAACTGATGATTGTGGTAGCACTGTCAGTTTTGACCTATGACATCATTGAGATGGTGCACATCCCTGTCTCAAGTTTGTACAATATGGCGACCATGATGACACTCACTACATATGCAAACCAAAACAAAAAATGTGAAAAATATTTAATTGCAAAAATAACATGAAACTAACAGGTCCACCACAGAAATTGGGGGTTTGGGTGGGGACAAACTAAATATCAGACAATTCTAATAAAAAACTGGTTTCAGAAATTTTGTTTGACCTATATAGCTTAAATGAAGTCCATGGTACCATTAACCCACACACAACTCAATAACCTTGTAGTGGAAATTTAGCACAAACAACAGTGGTCTAGCCCACTGTTACCCCCTTTTGCCCTCTGATTCTAGTAAAGCCAACCTTAAGAAGTAGGAAACACTTTACTAGTTGCATGTTAGTTACAATTTCTTCAGGTTCTACCAACCTGAATATTGTGTCTTTTGCCCTCCAGAGGTTCGTGTTGGAAGATTAGATGGGGTATGGTTTCATCTTCCTCGCCACATGGTCTACACTTAGGGGCTTCTTCCTCCTCATCCATCAAGTGTAGGTGTTTCTTAAAGTTCCCATGCTCAGTCATCAGTCCTACCGTGAGTTTAATCTGCTTCTTGTTTGGGTTCAGGATCACAGAACTTCTCCTGAAATATGGCTTCAGCATCAGTAGCTTGCCATGTTTTTGTTTTTGACCATAACCCAATATTCTATGTACTGCCTCCTGATCCAGCTACATAGTTTTCATTTTACTTTCATCTTAGTGACTTATTAGGACAAGTTCTGGTCCAATAAATGGAGTCATTTGCCAGCCCTAGCCAGTCTGTTAGCTTGTTCGTTGCCAATAATTCCTGAGTGACCAAGGACCTGCAGCAGGTGTACCGTGTTGCTTTCTACTCATCTCCCAAGGTCTTCATGATATTATGCAGCCATCTTTGATCTCGCAGCTGCTAAGAAAGGTTACTGTGACCCTTGTACTATCTATGCCAATTCTCCTTCGTGCACAATCTGATTGCAGATATTTCTGACTGGAAAACTGGCCAACTTCCCTAAAGAGACAGCTCTCTTTAGTCTAGAGCCCTCCACCAAGAGGGGCCCCAGCCTTTGTAGCACCTCGTCCCTTTCTGTATTGCATGTATATCCTGCTATTCTGTTTCCCCTCCCTTGGGGAACATGTTGTGGATATTCTAAAGTTTCATTAACACAGCGTCGGAACAGTCCGTAGTCTGTTTTTTCCCTCTTTCTTCGCTCTCCACCTCCTCCCCTTTCTCCACTTTGATGTTTGAGGCTGGTCTATGTGTTTGACGCCTAACAGGTGACTGTTTAACACACAATTCCCAGCCTCTGGTCGACAGATAGGGTTTGCATGCACACTTTGGTACAGAGCAGGCTCAAGAAGGGGATGATTGACTGAGCTGTTACCTTCCCAATTGCCAATTGGTCCCTCTGTCTGGAGTTTTGTAGGTGTGAACAATCACCAAGATGGAGGAGCCCTCCTCTGAGGGGGCACCTGTTGGAAGGAGTGTCCCATCTGAGATACCGGTAATCATAGAAGATTTTCTTGCAATGATCCAATCACTTGTCTAAATTAAATGAAGCCAAAGATTTGACAATTCTCCCAGCTGCACTGTGGTTTCTCATGGTGTCACTTACTGAAGGAGGTCAGACTTTTGCAATAGTTAAGCCATTTATTATTCAGAATGTGTTGATGTAATTGCAGGCCCTGTGAAATCCTGTTCTCACTTACATAATGGGACTTTGATTCTGGAGACCAATTGAAATTTTCAAGTCCAGCAACTGCTTACAGATTCGCTCTTCCACAGCTATCCTGTTCGTGTCGAGGATATCGTGTTCGTGTACACTGAATTCTTCACATGGTGTTATTCTCACTTGGCTGTTTGATGGTCTCACCGAGGGGAAATCCTAAACTATCTCTCTGATCATGGTGGCACTGTGTGAAAGAGATTGATGCAAACTTAGTACCTACATGCACTCTTTTTCTCACAGTTAATCGAGTAGTGCTTCCATTGAAGAATAAGGCAGGCTAAGGTCCAACCGTACATTCCAAATGTGATGTTAATGTTATAACTACACTTAAATGTCCTGACAAAACATGACCAAATGCGTTACTTCTAGTAGAGGTACTCATGGGGGCGATTGCTCAGCTCCTCCCCGCTCTGTCAATCGTAATGGTGACATGATGCCTCCATGAGAGTCCCATGTTTCTTGGTG
This sequence comes from Schistocerca cancellata, assembly GCF_023864275.1. Classification (NCBI taxonomy): domain Eukaryota; kingdom Metazoa; phylum Arthropoda; class Insecta; order Orthoptera; family Acrididae; genus Schistocerca; species Schistocerca cancellata. The sequence continues at coordinate 648,859,305 of NC_064627.1, forward strand.
AGCAGTCCATCTGGCAGATCTTAATGAAGTAAAAAGTACCATATCCTGTCACTTGCAAGTTGTTGGCCACTTGAAAATCCTACATTTTACCATCCGGCACTTACAGTACCGTTTTCGCTACACCTCACTCTATGGAGGATATGCCCACACAAACTTTGGATCTCCAATTTGGTACTGCAGTTGTGAAATTGCTCAGTGTTACAGTAACATGCTTGCCTCCTATTCCTACAGCTGCACAATAAGCCATGAAAGCTTTGCCTCCCCCCCGCGTGGCAAAATTACCTGCTACACACTTGGCAGGCCAGAAGGGAACACTCCTGTGAAGGCTTTCTACGTCCCTCCAGCCAACAAACATCTGAGTCCTTGACTGCCAACCATAAAAGCTCTAAGAAATCAAACAAGGACAAACAGTCTTCTCCTTCCCTGACTGAGAGATCCACTTCAACAGTGTCACGGCACAATACCCTCACCCGGTCCACCTCCATTTCACCGGTGGGCACCACCTGCCGTTTTTCTGCTGTGGAGTCCGCAGGTCAACCCAGGGACAATGCTAATGCCTCAATAGGTTTCATGGAGCAAGATCCTCCAGCCTCTGCACCATATAGTAGAGTGTCTTCGAAAGCTGGCACTCGGCATCCGCTGAGGTGATTGCCCTTCATTTGTTCTCCCTTCCTCATTCTGCATTATGACTCGTCTCCAGTGAAACATTCATTGCATTATGTCCAATAAGAAGGAATTAAGGCTGTTCTTGGAATCACAGTATCTGGTTGTTTTCTGCCTCCAAGAAATGAAATTGTGTCTTTGCGACCTCTTTGACCTCCGTGTTTCCATGTGGTTCACTTTGACCTTCCCTTTGAGGACTGCATTCCATCTCATGAGGGAGTCATGCTGCTTATTTGGGATAATGCCAATAGCCAATCCATCTCACTGAAGACGCAGCTGCAGGCTGTTGCAGTCTGCAGTTTCCTTATTCATTCCACCTTTTCTGTTTGTAGCGTCTACATCCCTTTGTCATCGCTGTCACCAGGATAGACCTGTTCCAACTTATTGGTCTGCTCCCTCAGGTCTTTTTGCTGCTTGGTTTCTTTAATGTCCACCATTCCCGTGGATGCTCTTCGAGAACTTGTCGGAGAGGTTCCCTCATGGCTGACCTTTTCAATCAACAACTCAACCTCATCTGTCTAAAGACTGGCGATCCATGTTCCTTTAAGACTCCACGCATTTCCATTTGGACTTCTCGTTCTGCACTGCCCAGCTGCTCTTACATCTCGAGTGATCTGTTCTGACAGACACATACTTGAGCGATCACTTCCTGTACACTATCCATTTGCAGACTCCTACCCCACCTGTCTGTAAACCCAATTGGCATCTTTCTAAGACCAACTGGAGGCTTTACTCCTCGCTAGTGACATTCGACGGAACAATATTTCTCTAGTTGTGATGATCAAGTAGAGCGCCTTAGGAACGTTATCCTTACCGCCGCAGGATGTTGCATAGTTCACATTTTTTCTTTACTGTTCCAGTCTCCTGGTGGACTGAAGCGTGCTGTTAACCTAATTTGTGCACTGAGATGTGCTCTCCCTGTTTTTAACCATTATCCTATGATGGGAAACTATATTTGTTATAGACGGTTGTGTGCACGGTGTTGTCTTTACTAGTTGTTCTAGCAGTTCCATTCTCTCTCTCTCTCTCTCTCTCTCTCTCTCTCTCTCTCTCTCTCTCTCTCTCTCTCTCCCTCTCCCTACATGTGAGGCAACCTCCATTGGCTCTCTGGGATCAAGGTTCATTCAAAGATTTCTGATCTGGCCATAGCAGATGATGTAATTGTGGATCCTGTTACTATATTCCAACACCTTGGGCCATTATTATGCAGAGATTTTGAGCTCCACTCACTATCACCCCACCTTTCTCCCTCAAATACGAGTGGAGGAAGCTTGGGTGAAATTCTTCTCGTCCCTGAATTGTGAATACTACAATACCGCCATTACTTCTGCCCCAGGGTCGAACAATGTACACATTCAGATGTTGCAGCACCTTTCTCTTTTGGGCAAGCACTTTCTCCTTTGTAGGTACAATCACATTTGAGCAGATGACACATTTCCTAGACACTAGTGTGAAGCCATTGTCATGCCCGGACCTAAGTGCAGTAAGGACAAACACCTTCTTTCTAGCTACCGCCTCATTTCTCCCACCAGCTTTTTTTGCAAGGTGATGGAACATATGGTTTGTAGCCAGTTGGCACGGTGGTTCAAGTCTCACAATTGACTAACTGCTGCACAATGTGGATTTCATGTGTGCCGTTCTGCAGTTGCCCATCTTGTCACTTTGTCAACCCATGTCATGAATGGTTGTCAAGAATACCAGACTTTGGCTACATTTTTTGATTTGGAGAAAGCCCACGCCACCTGCTAGAGGACTGGTATCCTCCATACATGTTGGGGCTTCTGAGGCCACCTGCCCCATTTCCACCAGGAATTCTTAAAAGACAGAGTTTTCAAGCTATATGTGGGTTTGCCCTTGTCGGACATCTTTATTCCGGAGAATAGGGTGCCTCAAGGTTCCGTCTTGAGCATTGTCCTAATTGCTATAGCTGCTAACCCTATTGCGGACTATATTCCGCCAGGTATCTCTGACTCCCACTTCATGATCTACTGCAGTTCTCCGCGGACTTGTCTTCTTGAACAGCATCTTCAGTGATATTTCGATCATCTTTTGGAACATCGACAATGGCTTTCACTTACAAAATCATTTGTATGAAATTCTGGTGGCACAGTGGGTTTCTTGTACCTTCATTACATCACAGAAACTATGAAATTCCTGGGGCTCATGCTTGATATGAAACTGTTATGGTCCTCCCATGTGTCTTATTTGGGTGCATGTTGTACCCAGTCCCTCAGTGTCCTATGTGTCCTAAGTGGTACTTCCTGGGGAGCAGATTGGACCACCCTCCTCTGGTTATACTGGTCCCAAGTCCATTCAAAAATAGACTGGGTGTTTCGTTTATTAATCCGCACTTTCATCCATTCTGTGCCGCCTTAACACCATCCACCATCATATAATAAATTTGGCCGCTGGTGTCTTTTATGCTGGTCTGGTTGAGAGTCACTATGCAGAAACTGCCAAACTACCACTATCATACTGATGTGATGTCCTCCTCAAGGGTATGCATGCCGTTTGCCAAGTCTGACCACCCATCCTATACCCTCTTTTTCCATGACTCCCTTCACTGCCAGTGTGGGGTGCACCCTTCTTCTCTATTACCTCCTGGACTTCGCTTTCTCCTACTGCTACAACAGCTAAACTTCATGCTACCCGCCTTGTTCCTAATGGATGTGCACCTTTCTCCATTGCCCATGTTCATCTTGGACTCCATTCGCTTCCAAGGGACACTACTTTGGATTTTATCTGTTTTTGCAAGTTTCTTGACCTTGACACACAACTTAGAGATAGTACTATTTGCACGCTGATGTCTTGAAGACTGGCTGTGGTGTCGGGTGTGCCTTCGTCATTGGAACCGACCATTTTCTGTATCAGCTTCCAGAACACTACTTGATTTTTACAACAGAGCTCTTCGCACTCTATCAGGCCACCCAATGCATCTGATGACACAGGCTTTTTAATTGTCATCTGCTGCAATTATCTCAGTGGCCTTCAGAACCTCTCTCTGCTGGACAAAGTCCGTCCTTTAGTGCAAGGGTTCCAAGTAACCTTCTACTTGCTCGTTGTCGAGGGAGCCACTGTGCTGTTTCTTGGTGGCTCCTGGTCAAGTCGGTCTGACAGGAAATGAGGCTGCTGGTGCTGCTACCAAGAGTGCAGTCCTGCTACATTGGCCTCCTAGCTTTTTCATTCCTTCAGATGATCTTCGTGTTGCCATCTGCTGTCGGCAGATGGTGTCACTCTGGCACCACCACTGGCCTAATCTTCACAGGGACAAGCTCTGGGGAATTGAACCTCTCCCAATAGTTTGGCCTACCTTCATTTGGCCCTCTCATCGGAAGGAGTTGATTTAAGCTATGTTGCTTTTTTTTTAGCCATCACCGTTTGTTATGTTGTGTTCCCCCCACCACTTTGTGCTCAGTGTCGTCAATCATTGATCGCCATTTCCTGATCCAGTGCCCCATTTTTAACTGCTTATGTTCCAGTGTATGTGTTGCCGTCCGAGTTATCAGCTGTTTTACGGAATGAGGTATGGGCTGTCGACTGCATTTTAATTTTTATCCACCATAGCTATAAGGTGAAGGACATTTAATCTTTGGTTAGGGGCCTCTGCTGTCTTTATGGTGTATTTTGTGGGCCTTTCTTCAACGAGAAGTCCTTTCTAGCGCTTTTCTTCCGTCAATTTGACTTAACGTATAGTCTCTCTAAACTTCTTTTACTTATTGGTGTTATAAAGTTATGACATGGCGCTTACGACCTCAATTTATTTTGTGCCTTAAAACAAAACAAAACAATCTAGTCTGGACTGTACACCATATATTCCTGCCCCAGCACCTTCATCTGTTTTTGACCTGTCAGTAAATCAGATTATGTCTCCTGAATGAAATCGTGGTTCATTCTTCTACGTTTCCTTCTTCCAATTGTTACCTTGAAAGGTTAACTGAAGCAGCTGGAAGTTATTGTATGGTCAACTGGCATTTTCCTGACAATTCCCATCTCTACCACACTCTGTATATTGGTCTGAGATTTTGAAAAGGATTATCCCTACATACTGCACTACTGCCTCTACTGAGAAGAGTTTCATCAAGGAGCTTGAGATTCCAATATCCCTATAAATGGTACAACAACAGTTGTTACGGGACTAACTCTTAGATCCTGTTCTTCTGACCCAGTTCCCCCGTGCGGGTCCGGGGCTTAGAATAGGCCCGAGGTATTCCTGCTTGTCGTAAGAGGCGACTAAAAGGAGTCTCATACTTGTTGGCCCTATGAGTTCAGGTCCCATTCTATGGTTTGAACTGCCTCTTTCAAAATTCTACAGAAGTGTGGGTCATATGGGGAAGAATGCCGTATGTGGTGCAGAGTTATCCATAGTGCCCTTAGATTTGATCTCCTGAATCTCTTGTCATGGCTTTGCATCTCCATCTGCGATTCAACTATTTGGGCGAGGACGCTTTCCGGGATATGTCATCTTCTTCCGTTGTCTCCTGTCCTCTTTCGCCCCTGTGACAATATTGGATTTCTCTGTACCCAACATCCAGCACGGTAGCCAGTCCGTTGTGGTGGGGCCGTCTTGTACCCATTTGGTGGTAGCGCTCTGTCAACACAGGGATCACACTGCTGATGACTGAGCAGTAAACTCCTCACATAAACCAAGGAGTAGATGCCTGTCTTTCTGAGGCATCAGGACTCCCGTCCATCATGGCAGTTAGCCTTTGCTGAGGCTATGTGGTGCCCGTTGGGAGAGCCCCTGATCGGGGTGGGTGGTATCAGGGTGGATGACCTGCAATGAAGTGGACTAAATCATCTCTTGCTGGTGACTGTACAGCACATTTCTACCTATGAAGCTTCAGTTTTTTGTTGAACACCTTGAGGATAAGTTTGGAGAAGTGACAGCACCGTCCAAGATGCGAAACAGCGCATTCTTGATTCAGAGAGCATCCCCAGCCCAATCCCGAGCGTTACTCGCCTGTGACAAGCTGGGTGATGTCCTTGTTTCCATCACTCCCCATAAAAGCCTCAACATCGTCCAGGGGATCATTTTCCATCGCTATCTCCTCTTGCAGTCTTACGACGAACTCCGTGTCGATTTAGAATGGTGGGGTGTTCATTTCATCTGGCACATTTACAGGGGACCCAAAGACAACAGGGTTGTTACCGGTGCCTTCATCTTGGCCTTTGAAGGTGATTAATTGCCTGAAAAGGTCAAGGTGATGGTTTACCGCTGTGACATTAAACCGTATGTCCCTCCCCCTATGCGGTGCTTCAAGTGCTGGAATTTTGGGCAAATGTCTTCCCGCTGCACTTCCAGCACCACATGCCGAGACTGCGGAAGTGTACTGCACCCAGATACTCCATGTGCACCTCCTCCCACTTCCATCATCTGTGGAGAGTACCACTCTCCTTGTTTGCCAGACTGCCCAGTACTCCAAAAGGAGTGGAAAATCATGGACCAGTTGACTTACACAGAGGCTAAACATAAATTTGAAAGATTACAACCCATTTGGTTGATGTCGACATATGCTGCAGCTATGTCACCATTGCCGTCCCAAGTGCCAGTGGTTCCTCACTCTGTGCCACGAACAGTGGGCCCTCTGGGCCACCAGAGTACATCTGCCCCCTTGGTGGTGGGGGACAAATCTTCCTCCATTGCTTCCAAAGCTCCTACGTTGGGAGCAAGGCCCCCCAAATGTAGGGGACATCAGTCCCTTCTCCCCTGTCTTAGAAGCAACAGCCTCTTGCGGCTCCTCTCGTGCGGAAGGGGTCCCTTGGGTCCCTCTCTTCCAAGTCCTCCATTAATGCGACAGCAGACACTCACCAGTGGCTCAAGGAGCCAAAAGCTGATGGGCGAAGAGCTTCACGGTCTTCCTCCGTGCCTGAAGCTGCTTTGGGAAATCTTCCCAGCAAGGCCCTAAAGAGAAGTGAGAGAGCAAGCAAACTAAGTAGTAGTCTGTTAAGAATCAGAACCCTCTGGTGGCCCCAACACCACCACTCACTGATTGATCAACTCCCTAAACCTTACCTACTTTTGGGAGATTTTAACACTTATAATCCCTTGTGGGGTAGCACTGTGCTCACTGGCCGAGGCAGATATGTCGAAAATTTACTGTTATAACTAAACCTCTGCCTCTTAAATAAAGATGCCCCCACACATTTCAGTGTGTCACACAGCACATATTCGGCCATTGATCTCTTGGTTTGCAGTCCTAGCCTTCTCCCATCTATCCACTGGAGAACACATGACGACGACCTGTGTGGTAGTAACTACTTCCCCATCTTCTTGTCACTACCCCGGCATCATGCCCACGGACGCCTACCCAGATGGGCTTTCAACAAGACAGACTGGGAAACTTTGTCGTTGAGCAGGCCATTACAATGTCGTTTCTATGGCAGAAAACACAATCCCTCATTCTTTAGGGTGCCCCCATTGAAAGTCAGTACCTTGGGGGTCGCTAGGGCAATTAAAGAGCACCAGTAAGCTCTTCAGCGACATAAGTAGCAACCTTCCCTAGAGCACCTCATATCCTATAAACTGCTCCGTGCCTGCATCCTCCAGCGTATAAAAAGACGGAAACAGGAGTGTTGGGAGAGGTACGTCTTAACTATTGGGTGCCATATGTCACCTTTCCAAGTCTGGACGAAGATCAGACGTCTTTTTGGGCACCAGACCCCAATAGGTGTCCCTCGCGTTAACATCAATGGCGTGTTACCTACCGACGCAAACGCAATTGCCGAGTGGTTTGCTAAGCACTATGCTCGAGCCTCTGCATCAGAGAATTACCCCCCAGCCTTTTGCACCATTAAACGGCGGATAGAAAGGAAAGTCCTCTCGTTCACTACACGCCTTAGTAATCCCTAGATGCCCCATTTACAGAGTGGAAGCTCCTCAGCGCCCTTGCAGATTGCCCCGACACAGCTCCTGGGCCAGATCGGATCCATAGCCAGATGATTAAACATCTCTTGTCTGCTACAAGTGACATCTCGTGCTCTTCAACCGGATCTGGTGCGATGGCATCTTTCCATCGCAATGACGGGAGAGCACCATCATTCCAGTGCTGAAACCCGGTAAAATTCCACTTGACATGGATAGCTATCGGTCCATCAGCCTCACCAACTTTCTTTGTAAGCTGCTGGAATGTATGGTGTGTCTCCAGTTGGGTTGGGTCCTGGAGTCATGTGGCCTACTGGCTCCGTGCTGGGGCGGTTTCTGCCAGGGTCGCTCTACTACTGATATTCTTGTTGCCATCTTTCTTGATTTACAAGAAGCATATGACACCACCTGACGACATCATATCCTCGCCTCATTATACGAGTGGGGTCTCTGAGGCTCGCTCCCGATGTTTATCCAAAGTTTCCTGTCGCTTCGTGTTTTCTGTGTCCAAGTTGGTGCCTTCCATAGTCCCCCCCCTCTCCCCATATCCAGGAGAATGGGGTCCTGCAGTGCTCTGTATTAAGTGATCTCAATTTTCAGCGGCCATTAACGGTGTAACAGCAGCTGTAGGGCCATCTGTCGCACCCTCTCTGTATGCAGACGACTTCTGCATTTCGTACTGCTTCACCAGTACTGGTGTCGCAGAGCGACGCCTACAGGGATCCATCCACAAGGCGCAGTTATGGGCTGTAGCCCACGGTTTCCAGTTTTCGACCACAAAATCGTGTGTTATGCACTTCCGTCAGCGTCGTACTGATCATGAGGAACCAGAACTTCACCTTACTGACTATCCACTCACTTTAGTGGAGACGTATCGATTCTTAGGACTGGTTTTTTATGCCCGATTGACTTGGGTTCCTCACCTTCGTCAGTTTAAGTGAAAGTGCTGGAAGGAACTCGATGCTCTCCGCTGCCTGAGCAACACTGACTGGGGTGCAGATTGCTCTATGCTGCTGCAGCTCTACAGAGCCCTTGTTTAATCCTGACTTGACTATGGGAGTGTGGTTTATGGTTCGGCGGTGCCCTCAGTGTTGAGTTTACTCAACCCAGTGCGGCGCTGTGGTGTTCGCCTAGCAACGTGAGCTTTTAGGACGAGTCCAGTGACCAGTTCCTGATGGAGGCCAGTCCCTCAATTGCAGATCTGACGTGCACAACTGCTCGCCAGTTATGTTGCACACACTTGTAGTTGCCCTGAGCATCCGAATCACCATCTCCTTTTCCCACCTGTGGCAGTCCATCTCCCACATTGGTGGCCCAGATCAGGCCTAACGATTGCTGCTCACATGCGATCCCTTCTGTCTGAACTGGAGTCCTTCCTTTTACCACCTCTACGTGAGGTCCATTCACATACACCTCCATGGTGTACACCTCGGCCAAAGCTTTGTGTGGACCTTTTGCATGGCTCTATGGAGTCTATTAACCCTGCGGCTCTCCCCCCAGGGGGTCCACAACTCTTTTGTGGATACGTGCGTGGCGAGCACGGGGCCCCGAGCCATTGCAGCCTTCTTTCTCTCCAGGGCTGCATTTCCTTTCCCTTCCCCTCCTTGCTCCTTTCCCCTCGCCCTCTCCTCTCCCTCTCTTGGTGTCCTTGGTTAGGTTGGCCCCGCTATCCTCCTGGTTCTGTTGGTTTTCTAATTCGGCTTTGTTGCATAATCATCTCCTCCTTTTGGAATTCCTTGGTCCCCCCTCTGGGGTTTGACCTCCATTACAAAATTCCTCCTCCGTAGTGTGAGCCATTTGGGGAAGAGCACCTTACCTAGTGTCTCCGACGTGCGCCCTCCTAGTACATTCCATCTTTTCTTTCATGTCGTTGTCTGATGCTAGGGTGCATAGCCAGCACGGTAGCCAGCCCATGTGGTGGGGTTGCTATGTACCCTTTTTGTTGAGCCCCCTGAACACACAGGGATCACACTTCTGATACCTGAGCTGTGACCTCCTCCTCATGCATGCCTTGGAGTGGTTGCTCGTCATCCTGGAGCATCGGAACTCCCGGCAGTGGCCGCCGTGCCAGACGGCCCTTGCTGTGGCTGGGTGGCGCCCGTGAGGAGAGCCCCTGATCGGAGTGGGTGGTATCAGGGCGGACGCTATGCAAATGAAACGCATACGGGTCCAGAACTCTGGCCGTTCTTCTGCGGCCGTCTCTCTGCGTGGAACTGATTCCTCAAGTGCTGCTTCCCTTGCCCCTTCGGCCTTCCCTTCCATGGCTACCCCCTGGGAAGAGGGTCAGGCCCGTCGGCCAGGGGCAAAACCTTTCCTCCGTTACCTAGTTTGCACCAGGACTGATGGAGATACTTTCACCAATACCAAACCTTTATTCTTTGTGGAACACATTGAAGACAAGTTTGGCGAAGTGGACTCCCCGAGCAAGATGCGGTCGGGTTTGTTGCTGATAAAAACTGCTTCAGCTGCCCAATCTGCGGCCCTTCGTGCCTGTACCCATCTTGGCACAATACCTGTGTCCATTACCCCCCACCAGTCTCTAAATATGGTACAAGGTGTGATTTTTCACAGGGACCTCATCCTTCAAACTGATGAGGAACTTCGGGACAATCTCGGACGGCGGGGTGTTCACTTTGTTCGGCGTGTTCAGAAGGGTCCTAAAGACAATCGTATTGATACTGGTGCCTTTATCCTGGCCTTTGAAGGGGATACCCTCCCTGAGAAAGTTAAGATTATGGTCTATCGTTGTGATGTGAAGCCGTACATCCCACCTCCTATGACGTGTTTTAAGTGCTTGCGTTTTGGACACATGTCTTCCCGCTGTTCACAGGCCCCTCTCTGTGGTGACTGTGGACGTCCACTCCATGAGGGGAGTCCCTGTGTTCCCCCTCCTGTCTGTGTAAATTGTCATGGTAGTCATTCTCCACGTTGACCAGATTGCCCAGTATATAAGAAGGAAAAAAAGATACAGGAGTATAAGTCCCTCGATCATTTAACCTACACAGAGGCACGTAAGAAATATGCAAGACTCCACCCTGTGTCCATGACATTTAGTTACGCCTTGGTTACATCTTCACCCCTTCCTCCCCCTTCCTTACCCCCATCCCGGACCCCTTGCCTCCCTCCCACCCCTGCGGCTCCCACACCTTCTCCTATGGGCGCTGCTCCCCCTCCCCAGCCGGAGAAGTGTCCCACTCCTTCGGCGTCTGCCGGTCAAGGGCGCCTCTACCGGGATCCCCTTCCCGGCACCTTGCTGGCCAAAGGTCTGCTGCTGCACGACAACTGCGAGAGCCGCGGTCTGTCGGCCCCCAGGTCGCCCGGTCTCTTTCTGTTCCTGATCTTGCTGCAACTGGCTCCTTCATGCCACACAGCCCTCCTCGATCGCAGCCTGAACGGAAGAAGAAACATAAGTCCCGGGACAAAGAGCCTCTGGTGTCACCGGAGGTCCCTTCCCCGACTTCACAACCGGATTCTGACCCGTCGTTCATGGATGTCGCCCCCTCCTTGTCGGTGACGGGTGGGGACCCGGCGGTATGACTAGATTTAAAGTGTTCAGCCCCCATTTAAACCATCGTTCTGTGGTTCTCCAATGGAATTGTAATGGATACTATCGCCACCTTCCGGAATTGAAATCCCTTCTTTCGTCCTACTCTGCAGCTTGTGTGGTTCTCCAGGAATCTCATTTTACTGATGCTCACTCACCGACCCTCCGTGGTTTCCGTGTATTCTGTCGAAATTGGGTCGGACCCCTGCGAGCTTCTGGTGGCGTTTGTACATTGGTCCGTAGAGACATTGCTAGCACGTGGATTCCTCTTCAAACTACATTGGAAGCGGTTGCTGTTAGGGTCCACTTTGACTCTGCAATCACAGTTTGCAATCTTTATATCCCTCCTGACAGGACTCTTACACCTTCTACCTTAACCGCCCTTCTTCAGCAACTCCCTCCTCCCTTCCTCCTCCTCGGGGATTTTAATGCTCATCATCCTTTCCATCTAGACGAGGTCTTCTTATAGACCAATTTATTGCAGACCACGACCTGTGTCTTCTTAATGATGGCTCCCCTACTCATTTCAGTGCCGGTCATGCTACCTTTTCTGCCATTGATCTTTCTCTTTCTTCTCCCTCTCTCCTCCCTTCATTACACTGGTCGCCGCACGACGACCTTTGTGATAGTGACCATTTCCCGTTGATTATCACGCTCCCTTCCCGCTCCCCGATGGACAGGTTGCCTCGTTGGTCTTTCCAACGCGCCGATTGGCCTCTATGCACTGCACAGGTCGCGTTTTCTCCCTCTTTGTCGTGTTGTATTGATGACGTCCTACGTGGCGTGTCTGACGCGATTGTTCGCGCTGCTAGCCTTGCTGTCCCACGCTCATCTGGACTATTTCGTTGCCAGCAAGTCCCGTGGTGGAGTACGGCTATTGCCATTGCCATCCGTGATCGCCGTCGGGCTTTGCAACACTTTAAGAGGCACCCATCCGTAGCCAGCCTTACTACCTTTAAACGCCTTCGCGCTAAAGCCCGTTACTTAATCAAACAGAGCAAGTGAATATGTTGGGAACGATTCGTTTCTTCCCTTGGTTCTACTGTCCCTCTGTCACGGGTATCGGCTACACTTCGCTCTCTCCAAGGTTGCCATCGGCAGTCCACCCTCGCAGGCCTCCACCTCCCGGATGGCATTTGTACGGACCCATTAGTTCTTAAAGAACATCTAGTGACCCATTTTGCAGTGGCATCAGCGTCAGCCTCCTATCCAGCTGCTTTCCTTCATCAAAAACAACGGGCTGAAGCTTCCACCTTATGTTTCACCCCTTGTGAGTCAGAATCTTACAACGAACCTTTGACTGAATGGGAATTTCTTTCTGCTCTATCTTCTTCTCATGATACGGCCCCTGGCCCAGATTCCATTCATAACCAACTGCTTCAACATCTCAGTGCTCCACAACGGCAACATCTTCTTCGGGTGTTTAACCGTATCTGGCTCAAGGGTGACTTCCCTTCTCAGTGGAGGGATAGCATTGTGGTTCCTGTCCTTAAGCCTGGTAAGAACCCCCTATCTGTTGACAGCTATCGGCCAATTAGTTTGACCAATGTTGTTTGTAAGTTACTTGAACGGATGGTAGCCCATCAGCTCAATTGGGTCCTCGAATCTCGGGATCTATTGTCCCCTTACCAGTGTGGCTTTCGAGAGGGACTGTCTCCAATCGATCATTTACTCCGCTTGGAATCCGCAGTCCGGCAGGCTTTTACCCAGCACCGCCATTTGGTTGCAGTGTTTTTTGACCTTTGCAAGGCCTATGACACGGCCTGGCGCCATCACATCTTACTTACCCTTCATCAGTGGGGTCTTCGGGGCCCACTCCAGATTTTTATCCGCCAGTTCCTGATCCATCGGTCATTCAGAGTCCGAGTTGGTACTGCTTTTAGTTCTCCACGGACCCAGGAGACGGGCATCCCACAGGGTTCTGTCTTGAGTGTCCTTCTTTTCCTCATTGCTATCGATGGACTTGTGGCCTCTGTTGGTCCCTTGGTCGCCCCTGCCCTGTATGTGGATGATTTCTGCATTTGGGTTAGTTCCTCCTCGATGGCATCTGCAGAACGGCAGCTCCAGGTTGCATGGACCCTCTCACACGGGTTTCAATTCTCTCCTTTAAAATCGCGAGTGGTCCACTTCTGTCGCCGTACTACGATCCACCCTGATCCAGAGCTCTATCTCGCTGCACAAAGATTGCCTGTGGTCCCACAGTTTCGTTTCTTGGGTCTTCTTTTCGACAACAAGCTCACTTGGCTGCCCCATATCAGACTTCTGAAGGTAGGATGTTTCCCTAAACTCAATGTCCTTCGCTTCCTTGGCCACTCCTCTTGGGGTGCGGACCGTTCCCTCCTCCTCCGTCTTTATCGTGCTCTAGTTCTGTCTCGCTTGGACTATGGTTGTCAAGTTTATGGTTCAGCTGCTCCTTCCAAACTGCACATGCTGGATCCAGTCCACCATCGTGGTATCCGTTTGGCCACTGGTGCCTTCCCTACTAGTCCTGTTGATAGTGTCCTGGTTGAAGCTGGGATCTCCCCCCCCCCCCCCCCCCCTTTCTGTTCAGTGGTCCCAGCTTTTGGTGTCTTATGCCCTCAGTATCCGTTCCTCGCCCACTCATCCTTCCTATTCTATCCTGTTCCCAGACCATGGACGTCGCCCACCCGACTCCCGCCCTCGGGTGGGTTTACCAGTTGGGCTGCGCCTTGCGTCTCTTTGCCATGATTTTCAGCTTCCTTCTTTGTCCTGTCTTCCTCGCTCCCTCCCCTCTACCCCTCCTTGGTTAGTTCCTCGGCCTCGAATTCGGATGGATCTCCGGCGAGGTCCGAAAGATTCCATCCCCCTGGTGGTGTTCCGTTCCTTTTTCCGCCAAATTTTATGGGAGTTTCGGGATGCTGTTGTTTTCTACACTGATGGCTCTAAATCTGCTGATGGTGTGGGGTATGCCTTCATGTCCTCTGTCGGAATGGAAAATCATCTGCTGCCACCTACATGTGGGGTGTTTACTGCGGAATTGATGGCAATTTCCCAGGCCCTTACCTTTATTAAACAGTCCCAACACAACCGCGTTTTGTTATGTACAGACTCGATGAGTGGCCTTCTTGCTATTGACCGGTGTTTTTCGCGCCATCCCTTGGTCTCTGCTATCCCTGACCATCTCGCTGATATTCACCGTGCTGCTTGTTCCATTGACTTCCTTTGGGTCCCTGGCCATGTGGGTATCCCGGGTAATGAGCTCGCTGATCGTTTGGCTGGGGGAGCAGTCACTTACCCCCCGTTTTCTGTAACCCCTCATGCAGCGGATTTACGGCTTCACATCAAATCCCACTTCGCACAGTCATGGGCCACTTCTTGGGAGGCTACTCCCCTGTCTAATAAACTTCGTGCAATTAAGGTGACACCAGGCCCGTGGCGTTCTTCCTTTCGCCTCTCCCGAAAGGACTCGACCACACTGTGTCGTCTCCGCATTGGCCATACCAGGCTGACCCATGGTTTTCTTTTGCGTGATGAGCCATCCCCACTATGTGGTTGTGGAGCCTTCCAGTCAGTAGCCCACATTTTGGTTGAATGCCCCCTTCTTTTGGCTCTGCGTGCTAAGTATAGGCTCCCCAACACTTTACCTTTGATGTTGGCTGACGATTCCCGGATGGTCTCTCTGGTTCTCGGTTTCCTCCGGGAAAGTGGTTTTTATTCTCAGTTTTAAGGTTTTTAATCTCTCTCTGGTGTTGGGGCAGGGCGGTGAGTGTTTGGGTGTCTCCCACTGTAAGCAGTGTTCGGAGATTCCCGATTCCCCTTCCTGACCGAAATCCTCTTTTCTTCCTCTTTTACTCTGTTTTTACCCCTTTTTTTTAAGGCTTTCTATTCCCATACGTACTTTCTACATTCTAGCAGTTGTACCTTTTACGTCACAGGTGGTCTTGCCTATGCTGCTTTAGCATAGTGTTGGGTTCGTTCTCTTGCCGACTTCCCTCATTTTGTTTTTTACCAATGACAACATGACTGCCCTTTTACGTTTTTACCTTTTTCCGTTTTATTTTTCTGACTTTACTGCGAAGCCCCATTAGCGGAATGGAGCCTATTTGAAACAAGGGACTGATGACCTTGCTGTTTGGTCCCTTAAACCTCAAACAACCAACCAACCAACCCTGCGGCTCTCCGCTATCACTTCCTCTTGATTCATGATATGTTCCACGACTCTGTAGTTGTTTATACTGACAGCTTGATGGCTGATGGTAACGTTGCCTTCGCCTATGTCCTCAGAGGCCATAGTGAACAGCATTCTTCGCCTGCTGGCTGCAGTATATTCACTGAAGAGCTTGTGGCCATATCTTGTGCACTTCAGTACATCCATTCCTGTTCTTGTAAGTCGTTTCTTCTTTGTTCTGATTCCCTGAGCAGCTTACAAGCTATCGACCAGTGCTGCCCACACTATCCTTTGGTAGCGACCATCCAGGAGTCCTGGGACAGTCCAATCGTTCAGTGGTGTTTGTGTGGACAGCAGGACAGGTCGGAATCTCAGGCAACAAACTTGCTGACAGGCTGGCCAGACAGGCTACCCAGAAACCGCTTCTGGAGATGGTCATCTCTGAAACTGACCTGCGTTCTGTCTTACGCCCCAAGGTTTTTTGGCTTTGGGAGGCAGAATGACATAACAGTACGCACAACGGACTGTGTGTCATTAAGGAGACCATGAATGTGTGGAACTCTTCCCTGCAGGCTTCTTGCAGGGAATCAGTTGTCCCTTGTCGGCTCTGTATTGGCCAGATGTGGCTAACACGGTTACCTCGTCCGTCGCGAGGTCCCACCTCAGTTTCGCTGTGGCTCACCAATGATGGTCATCCACCTTTTGCTGGACTGCCCACTTTTAGCCGCTCTGCATTGAACTTTCAACTTTCCCAGCACTCTACTTTCGGTGTTGGGTGACAATGCCTCAACAGCCACTTTAGTTTTACTTTTTATTCGTGAGGGTGGGTTTTATCATTTGATCTAAATTTTAGCACATGTCCTTTGTCCCTGTGTGTCCTCCACCTTAATGCTTTTTAGGGTGGAGGTTTTAATGTGTGGCTGGCTTCTCCTTTTTATTCTCATGGTCAGCCAGCCATGGTAATCTGCTTTCTTGTTTCAATCTCTTCTACCACATTCCTGTGTGTCTCGGTGTTTTTCTTGTCCTCTTTTTTTTTCCCCTTTGTAGTACTAGTTGCCCTTCTGTCGTTCTTATGGTTTTTCCTTTTTTCCGGCTTTGTTTTGTGTGTCTTGTTGGTTTCACTCCCACGCTTGTGGAATTAGTTTAATCAGAACGAGGGACCGATGACGTAGCAGTTTGGTTCTTTCCCTCCTCTTTAAACCAACCAACCAACCAACCAACCTAGATTAGGAAATGAGACACTTAAAGCAGTAAATGAGTTTTGCTATTCGGTAAGCAAAATAACTGATGATAGTCGAAGTAGAGAGGGTATAAAATGTAGACTGGCAATGGCAAGGAAAGTGTTTCTGAAGAAGGGAAATTTGTTAACATCAAGAATAGATTTAAGTGTTGGGAAGTCCTTTCTGAAAACATTTGTATGGAGTGTAGCCATGTATGGAAGTGAAACATGGAGGATAAACAGTGTGACAAGAAGAGAATAGAAGCTTTCGAAATGTGGTGCTACAGAAGAATGCTGAAGATTAGATGGGTAGATCACATAACTAATGAAGAGGCATGAAACAGAATTGGAGAGAAGAGAAATTTGTGGTACAACTGGACAAGAAGAAGGGATCGGTTGGTAGGACATATTATGAGGCATCAAGGGATCACCAATTTAGTATTGGAGGGCAGTGTGGAGGGTAAAAATCGTAGAGGGAGACCAAGGGATGAATTCACAAAGCAGATCCAGAAGGATGTAGGTTGCAGTGGTTACTTGAATATGAAGAATAGCATGGAGAGCTGCATCAAACCAGTCTCTGGACTGAGGACCACAACAACAACAGGTTTAAGGCCTTGTAGTTCCCACCATTTACGTTTAGGAATACATTCATTACCTTCCTTTTCTTTCTGTTTGCTCCTCAGGGACCTAGACAAGGATTTGCTGTTGACCTTGTCCAACTTCTCATGGGTAACCCTACCCTACCCAAGGGATAGTTTTGATCAGCTTTGAATATGTTGTTGTGTAGAGCAAAATAAGAAACACACATTTTTTTATATGTTCCCATTTGTGCACTAAGAGGTGAAAAATTGAGTTTAATATTTCTAAATACATACTGTTGAAATTGTAACAGATATAAAACCTGTAAAATAAAAGTTTAAACAAAGGAAACTCCAGGTTGAAATATCAACATCATTAGGGAAAGGGTAGATTGCTAGTCACTGTAACAATGGTCAGCTACTGAGTTCAGACAGGCAAAATGAAAACTTTTACACATTCCAGCTTTTGGCCAGAGCCTTCTTAGAAAACACACACACACACACACACACACACACACACACACACACACACACACAAGCAACCACACTTCACACATACATGACTGCTACACCAGCAGCTCTGACCATGAGAATGCAGCTGTGCCTTTGATAGAAATCTGGAGTGAGAAGGGGAAGGGGAAGCGATAACAAGGTACGAGTGGGAGTGGGTGGGGTGGGGTAGAAGAGCAGTGTCTGACGCAGCTTGCTGGAACTAGATTGTGGCCTGATGAAACTGCCAGAGGTGGACTGTGGAGGAAACAACGGGGAGCAGAAATGTAGAGGAGCAGGGAAGGGGGAAGAACAGGAAGGTACTTCAGCAGAGGGTGGCACACAATGAGGATGGGAACATAAAAAGGGAGGAGATGATAGGACAGAGGTGGTGGGAACTGTTGGGTGGGGTTTGTGGTTACAGTAGGTTACCATAGGTTGAGGTTGGGACAATTTTGGGAGCAGATAATGTGTTGTAAGGATAACTCTCATTTGTGCAATTTAGAAAAGCTGATGATGGGGGGGGGGGGGGGGGGCATTCAAATGTCCCTGGTTGTGAAGCAGCCATTGAAATCATGCATGTCATGTTCCGCTGTATGTTGTGCTACAGGGGCGGGCCTAATTTGCTCTTGGCAACCATTTGGCAGTGGCTGCTCATCCTAAAACCACACCTACATTCACACAAGCAAGCACACCTCATACCCACGACTGCTACCAGCAGCAGCTCTGACATGAATGCAACTGTCACGTGAATAGCAATTTGGAGTGGCACGGGGAATACTGAGGGATAACATGGTACAGGTGGTGGGAGAGGAGGAGAGGGTGTATAGGGACTAGATCACAGCCCAATGAGAATAGCTTTCACAAATGTCCTTCAGATTCCAAACCGACTACCTCATCTGTCGTACACCTAACTTACTTTATCCTAACTCGTAGCTACTTCTCTTTTATGATTTAAATAATGAATGACACAGTTGCATTCATTCCCAGAACATTTAATTTGATGAATGAAATTAAGTTCCTTCTCTTTTGAAGGGAAGGTATACAAACAAATCTTTGGCGCAGTCTTGGACACCTGCATGACACTCTTGTAAGCAGACCTGTTTATGGTCAATATATAGGAAACCTTCCTAGCCTCCCAAAACCCCAAACCCCTATTCTGGTTTCATTGATGATATTTTCAGGATCTGGACTCAGGGCCAAGATACCCTACTCTCATTCCTTCACAACCTCAACACCTTCTCTCCCATCCCCTTCAACTTCTACTCCTCAATCCATCATGCCACATTCCTGGACATTCACGTCGTCCTCTCTTGTGGCTCCATCCGCTTCCTCATCTACATTAAACCATCAGCTGCCAACAGTACCTACATTTTGACCGCTGCCATCCCTTCCACACCAAAAACTCCGTCCCATATATCCTGGCTACCCGAGGACAGAGTACCTGCACTGTCAAGAATTCCCTTTCCAAGTATGCTGAAAGTCTCGCCAAGGTCTTCAGGACAGGTATTTTATGCCGTGGACCTAAGTCTGCAAATAGATTTCGTGTACCATTTCTCCATGCACCCCGCAAGAACCAGCTACAAAAGAGCACTCTTTGTCACCCAGTACCATCCCGAACTGGAACAACTGAACCACAGTCTTTGTCAGGTCTTTATATACCATCATGCCCTGAAATGAGGGACATCCTAACCAGTATCATTCCCATTTCTCACCCAACCTCCACAATGTCCTTGTCCATCCCTCTGCCACAGGGATCATATCCCTGTGGAAGACCAGGTGCAGGAACTGCCCAATCCACCCACCCAGCACTTCATATTCAAGTCCTGTCAAAGGCTTACCGTACCCAACAAAGCAAGGATATTTTCTGCTTTGTATAAATCTTTTTCAGCTTTTGGTCTGAACTTGACATTTTTTTCTTTCAAAACAATGAGCTTGGGGGGGGGGGGGGGGGGCATTAAATTTCTGCTGGCACATATAACTATGTGTTAAGGCATTCGTGGATTTTGCAAAGATTTGAGTTTTTGATGTCCATGTGAAGGATAATTCTCATCTTGATGCATTTTCAAATTGAAGCCTGACTGGTCAGAATTATACACCTTGGCGTCTCCTATCCACACAATTTTTGGTTTCAGTCTCCACAGATTTGTAAGCTTTTTCCCCTTAATTCTCCTTTGTTTGGTATTTGCACTTGAGTGATGAATTTATTGTTTTTTCTTAGAAACAATCCAATATCTTATTTTTAAATTATGAACCCATTTTGATCAAGTGTTGAACAAATGTTGTGATAAATTACCATCATCCCCTGCTTTCAAAGCCCACCTCTTCATATGCAGATCAAGAAGTGGTACTGATTTGTCCATGGAAATATGAAATTTATTCAATACATGCTTAGAAATACCTAATAACTTTTCATTTGTCACTTCTCCTGCAGTGTCTGTGCTTCCCGTGTATACACATCCTCGCTCTTTTGTTGTACAGTTTCAAATTTGTTTTTAACAGAGCAACAAAATGTAACAGCTTTTTGTTTATATTGAAGGTCTGTACCACATTTTGCTTTTTATCGTCTTCTACCATTTCCTCATAATTTTCTTAATAATGTTCTTCAGTTAGAAAAGAATACGGTATTGCACTTTCTTCCTCCAACCTGAAAGTGGTGACTTTTCATAGATATGTCATTACCAGTAGCATCTTTAATCAAGTCTTCTATCTGAGATTGAAGAATAATTTCTTTGCTAGTGATCGTATTGTATTTTGGCTGATCAAACTGTGCACATGGAAAATGCAAAATATTTTTTAAATTCATTGACGTGTTCCCTGTGTAGTAATTTTGTGTGTGTGTGTGTGTGTGTGTGTGTGTGTGTGTGTCCAATAAAATCGCCCACGGGAAAGTGAGGAGAAATTCCCTCTTCCTTCCTACTCCTGTCATGAAATTGCATTTGCCCAATGTGCTTGGTGCGAAAAATTGAAGTGTAGTCAGCATATTTTTGATCTGAACAATTCTGCGTTTGCTTGTTATTGTACAGATTTACAGTAATGTTACAACAGTAACATACCAACAATCTAAAATATCATAATTAAATCTGAAAAGGTTACAACTTGAAAAGAAGAAAAAGAACCAGATGTAGAGAAAACATAAATACAACTAAAGATATTTTGTATTCCATAAAGTTCCCAGGAAAAAATATGTATTTTGATTTTATCCATACTGGATGAGATGTCGTGGTTGTGAATGTCAATGTTAAAAAATATATCGGCTCAACCACTTGTTTATAGTGTAAAACACTAAGATTGACGTGTTTCGGAAGTCAAGCTTCCATCATCAGAATAATAAAAAGTAAAAGAACCTGTTAAAACTCACTAAAATGGAACATGCACCAGGCACAATAAAATTGACGATAAAATTAAAACATCGTGGCTACTTCCCTTGATGCAGCCGAGTCTTCCAAGGTGCATCTCCAAATAGTCGTCAAAATATTTAAAAAACCCTAAAATGGTGTTGCCTATGGTGTTAAACATCTAACCACATGGTTCTCTCCTGTATCATCGTAAAATGCCCGTGCGTCTTCATTGATACCACACACCACGTAGCCAAACACGACACTGAAACACGAGTGAGCTCACGCGCAAGTAAACAAGGAAGTCACAGAGATGTCTATACAAACAGATAATGTATACATGTTCCAAGGACCTCATGAAATGATGGTATCCTACCAATTGCTAAAAATGTAGTTCCTAAAAGAAACCAGTGAAATGTTTGAAAAAGTTATTTGTATCACCAGTTAGCTGTTCATTCAGTGTGTTCTGATTATCCACACTATGTGTCGTAATTTCCAGCTGTTCTAGTAGATCCAGCTTTTTGCCTTTGTCCTGTCTATGTAAAATAATGAGATCCTGATCTATTTCCAACATGGGGTGTTCCGTTTCCGAAATATGCGTGGCTACAGCTGACTTTTTGAAATTATTAAGCCAGAAAGCATCGCTATTTTCTTTGTAACGTACTTTAAAGGACCTACCAGTTTGGCCTACGTAGCTTGCCTTGCACATGTTACACTCAATTTTGTAGACCCCAGCTCTCTCCTATTTATCGCTTTCCTGCTGCAAATTATTTCTTAGTTTAAACTGCAGCATATTATTGGTCTGAAAAGTGGTATCAACTTTAAAAGGTTTGAAAATGTTAGCCACTTTTTGCGAAATATCACCAAAGTATGGTATTGTGACTCTCGTAATATTATTTGCGGTATTCTTCCTTGCATTCGCGCGCTGTTTTTGTCGTATTAATTTATTGACAACGTTTTGGTGATATCCGTTAGCTCTGGCTAGTTGTTTCACGATGTTCAGCTCAGTCATTCTGTCTTCTTCATTCATAGGGACTCTATCTATCAAAGATCTAAAAGCAGAAAGTTTCTGGCTATTAGGATGGCAGGAATTATTTTGTATCAACACATCAGTTGTGGTTGGTTTCTTAAATATTTTAAAAACATGCCTACCATTTTGTTTCCTAATACTTAGGTCGAGAAATTGCAGTTCACAATTTTTCTCTTCTTGTGCCTGGTGCATGTTCCATTTTAGTGAGTTTTAACAGGTTCTTTTACTTTTTATTATTCTGATGATGGAAGCTTGACTTCCGAAATGCGTCACTCTTAGTGACACTTTTAACATTAAAAATATGTATATTTTTCCTGGGAAAAGCATATTAAACAACCCAACAAGACAAACTGGCACTGAAGAGAACACACATGGGGCATGCATACAGTGATATAGAGATACTTCTAGCTCATTTGTGATAAACACACACACACACACACACACACACACACACACACACACACACACACACACACAAACGTGTGTGTGTGTGTGTGTGTGTGTGTGTGTGTGTGTGTGTGTGTGTTTTTATCACAAATGAGCTAGAAGTATCTCTATATCACTGTATGCATGCCCCATGTGTGTTCTCTTCAGTGCCAGTTTGTCTTGTTGTTTGCGCTGCGCAAACACAACTTGCACACACGTCTTCAGCCCCAGACAACTGAAACCACACTACAAAGGCCTTAAAAGCCGAAAGCTATAATTGTGTTAATCTTTTTGTTGTGCCTATCGTGACTCAACATCTCCGCTATATGGTGAGTAACAACTTTCCTTCTCTAATATTTTCCATTGTTTTATTTGTGATAAATAAGACTTTGGAATAGAACATCATTTTTTTTTTAAATAATAATGATGCTATATCCTCCTGCGGTGTCGGGCTATAAGAGACTCGTGGCAATTCTTGCTTGTCATAAGAGGTGACTGATAGGAGGATTTTTATTGGTCACGGTTTTACTTGGTATTTTTAGTATTCTTTGGACTTTGAAGCTTTCACATTTTTAATGCTTTTTCTGTCACGTTTTTTGGCTTTTTAAATTCTGGTCTCTCTTTCTTGGTTTGACCTCCACTTTCCAAATTTTAGTGAAGTGTGGGCCATTTGGGGGAGGATACCTTACTGTGGTGCATTAACTCTCCACTGTGCACTGTTATCTTTTGCACCTACCACTCAAGTGGATCTATCTTTGTTCCCAAGATTCAGCACGGTAGCCAGTCCATCGTGGTAGTATTGTCATGTACCCTCGTGGTGGTAGCCCCCTGGCAACACAGGGCTCGCACTGCTGATGCCTAAGTAACCTCCCCGTGTCAGCCAAGGAGTAGGTATCTATACATTTCAGGGTACTGGCACTCTGGTAAACGGCTGCCGTGCCAGCTGGTCTTTGCCTTGGCAGTGTGGTGCCCACTGAGAGAGCCTCCAACGAGAGTGAGTGGCATAGGTGTGGATGGTGTTCAATGAAACGGATCAGATTTAACGGTGACCACGCCAACACAGTTGTCTCAACAGTCAGGAACAGTGATTTTAATGCAAAGGTATAAGGTATACAATCCTATGGCATTTCTGTCTTTGAGCATACCTCAAGACAAGAGCCAGGTAAGGGGAAATTGAAGTGGCCGGATTGCCGAGTCCTGGGTTTGTTGCAGAACTGACAGTAAATATTTCGCTAAAACGAAGCCACTGTTTTCGTTGAATATATTTAAAATCGGTTTTGGGGGGGGGGGGGGGGGGTTGCTGCTATAGGGAAGATGAGAAATGGATCTTTGCCAATCAAAACATCGAACGCCAACCAATCATGGGTGCTTCAGGCCTATGTCACAGATAGAAAATATACCAGTCACCATTTCTCCTCATAATGCACTCAATAGAATCCAAGGCATTATCTTCTATTGGGACGTAATGCTACAGTTTGATGAAGCACTGTGAGATAATGTGGGTGATGTGGAGACTATTTTGTTTGTTGCACACATAGGAGAACCAAGGATAATAGTGGACATTGGGGCTTGCACCCTGGCCTTTGAATGCAATGTTTTGCCTGAGAAGACTAGGATCATGGTTTATAGATGTGATGTCAGGCCTTATTTCCCTCCTCCAATGAGAGATTTTAGATGCCAAAGGTTCAGATACGTGTCCTCCCACTATTCTAGTGAGGCTATCTGCAGGGCATGTGGACGGGTACCCAATTAGGGCAGCCCTTGAGAGCAACCCCCGCAATGTGTCAACTGTCTGGAACCATACCCTCCTTGTTCGCTGCAGTTTTCAGTGTTCAAAAGGAAGAAGAAAATTCAAGAGTGTAAAATGCTTAACTGACTGTCTTACCGAGATTGTAGTGGTTCGCCTTCTTTGCTTTATTTCTTCATTGATCGTCCTCTGTGTCGACATACTGCATTGCTGCACTTGCTGAAAATGGGTTTTGGAAGTGCAACTACTGTCTACTATAAATGATGTAGCCGACAAATGCACAGTTGCAGTTTAGTCTTTTACTTTCACTTTTCACAACTCCTTCCTAATAATACACAGTTATATGTGGCCAGTGGACCATTGTTCTAACTTCCCATAAGCCTCATTAATAGTTAGCAGGCGAATATCCACATATTGCTACAAGAGTTTCCTGTTGAACAACAACAAGCATTAAAAACATAACCACGTAATTGAGTTCTTTGGGAATAATCAGGTACGTATGGAGCAGACACTGTCATTGGTTTAACACACGGCCTATTGGTGTAACACTTATTTCACTGTTAAGTTGATACATTGTTGTTCTAACCAACACAGGTTCCTCGTCTAAAACTCAGCCGTGGACTGACTGTGTCGTGACCAAAAATCGGCCCCTTATATATATATATATATATATATATATATATCATCACAATAATGGGTACTGAAACTATACATTGTTCAAAGTTAAATTTACAGATATTACAATTAAGACTTAACTCATTAAATTAACTGAAGTCATCAAGACATAGGTTCTTTTTAACAGTTTCTTCTACTACAGGGGTTAAGCCAAATTATTTGTTTAAATGATGAAATTAACAGATATCATTACACAAACAATACTTTTGACAAAACTGTTAATTACCTGGGAATTAATTAAGGGCTGACTTTACGAACATGTTTTCGAATAGAGCCAAATAGATACTTTAAGATTGCTAGTTTTTGTCTTCCAAATGTTTACAGTTATTATAGAATTTATATTTGTTTATAAGTCAACAATAGAGTTTAAGTTACGAAACAATTACTGATTTCACCCTATAACAAAAGATCCTAACTAGGAATAGTCAAAATAAATTTAAAATCATTTACATACTTAAAACTAAGCACAAAATTAGATCTGGTGTTATACTCTTTAAAACTGAGGGGCAACCTATCTCTTTTATGAACATGCGGACTATACTCATGTATGTTAATGCTAAATAGTTAAAAGTAAAAATCATTTTAATGAGGCAGATGGCAAAACAAGAGGGGAGATAAAAATATCCCAGCTAGCTTCATCACAAGAAGCAAAGAAAAAGTTTGAAAGACATTATCCAACTTATATGGTCTCAAGTTTTGCTGCTGTTATGTCACAGTCCATACCTCATGCAGTGATGAGGTCTCGCAAGACACCTCCTGGCCCTGGTTGTATTCCAGGGCCTGCCCTACAGTTGGGGGATGGAGTGTTAGCTCCCCCAACACCTGTAGTGCTGGTGGTTCCCACACCATTAGTTTGGCCAGAGATGCCTCATCTTCTGGCATCCAGGCTGAAGAAAAATATGGTCCTCTGTGCTCCTGGAAGATGCAATGGGGAAATCATCACAGAAATTGAAGTGCCACAAGGATAAGCAGAAAGATAAATTGCTTTCTGAGGCTTCGGATGTTCCGCTTCCCTTCCATGCAGAGGTCAAGCCTATGCACACTGATGACAGATCACACAGTTAGTTGGACTACAACCTGGAAGCAAAGTACACACACCATCTTTTCCATTCACCACTTTCTAGACCTGGTTCCAACAATCCTCTCGTAGAATTATAATGGTTGCTATCGCCATCTGTCCAAACTCTGTCATTTAATGGCTACTTATTCTGTAAGTGGCATAGCATTTCGGAAATGCGGGTAGTGGCAACACACCTCCCTGCTCTGAAAAACTATAAACCTTACTGTACCAATTGCATTAATGCCATGAGATTGCCCTCCACTCTGATACACCCAGTGAGCAGGTGCCCCTAACCAAGGCACTAGAGGCTGTGGACATTAATGTCTGCTTGTCAGTTCAGATGATAATGTGTTATATTTATCAACCCCCTGATGGATCTTTTCAGTATCACGAGCTGTTAGAGTTAATGTAAAGCTACCACCCCTCTTCCTCTTATTGAGGGAAATTAATGCCCATAATCCTCTATGGGGGCGGCGGCACCATCTCTCTCGCAGTGACAGAGTGCTAGAACACCTCCTTGCAAAATTGGACATCTGCCTACTCAATACTAGAGCTGCAACACATTTCAGTGCAACCCACGCAACCTACTCAGCCATTGATCGCACAGTTTGCAGCCCGAGTATCTTACCCCTGATTCAGTGGCATGTCCATGACAATCTTTGTGACAGTGACCATCTTCCTATCATTCTCTTCCTCTCCACTTGCAGACATCTGGAACATGCTCTACGTTCATCACATCGAAAAGCTGACTGGTAGGCTTTGTCCTCTACAGTTACTTTTGCAGCCAGGCATGTGATGGATATCAACAAAGTGGTAGAGGATATTATTGATACTATTATTCATGCTGCAGCAGCAGTGATATCTAACTCCTCCGGCTCATCTAGATGACCACCAGTGCTATGGTAGTCTGAAGATATAGCCAAAGTTATCAGCAAATGCTGCAGGGCACTTTGAGACAAGTGCCATCCTTCTATTGATAATTTAATAGCATTCAAGAGACTCCGGGGGAAAGTGTGGTTGTTGACGGAGAAAAGGAAGCGGAAGTGTTGAGAGCAATATGTATCATCTATGTAGTCCTACACCCCATCATCCCAAGTATGGACTAAATTTTGCCTCATTTGTGGCATCCACCACAGATTGTGGTTCCTGGCATCCTTGTAAATGGTAACATCCGCACTGAACCTCTTGTACTTGCTGACTGTTTTGTGACACACTTCACTGAAGTTTCCACATGTAGTAACTACCATCTTGATTTCCTGACCCGGAAACACCTTATTGAGCACTGCCTGCTATGCTTCCATGCATACAGCTCCCTATCATACAATGCCCCTTTTAGTTAATGGGAACTTTACAGTGCTTTGGTAGTGTGTCGAGATATGGCCACTTGACCCAACAAAATCCACAACCAAATGCTCAGACATATTTGTGCTGACAGCATGAAACATACCCGTGGGCTTTTTAATTGTATTTGGTGGGAAGGAGAAATTCCCTTTCAATGGCGGGAAGGTATTATTATTCCTGTTGTGGAACTGGGAAAGGACACACACATTTAAATATCTACTGGCCAATCTCTCTCATGAATGAACTGTGTAAGCTATTCTAACGAATGGTGAACTGCCATTTTCAGGCTTTCTGGTCCACCACAGATCATTTGGTTCATATGGAATCTCCTGTGAGCAGTGCTTTTGCGCATCACCAACAGAAGCAATAGGATACAACCTGGCAACATCACATGCTATCAACCTCGCACGAGTGGAGTTTTTCAGGGCAGCTTCGCCATTTTTATCCAGAATTTCCTATCTGTCTGACTTTTTCGGATCAGGATAGGTTTGACTCTCAGCAACCAATATGTTCAGGAAACGAGTCCCTCGGGGATTGTTTCCAAGTGTAAAACTATTTGCTATCGCTGTCAATAGTATCGTAAATGCAGTGGGTCCCACAGCTTCTCCATCACTGTATGTGGATGATATCTGCCTGTACTCTGCCTCTTCATCACTGCACACCACTGAGTGCCAATTTCAGGTGGCTGTCTGGAGTGTGTATAACTGGGCCCCTGAGTCACAGCTATCAATTTTCACTTGCAAAATCACAAGTTCCACATTTTTGCCGAGACCACTCTGTGCACCCACACTCAGAGATTTGTCTTGATGAAACTTGAAGCTGTTGAAACTTTCCAATTCTTTGGTATTTTATTGAACAACAAGCTAATTGGCTGCCACATGGCTGGCTCAAGGTAACTTGCATGATGAAGCTAAATGTGCTCTGTTTTCTTAGTAACCCCTCGTGGGGCACAGACTGCGTAGTTCTGAGATTTTACAAAGCGCTGATTTTTTTTCTGTTTGGACCATGGATGTGTGGCCTATGGGTCGGCAGCATCGTCTCCACTGCTGCGGTTTAGATCTGTTGGATGTCTATTCACCCATCTCACTCAACTCTGTCCCACAACCAACAGTTCAGACTGTGTGCGCATCACCCTAAACTGACCAGCTAGTATCAGACTCGGTACTCTACTGAAGGACCTCCAACGGCCTCTTTAAGTCTGTTTTCCTAGAGCTCTCTCTCTACTCCCGCTCCCCCTCATGTGGGCTGTACCTTGTCCTGTGATATGGTTGGACCTCTTTTGTGGCCCCAAGAAGGATGTTGATCCCACCCTTTTCTGATAATATCCATTTTGTCCGATCCTCCATGATTATTCTAATTTGGTATGCATCTACAAAAACAGATCAAAAGTCAACATCATGGTTGGTTACACTTTTGCACGTGCAAGGGCACATAAGAAGTTCTCTCTGCCAAATGCCTGCAGTGTATATGTAGCAGAGTTGGTTGGCATATCTCAGGCTTCGTGGTACATCAAATTCCTGGCCACGATGAACTTTCTGATCTGTAGCGATTTTATGAGTTGCTTAAAAGACATATCCCAGTGTTGTCCCAACAATATTTTGGTCACCAACATCCAGGGCCTACTGGTTGACCTCTACAGCTCTGGAAAGACAGTGACCTTCATCTGGACACTGAAACACATTGACATTCCAGGAAATGAAATTGCAGGCTGTCTGACTCAAGATGCAACTACAGGAGATCAACTTGACAATGGAATACCAGACACTGACTTACAATTATTACTGCAACTCAATATACAATTATTACTGCAACTCAATATTTTTAGGCTCAGGGAATTGGAATGGCAGGCTACTGCAGCCCAAAACAAGTTGAGTATGATGAAAGGGTCCACTAAGGTGTGGAATACATCTTTCCAGGGGGACTGATGATCTTCGCTGTTTAGTCCCCCTTAAACATCCCAACAACCACCACCACCACATCTTTCCAGGCCTCTTGGAAAGATGCCATTTTGATGTTCTGCATACACATTGGCCACACAAGACATTGGCCACACATTGGCCCGCAAGTTCCTTCTGCGTTGGGAGGATCCTCCTCTCTTCAGCTGCAGTTGTTGACCGACAGTAGCGCATGTTCTTCTTGAGTGGTTCTGTTGACCTGTCTGCAGAATACCCTCAGCTTGCCTATCTAACTACCTCAGATGCTTGCAGATGGTGAGACAGCCACAACCAAAGTGTTGCCTTTCCTGAGTGAGAGCAAATTTTCATCAGTGGTCACAAAAGTCTTCTAGATTGTGGTTAAACATTCCAGACATTGTGTTGGAATGTTGTACTGGATGTGGTTTTGATTGATTGTGAACAATTCCAGCACTGACCTTCCTTTTTTATACACTATTCTCTGTGCAGGATATTATGCACTTGCTCAGTTGCAGTGCCTACAGTCTCAGCAATCTCAAGAATTTTTATTCGGCTATCTTGCATTACTACATATATCATCAATTTTGGCAGTGGTTTCCTTTGTGGTGACATCAGTTGGATGAATCACATTTAAATTCATTAATCCAAAAGTAAATGATCTTCAGTGATTGTCCAGAGTCTGAGTAAACTCCATTGAATTCTGTTTTGATTTGTGCCGCAGTTCAGCCCTTCAGATGAAAATGTGTAATAACAGCAAGAAACTCGGTTTCTCCATTTTCAATCGCAGACAACACACTGACCAATTCAGGCATCTGTCGAAATAAAATGTACATTGTATGTTGTTGAAATTCCGTGTACAATCCTTGGCATAACTGAACTTACCAACCATGAAGGCACAATAAAAATGTTCCATTATTTCATGGAAATTTACCAGATTTATCAAACCACTCT
The DNA here is from genome assembly GCF_023864275.1 of Schistocerca cancellata. Lineage (NCBI taxonomy): Eukaryota > Metazoa > Arthropoda > Insecta > Orthoptera > Acrididae > Schistocerca > Schistocerca cancellata. The sequence continues at coordinate 648,889,270 of NC_064627.1, forward strand.
CATATTAATGAGAACATTTATTGCTGTATTTTGTAATTATTAATGCTTAGCTAACATTTTTTGTGTGTTGGTTATTAAAGAAACAAATTTACTTGTCTTATCTGCTTATCGTGTAAGGCAATACCTTCTTTTTGTGATTAACGTAATACTACATTCTGAACACTGTAAGTAACTTTGAAAAAGTTTGGTGTGATGATTGTCATTATTGTGAAAGCGCAGATTTGTATTATACTGAGTGAACAGGTTCTATTACATCTCATTTTCTTTTTCAGAGATGAACAAGACATGCAGAATAACATAAGAGCAGGGATCTTGTGTGTTATATTCTTTTTCCTGATAATTTCCGTTTTGGCATTCCCAAATGGACCATTTACAAGACCTCATCCAGCTGTGTGGCGGATGGTATTTGGAATGAGTGTGCTCTATCTCCTTGCTCTACTGTTTATATTATTTCAGAGTTACAAGACTGTAAAATCAATAATTTTATGGATTGACCCTTCCTTAAAAGATTTTCACATAGACATGGACAAGGTAAGATCAATATTTTGTTTCTTTTTCTTTCTTTATGATTTGGATTAATCAGATATTTTGCAGCTCCCACACTTGGTTAGCTAAAGTACTGAAATAGTCAGTAAGCCGTAGAAAATTGATGTGATTCAAGAAACTATGTCATAGGGATTTAAATGAAGGAAAAATTAATATTTATAATAGCTTTGTGTGTGACAATAAACAAATAATAAAATTAATTGCACTTAATTGTTATAAATAAGAACTTTGACTATCTTAAAGTTGAAGAAGTGACAAATGCAAGAAAGAGAAAATTGCTGACAAGGTAGGGAGGTTTCTGGTAACGATGAACTACAGAAAGCTGATCAAGAGATCAAATATGTGGAATATCAACCATAAATTGAAAGAGGGGAAAAAACAGAAAAAGCATAGATTTTTGCTGTGTAATTACCTTTTTACCTACTTGCACAAGAAGTTTTGTACATATTATTCTAACAGCTATGCTTTACAGTAAATAATAATCCAAAGTGAAACCTTAGGAAGATAGAAATAAAGTCTTATTAACTAATAGGTGAGTGGAATTTTTAAATTTAAAGAGTTGGGTGTTATACTAATTTCTGAAGTGATATGATATGGAGTGAAGGAGAATATAGGAGAAGAGAGACTTACTCGAACTAGTGGAAAGGATAACTGTTTAGAACTCTACATCAAAGAACAGAAAGAGAGGCAATATTATGGCATAAGGAACACTTGAGGAAAGCGACAAAGAATCTGTGGGAGAGATTAACGTAAGTTCATGTTTGGTGGGCAGTAATAGTGAAGTAGACACTTTGGAGTAAGGCCCATGCATAAAATTCTTTAAATTGCTCTGTCATGCCCATAATTACAACTAGGTCATGCACATATTCCACCCTTCTTGCTAATGAGGTCAATATTTCATACAGCAGAGGAACTTGTACTGACTAGTTGGAAAAACTGGAGCAGGTCTGATGTACACAAAAATTACAAAAGGATATTGAATTTTGACTTCAGCAATTGTAAAAGTGCCGAAAATGTGGTAGTCTGCTGTGCTATTTTGAATGTTATTGTTAATTAAATATATCTTTTTGCATTTGAATAGTCAACTAATCGTATATTATGTAATAATTTATATTGGGTTTTCTTTTCTTTTGCATATTGTTGATATAGTGACTACAGTGATTTTGAAAGATCTATAAATATATACAACGAAAATAATCAATTATTGATAATATAACGCAAGTGGGTAGATAAAAAATTTACTCACTAAGCGGCGGCATAGGAACACTCACACAAAAGGGTTTAAATTTTATGAGCTTTTAGAGCCAGTGGCTCCTTCTTCTGGCAGTAGAATTGAAGGGGAAGAAGAAGGGCGAAGGAAAAGGGCTGGAGAGGTTTAGGGAGAGGGGTGCAGTTCAGAAAAGTCACCCAGAACCCCGGGTCAGGGGAGACTTACCGGACGGGATGACGGGATGAAATGGAAAGACTGATTGTTGGGGACTGCACTGGGTTAGATTAGAAAACCTGAGAACTTAAAAGGTGCAAGACAGGATAATATGCAAGACAGAGATTACTACTAAAACATCGTCCATGAATTAATAAGAGTGAAAAGCTAAGTGTATTGTATGTAACAGAGGTGGGAGGGGGAGAAAAATAGACAGGTCAGAAAATGAAAGATGCAGAGAACTAAAATGGAGTGAAGAAAGGAGCAGTTACTGCAAAGAAATGCTGAGATGGAAGGAATTAAGTTAATTAAGGCGAAGTGGGTGACGAGAACAAGGACATGTTGTAGTGCTAGTTCCCACCTGCGGAGTTCTGAGAAACTAGTTGCTGGAGGAAGAATCCAGATGGTGTGTCTGGTGAAACAGGCACAGATGTTGTGACTGTCACGTTGTACAGCATGCTCTGCAGCAGGATATTGTGTGTTGCCTGTATACACCCTCTGCCTGTGCCCATTCATCCTAATAACTGGGTGGTAGTCATGCTGTATTAAAGGTCGAACAGTTTTTGTGTAACAGCTGGTATATAATGTGTGTCATTTCACAGTTGGATCTCCCTTTAATAGTATATGTTTTGCTAATTACAGGGCTAGAATAGGTGGTGGTAGGAGGGTGCATAGGCAAGTCTTGCAGCAGGGACAGTCACAAGGTTGGAGCCATAAATATATACATGAAGATATAAAAGTTTTTGTGGTTCCACATGTAATACATAAGTATCTTTTGCTGCTTTTCAGGTGTTGGTCCATTGGATAGACTATTGATTAGCGGATTATTGATTACAAAACTCCGTTCACTGTTGGGAAATGTCATTTTGCTGTTATCAGTCATATTGGGTCTGAGATTGTCATTTTTATATGTTATGTGTAATTATTGTTAACATTCAGTGACACAGTTGAACATGTTACATTGTGTGTTTACACATTTTGCATCAATAAGTTCCCATCGTCATGTTCCCCTAGTGTACGCGAATCTAAGGAATATATGGATAGCTCTGAGCCATAGGGGACTAACCTACAAAATTTAAGGTTTTTGAGATCAGCATGTTATTTTTTTATAAGCTGTGATAAATCAGTTGTATTAAGAACCTCTTAGGGATGTGTGGTATTTTGCAGTGCTGTTATTGTGAAGAAGTACTAGAACAGTAGTACCACAAGTGAATAACTCTCAGTGAAAAATGGTAGATGCTGTGCAACAGAATGCTGGTTGAATGTTCCACCAAAGGGGTGACAAAACTCAAGAGGGGCAGAGTCCAAAATCTGCAAAAAGTACTGTAAAAAGCTTTATGAGTGAGAAAGGCATTTGTAGTCAGGGATCATGCACCATCGGAGAGGAGCAGTTCATTACAGGAAAAGTAATTAATCTTTAAAAAAAGAAAGAAAAAGAGTGAAATGGTGACACCATTGTGGGGATGTAGTGAATGCAGTACTCTTACTAACATAAAAATTTACTTCAACCTTGGTCACGAAGTAATTTTGTAATGACATGTGACCCATTTCAATACCCTGTGCACCATCATTGGATCTAGAATGTGGGAACAACAAAGAATATTTTAAGATTTTTAAACATGGCTGAAACATGTCAGTTCATAGGCAAAGTACTGATGCTAAACTGTGTCCGCATTGACCCTGTGTCCATAATCATGTTGTATAAATGGAGATGATGTCTTAATTATTGACGATGCCTTTGGCACAATTGGCCATTGCTGGATGTAATTTTAGATATTTTGCTTCTGATGAAGGTATATTTATATATACCAAAACCTTCGTCAAGAATTTTAATAAATCTTTATCCTGCAACTGTTTTGGCTGTCATCATTTACCGTGAAGAATATTTCAACATATGAAACACATTTAATGTCTAACATTATGAGAATATATGTGTACATAATATTATTTACATAAAATGCTTGGCTTGAAGTAGCAACTGTGTTGAAACAGTGTCATAAGCAACAGAGTTAGGGCTGCAAGAGTCACCCGACATGACGGCTCAGAGATGCCACTCAACGTCATGCATGTTCTTGCATTCAGAAAATTAATGCTAAATATAAGCAAAAGTCTTAGCATTTATATCTATATTTTGTAGTACACATTTGTAGAGTTATAAATAATGAGAACTGTGAGATCATGCCTCTGTGCAGTGTATTACTTTCAGGTACAAAGACTGAAGAGACAAAATTTTCAGGCTTGATGAATACATGCTATAAGAGATATAAAGGTACTGGGTATCACTACGGTCATACAAAATAGTACAATCATCACACAAGGCACATCCAATATAATTTCAGTACAAAAACTAGGAGGTAACACCATTTTCTCAGAAGTGGATGCACTCCCAACAGCACAAGCTACTACATTGGAAGGCCTTGGGTTGGGCTGGGCTGGAATACACAAAAATACCAATAAGCCAGACTTAATTTGTAATGCATCCATTCAAAGACTATGAAATAAAGGTAACCAAAATGTAAAATATGAAGTGTGTCCAGAAAATAATGCAATTTTTTTGTGCTGATACTTAAAGTGGACGCAGAGTGAGAAGCTGAGGTGTCAGGATTGCTGTCTCCGCCCACCCCATTTAGAGCCTGTTTCACAAAATGCGATGTAACTGGCACCCAAACAACATTCTGCAATAAAGTGTCATTTAAAACTAAATAAATCTCTTGCAGAGACCCACCAATTGATTGTGCAAGCTTACGGGGATAGTGCTGTATTGTATTTGAAAGTTTCACAATTGTTCAAAGCATTTGAGGAAAGCCAAGAAGAGGTGTTCAATGAAACCTACACTGGATGCCTGTCAACCAACACAACCAATGACAATGACTGTGTGCATGATGTGTTAAAATCTGACTGTCAGTTGAGTATCCAGATGATTACAGAAACTCTCAACATTTCCAACACAAATGTACTCGAACTGTTGACCAATAAATTGCGCATGAGGAAGGTGTGTGCCAAGCTGATTCGCATACTTTTGACCAGTGATCAGAAGAATCACCAGGTGACACTCATGACTGAATGCCTCAAATGCATGGAAATTTAACCTTGTTTTCTGGACAGTGTCATTAGCCGGGATGAAATGTTATGTTAGGGAAAGAGCAGAAACAAAATGTTAAAACTGTGATGACACACATCGGAATCTCCAAAACGGAAAAAAATCAAGAATGAACTAACTAAGCTGTCAATGTCAGAAAGACCATAGCTATGCAGTTACATTCCACTGCAAATGTGGCGTTTCAGATCGTACATGACTTTCAAATGAGAAGGCAATTGTTCTGACGGCTGTCAAAGGAATGACTTCTTAATTTTGTATAATAGAGACTACATTAGTAGTAATCTTGAGAAGTAGGGGTCAATAAAGATCCCATGAAAATTTTACAATGTGCTATTGGGAAACCATCAATAAAACAGTCTTCCCGTGTAATACACAGAAGAGCCAAAGAAACTGGTGCACCTTCCTAATATTGTATAGACTGGTGCATCTGCCTAATATTGTATAGAGCCCCTGTGAGCTTGCAGAAGTGCCACAACATGATGTGGCATGGACTCGAATAATGTCCGAAGTATTGCTGCAAGGCTGTCCATAAATCCAGAAGAGTATGATGGGATGGAGATCTCTTTTGAACAGCATGTTGCAAAACATCCCAGCTATGCTCAGTGATGTTCATGTTGGGGGAGTTTGGTGGCCAGCAGAAGTGTTTAAACTCAGAAGTGTGTTCCTTGAGCCACTTTGTAGCCCAAGTCTGTCAGAAAGCACAGTGGACATGAATGGATGCAGGTGATCAGACAGGATGCTAACGTATCACCTCTCAGAGTCATATCTATACATATAAGGGGTCCCATATCACTCCAACTGCACATGCTCCACACCATTACAGAACCTCCACCAGCTTGAACAGCCCCCGATGACATGCAGGTCCATGGATTCATGAGGTTGTCTCCATACCTGTACACACCCGTCCTCACAATACAATTTGAAACGACCAGGCAGCATGTTTCCAGTCATCAAAAGTCCAACGTTGGTGTTGACGGATTCAGGCAAGGCGTAAAGCTTTTTGTCGTGCAGTCATCAAGGGTACACGAGTGGCCCTTCAGCTCCAAAAGGCCATATCGATGATGTTTCGTTGAATGGTTCACATCTTGACACTTGTTGATGGCCCAGCGTTGAAATCTGCAGCAATTTGCAGAAGGGTTGTACTTTTGTCACGTTGAATGATTCCCTTCAGTCTTCGTTTTTCCCGTTCTTGCAGGATCTTTTTCTGGGCACAGCGATGTCAGAGATTTGATGTTTTACCAGATTCCTGATATTCACAGAACACTCGTGAAATTATCGTACGGGTAAATCCCCACTTCATCAGTACCTCGGAGATGCTGTGTCCCATCGCTCCTGCGCCGACTATAACACCACGTTCAAACTCACTTAAATCTTTATAACCTGCCATTGTAGCAGCAGTAACCGATATAACAACTGCGCCAGACACTTGTCGTCTTATATAGGTGTTGCTGACCGCAGTGCCATATTCTGCCTGTTTACATCTCTCTGTACTTGAATGCATATGCCTATACTAGTTTCTTTGGTGTGTCGGTGTAAATACGGAAAGAAAACCTGTTACATGATAAATTCTTCCATCCCGAGCAGCAGGTCACAGATTAAAATGCACAAGACCTAAAAATCCATTAGACTTGCACTTAACACTCCCTTTTGCCTCAATTATTATTTCAACTCCGAACTGCATAATAGAGTAAAGGAGCTGCGTTTAAAAAAACTTATAGGATAAAAGCAGCTTGCACCTCACTAGCCAAATTAAGAATATACAAATTCCAGATGGCATTTTCCTGGCATCTTTAGAAACTAAATATCTGTGTACTAATGTTCTTGTCCTTGAAATCATAGGCATCATTAACTATAAACTGTTATAACATAAAAATATTATAATGACAGAGGCAGTAGATTTAGTTGAACTTTCGCATCTCCCATTGTCTTATGGTTATTTTATGTTTAATGAGAATGTGTACCACCAGCAGTATGTCTTGACTATGGGCAACAACTTGACAGGATTCTTAGCAGATAATTTCTTAACTCTTTGGAATATACGTGCCTCAAAAACATTTCCCCAACACAATGTAGGCTTGTTTGCTAGTGACGCTATGTAGACAACATTCTAATGCTGTTCAATGGGATCCAGGACAATTTTCGAACAATTACAAGAATTTTCAACCAACTCACAGACAAGACCAATTATATTCATGCACCCACTCTCATAAAAGAATTTTTTTCAGTTACGTGGAGTGGTGCCTAATGCAGCTCCCTGTAGATGCAAGCAAAGTAATTACAGAAACCAAAATCTTGGAACACATGACAGTTGGAAATGTGTATTCACATGACATTGACAATCACATGATTTGGAAAATTAAGAGGAAAGAAAAAGATAAAACTGCATGGAAAAGTGCTAATCATGGTAGTGGAAATGTTGCCCAATGTCAGCATAACATATTTCAGTAATGTTTCACAAAAGATTAAATGCTTGCTTCAGAGAGCAAATATCAAGATAAACTTCTGTTCTAACAACCCTCTGGGCACTAAGATTAGACACAAAATTGGTGAGCACAATAATAAAGAAATGAGTGTAATGTCTTGTGTGTGAAGACTGCAACAACATCTATATAGGGTGAACAGGCTGTACTTTCGATGTCAGATTTTGTGAACACATGTAAGTACATAATAAGGTCAGTTTTGGTACACGCCTTAGAAGATCTAATCACACACATTCTGTAATGCAGAAATGCTTTGAGGTTTTGCATGCTGCACACAGATGTTTACTATAATGGAACTATGAACTGCTATTAGCATGTATTTACCTACTTATGCTACGACCTGTTTAGCCTATTTCATGGTTTTTGAAAGGTTGTATTTTGAATAAGTATGACTTGGTTATAGTTTAGTACCTACAATCCCAACCTGTGGTCATCTGATGTGATAGCTTATCATGGTGCAGGCAATGCCTCTTATCTCCAGAAGATGGTGTGGCCCCCTGGGTTTTGGTATCACATTGTATTGCAGTTAGGATGTTCCTTGTGTAATGGTTGCAGTATTTTATACACTCATAATGATGACCAGTACTTTTATATTTCTGTATCATAGTATGTATTCATCAAGCCTAAAAATCTGACATTTTCATTCTTTAAACCTGGAAAAGAATGGCCCATAGAGATAAGATTTTAAAGTGTTCACAATTTCTCACTCTAGAAATATGTACTACACATATAAATGCTTACACTTGTCTTATATTTGGTATTCATTTTGTAAATGAGAGAGTGTACGTGCTGTCAAGTGGTATCTCTTTGAGCTTTCTTCATGTCTCGGAGACTCTTGTACCCCTTAGTCTGTTGCTTACGATACTGCAGTTCACATTGACATGTGATTCTAAGCCAAGCAGTTTATGTAAGTAACAAGATGTGTATTCTTGCAATGTCAGTTGTTAAATTGTGTTTTATATGCTAAATATTCCTTGTTTTTTCATTGGGCACACACTGTTTAATCTCTCATTTCAGATCTGATGATGATGATTAACACTTTGAAACCAATCATACATTAATAAAAATACATTACTACAGAGACAGAAATAATTTTTTTATATTGCCCAAATAAAGAAAGAATGCAAGTGAGTGAGGAAACAGAAATGTCAGAGTGCTGAAGAGTTGCTGTTGAAATTAAAATGAAAAATTGTCCATCCTGTTGAAAAACAAGGTAAACATGTACCCCATAATAAGTAAAGTCTTCAACAAGAAGTTACTGTTGGTAATTAAAAAAAAATAAAAGTTCTAATGCACGAGACACTTCATTGTCATAAATATATATATTGGGAGTACCTTGCGTTGCACCTGAATATTTCCACTATGCGCGATCTTTACAAATTTGAGAAAATTGCTCCTGTATCAGCGTATGTATTTTAGCTTATTTTTAATGCACTGTTCAGTCCACATTTCCGTCACCCAATTACTTGTCAGTGATGTGATGAACTCCACTGACAACAGAATTTCTTGTGAAAAGGTACCAAAAAAGACCTAAAAAAGAACATGAAGGTGAGGCATTCAGAGGCAGTCAAGAAATTGCATCCTATTTACAGAGACTAGAATTTCTCTTTCTAAAACTACAAGAATACTTGCACCATCTAATCAAAAGTATAGGACATCTATTAGTGAACATTAAATATGGGATGTTTCCATCCTTCACCTTTATGACATCTTGAACACTGATGGAGACAATTTCAATGAGATGTCCGAATCTCTCTGGAAGAATGGCAGCTCATTCTTCCTCGAGAGCTGAAACCACCAAAGGTAGTGTTGTTGGGCACTACCACCTGTATCAGAGTCTTCATTCTAACTCATCCCAAAGATTTTTCTGTTTGGTTCAGGTTGGGACTGTGGGCAGGCCAATCCATTTCAGGACCATGCTACTTGATGATAGGGTGCATTGTCATGCTAATATAAAAACTTGTCATCTCCAAACTGTTCCTCTACTGTGCACAGTACACATTTTGTTTAAAATTTGTTCATATTCTTCTGCCTTTGGTTTTTTTAAAAGCAGAATAAGGGGACCACACCCTCATTACAAAAAACACCCCCATACTATAAAGGACAGTCAAATGTATATAAGACAGATGTAAAAAATGGACGTAAACTGTTTGTTATTTGAAAAGTAATCGCCTTACCTGTTAGCACATTATGCCAATGAGAGAGAAGGCAGTCAGTGCCTTCATGGAAAAATGTTTGCGGTTGCCTGCAGACCCATGATTGTACCTGTGTGTGCAGCTCTTTCTACGAAGCGTGTTGGTGGCCACAAATATCTTTCTTCAGGGTCTAACAATGTGGAAATTGCGCGGAGAGGAATCGGGAGGATGCGTAAGGGCTTCCTAGCGAAACTTCTGCAGCAACTCAAAACGTATGGGCAGACCTACATGTTGCCAAGGTTATTTCAGTGAGGCAACATAAGTTTTTCTGCGAAGCCCTTACATTTCATACAGTCCAGATCTCCCCCATACAAGTTACATATTTTTAGAGCCACGAAGATGATGTTCATGGCTGTCAATTTGCTTCAAATGAAGAGGTGTGGATGGCTGTAGTGATGGTTCTGTAGGCAGCTGCAACCATTTTTCCATGGAGGCATTGACTGTCTTGTCTCACAATGGGATAAAAGTATTGATAGATAGGGGATTACTTTTGAAATAATAAACACTTTACTTAAACAAACAATAAAAAATACTGGATGGAATAATGATAATTTTATGAAAAGGATGGATTACTACACACCACATGGAGGAGATTTTGAGTTGCAGATAGACAAAATAAATAGACTGCTATACATTTAAGCCTTTGGCCAAAATGTCCTCTTATAAAGTAGAAAACACACACACACACACACACACACACTCACGTACCTTCAAAACTTGCACACACAAGGCCACTGAGATGGGACTGCACACAGCAACTGCACCTGACAGGAGAAGCAATTTGAGGTTCACGGGGGTAAGAGGTGGCACGTGCGGGGTGGGACAGGGATAGTTGAGTAGGTGTGGGGAAGGTTTAGTACTCTTTGTGGGTGCATGCAGGGTCATAGTGGTGATGTGTAGTGCCGCTAGATGCAGTTGGGAGATTTTATGGGGGAAGGGAGGAGGAGGAGGAGGAGGAGGACTGGGAGTGGAGAGAACTAGAGGAGAGGAAAATGGCTAGTGGTTGCATTGGAATAGACGAGTGTGTAGTGCTGGAGTGGGAGCAGAGAAGGGGACAGGTGGGTGAAGGACAGGAACTGGCAAAAGTTGAGGCCAGGGGTATGGGAATGTGGGAGATATCACAGAGGGAGTTCCCACCGGCACAATTCAGAAAAGCTGGTGCTGGTAGGCACTGACATGAAGCACGTCGTTTTTGACAACATGTTCAGCAGGTGAGTGGTGCAGCTGTATATTGGCCACAGTGTATCGGTGGCCAATCATGTGAGCAGACAGCTTGTTGGTTGTTAAGCCCATGAAGAAGCAGCGCAGTGGTTGCAGCATAGTTTGTAGATCACACGACTGCTTTCATAGGTAGCCCTGCCTTTAATGGGATACAAATTCATTTATGACACCTTTGTGATCTGGACTAGGGGTGAGGACACTTTCTCCCCCATTCGCTTCGCCTGTTCCTCCTCAAACCAACAAGCTACCTTCCTCAATGTTGACCCTCACTTCAAAGACAACTACATTGATACCTCAGTCCATATCAAACCTACCAACCACCAGCAATACTTCTACTTAGACAGCAGCCACCCATTCCATACCAAGAAGTCCGTAGTACAGCTTAGCCATCCACGGCAATATTGCATCTGTGGTGATGAGCAATCTGTATGCAGTCTGGCCTCAACAGCCAGACAGTGATTTTGTGTGTGTGTGTGTGTGTGTGTGTGTGTGTGTGTGTGTGTGGTGTGTGTGTGTGTGTGTGGTGGGAGGGTTCTACTTTAGAAGGCCTTTTGGCCAAAAGCTTAAAGGTGTAGCAGTCTTGTTGTTGTGCCTGGTTGCAACTCAGTGTTTCCTCTGTATGGTGAGTTGCAGTCTATCCTTTTATGATATAAACACTTACTTACTTTTTTACTGACTGCCCCCTTAAGTAACACTACCTTCTCGGTATTTCACTTTTGCCACTACATGTGATGCTACGCAGTGTCAAATCCGAAACTTTCCCGTTGGATTGCCATAAGATTTTCTCCAAGTCACTTACTTCCAGTCATTTATTATCCAGGGCATCACTCCTTACACCACCTAGAGTGTTGCTTAGTATTGACTACAGAGCTGTTTGGCTTGTGAGCAGCTGCTTGACCATTGTACCACATTCTTTTTAATTCTATACATGCAGTTATTGTGCTAGCTGGTCTGCTGGTGGCACTTTGGATCTCAAGAGTGATTTTTTGTGAGGATGTTGTGTAGATCTTTACTACCACCCTCTACAGCGCTTGGCAGTCCGTGTGAATGGTCCAATTGACATCTTGAAATGTGCCCTGAAATTTTTTATAGTTGAAGAATACATCAAAAGAAACATTGTCAAAATTTTAATTGCCAAGACACACTAAAAGAGAGGAGTTTTTTTTTTTTTTAATAAAATGTTGAAAATTGCCAAATTTGTAGCTCACGTAGTAGCTGTAGAAATGTATACCCTTGCTGTAGCTGCAGCAGACACCGCACGTGCAGCTGAGCGTGTGCATGGCCCTGGTTGGCGGCTCTTTGGTAAATGGATAACACAGCACAATGCAAACGTACTTTGTAAAGCAAAGTTCAGTTTCCGTTGATAGTTTCTCTGACACAGTTGTTAGGTTGCTGTTCACTTGGAGATCAAACTAAATTAATTTCCCTTATGTTTTCTGTGTATACACTTGCTAATAGCCTCTGTCTTTGTGTGTGTTCCAGAGTTTCACAGTAATGTGGAACCCTAATGTTTTCATATTTGCAAAGGTGAAAAGTGAAGAATGTGGTATACAGTTGAAATACTCTTATTTTCTTGAAGACTTACATATATTTTATTTAGTAGTTAATTTCTGAGACATTAATTCGAATCTCAGGGCAAATTCGGACCAGAAATTTAAGTAGAAACTGTATAATTGCAAACATCTTGTAATCAACATAGCAGAATCTGGAAAAATGGGAAAGAATAAGAGTCAGTATTACACCTAATACATCTTCTTACCAGTCGCAGAAAATAGTTCATTGATTTTGTTGGACTCATGGCCTGGACATAATACCACATCTGTCATCAGGAGGAGGACGAAAAGACTATTAATACAATTTGGATTTCACTCAGAGCTGATAGTGGGATTCACACACTCTATAAAGAAATTTTTCTACAGTCCAAAGCATTTTTTAGGAAATTGTCAGACAGTATAATTTTCAATAAGTCTTTCTCATTTCAGGTTTATCAGTGGATTGGTATTGTTGAATGTGAGACATTGATGTTTTGTCAGTTTTCATCACCATGTTTTACGGATTAGATCACGTATGCTTGGTATGCAGCATAACATACAGAAAAAGGGCCATAGCCATCGTAATTTTGTCTAAATAAATCTAGTAATTGCTTTGAAGTGCCTGAGGCATTAAGTTTGCCCAGTTGTGCCTGGTATTTTCATCATCCAATAGATGCTTCTTACTTTTCTGATGACTGCAGGGAATAAACAAGGAACTGTTTCATTGTTAGTAAAATATAAATTATTTAAAAATTACTATAACAACTTTGCTACAGAAATTGTTATAAAATATTTCATGTCTACAAATTAAAGTCCCAATTAATGGAAGTTGTCTCTAATAGTCAATCCAGTCAAAAGATACAGCCATTTATGTCACATATTTTGATACTTGCAAACTCACTCATTAAAACCTATAGGATACTTCCAGTTAACCTATAATCATGAAATTTGGCAAGAAGCAAGGGTTCACAGTAGAAGTAAAGGAAAGAAACATCTGAAAATTGTTAATTTGTAATTATATCACACAAAAAAGTATTTAATAATTGGATAGATAAAATAAATCAGTGGTGACAGATGAACTTGCTTATAAAGGTATTGAAATTATGTAAGCTGTTGGATCCAGTGGCTCCTTCTTCTGGCAGAAGGGTTGAAGGACAAGGAAGAGGGGTGAAAGCTGCCACTTGGTGAGTAGACTTTTTTTATCTATCCAATTACATTATATTTTCAAAAATTGATTATTTTTGTTGATATATAAAAAAAGTATTTCTTTTGTCAATCGTTATCCAACTTCAAGCTTAAAGGAGCGATCAAAAATTTTTCGTTCAAAAGCCTGACAGTTCAGAATCAGTAAGTCTATTAGACGAAATCACCATTAGCCCACTGTCCTGTTGCATGAAGAAGTCCATAACTGCCTGCTACACATCCTTGTCCAGCAGGAATAATCGATCCTCCAAGGTCTTTTTTAAGGGACCATTGGTGTCCGCATGTTGGTGCTTCTATACCTGCATCTGAGTTGCAGCAAAACTCTGAAATGGAAACTTTTTGATGGCCTCTTATAATTACTTTTACCGTTTTCTGAATAAGATGTAAGTCCAGTTGGATGTCGCAAAAGTTATTTTAGAAGTACTAGTTACAATTTTATGGAACTACAAATCTTGTTAGCATTTCATAAATGTTTGAAGAGGTGTAATTTTATTCTTTGGAGGTTATACTTGATTAGAACAAAATCAAGTATGCAAGCATACCTGTAAATGATTGATTTTACATGTTTATGCTTACATTTCGTCAGTTTTGTATTTTGACTCATTTTATACTGTAAATTTCTTGAATACCATTTCTGATATTTTAATTTTCAGGAATATGGTGTTAATTGCACGGATGTAACAGTCGAGAGAATATGGAGTCACATTGATGTTTTTGCAGTGGGTCATTATTTCGGATGGATGTTCAAGGCTATTCTTGTTAGACACCTTGGCATTTTGTGGGCTATTAGTGTTATGTGGGAATTTACTGAGGTAATTTTGTTCATCTATTTATTCCAGTTACTGTAGACTTCCTTTTAACTTTCTTTATCTAATTGGAATTCTGTTTCAATTATCTCTGCTTTCTTGCTGTAAATTAAATTTTCATTCCCAGTTTGAAGAGAAAGTACACTGCTGGCCACCGTAAATGTAACACCCTGAAGGAAGCATCCGAATCAAGTGAAATTTACACCATGAGTTTGCAGCGATGAGATATGCAACTGATTAGAATTTCAGCGCAGACACACATCGCGCGCGCCTGTGGCGCCACCTCATAGCGCCATTTAAGGCTTGGCGATTTCGACGAGTGTACGTTCGGCACGTGTGTTTACCTTGTGGTTGTTTCACAAGACGATCAGTTATGCCTCGTAGAAAACAGCGAACATCTTTTGATGAAGTATCCGAGTTCGACAGAGGAATGATAGTGGCTTACCGAGATTGTGGATTATCATACAGAGAAATCGCTAATCGTGTTAGACGAAACCAAACAACTGTAATGCGGATATGTGACCGTTGGATGCGGGAGGGTACGACGGACCGACGTGGTCGATCGCATTCACCTCGGTGCACCACTGCACGTGCTGATAGGCAAATTGTGCGTATGGCAGTGACGGATCGCTCAGTGACATCCCGAACCATAGCACAGCACATTGTGTCTGTATCACATCATCCAGTGTCTGCGCGTACCATTCGACGCCGTTTACAGCAGAGTGGTCTGTCCGCAAGACGTCCATTGCTTCGTCTACCTTTGATGCAGGACCACAGACGTCTCCGTCGCCAATGGTGTGATGACAGACGGATGTGGACGGCAGAATGGAATGACGTTGTCTTTATTGACGAGGCACGCTTCCGTCTGCAGCACTACGATGGTCGGATTAGAGTGTGGAGACATCGTGGAGAGAGGGTGCTGGACAGCTGCATTATGCACTGCCACACTGGTCTTGCACCGGGTATTATGGTATGGGGCGGTATTGGATATTACTCTCGCACGCCTCTAGTACGCATTGCCGGTACTTTAAATAGCCGGCGCTACATATCCGAGGTGCTGGAGCCAGTCGTCCTTCCTTACCTTCAGGGCTCAGCCACAGCAATATTTCAACAGGATAATGCGCGACCACACGTGGCACGCATTGTCCAAAGGTTCTTCGTCAATAACCAGATTGAATTGCTTCCCTGGCCGGCTCGTTCTCCGGATCTTTCGCCGATAGAAAACATGTGGTCCATGGTTGCTCAACGAGTGACCCAGATTACATCCCCAGCTGCCACACCAGATGATCTTTGGCAATGTGTGGAAGCTGCTTGGGCTGCTGTACCCCAGGAACACATCCAACGTCTCTTTGACGTGTGGCAGCGGTGATCTCCAACAATGGCGGCTACTCTGGCTACTGATTCTGGCAGGAACCACATGGCACAGACGTCTGTAAACATAATCATTTGATACTTGGTCAACATGTTATCTACAAAATAAATTTTGTTGTGCTACCTCTTGTCTTTCTTGGTGTTGCATTTACGGTGGCCAGCAGTGTATAATGTGCTTGATTCCTAGATAGTAGTACTTTATTCAAAAACTGAAGTAAATTAAAGCTTATTGTTGATAATCTTACATTATGAATTGTATTCGTTTATGAAATAATTTTCTAGTCAGAGAGAAATGCTTGCTGAAGACGACAAAGTCCTGTGAGAACAAACAGATTGAATTCAATAGGCAAAGAAACACTGCTTTTTATTTTGATGCTTGAAATGGCTGTCATATTTCAGTTTTGTCTGTGGATCACTTATCCAAGGATGTTGAACATTTGGTATTACAGTTTGAGAACAAGGAAAAAATGTAATAAATATTTAGATCCTTGAAAGTGTAATTTGACTAGGCTGGGCTGTGCAGTTGGCTACGGGCTTGTGATTAGAATCTTCCTAACATTCGCCTCAAGTGATTTAGGGTAGACCATGCAGGATGTAAATCAGAACGACCAGATAGAAAGTGGAACCTCCATCCATATGAATAAAACGCCAGTGTGTTTAAAACATTGCAACCTCACTTGGTTCTCCGTAATGTAAAATACTGTTTTGAAAAGAAGTTATTTAGTGATGTGAAAAGCTAGTGCTTTGCCTTTCTTGTATCTGATACCAGTGACTGCACACACTGTACACACATTATTTCATAATGTAATACATACACATTGTCAGCTAAGATAAAGACCAGGGTGCAATGTTTGATTTCCATTCTGTGTACAGCAACTTCCTGATTTCTGAGCCTGAAAATTTTGACTCCATATCCCTCTATAACGACAATATGAAAAGAATAGGTTGCTACTCACTGCCTAGAGGTGGCACTGAGTCACAGACAGGCATAGTGAAAAAGAATACTAGAAGTAGTCCTCCTTCAGAAGTGGACTCAGAGATTTACACATGAAAAACTCCCACACACATGCCCGCTGTCTGCAGGCACTGAGGTCCCTAGCTGCTGGAGACAGTGGAATTTGTGTAATCTTTGTTCCTGTGTGATTGTGTGTGTGTTTTTCCACTTCTGAAGAAGGACTTTGCCCAAAAGCTGAAACATTTTGAGCATTCTTTTTCATTGTGCCTGTGTCTCTTCCATGTGGTGAGTAATCTGTCGTTTCCTTATTGTTGCTATGCCATCCTGGACCTCCCACTGTTTAATTCCCCCTCTATAGTAAATGAGATGTTGAGCCCAGAAAGAGGATAAAGTGTTAGTATGGTACAGAGTGACTTGGCTAAACTGTTAACCTTGGATATCTCCAGAACTGTTTAAGAAATTTTAATTCTCTTTTCACCCAAGTGAATTATGAAAAAGTCTCCAGGAAATGATGTATAGTCTCTTTTCATAGCTGTATTAATTACAATGATATCAGAGTCAACTTTGCTTTTTCAAATGGAACTATTATAATTTCTGTCATTAGTATTGTACGTCTAAAAGAGATTTAATTCTACAAAGTGTCAGTCTTCAAAATCTGATTAGTAGTTTTGGAGAAATTACAATATTTAAAACTTAGGATTTAAGCCTGTTTTGTAATCAGTTATTGTCTTATGCAAAACATGTTATTGTATGAGACAGTCACATCAGGTTAATTGGGGCTCCAGCTTGATACATTTAAGAGAGTCTACCTACTGAAGTGGAATAGTGGATAGAGTTAATACTTATACTAAGAAAACTTAGCTACACGTCATTGGACTGCCATACCAGTTGGAAGACAAAGGACATGTCATCTAGGGATGATTCTCCAGTCAATTGCCATATCAGTCCTGTTCTGCAATCTGCCAAAGCATTGAAAGAAAGGTGAACATCAGGAATTGCATGGGTTTGTAAAACAGGAAAACAAGGTATAAAGATTGTTAAGTAATAACCTCGGATCATGAGTTTGTCAGGATACACACTTATATTGCAAAATTACCTCAGCAAAACCAACAAAACTGAAATAGCAAAAGAATATGGTCGTAAATGCTTGTTTAAAAATTCATTTATGTCATCAAGCTTTAAAAAAGTCCAGCTTCTACTGCAGTACATGCTTGAATTGCTGGTGGAAGGACTTCTTGATAGACTAGTGAATTCCTTGAATATTGTTGCACATGCCTCAACAATCCAAAGTTTTGAATACTCTTGGCTTGCTGTAACGTATGTGTGGACTTCATCTTTGCGTTCACCTGGATGAGAGAGTTTCTGCGGTGTCAAATGAGGTGAAAGTGCAAGCCAACTGATAACATCATCACATCCTATTCAGTGACCATGAAAGAGCTGGGTGAGCACTTTCCCAGCCACAAGCAGTTGTGAGCCAAGCCTCCATTGTGCTGGTTCCATGTACACCTGTGTTATTTCAGTGGTACTTTCTCTACGAGCGCTGGTAGTACTTCAGTAAGATATTGTGCGTTTCTTTTACCTGTTTGTATTTCTTCAATAAAGTAACAACCAATCACATAGACTCAAACACTATTGCACCAAACTGTCACACTCAGCTGTCTGACATTCAGCCTGCCTCAGCCAGTACTGATTCTCTGCTGCCCAATAATTCACACTTCTTAGATTCAGTTTTCCATACTTTGTACAGGTGGCTTCATTGATAAAGAAAAATCTTTGAAGAAAAAATTTGTTGTCTTAATGTCACATCAGACATGTGAGACAGAATTCCACACGTCTTCAGCAACCCTACAGGTGAGGTGACACATGTTACGGATGGAAGTCGTTCATGCACAAAATGCAAATAATGCTGGGCTAACTTATTCCAGAGGCACTCACAATATCACTGTTGTTAATATATGGGTTATGAGCAACAGCTTTCAGAATTTCTATTTCATTCGATTTGTTTGTTGCAAATTTGCTCTTACACTCTGCACAGTATTCCAATGTTCTTCCAATAACAATTTATTGCACATTCACTAGAATGTCATTCTTCTTAGACACCATCTATCAGGGTTAGTTTATGTATACAATTCAAATGTTCTCTTCATGCTCCTTCTGCATTTTCTGTAAATAAGAAGCATATCTAGTTTTCCTGGTTTGTGAAAGACTTTTTCCAAACCAACCAGCACCCAACACACACAAATGACACTGTCTGAATTAAAGTTTAATTTCCCCTGCGCTCTGTGGTATTGTGATATCGTGAAACTGTTTCCTCATCCAAAGTGATGTATTTCATTATTTGGATTTGAAATCCATAACTTCCGCCTAATACAGCAGTCACATTCATGTTCAAAACAAATAAATTGTAAGTTCTAAATATTGACTTACTCCAAAACTAGTGATTGAATTTTGAAGAATGAAATGCTGTTGAATTTCTCTCTTCTAGAGCTATGTTGCTTGCTATATATTCCTTTTGACACTAAGTTGCTCTTTAGCCGATACAAATATAAAATAGCAAAAGTAATACATAACTTTGTTGCTGTACTTGCAGTGTCAGTTATTAACAGTAGATTTGACTGTAGAAATACAGTGGAACCTCACTTAACAAGCACCTCCCAAAATGCATAATGAGCAAAATAAATAACTTAACGAGGAATGTTTTGCATAATGAGTGACAGTGATTTAGTGTGATGTCACCAGCCATTCGTGTGCAGCCGGGGAAATGTTAAACATTCATTGCCGGCAGCGGCATATGAACAATGTCTTTAGTGCCTACTCCATTCTGGGTTTAGCACTCTTTCTGCTATCATCTTAGTGCAGCTTGTGATCACACATTTTTCTAAACTTGGGTTCACACCATGTGTGCAAGTTTTAATAACCTTCGTAGAAATTTCCCTGAAGATAAAGCCACAAGAAGATGACCATAAGCGAAAGAAAATGATGTTAGAAATGAAACGTAAAATAACTGAAAAACGCGAACATTGTGTGACCGTTGCTGATTTAGCATTCACATACAGTTGGTTTACATCAACTATATGCACCATCCTCAAGAACAAGGATAAGATTAAGTAAAGGAAAGTTGCTACTCACCATATAGCAGAGTTTGAGAGTATGTTTCTGTGTATTTGTCATCTAATTTTGACAAAGGCATTACTGGTGGAAAGCTATATTTGTGACAGTCTTTCTGTTGTGTCCATCTGCGACTCAGCATCTCCACTATATGGTGAGTAGCAACTTTCCTTTTCATAATATTGTTTCATTCCATCCTGGATTTTCTATTATTTGATAAGATTAAGGAGATGAGTTTTCAAATGGAATGACAAGAATGTCTAAACAATGATTTCATATTCTGGATGATGAAAGGTTGCTCCTTGAATGGCTAAATGAAAAGCAATTGCAAGTTGACCCTATTACTGAGAACATCAATTGTGAGAAGGCTAGAATGATTTTCACCGACCTTGTTAACAAGACGCTAGGATCATCAGCGGCCGAAGAAATGTTTAAGGGAAGCCGTGGGTGATTCAAGAAGTTTAAGAGAAGAACCGGCATCCATAGCACTGTGAGGCATGGGAAAGCAGCCAGCTCCAACACAAAGGCAGCAGTGAATCTCATCAGCAACTTCAAGATGCTCACAGATTCTGAGGGTTATCTGCTGCAACACATTTTTAATTGTGATGAGATGCGTCTATTCTGGAAAAAAATGCCCAAGCGTGCCTTTGTAACAGCAGAGGAGAATGCATTGCCTGGTCACAAGCCAGTGAAAGACCATATCACACTGCTATTATGTGCCAATGCAAGTGACAATTTGAAAATTAAACCACTGCTTGTTCACCATTCAGACTCTCCATGAATTTTCGGGAAGTATAAAGTCCAGAAGAGCGGGTTAAATGTGATGGACCAGCATGTTAGTTCTAACTTTATGAAGCTCTACACTAAGCACTCTACGAACATTGCTTTAAGTTGACTGAAGCTACCAATCTCACTCTGAGACTTTTGGAACTATCACTTCAACATTGTTGCCTGAATTAAGATGGTTGAAATGGCATGGGAAGGGGTTACCAAGACAAATCTCACTTCTGCTTGGAAAAAGCTTTGGCCAAAGTGCATTGTCGAATGTGACTTGGAGGCATTTGAGTTAGTACCTGTGGAGCCGGTAGTCAACAAGATTGTATTTCTACTCAAGAGCATGGGACTAGCAGTGGATAACAATATCAATAAGCTTGTGGAAGATCACAGCTAATAAATGACCACTGAAGAAATTATGCAGTTGCAATGTGTTTCACAGTAAGAAGTTGTGGAGAGGAGTTCTTCGGAGGAGGCGAAGGCTGTGGCAATAACAGCAAAGCAGCAGTCTTCTGGCACAATAAGAGAAATGCTGGAAACATGGGAATCGGTTGCATCATATATTGAAAATCATCACCCCTGTAAAGCAGTGGCTATGCATGCCACAAATTTATTTGACAATAATGCTGTGTCACATTTTCACCAAGTGTTGAAGTATTGGATAGTTTCCTAGTAAAAAAGAATTAGTTATGTATTGTGAATAATAAGGTACATAATAATGTAGGTATAGTTTTCTTTGAATAAATGGCATGAGTAAGATAAAACTTTTACTACTTAGCATTATTGTATTTTACATTAATTTATGTGGAATAGATTGTTTCACTTAACAATTGTTTCGCACTGCAAGTAATATTCTGGAATGAATTGTGCCCACTATGGGAGGTTCCACTATACTAACAGATACAAAAGATTCATAAATCTGTCACTCTTCAATGCAATGTCTATTCAGAAGATTTTGATCCCAGGCCACTATGAAAACTTGTAAATATTAGTCAACTGGCAAACACGCAAAATGGGCTCCATGCGTGAATGTTCGAACTTAAGTACACCTGCTGCTGGAGCTCTGGAGTGGGGATGCTTGCATATCAGTGGCAGCTTCCAACAACCCTACCACAATAAAGGTCAAAATTTAATGATTGTGGTGTTGCTCACGCTGCTAAATACTGCATTTTCGGGCAACAACATAGTTATTATGTGGCAGGTGTCATTAAGCACAGTTGATAAAGTCATTTCATGTAATAATGAAAAAACTAGGCACTCATCTTTTCGCGTTTCCCACGCTGGTCTCGTTGTAAATCATGGCTCAATCGTCGAAAATCTAGGTGGTGATGATTCCAAGCCCGGATGCAAAAAGGCCTAGGTTTTATTCTGCTATATTCAAAAGTTTTGTAGATGCGTTTCACAAACCATTCTTGAAGTTTACACTTTAGCAGGACAATGTTGATGTAAAAAAAGTAATCATCACTCCGAATTTAAGTTACACTTCCTTTTTATTGCTTTTATTGCAATATCACGTGACACACAAACATCACTTCACAATACAAAACATACTTGAAGACATCTTCCTCACAGTTACTGTTAAAGTTCACATTTTATAAGCTGACTACAATATGCGTCTTTCCAATGTGACGTCCAAGACTTGACCGTCTCAAGGTCTGACTCTCTAACAACTAACTAATAATCGCTTAAGCGCCCAAAAATCAGAGTTACGAGTATGTCAAAGATCATAGTGACAAAAGAAAGAATACACATAAGAATAATATCATTGCAATATAAACATATCGATGAATCAAAATACTTCCACATTAATGAAATCAAATCTGAATGTTGTCTCGGAAATATGTCAGCTACTTAACAGAAACACAGTAGAATATTACTGGTATTGAGAGGTTCAGGTGAGCTGCCGTAATGGTTATGTAATTCAAGTACCATTACAACACCCCCTCCCACACAATTCCATGCACAAGCTGCATGGGATTGGTTGTCCCAAACAGCAAAATAACAAGGTAGTAAGTTACAGTAATCATTATATAGAATAATAGTATCTTTGAAACAGTACATAGAGATTATTGATCCTCGTGGTATAACATTAAAGAAATGTAATGTAATAGATTAAAAATTGCTTTAGCCATATCTTTTCAAACTTGTAAAAATTACTAAATTTTACAACAGGCCTCCCTTAATTCTCTTTACAACAATACACATAAATATCAAAATTGTAACCTGTTAATCTGTAACATATTGTATGCAAAGAAAAACTCATAAAATTTTTGAATCCTAGTTACAACTATGTACATGAGCACTGAATATGTCTCCTGGCAATATAATAAGAAAAGTATTAAAATTTTTTCAAACAAGAGTCCAATTGTTATTTTCAGTCCATCATTTATGTGTAACTCACTGTCCATTTCACCACTGTAGTTCCTGTTCTAGTTAAGTTTTTCCTCTAATAACAGGTTCATAGGTATTCCCTTTACATAGTTCCTATTAGCTGGTGGGTTCTTTATCTACACAGGTAGTTGACCTGAAATTATTACATAGGCTTTACTCTTCAGTTCAGTATAAGTTCCTACACAAATATTCAGTGTTATATTGTGTCACCAAGAATGATCAAACACTAGTAGAATGACATGAAAGAAACAATATGAAAGATTATAATAGTCTAAAAATTATTCATATTCAATAAAAATTCTATATATTACAACACATATTAAATTTCTCATGTTCTAACATTACTTTAAAAAAATCTTCTTTGTGACATGTCATTAGCAAGCTTTTTTCATCCATAGCCCTAAAACACTCTGTTGTGAAAGTAATTGTAATTTTTACTCTACTATAATATGGTATGATAGTTTATAAATAAATCTGGAAATTAATTTAAAACTCTTTGCCTTTACAAATGTCTGCTTGTGTCTGTGTATGTGTGGATGGATATGTGTGTGTGTGCGAGTGTAAACCTGTCCTTTTTTTCCCCCTAAGGTAAGTCTTTCCGCTCCCGGGATTGGAATGACTCCTTACCCTCTCCCTTAAAACCCAATCCTTTTGTCTTTCCTTCTCCTTCCCTCTTTTCTGACGAGGCAACCGTTGGTTGCGAAAGCTAGAGTTTTGTGTGTATGTTTGTGTTTGTTTGTGTGTCTATCGACCTGCCAGCGCTTTTGTTGGGTAAGTCTCATCATCTTTCTTTATATATATATATATATATATATATATATATATATAAAGAAAGATGATGAGAACGGTTGCCTCGTCAGGAAAGAGGGAAGGAGAGGGAAAGACAAAAGGATTTGGGTTTTAAGGGAGAGGGTAAGGAGTCATTCCAATCCCGGGAACGGAAAGACTTACCTTAGGGGGAAAAAAGGACAGGTATACACTAGCTAGCGCGCGCGCGCGCGCACACACACACACACACACACACACACACACACACACACACACATATATCCATCCGCATATACACAGACACAAGCAGACATTTGTAAAGGCAAAGAGTTTGGGCAGAGATGTCAGTCGGGGCGGAAGTACAGAGGCAAAGATGATGTTGAAAGACAGGTGAGGTATGAGCGGCAGCAAATTGAAATTAGAAATTAGCGGAGATTGAGGCCTGGTGGATAGCAAGAAGAGAGGATATGCTGAAGGGCAAGTTCCCATCTCCGGAGTTTTGACAGGTTGGTGTTAGTGGGAAGTATCCAGATAACCCGGACGGTGTAACACTGTGCCAAGATGTGCTGGCCGTGCACCAAGGCATGTTTAGCCACAGGGTGATCCTCATTACCAACAAACACTGTCTGCCTGTGTCCATTCATGCGAATGGACAGTTTGTTGCTGGTCATTCCCACATAGAACGCTTCACAGTGTAGGCAGGTCAGTTGGTAAATCACGTGGGTGCTTTCACACGTGGCTCTGCCTTTGATCGTGTACACCTTCCGGGTTACAGGACTGGAATAGGTGGTGGTGGGAGGGTGCATGGGACAGGTTTTACACCTGGGGCGGTTACAGGGGTAGGAGCCAGAGGGTAGGGAAGGTGGTTTGGGGATTTCATAGGGATGAACTAAGAGGTTATGAAGGTTAGGCGGACGGCGGAAAGACACTCTTGGTGGAGTGGGGAGGATTTGATGAAGGATGGATCTCACTTCAGGGCAGGATTTGAGGAAGTCGTATCCCTGCTGGAGAGCCACATTCAGAATCTGATCCAGTCCCGGAAAGTATCCTGTCACAAGTGGGGCACTTTTGGGGTTGTTCTGTGGAAGGTTCCGGGTTTGAGGAGATGAGGAAGTGGCTCTGGTTATTTGCTTCTGTACCAGGTCGGGAGGGTAGTTACAGGATGCAAAAGCTGTTTTCAGGTTGTTGTTGTAATGATTCAAGGATTCCGGACTGGAGCAGATTCGTTTGCCACGAAGACCTAGGCTGTAGGGAAGGGACCGTTTGATGTGGAATGGGTGGCAGCTGTCATAATGGAGGTACTCTTGCTTGTTGGTGGGTTTGATGTGGACGGACGTGTGAAGCTGGCCATTGGACAGGTGGAGGTCAATGTCAAGGAAAGTGGCATGGGATTTAGAGTAGGACCAGGTGAATCTGATGGAACCAAAGGAGTTGAGGTTGGAGAGGAAATTCTGGAGTTCTTCTTCACTGTGAGTCCAGATCATGAAAATGTCATCAATAAATCTGTACCAAACTTTGGGTTGGCAGGCCTGGGTAACCAAGAAGGCTTCCTCTAAGCGACCCATGAATAGGTTGGCGTACGAGGGGGCCATCATGGTACCCATGGCTGTTCCCTTTAATTGTTGGTATGTCTGGCCTTCAAAAGTGAAGAAGTTGTGGGTCAGGATGAAGCTGGCTAAGATTGGAATTTTGAGGTTTAGGAGGGAGTGGAGCTGGAAGTGGGAAGTCTCCCCCATCTACTCAATCTCCCACTTCCAGCTCCACTCCCTCCAAAACCTCAAAATTCCAATCAACACAATCTGGAACAACAACACCCCAATTCAGTAGTTAACCTTTCCTCCAAACCTCTCTCCCAATCCGAAACCTCTGTGCTATCCAAAGGCCTCACCTTCAGCCCCACTCCCAGATTTAACCAAACAAAGATTTACTGTCCTACACCCGTACTCTCTGCTGGAAATAACACTTTGCCACGAAGAAAAATGATCCTAATCCTACTCCTAATGATCCAACTCCCCAAGACACTATCCAAATTGAACCATGCCTGGAACAGTTCCGTCCTCCGTCACAGCGGGACCCACCTCCTCTTCCTCAAAATCACCCTCTCCTAACCTTCCAGGAATTTCTGACTTCCAGCCTTGCCTCTCAATCCTTCTTAAAAAACCTTAGTCCTACTCCCAACATCACCACTGCTGAAGCCCAGGCTATCCGTGATCTGAAGGCTGACCAATCCATCGTCATTCTTCCGGCGGACAAAGGTTCCACGACTGTGGTACTTGATCGTCGGGAGTATGTGGCTGAGGGACTGCGTCAGCTTTCAGACAACACTACTTACAAAGTTTGCCGAGGTAATCCCATTCCTGATGTCCAGGCGGAGCTTCAAGGAATCCTCAGAACCTTAGGCCCCCTACAAAACCTTTCACCTGACTCCATCAACCTCCTGACCCCACCAACACCCCGCACTCCTACCTTCTACCTTCTTCCCAAAATTCACAAACCCAATCATCCCGGTCGTCCCATTGTAGCTGGTTACCAAGCCCCCACAGAACGCATCTCTGCCTATGTAGATCAACACCTTCAACCCATTACATGCAGTCTCCCATCCTTCATCAAAGACACCAACCACTTTCTCGAACGCCTGGAATCCCTACCCAGTCTGTTACCCCTGGAAACCATCCTTGTAAGCATTGATGCCACTTCCTTATACACAAATATTCCGCAAGTCCAGGGCCTCGCTGCGATGGAGCACTTCCTTTCACGCCGATCACCTGCCGCCCTACCTAAAACCTCTTTCCTCATCACCTTAGCCAGCTTCATCCTGACCCACAACTTCTACACTTTTGAAGGCCAGACATACCAACAATTAAAGGGAACAGCCATGGGTACCATGATGGCCCCCTCGTACGCCAACCTATTCATGGGTCGCTTAGAGGAAGCCTTCTTGGTTACCCAGGCCTGCCAACCCAAAGTTTGGTACAGATTTATTGATGTCATTTTCATGATCTGGACTCACAGTGAAGAACAACTCCAGAATTTCCTCTCCAACCTCAACTCCTTTGGTTCCATCAGATTCACCTGGCCCTACTCTAAATCCCATGCCACTTTCCATGACATTGACCTCCACCTGTCCAATGGCCAGCTTCACACGTCTGTCCACATCAAACCCACCAACAAGCAAGAGTACCTCCATTATGACAGCTGCCACCCATTCCACATCAAATGGTCCCTTCCCTACAGCCTAGGTCTTCGTGGCAAACGAATCTGCTCCAGTCCGGAATCCTTGAACCATTACAACAACAACCTGAAAACAGCTTTTGCATCCTGTAACTACCCTCCCGACCTGGTACAGAAGCAAATAACCAGAGCCACTTCCTCATCTCCTCAAACCCGGAACCTTCCACAGAACAACCCCAAAAGTGCCCCACTTGTGACAGGAGACTTTCCGGGACTGGATCAGATTCTGAATGTGGCTCTCCAGCAGGGATACGACTTCCTCAAATCCTGCCCTGAAATGAGATCCATCCTTCATCAAATCCTCCCCACTCCACCAAGAGTGTCTTTCCGCCGTCCGCCTAACCTTCATAACCTCTTAGTTCATCCCTATGAAATCCCCAAACCACCTTCCCTACCCTCTGGCTCCTACCCCTGTAACCGCCCCCGGTGTAAAACCTGTCCCATGCACCCTCCCACCACCACCTATTCCAGTCCTGTAACCCAGAAGGTGTACACGATCAAAGGCAGAGCCACGTGTGAAAGCACCCACGTGATTTACCAACTGACCTGCCTACACTGTGAAGCGTTCTATGTGGGAATGACCAGCAACAAACTGTCCATTCGCATGAATGGACACAGACAGACAGTGTTTGTTGGTAATGAGGATCACCCTGTGGCTAAACATGCCTTGGTGCACGGCCAGCACATCTTGGCACAGTGTTACACCGTCCGGGTTATCTGGATACTTCCCACTAACACCAACCTGTCAGAACTCCGGAGATGGGAACTTGCCCTTCAGCATATCCTCTCTTCTCGCTATCCACCAGGCCTCAATCTCCGCTAATTTCTAATTTCAATTTGCCGCCGCTCATACCTCACCTGTCTTTCAACATCATCTTTGCCTCTGTACTTTCGCCCCGACTGACATCTCTGCCCAAACTCTTTGCCTTTACAAATGTCTGCTTGTGTCTGTGTATACGCGGATGGATATGTGTGTGTGTGTGTGCGCGCGAGTGTATACCTGTCCTTTTTTCCCCCTAAGGTAAGTCTTTCCGCTCCCGGGATTGGAATGACTCCTTACCCTCTCCCTTAAAACCCAAATCCTTTTGTCTTTCCCTCTCCTTCCCTCTTTCCTGACGAGGCAACCGTTGGTTGCGAAAGCTAGAATTTTGTGTGTATGTTTGTGTGTCTATCGACCTGCCAGCGCTTTTGTTTGGTAAGTCTCATCATCTTTCTTATATATATATATTCCAGTCCCGGGAGCGGAAAGACTTACCTTAGGGGGGAAAAAGGACGGGTATACACTCGCGCGCACACACACACACACACACATATCCATCCACACATATACAGACACCAATGTATATGTGTGGATGGATATGTGTGTGTGTGCGCGCGAGTGTATACCCGTCCTTTTTTCCCCCCAAGGTAAGTCTTTCCGCTCCCGGGACTGGAATGACTCCTTACCCTCTCCCTTAAAACCCACATCCTTTCGTCTTTCCCTCTCCATCCCTCTTTCCTGATGAGGCAACAGTTTGTTGCGAAAGCTTGAATTTTGTGTGTATGTTTGTGTTCGTTTGTGTGTCTGTCGACCTGCCAGCACTTTCATTTGGTAAGTCACATCATCTTTGTTTTTAGGTATATTTTTCCTTTGTGGAATGTTTCCTTCTATTATAACTATATATATATATGAATATAATAGAGGGAAACACTCCACGTGGGAAAGCGTTCTATGTGGGAATGACCAGCAACAAACTGGCCATTCGCATGAATGGACCCAGGCAGACAGTGTTTGTTGGTAATGAGGATCACCCTGTGGCTAAACATGCCTTGGTGCACGGCCAGCACATCTTGGCACAGTGTTACACCGTCCGGGTTATCTGGATACTTCCCACTAACACCAACCTGTCAGAACTCCGGAGATGGGAACTTGCCCTTCAGCATATCCTCTCTTCTCGCTATCCGCCAGGCCTCAATCTCCGCTAATTTCTAATTTCAATCTGCCGCCGCTCATACCTCACCTGTCTTTCAACATCATCTTTGCCTCTGTACTTCCGTCCCGACTGACATCTCTGCCCAAACTCTTTGCCTTTACAAATGTCTGCTTGTGTCTGTGTATGTGTGGATGGATATGTGTGTGTGTGCGAGTGTATACCTGTCCTTTTCCCCCCTAAGGTAAGTCTTTCCGCTCCCGGGATTGGAATGACTCCTTACCCTCTCCCTTAAAACCCATATCCTTTTGTCTTTCCTTCTCCTCCCCTCTTTCCTGATGAGGCAACCGTTGGTTGCGAAAGCTAGATTTTTGTGTGTATGTTTGTGTTTGTTTGTGTGTCTATCGACCTGCCAGCGCTTTTGTTTGGTAAGTCTCATCATCTTTCTTTTTAAATATATTTTCCCACGTGGAGTGTTTCCCTCTATTATATTCATATCATTAATTTGAACCCAACAATCACGTTTGTTATTGTTATTATTATTGTCACTGTTACATTTCGTAGTCTTTTCTGTCATCTTATTTCCTCCTTCTGTTTTTGCCAGCAGTTTTACTTTCTATTCACCTTCTCCTTTTTTACCGTAATCCAGTATACAATTTTATCCCGCCGATATATAATCAATAATACGTAATAATACGTAACCCACTTCCAAACCATAACCAAAAACTTTTTTTCCGCTTTCAACACTACCGCTGCTATAAAATCCGCCGTTTCCAGTTCACAAACAGTTCCTTTCAGCTATTAAACAACCTTTTCGGCCAGTTTTAATATCTTTTGCTTTATTTCCATTTCCGTTTTTCTCACATCATCGATCATTTTTAGCCGCTTCCCACATGTTTTAACGTCATTATTTCTTCATCAGACAATTGTTAGCTTCATTTCCATAATCTGCCACCACCAAACCACCCTTTTAATACATCCTCACGTAGTTTTTTCGAAATTTTCCCGTATTTCTCCACCCTTTAACGTGTTTTGGCGGCAACACAACCACCTAACCTTCATGCACATCATTATCTACCTACACAAGTTCACCATAGGATCAACATAGCCCAGCTCTAACCAACCCTTTTTCGCCTTTTTTCACACCAGATCTCCATTTGATTTCTAGTTTTACCTTTATCTCTCCCCATATATTTTTATATTTATTTTCATTTTCATTTCAGCCTCGTGTTCCACTTTCCACCTTCTAGTACCATGTCACCCTCACAACACCTCCACAACGACCCCATTAAGTTTTATTTACATTCCCTCCGCAAACATGCCTTCGCCCTAGCCAGATTACACTCCCATATTTTATTTTCTCAGGCTTGTCTGACATTTGGCATCACCCCCAAAGGCCTCACACTTAAAGTTCCCATCTCTGGCTGCAACCCTTCTTTCCATCAGTCCCTATACCAGTTCCAGACTGAACAATCCATTGCCCTCACCCACCTAATCCTTCACCTACATGTCCACTCAGCCAATCAACACACCCATCAACTCCTATCCTTAATAAAAGTCCTCAATCTTTCCTCTCCCACATCCACACCGGCTGTTCAGAGCATCCTCCTACAGGCCAACCGCAAATTAGAACAGCATGCCACCCTCCACCTTAAAAAACTATCCAATCTCCTGGTTTCCCACCTCCGGAAAGGCAACTCACTCACCCTTCACAACCATTCCAGCAAACCTCAACCTCCTCTCATTGCACACAAACCCAGTCTCTCCCATCTACTCAATCTCCCACTTCCAGCTCCACTCCCTCCAAAACCTCAAAATTCCGATCAACACAATCTGGAACCACAACACCCCAATTCAGTAGTTAACCTCTCCTCCAAACCTCTCTCCCAATCCGAAACCTCTGTCCTATCCAAAGGCCTCACCTTCAGCCCCACTCCCAGATTTAACCAAACAGCCCTTGTCAAAGATTTACTGTCCTACACCCGTACTCTCTGCTGGAAATATCACTTTGCCACGAAGAAAAATGATCCTAATCCTACTCCTAATGATCCAACTCCCCAAGATACTATCCAAATTGAACCATGCCTGGAACAGTTCCGTCCTCCGTCACAGCGGGACCCACCTCCTCTTCCTCAAAATCACCCTCTCCTAACCTTCCAGGAATTTCTGACTTCCAGCCTTGCCTCTCAATCCTTCTTAAAAAACCTTAATCCTACTCCCAACATCACCACTGCTGAAGCCCAGGCTATCCGTGATCTGAAGGCTGACCAATCCATCGTCATTCTTCCGGCGGACAAGGGTTCCACGACTGTGGTACTTGATCGTCGGGAGTACGTGGCTGAGGGACTGCGTCAGCTTTCAGACAACACTACTTACAAAGTTTGCCGTGGTAATCCCATTCCTGATGTCCAGGCGGAGCTTCAAGGAATCCTCAGAACCTTAGGCCCCCTACAAAACCTTTCACCTGACTCCATCAACCTCCTGACCCCACCAACACCCCGCACTCCTACCTTCTACCTTCTTCCCAAAATTCACAAACCCAATCATCCCGGTCGTCCCATTGTAGCTGGTTACCAAGCCCCCACAGAACGCATCTCTGCCTATGTAGATCAACACCTTCAACCCATTACATGCAGTCTCCCATCCTTCATCAAAGACACCAACCACTTTCTCGAACGCCTGGAATCCCTACCCAGTCTGTTACCCCCGGAAACCATCCTTGTAAGCATTGATGCCACTTCCTTATACACAAATATTCCGCATGTCCAGGGTCTCGCTGCGATGGAGCACTTCCTTTCACGCCGATCACCTGCCGCCCTACCTAAAACCTCTTTCCTCATCACCTTAGCCAGCTTCATCCTGACCCACAACTTCTACACTTTTGAAGGCCAGACATACCAACAATTAAAGGGAACAGCCATGGGTACCATGATGGCCCCCTCGTACGCCAACCTATTCATGGGTCGTTTAGAGGAAGCCTTCTTGGTTACCCAGGCCTGCCAACCCAAAGTTTGGTACAGATTTATTGATGTCATTTTCATGATCTGGACTCACAGTGAAGAAGAACTCCAGAATTTCCTCTCCAACCTCAACTCCTTTGGTTCCATCAGATTCACCTGGCCCTACTCTAAATCCCATGCCACTTTCCATGACATTGACCTCCACCTGTCCAATGGCCAGCTTCACACGTCTGTCCACATCAAACCCACCAACAAGCAAGAGTACCTCCATTATGACAGCTGCCACCCATTCCACATCAAATGGTCCCTTCCCTACAGCCTAGGTCTTCGTGGCAAACGAATCTGCTCCAGTCCGGAATCCTTGAACCATTACAACAACAACCTGAAAACAGCTTTTGCATCCTGTAACTACCCTCCCGACCTGGTACAGAAGCAAATAACCAGAGCCACTTCCTCATCTCCTCAAACCCGGAACCTTCCACAGAACAACCCCAAAAGTGCCCCACTTGTGACAGGAGACTTTCCGGGACTGGATCAGATTCTGAATGTGGCTCTCCAGCAGGGATACGACTTCCTCAAATCCTGCCCTGAAATGAGATCCATCCTTCATCAAATCCTCCCCACTCCACCAAGAGTGTCTTTCCGCCGTCCGCCTAACCTTCATAACCTCTTAGTTCATCCCTATGAAATCCCCAAACCACCTTCCCTACCCTCTGGCTCCTACCCCT
Organism: Schistocerca cancellata; assembly: GCF_023864275.1. Lineage (NCBI taxonomy): Eukaryota > Metazoa > Arthropoda > Insecta > Orthoptera > Acrididae > Schistocerca > Schistocerca cancellata. The sequence goes on from NC_064627.1 coordinate 648,921,972, forward strand.
GTAACCGCCCCAGGTGTAAAACCTGTCCCATGCACCCTCCCACCACCACCTATTCCAGTCCTGTAACCCAGAAGGTGTACACGATCAAAGGCAGAGCCACGTGTGAAAGCACCCACGTGATTTACCAACTGACCTGCCTACACTGTGAAGCGTTCTATGTGGGAATGACCAGCAACAAACTGTCCATTCGCATGAATGGACACAGACAGACAGTGTTTGTTGGTAATGAGGATCACCCTGTGGCTAAACATGCCTTGGTGCACGGCCAGCACATCTTGGCACAGTGTTACACCGTCCGGGTTATCTGGATACTTCCCACTAACACCAACCTGTCAGAACTCCGGAGATGGGAACTTGCCCTTCAGCATATCCTCTCTTCTCGCTATCCACCAGGCCTCAATCTCCGCTAATTTCTAATTTCAATTTGCCGCCGCTCATACCTCACCTGTCTTTCAACATCATCTTTGCCTCTGTACTTCCGCCCCGACTGACATCTCTGCCCAAACTCTTTGACTTTACAAATGTCTGCTTGTGTCTGTGTATACGCGGATGGATATGTGTGTGTGTGTGTGCGCGCGGGTGTATACCTGTCCTTTTTTCCCCCTAAGGTAAGTCTTTCCGCTCCCGGGATTGGAATGACTCCTTACCCTCTCCCTTAAAACCCAAATCCTTTTGTCTTTCCCTCTCCTTCCCTCTTTCCTGACGAGGCAACCGTTGGTTGCGAAAGCTAGAATTTTGTGTGTATGTTTGTGTGTCTATCGACCTGCCAGCGCTTTTGTTTGGTAAGTCTCATCATCTTTCTTATATATATATATTCCAGTCCCGGGAGCGGAAAGACTTACCTTAGGGGGAAAAAGGACGGGTATACACTGGCACACACACACATATCCATCCACACATATATATTTCCCCCTTTTTTCCTTTTTTCCCCCTAAGGTAAGTCTTTCCGCTCCCGGGACTGGAATGACTCCTTACCCTCTCCCTTAAAACCCACATCCTTTCGTCTTTCCCTCTCCTTCCCTCTTTCCTGATGAGGCAACAGTTTGTTGCGAAAGCTTGAATTTTGTGTGTATGTTTGTGTTCGTTTGTGTGTCTGTCGACCTGCCAGCACTTTCATTTGGTAAGTCACATCATCTTTGTTTTTAGGTATATTTTTCCTTTGTGGAATGTTTCCTTCTATTATAACTATATATATATATATATATATATATATGAATATAATAGAGGGAAACACTCCACGTGGGAAAGCGTTCTATGTGGGAATGACCAGCAACAAACTGGCCATTCGCATGAATGGACCCAGGCAGACAGTGTTTGTTGGTAATGAGGATCACCCTGTGGCTAAACATGCCTTGGTGCACGGCCAGCACATCTTGGCACAGTGTTACACCGTCCGGGTTATCTGGATACTTCCCACTAACACCAACCTGTCAGAACTCCGGAGATGGGAACTTGCCCTTCAGCATATCCTCTCTTCTCGCTATCCGCCAGGCCTCAATCTCCGCTAATTTCTAATTTCAATCTGCCGCCGCTCATACCTCACCTGTCTTTCAACATCATCTTTGCCTCTGTACTTCCGTCCCGACTGACATCTCTGCCCAAACTCTTTGCCTTTACAAATGTCTGCTTGTGTCTGTGTATGTGTGGATGGATATGTGTGTGTGTGCGAGTGTATACCTGTCCTTTTCCCCCCTAAGGTAAGTCTTTCCGCTCCCGGGATTGGAATGACTCCTTACCCTCTCCCTTAAAACCCATATCCTTTTGTCTTTCCTTCTCCTCCCCTCTTTCCTGACGAGGCAACCGTTGGTTGCGAAAGCTAGATTTTTGTGTGTATGTTTGTGTTTGTTTGTGTGTCTATCGACCTGCCAGCGCTTTTGTTTGGTAAGTCTCATCATCTTTCTTTTTAAATATATTTTCCCACGTGGAGTGTTTCCCTCTATTATATTCATATCATTAATTTGAACCCAACAATCACGTTTGTTATTGTTATTATTATTGTCACTGTTACATTTCGTAGTCTTTTCTGTCATCTTATTTCCTCCTTCTGTTTTTGCCAGCAGTTTTACTTTCTATTCACCTTCTCCTTTTTTACCGTAATCCAGTATACAATTTTATCCCGCCGATATATACTCAATAATACGTAATAATACGTAACCCACTTCCAAACCATAACCAAAAACTTTTTTTCCGCTTTCAACACTACCGCTGCTATAAAATCCGCCGTTTCCAGTTCACAAACAGTTCCTTTCAGCTATTAAACAACCTTTTCGGCCAGTTTTAATATCTTTTGCTTTATTTCCATTTCCGTTTTTCTCACATCATCGATCATTTTTAGCCGCTTCCCACATGTTTTAACGTCATTATTTCTTCATCAGACAATTGTTAGCTTCATTTCCATAATCTGCCACCACCAAACCACCCTTTTAATACATCCTCACGTAGTTTTTTCGAAATTTTCCCGTATTTCTCCACCCTTTAACGTGTTTTGGCGGCAACACAACCACCTAACCTTCATGCACATCATTATCTACCTACACAAGTTCACCATAGGATCAACATAGCCCAGCTCTAACCAACCCTTTTTCGCCTTTTTTCACACCAGATCTCCATTTGATTTCTAGTTTTACCTTTATCTCTCCCCATATATTTTTATATTTATTTTCATTTTCATTTCAGCCTCGTGTTCCACTTTCCACCTTCTAGTACCATGTCACCCTCACAACACCTCCACAACGACCCCATTAAGTTTTATTTACATTCCCTCCGCAAACATGCCTTCGCCCTAGCCAGATTACACTCCCATATTTTATTTTCTCAGGCTTGTCTGACATTTGGCATCACCCCCAAAGGCCTCACACTTAAAGTTCCCATCTCTGGCTGCAACCCTTCTTTCCATCAGTCCCTATACCAGTTCCAGACTGAACAATCCATTGCCCTCACCCACCTAATCCTTCACCTACATGTCCACTCAGCCAATCAACACACCCATCAACTCCTATCCTTAATAAAAGTCCTCAATCTTTCCTCTCCCACATCCACACCGGCTGTTCAGAGCATCCTCCTACAGGCCAACCGCAAATTAGAACAGCATGCCACCCTCCACCTTAAAAAACTATCCAATCTCCTGGTTTCCCACCTCCGGAAAGGCAACTCACTCACCCTTCACAACCATTCCAGCAAACCTCAACCTCCTCTCATTGCACACAAACCCAGTCTCTCCCATCTACTCAATCTCCCACTTCCAGCTCCACTCCCTCCAAAACCTCAAAATTCCGATCAACACAATCTGGAACCACAACACCCCAATTCAGTAGTTAACCTCTCCTCCAAACCTCTCTCCCAATCCGAAACCTCTGTCCTATCCAAAGGCCTCACCTTCAGCCCCACTCCCAGATTTAACCAAACAGCCCTTGTCAAAGATTTACTGTCCTACACCCGTACTCTCTGCTGGAAATATCACTTTGCCACGAAGAAAAATGATCCTAATCCTACTCCTAATGATCCAACTCCCCAAGATACTATCCAAATTGAACCATGCCTGGAACAGTTCCGTCCTCCGTCACAGCGGGACCCACCTCCTCTTCCTCAAAATCACCCTCTCCTAACCTTCCAGGAATTTCTGACTTCCAGCCTTGCCTCTCAATCCTTCTTAAAAAACCTTAATCCTACTCCCAACATCACCACTGCTGAAGCCCAGGCTATCCGTGATCTGAAGGCTGACCAATCCATCGTCATTCTTCCGGCGGACAAGGGTTCCACGACTGTGGTACTTGATCGTCGGGAGTACGTGGCTGAGGGACTGCGTCAGCTTTCAGACAACACTACTTACAAAGTTTGCCATGGTAATCCCATTCCTGATGTCCAGGCGGAGCTTCAAGGAATCCTCAGAACCTTAGGCCCCCTACAAAACCTTTCACATGACTCCATCAACCTCCTGACCCCACCAACACCCCGCACCCCTACCTTCTACCTTCTTCCCAAAATTCACAAACCTAATCATCCCGGCCGTCCCATTGTAGCTGGTTACCAAGCCCCCACAGAACGCATCTCTGCCTACGTAGATCAACACCTTCAACCCATTACATGCAGTCTCCCATCCTTCATCAAAGACACCAACCACTTTCTCGAACGCCTGGAATCCCTACCCAGTCTGTTACCCCCGGAAACCATCCTTGTAAGCATTGATGCCACTTCCTTATACACAAATATTCCGCATGTCCAGGGCCTCGCTGCGATGGAGCACTTCCTTTCACGCCGATCACCTGCCGCCCTACCTAAAACCTCTTTCCTCATTACCTTAGCCAGCTTCATCCTGACCCACAACTTCTTCACTTTTGAAGGCCAGACATACCAACAATTAAAGGGAACAGCCATGGGTACCATGATGGCCCCCTCGTACGCCAACCTATTCATGGGTCGCTTAGAGGAAGCCTTCTTGGTTACCCAGGCCTGCCAACCCAAAGTTTGGTACAGATTTATTGATGACATTTTCATGATCTGGACTCACAGTGAAGAAGAACTCCAGAATTTCCTCTCCAACCTCAACTCCTTTGGTTCCATCAGATTCACCTGGTCCTACTCTAAATCCCATGCCACTTTCCTTGACGTTGACCTCCACCTGTCCAATGGCCAGCTTCACACGTCCGTCCACATCAAACCCACCAACAAGCAAGAGTACCTCCATTATGACAGCTGCCACCCATTCCACATCAAACGGTCCCTTCCCTACAGCCTAGGTCTTCGTGGCAAACGAATCTGCTCCAGTCCGGAATCCTTGAACCATTACACCAACAACCTGAAAACAGCTTTTGCATCCCGTAACTACCCTCCCGACCTGGTACAGAAGCAAATAACCAGAGCCACTTCCTCATCTCCTCAAACCCGGAACCTTCCACAGAAGAACCCCAAAAGTGCCCCACTTGTGACAGGATACTTTCCGGGACTGGATCAGATTCTGAATGTGGCTCTCCAGCAGGGATACGACTTCCTCAAATCCTGCCCTGAAATGAGATCCATCCTTCATGAAATCCTCCCCACTCCACCAAGAGTGTCTTTCCGCCGTCCACCTAACCTTCGTAACCTCTTAGTTCATCCCTATGAAATCCCCAAACCACCTTCCCTACCCTCTGGCTCCTACCCCTGTAACCGCCCCCGGTGTAAAACCTGTCCCATGCACCCTCCCACCACCACCTATTCCAGTCCTGTAACCCGGAAGGTGTACACGATCAAAGGCAGAGCCACGTGTGAAAGCACCCACGTGATTTACCAACTGACCTGCCTACACTGTGAAGCGTTCTATGTGGGAATGACCAGCAACAAACTGGCCATTCGCATGAATGGACACAGGCAGACAGTGTTTGTTGGTAATGAGGATCACCCTGTGGCTAAACATGCCTTGGTGCGCGGCCAGCACATCTTGGCACAGTGTTACACCGTCCGGGTTATCTGGATACTTCCCACTAACACCAACCTGTCAGAACTCCGGAGATGGGAACTTGCCCTTCAGCATATCCTCTCTTCTCGCTATCCGCCAGGCCTCAATCTCCGCTAATTTCTAATTTCAATCTGCCGCCGCTCATACCTCACCTGTCTTTCAACATCATCTTTGCCTCTGTACTTCCGTCCCGACTGACATCTCTGCCCAAACTCTTTGCCTTTACAAATGTCTGCTTGTGTCTGTGTATGTGTGGATGGATATGTGTGTGTGTGCGAGTGTATACCCGTCCTTTTTTCCCCCTTAGGTAAGTCTTTCCGCTCCCGGGACTGGAATGACTCCTTACCCTCTCCCTTAAAACCCACATCCTTTCGTCTTTCCCTCTCCTTCCCTCTTTCCTGATGAGGCAACAGTTTGTTGCGAAAGCTTGAATTTTGTGTGTATGTTTGTGTTCGTTTGTGTGTCTGTCGACCTGCCAGCACTTTCATTTGGTAAGTCACATCATCTTTGTTTTTAGATATATATATATATATATACCTGAAAACAAAGATGATGTGACTTACCGAATGAAAGTGCTGGCAGGTCGACAGACACACAAACATACACACAAAATTCAAGCTTTCGCAACAAACTGTTGCCTCATCAGGAAAGAGGGAAGGAGAGGGAAAGACGAAAGGATGTGGGTTTTAAGGGAGAGGGTAAGGAGTCATTCCAGTCCCGGGAGCGGAAAGACTTACCTTAGGGGGAAAAAGGGACGGGTATACACTCGCTCGCACACACACACACACACACACACACACACACACACACACACACACATATCCATCCACACATATCCATCCACACATGGGATATATATATATATATATATATATATATATATATATATTGATTAGTACGTATATTACATGTGTTTGTGGTTCAGCAAGCAAAATCATTTTACACTTCCTTTCAGTAATAAGTAAGCTTCAGTACCATAAATAGTTTCCATATCACGTGATAGGAAACAAACTTCATAAACAATATAAAATGTGAAAATTTTCCTTGTATTCCAGGTTATTGAGATTTGCAAATTTCATTCTAGGTATCAGACTTATAAGGTTTCAAATCAGTTACATTTCTCAAACCAAATAATTTCCTAGACTTTGGATAGATCAACCTGTAAGCATTTGGGTGAGGATTTTCTCTCACCTCAAATGGTCCTATATAAATGTCGAAAAATTTCTTTAGTTCTGAAGTCATACGTTGAGATTTTTCTTTCATTTTAACCAAAACGAAATCACTAATATTAAAGTGTGAAAACCTGCCTTTTGCATCGTGTCTTCTCTTTCTATAATCTGCTTGTTTTTTCATGGTGTCTTTTACAGTTTGTTCTCTCTTCTGAGGTGGCAAAATTTGACAAACTGGAAAATCTGTGTGTTCAGAAATAAAGCTAGTGGGTCTTTTATTAAACATAATTTCGAATGCTGAAAAGCCAGTGGATGTATGTTGCAAACTGTTCATTATATCTTCGAAATCATTTACATATTCAATCCAATTTACATGGTTCTTACTACAATATGTTCTGCACAACCTCCCTATCTCTCTCATGTACATCTCTGCTGGATTACTGGACGGGTGATAAACTGAAATCAAAATATGTTTTATGTTTGCATTTTCAACAAAATCTTTCCATACTTTTGATGTAAATCGTGAGTCGTTGTCTGACAAGATTGCTTATGGAGTACCTACCTTATTGAAATAATCACTGGTTAATTTAGATGTAATCTGTTTACTTGTAGCTTTCCTTAGTGGATACAATTTGATGAATTTTAAGAATATGTCAACAATCACAGAGATAAAACTGTAACCTCCTTTTGACTTGGGGAGGGGTCCATAAATGTCGCAAGCTGTGAGCTCTAAATTTTTGCTGGGCAAAATGTTTTGCATCATCCCTCTGCATGTTTGATTACTCACCTTTACTCTTTGGGATCGGTCACAGGCTGCTAATTTTTTCTTCACTCTTCTGGCAATATAATAATCATCTATTGCTTAGCTCCCAAATAACTTTTTACCAATTTCCAATTTTCATCAGTATTTTGGTGTCTCCTAATGCCATTACAAATTTTTAAAAATTCTCCTTCCTCTTTTATCCCCTTCAAATACATAATTTTGAAATTTTTGCCATCAATGCCTGTTTCATTATCAAAATTTAGCCCAATAGGTGACCTAGAAAGTGCATCAGCAATAACATTTTCCTTCCCCTTGATATATTTAATTTCATAATCAAATTGTTGTAAAAATAATGCCCATCTGGTGATTCTACTATGATAAAGCCTACACTCCTGTAAGTAACTTACTGCTTTGTGATCAGAGTAAACAATTACTTTGTGTCCAAGAAGATAATTTTTAAATTTGTTGAAAGCCAAAAGTTCTTTTTCAGTCACAGTGTAAGTCTTTTCATACTTTTGTAATACTCTACTAGCAAATGCAATGGAATGGTGTTCAATATGATCTCTTACGACTTTTTCCTGAAATAAGTGTGCTCCTAATCCTGTATCACTGCTGTCAGTCATCAAACAGAAGGGTAAAGACATGTCAGGCCTATATAGAATTCTGCTCTGTGAAAGTTGTTTCTTTATCTCATCAAATGCTTTTTGACAATCAGATGACCAATCCCAGACATTATTTTTCTTTAATAGAACACATAAACAAGAAGTGTTCATAGCTTGAGTACTGACATACTTTCTGTAAAATCCAGCAAGACCAAAAAAGATTTTAATTGTTTTTTTATTTTTAGGAACAGGAAAATTTTCTGTAGCTTCAATTTTTTCTCTGTCAGGTTCAATCCCCTTTTCCGAAATAATGTGTCCCAAAAATTTCGATTCACTTACTCCAAATTTACATTTTTCTAACTTTAAGGTCATACCCCCTTCCCTTAATTTTGTACACACCTGTGTTAGCAATTCAAAATGTTCTTCCCATGTTTTTTCCAGAAATCAAAATATCATCTACATATACAGTAAGTTTAGACAGTAGTTCATCCTCGAAAACAAGATCTAATGCTCTAATAAACTCAGCAACAGAAACAGTTAGTCCAAATGGTACAACACAGTAATGACAACTTTTTCCCCCATACAAAAATGCAGTGTATTTTCTAGAATTTATTTCTAAAGAAATTTGGTGAAAGCCTGAAGTTAAGTCTAAGCTGCTCATGAATTTCACACATTCAAATTTACGTAACAGTTCATCTATGTTTTCTGGATGATCATTTTCTCTTTTCAAAAATTTGTTAAGGTGCCTAGAATCAAGTACAAGTCTAACACCCCCTCCACGTTTGGTAACCACCACCAAACGATTATTATAATCACTGTTACTTCTTTCGATTACACCCCATGCTTCCATTTTTTGTATCTCACTCTCTACTTCTTTTCTTTTTGCAAACGGAATACTATAAGGCTTGAGGAAAAAAGGTTCATGATTTTTAAGGTGTAAAGTGCATTGATAATACCTGACTCTTCCAGGTTTTTCATTGAAAACACCTTGAAATTCCCACAATAAATTTTCCAACTGTCTCTTTTGATCACTGTCCAAATTAATTGCTTCCTCTACTTTACTTTTAACTAGATTTTCATAATTTTGACCAAAAAAATTTAGCTCAGATTTGTCATCAAAGCAGTACAAATTCTCTTCATAGTCTATGATTTTCCTGACATGATTGCAACCTTCTCCACAGTGTATAATAAACAGTTGCGTACACACAATAATATTGCTTTTTGGTTCACACGCAATTAACTTCATCTCACTCCAGCTAAATGCAGCACTTACCTTTAACACCCAGTCCATGCCTAACAATATGTTCTCTTCTAAACTTGGAATAACAAGACAACCCTGCTCAAATTTTACGTCTTCTATTTCAAATGATAAAAATACTTGACTTTTGATGGCTTGACTGTGTTTGCCTGTAGCTCCTCTTATTTTTACTCCCATCACAGGGGCCTCAACGAAATCAACACTGTCTTTAATTTTATTTCTGAATTTTTCTGAAATAGCTGAAATAGGACTCCCTGTATCAATGAGACATTTACCCTCCCAATTGTTTACTTTAGCTTTAATGTATGGACACCCTAATTCACATTCTTCTACTTTTTCTTTTAATGGTTCATGTAATAGGTCATTTCCAGTTTTTCTAAAATTACACTCATTATTTTCCTGGTCAGTTTTTAACAACTTCACACACACATTGACACTTTCATTATCATCGTCTATGGATACAACAGGTTGAGCATACATCAGATATTCATTACATTTTACACTTTGCCACCAGTGAGGATATAACCTTCTACAAATTTTAGCTAAATAGTTCCACAACTCTTCCCTATCTGTTTTGTAATTGCAACTGTTCCATAATATTTTTAAAAAAATTTCACCTTTTCCTTCACAACTTGTATGTGGGTTTAAATACTTCATACTATTTGCTGGCACAACATTAAGTCCTCTGCTACATTAAATTGGTTACACTGACTAAACTTTCCCTGTTCTTCAGATGCATGAGTGTCCTCTTCCTCATTACTAACCACACTTACCTCATCATAATGCTCACAATTATCAACTTCATTATCACATAGCTTCACTACTTCACTTGAAATAATCTCAACGAATACCTGATACTCACCCACAGCATTAATCTCACCATTACTTACCTCCGTACAACTCTCAACAACATCATTAGCTTTCATATTTTCATCAAAATCAAAACTTTCCTCATCATGCATCCTATCCACAGTCACATTAAGATCCATCTCTCTCTCTCTCTCTCTCTTCACATAACTTTTCATTTTCATTAAATAACTTATTCAAATCAGAGTTGTATAGTCTGTCAGATACTTCAGAATTACATAGATTATCATTCTCTACCCAATTATAAAATTCTGGCACAATTGCAATATCCTCATCTGGCTTGTTCTGAGAAGTAGTTACCTTATTGCTTTCAACATGATTATTTTCTGTTATTGTATCCCAAAATTTCTGATCAAAATTTAAAGTATTAATTTGGTGTTGAACATGAGTGTCTGTTATTTGTGGTGTGTATTTGTTTTGTCTTCCACTGGTTTTATTATAATAATAAGTTACAGTTCTCCTTCTTCCTCTGTCTGTAAATTCCCAGTTGTTATTGATTTTTCTCGCCCCAAAACTGCGGATCCTCATTGAGGCGGTCCGGAGTTTTCCTGCCTGTTTTCTCGGTTTGATCTCCAATTTTGTTGCCCCCTGTTTCTGTCATCCCATCTGTTTCTATTTCCAAAATTTCTATCCCTGTCTCTGTCATTACCATTATGATCCCTATTGTTTCCCCTGTGTTGTTCATATTCTGTATTCTCTTCTCTCTCCATACCTGTTTGAATACCTCCTGTTGGTGTTCACCTTTATTAAAATTTTGCATATTCCCTCTTTCTAATGCCCTATCCAATTTATCCACATATTTTAAAAATTCTTCCACGGAATCATCAGACCCATGAACTAAATCCCATTGCAATTTTTCAGGTAGCCTTCTTTTCAGCGCATCTATTTGTGTCATTTCATCAAAAGGTTTATCTAAATGCATTAATTTTCTCAATTGATCTTTACAAAATGCTCTCATGGTGCCCACTCTCCCTCTGAAAATAGGTCCATTTAAAAATTCAGATTTAATCCTCCCCTGTTCAAATTCTGACCAAAATTTGCAAAGGTTTCCCACTGATCGAAATTTTGGTTAGTCCAGGAGAGGGCCTCCCCTTCAAGAAATTTTTTGACAAATTTAATTTTTTTTTTTTATTACCTGGCATAAAATTGTCCTTGCATCGGTGCAAAAAATCAACTGGGTGCAAATTATCACAAGGAAAACTTTTCACTAACAGGTTCGATCATGCTGGTCCATGACTGTATTAATTCTTTTTAACAACATAGTCTTCAACTTGCTTTATTTTTTAATGTGTCTAATTTATTGGTAAAATTTGATTCTAAACTGTCAACCTTTTTCTCAACACTACTGACTGCATTAACACTGTTTACTTTAAAGTCATTCAATTTTTCATCTAGTGATGCATTTTCATTTTGAATTTCCCTGGCTCTGTTACTATTTTCGGCAATAAATTCATTTTCAAAACCAATTACTTTTTCCTCCACGTTGTCTACCCTCGATTCTATCACCTTTAAGTTACCTTCCAGTGTATTTTTGACCTCAGTTAACTCAGTTTTTATTGCATTTAATTGCTTATTCAAATTCTCCCCTAACCTTTCGTCAATTTCAGCCCTCATTTCAGATTTTAAATTATTTATGTTTTCGTTCTGCTTACTCAGAAGCTGCAGAATTATTTCAATCCTATCGAGTTTCTGATCCTCCCCCACTATTTCTTCCCCTGCATTAATTTTATCCATTATTAACTGTTAACAGAAAATGAACCACTAGAAATGACAATACCAAATTACAAAATTCTTTAGAATTTTTACTTAACTTATAGCTGAAGTCTTCTCCGTCGGAATACAGTCATAGTGTTTATTTTAAATCCTTTGTTGTCCCGTTGTTTTTTGTGTCCATTTCTCATCCTGTGGTTGTCTCCTTTTGATTGTCAGGTTTTTGTCGATATTTTTCATAACAGACTCACTGTGTGCTTTTCCTGAAACACATCTACAGTTAATTTTTGAATATTTGGTGCTGCCTATCCCGGCTGAGCCCCCACGTTCCAACAACCCTACCACAACAAAGGTCAAAATTTAATGATTGTGGTGTTGCTCACGCTGCTAAATACTGCATTTTTGGGCAACAATATAGTTATTATGTGGCAGGTGTCATTAGAGCACAGTTAATTATTGTCATTTCATGTAATAATGAAAAAACTAGGCACTCATCTTTTCGTGTTTCCCACACTGGTCTCGTTATAAAATCATGGCTCAATTGTCGAAAATCTCGGATGCAGAAAGGCCTAGGTTTTATTCTGCTATATTCGAAAGTTTTGTAGATGCGCTTCACAAACCATTCTTGAAGATTACACTTTAGCAGGACAATGGTGATGTAAAAAAAGTAATCAGCACTCCGAATTTAAGTTAGACTTCCTTTTAATTGCTTTTATTGCAATATCACTCGACACAAACATCACTTCACGATACAAAACATACTTGAAAACGTCTTCCTCACAGTCACTGTTAAAGTTCACATTTTATAAGCTGACTACAACATGATGTCCAAGACTTGACCGTCTCAAGGTCCGACACTCTAACAACTAACTAATAATCGCTTACGCGCCCAAAAATCAGAGTTACGAGTATGTCAAAGATCATAGTGACAAAAGAAAGAATACACATAAGAATAATATCATTGCAATATAAACATATCGATGAATCAAAGTACTTCTACATTAATGAAATCAAATCTGAATGTTGTCTCAGAAATATGTCAACTACTTTACAGAAACACAGTAGAATATTACTGGTATTGAGAGGTTCAGGTGAGCTGCTGTAATGGTTACGTCATTCAAGTACCATTACAAGCTGCATAATGGTTTGTGGCAGCAACCTCATGCTGCAATGACAGCTATGGGAAATGCGATGGCGTACTGGTAATGCACGTATTTGAAAATGCGGCTGACTGAATAGTGGCCAACACTGCATCGTTAACAGCAATAATTATTATGGATCCAGCTGAAATCAGTATCTGTAATTAATGTAACTATAAAAAGACAGTGTTAGTGAGGACTTTCTCATGATTCGTGTAGGCAAAAACAGAGTTACAATATCTTAAGCTCTTTCAGAAATATGAGGTGAACTGCTTATCTGAAACACCATATCAAAGAGCTTTGGGTGTAATATTTTTACAGAAAAATGCAAAAGTGTCACATGGGATGACAGTGATTTATTATTATACTTGTTGTTATATAATTGTGTTACTTTTTGTTACCAAACTCGCACTGTGTATTCTGACTAATTCTTCACTATATTAAAGCATGTAATTTAACAGGTACATTTTAACTGTCATTTTAAGTAAGTTTGTTTTAGTAATATGTTTGATTTCATGAGTTTAATTCATTCTTAGTAGATGTAATTTAAGTCTGAGTTTTGGTGATGGACAGAGCTGTTTGTTCAGTAATAATCAATATTATTTTTCATGTGCAAAACTGATTGGTGAATGTATTCAAATGGTGTAGCTAAAATCCCCAAATACTTTAAGCAGATCTTTACAATGAGCTCTTTATTGTAAATTTACCAATTGTAAACTTCGTTCGGTGTTTCATTTACTTTCTTAGCAGCACTTCTACCACTTCAGAACACAGTCTGTGGTTCACGTAGAAGATTGTATTTGTTCTAGTAATTTATTAATCTATCTTTCATAATTATTTTATTATTTTAGAGAAGTATGACAAAGGTGAATGGGATTGTAGTTTCCTGTTTCATCAGCATTGCTTTTCTTTAGGAGAGTCACAACTCTTCCCTGTTTTGAATACTCTGCAGAGTATCCTGATGCAAATGACTCATTAATTATGTTTGTGACAAGAGCTTGTGTGCCCTGCGTGCATCATTTCAGCACACAGATTGGTATGTTCTGTAAGCCTGCTGATTTTTATTTATTTTTGAGATTTTGTACAGTTTACTGACTACAGGCTCTGTGATTGATGATACCTTTATTGTAATTAGTGTTGGTGATAGCAGTTGTATGTAAACCTGAGTTTTTTACATAAGGACTTAAGAAACTAAGTTACACATGTTGTCTGTCACATGCCAACACCATTGTGAGCACATTGTCAAAAGAGACTACATGTTCCAGGTTTCCCGAAGGCACAATTCTTCTGCAGTGCAGAGAACAGGTGCATCATAGTATGGGAATCAAATGGTGTGCCAGTGGGAAACATACCAATGTTAAAGTGTGACCAAGGTCACATAAAGATGTATGGTTCTAATTAGGAAGGCTATCAACACCTACCATAGAGGACAATGTCCAGGCATTGAAGGAAGAATATCTCTGGGAAGGGGGGGGGGGGGGGGGGATTTCCAATGATGGGAACATTCACACAGCTGTTCTCAAATGGCTTTATGACAAGGTGGTTTCTAATTTGGGGAATTTAATGATTGATAGAATGTTCCAACCATTGTTTACAGAGACTGGTGACTGTGTTGTAAAGAATGCCTTGTATCTGCGTTACACTGAAGAGTAATAGAGTATTCAATGAAAATTACTTGGCCTGCCGTGACAATTTGTAACTTACTGTTTGAAGTTCCCTCATACTTTGTAGAAAAATTTGCTATTTTTACAGTTAATAGAGTTGAGTGACATTGATAACCTGGAATATGATGTTCACCAGCATTAAGTTTAATTGTACTTTGTGTGGTATAAATTTGTATTAGCAATTGAAAATTACTTATTTGACATCGGAAAAAGATAATAATGAGATTATATGGGCAGTTTACTTCAGTCTGTCATAGCCATTCTGTCAGGAATTGTATGGCAAGTAGACCAAAATCTGAAGACGGGAAACATTTCCTTTCATGAAAAAGCCAAAAGAAACGAATTTTGGGCAGAGAGAAGCCGAAAAGGAAATCGTGTGTTCATTCTTGAACTTCACAACTTCAGACCTTTTTTTTAGAAAAAAAGAAAGACGGAAAGCAGGTCCACTCAAAAAGCTTTCTAAATAAAAAGCCCATGAAGTACTGAATCTCCTCTAATTATACTTTTGAAGAGCTGAAAATACCCTGAAATAAGTTTTGTCCAGTGGGCTGTTATTCGGTGCAATGGCTGAGTGAATCAACCAGAATAAATCCCATTTCACATTAGTGGTTGTAATAATCTGTATTGTGTTTTTAATACTGTGCAATGATAGCATGCATTAACAAGAATAAATTCTATTTCGCATTGGTGGAGGTATTGATCTGTATATACATTGTTCAGTTAATCATTTTGAAATATCATTTTATGTTTCAGATAGCATTTGCTCATCTTCTACCAAACTTTATTGAATGCTGGTGGGATGCTCTAATATTAGATGTACTTGTGTGCAATGGATTGGGAATTTGGTGTGGCTTGAAAATTTGCAAGTATCTGGAGATGAGAGAGTATAAATGGGTTAGCATAAGGTAATTGAATTACTCTGTTTCTAGGCTCAGTGAAACAGGAAGTGGAATACCCTTTAAGGTGAAACAGGTCTGCCATGGATGCCATGTAGTTTCAGATTTCTTGATTTTAGTAAAGCAGAATGATGGTGATTGCTTTAGGCTGATCTAATTTGCGGTGCGTCACTAGTATTGCAGTGGGCAGCCATAGAAAATTCAGAATAAAATAATAAAGTCACTTTAATAGTACATTCAGATACATTTTTATATAATAGGTCTTGTTGAGTGTGAAAATGAATTAAAAATGGCAACAACATGTAGGCTCTGCAGCGGGCTTTTCTGTTTATTAAAAGATCAATGTAAAGCCAAGCTCATTTAGTCAAGCAGTTGTATAAAAGATAGAAAGATGAAAGCAAATATCAGTATACCTTCTCAGCAATAATTCAAACACAACAGAATAAGTGGTTTATTGGAAATGGATTTATCATAGTATGCAATGTATGTGTGAACCTCCTTCGGAGGGTGACAGAGACTATTAATTGTTTAGCTTTGGACATTCACTAAATCTGTCACTTATTGTACATGTCTGGGATCTGGTTAGTTGTCAACTTTTTGTTCCATGTTATTCCACCAGCAAAAATTAGTGCTTTGTGGGATCATTAAGGGATTCATCACAGGAAGTGTTGGCTTTATACATTACTGAATTTTCAGTCAGTGTCATTTTTAATTATTTGTGTATTGCTTTGTCACTTCTCATTTCACTCATATATTTATCATCAGGGTGGAAAAGTAATCACCAAAATGTGTATTTTGTATGGAAATTGATTTTAACTCAGAAAAGTCAGACACATCTCAGACAACTCTAGAAAATGCAGGAAATTCTGAAATAATCTGCAAGGAATTTAACTTGTACTTGCACGCACGCACGCACGCACACACACACACACACACACACACACACACACACACACACACACACACACACCTTCCTTCCTACCTACCTACTTATGCATGCTCTCTCATGTGCATTTGCTCATGTGCATAGGTAAGAGCATGAACTGTTGAGTGAGGTGTAGTGAGCTAGTGTGTGCATTGTGATGAAGATAAGTGTGAATGTATGAGTGAGTGAATGAATGAGCGTGCTGTGGTGACTGCCTGCATAGGTGCCCAAGAGTGTGTACACGAGTGAGAACATGGGTTGGTGAGCATGCACAGGTTATTTGTGTGTGTGTGTGTGTGTGTGTGTGTGTGTGTGTGTGTGTTTCCATGGTTCTAATACAAATGTGTACTTTGCTGACTTTCTTGCATTGTTGTGCTTCAAGTAAAAAGTTACCATACCAGAACAAGCTCCTGTTTTGAAATATAGGAGATTATTCGTAACGATCTATTAATGTTATATTTAATTAGGGCAATTAAAGTTATATCTGTGTAGGGTTGCTCCATTCTGAATTGGCATGGTACAGAAGAATAAAAGGTGATGGAAAGTAGCATTATGCTTTCCAAGGCCGGTGGGTAAGCCAACTTACTCAACTGACTTAACAATTGAACTGTTAGCAAACAATTGTTTGGTTCCACAGCTTTGGTGTTGAGGAGGAGAACATCTTATCAGACACATGACATGAGAGAAACATTTTTAACATCCTAGTAGCTGGAACATTTTCAGTGGCTTCTACAAACTTTTTGCTGCCTGTAGTATCTTATATGCTCATGTCAAACTCCTCCATCCACTGGCACCGAATCTCAGCCTGATTCAGCCATTCAACTTGATCAACTTTTTTTTTCTCAGACAATTACACTTTGCACTCTTAACACTCACTCCCAACACATCAACTGCTACCTCAAACCCTGAGAGAGTTAAATCAGTGAAAATCTCAGGATGAATTTTTATTTGGATGGAAAAAATTATGACTTGTAAATATATATGTGGTGCAGAAAAACAGGTGGAAATTTTATAAGAATGATAGCATGGAATATCCGGGGAAATGAAATGGAAAAGAGACAAAGTTGATTCAGTGATCATGTATGAAATTGCGCTATGTTATATAATTGTGACAGAAACTGTAACGGATGCTGTGAATAAATGTGTGTGCTGAAGTTGCTATGTTGAATTCCTTCAAATTACTAGTAACAGCAGCATTTTGGTACCGAAACACAGGAGTGTGTGGCAAGATTAAGTACTGCCACACATTCAAGAGGTTTCAACATCATTGAAGAAGATTTCGAGCAAATTAAAACTTGAAAAACCATAACATCATGCCGTGTTCAGCTTGGACAGATAAGTCACAGCATTTGCTGTACTCCACTCGCAGTCATTATTGATTGATTCTGTTTGTGTATAATTTGACTTGGTGCATCCGTGTTGACCACAGAGCAATATTGAGCATTTGGTATGTCATTTATGCAGTACAAAGGGGACTACTAAAGTATTGTTAGACGGCAGTGCAGTAAGAAAGAGCGTTCCTAAGGGTTGCTGATGACAATTACTGCACAGCATTGCCATCTCGTAGTGACGGCGGACATCCCGTTATGGGGTGACTGGCACAGACACACCCTCGCAGCAACCAAGCATCACACACCATGATGGATGCAGACCAATTCTGCCCAAATTGTGATGCAAGTGGACAACTCTACACCCAAATGCCACCAATTTCATGAGCCAGAGAGTGTTTCTGCACCATCAGAGAAAGTCAGACACTGTCAGGAGCACCTGCAGGAAACCATAGGAGAGCTAATCTCACTCAGTGGCCCAATACAGGGCTTGCCAGATTTCACAGAATACAAGGCACACACACAATCTTGTGAAGGCTGCTCTGACAAATGCAAATGGGTCATTTGAAATGCAAAAAGGCTTTTAGGAGGAGCATGTTCAAGGGATAGAAAAACAGCTGATGTGCATTAGCCAATATCAGCAACTCACAAACATGCCCACGTGGACATCAAGTTGCCTACTATCAAACTGCATCCTTTCTCTCGTGACATAAAAGCATAACTGCATTCTTCCTCAGGTGACTTAGAAGTGTGATCACGATTCTGATAGCACCTTCACAGTTATCGTTGATGAAACTCCAGTCGTGTCACTTATGAACAAGCACCTGTTCCTCTGTGTTTATTTAGATGGGGAACCCAAGGATTTGGTGGATGGGTTTGCTGTTATGGCTGGCATATATGAGCAGACAAAGCAAATTTTGGAATCCATGTATGGGGACAAGAATGGATTATCCAAAGCCACCTTGACTTCTTGAGAACCAGAACACTTCAACTTCAAGCAGTCCAGAGGCTCTCAACACCTCCTCCATTCAGAGCCATAAGTGGATTCAAGCACTACGAGCACTAGGAGAGCACATGACACTTGTACGTGCATTCCCAGAATAAATTTGCAGAAACAAGTTTATCCATGCATCATGAAGGCAAAAGATCCAAGAAGGGAATCTTGCACAGCTTATGGAGCTCCTCAACAAAGAAGTGGAGGGAGCCCTTCAGTACATGCAAAGTAAGTGGAGAATCTGTTCTGTAAGACAATCATGTACCCACAGCATCAACTTTTCATATGAAAGTTAAAATGAAAATTGACAAGAAGAAGAAACAACAAAATTCAGACCCTTTTCGTGTGTAACTTAGCACTAGGCCAAGATTGCTAAAAGGTTGCAAGCTTACAGGCTAGAATAAATAGCCTGAAGGAAATGGACTGCTGCTTGCTATACCTTAGATGTGTCTTTAAATGAGGAAATGTATCCCGCATAGAATGTAAAAGTGTGAACTACATTTCCATTGTGTGATAGCCACCTCACAACAGTGAACAAGATTGAAACGAAGGTGTCCAACTTTGTACACTTACCTACTGCTCATTGACTATCAGAGGGCCAGCTGGGGGTAGTAAACTGACATGTGACACTGTAGAGTGTCTAGTTTTATACACCATTCACTGATCTAATCTCTACAACTCAAATGTCACTGGAACCAGAGCTCTAGAGATAATAACATTTGAGCCATTCTGCACATCATCCTTCTCAATGAGAAAGGTTCATTTTGATATGATGGGATACTCCACCAGTGCCCATATATCAGTTACAGTCCTTGAAAGCAGCAACAAATTCTCTCGTCAACCGACGGTACCACAAGATGTGGGAAACATGGCCTTGAGAGAGGGTACACAGCTGGCATAACCAAGAGGAGATACTGAAGATCTACCTATTGAAGTCCTAATTGGGGCAGATTCTTATTGGAAAATTGTGACTTTGGGACAACCAATTAAAGTATGACCTTCATTGGTTCCCTTTCTGACAATCTTCGGTTATGTTCTCAGTGGAAACAGAACTGGTACTGCGGTTCATAATGCAACTGTCAACTTCTTTCAGGTTAGGTATCTGATGAGTCAGTGTGCTGTTTTTGGGACTTGCAGGCAATCAGCATAAAAGAGCATCAACAGTGAACATTGACACCCATGCACCAAGTCTGGAAAGTGTTGTGAGAGTCATACTGCATAGAGAATGGCTACAGACTGGTATGTCCCTCTGGAAAGAAGGGTTTACTTCTCTCCAGCAGCCACACTGCAGTGGAAGCATGTCTTCCCCCATTACTAAACAAGTTGCAAGAGAATGAAGAACTGAAGCATATGTATCATGTGATCATATCACATTACATTAGGAGGCGTCAGGTAGATGTTGCACCTGAGGATATACAGTTGGAAACGTGTTTTACATGCCGCACTATGTAGTGAAGAAATGCAGCAGTAGAAGCATCAAATACTGGACCTTGTTCGATGCATCATCACACAGACAAGACTTTCCATCTCTGAATGAGGCCCTCGAAACAGGATCAAATTTACTGCCATATATCCTCATAACGTTGCTACAATTCCGCAAACTTCCGGTGGGACTAGCGTGTGATGTGGGCCAATACAGTTGACTTTGAATGAAGAGGACAGAGATCTCACTAGGTTCTTCTGGTATCTTGTTCAAAAAGCCAAGAATGGTGCATACACCACAAAAAATACTGAGGAATAGATGAAGAAAACTCAGCACATAGTAGGTGTGTAACTTGTCTGGCTGCAATTTTCCTAACTCGTCAGGATATGTGAAACACTGACATAATCAAATAGGCAGATGTTGCGGATGTAATACACACAAACATTCAGGGTTAGTTCTGCCAATGTAGAGTTTTCTGTGAACGTACTGTGCTGGATTATATCACCTTACTGGAAGAGAAAAAAAAAGGAGGCAGTTGTTTGTAGACTTCAGGACTATTTTTGATAGCAGGTTATACACTCCTGGAAATTGAAATAAGAACACCGTGAATTCATTGTCCCAGGAAGGGGAAACTTTATTGACACATTCCTGGGGTCAGATACATCACATGATCACACTGACAGAACCACAGGCACATAGACACAGGCAACAGAGCATGCACAATGTCGGCACTAGTACAGTGTATATCCACCTTTCGCAGCAATGCAGGCTGCTATTCTCCCATGGAGACGATCGTAGAGATGCTGGATGTAGTCCTGTGGAACGGCTTGCCATGCCATTTCCACCTGGCCCCTCAGTTGGACCAGCGTTCGTGCTGGACGTGCAGACCGCGTGAGACGACGCTTCATCCAGTCCCAAACATGCTCAATGGGGGACAGATCCGGAGATCTTGCTGGCCAGGGTAGTTGACTTACACCTTCTAGAGCACGTTGGGTGGCACGGGATACATGCGGACGTGCATTGTCCTGTTGGAACAGCAAGTTCCCTTGCCGGTCTAGGAATGGTAGAACGATGGGTTCGATGACGGTTTGGATGTACCGTGCACTATTCAGTGTCCCCTCGACGATCACCAGTGGTGTACGGCCAGTGTAGGAGATCACTCCCCACACCATGATGCCGGGTGTTGGCCCTGTGTGCCTCGGTCGTATGCAGTCCTGATTGTGGCGCTCACCTGCACGGCACCAAACACACATACGACCATCATTGGCACCAAGGCAGAAGCGACTCTCATCGCTGAAGACGACACGTCTCCATTCGTCCCTCCATTCACGCCTGTCGCGACACCACTGGAGGCGGGCTGCACGATGTTGGGGCGTGTGAGCGGAAGACGGCTTAACGGTGTGCGGGACCATAGCCCAGCTTCATGGAGACGGTTGCGAATGGTCCTCGCCGATATCCCAGGAGCAACAGTGTCCCTAATTTGCTGGGTAGTGGCGGTGCGGTCCCCTACGGCACTGCATAGGATCCTACGGTCTTGGCGTGCATCCGTGCGTCGCTGCAGTCCGGCCCCAGGTCGACAGGCACGTGCACCTTCCGCCGACCACTGGCGACAACATCGATGTACTGTGGAGACCTCACGCCCCACGTGTTGAGCAATTCGGCGGTACGTCCACCCGGCCTCCCGCATGCCCACTATACGCCCTCGCTCAAAGTCCGTCAACTGCACATACGGTTCACATCCACGCTGTCGCAGCATGCTACCAGTGTTAAAGACTGCGATGGAGCTCCGTATGCCACGGCAAACTGGCTGACACTGACGGCGGCGGTGCACAAATGCTGCGCAGCTAGCGCCATTCGACGGCCAACACCGCGGTTCCTGGTGTGTCCGCTGTGCCGTGCGTGTGATCATTGCTTGTACAGCCCTCTCGCAGTGTCCGGAGCAAGTATGGTGGGTCTGACACACTGGTGTCAATGTGTTCTTTTTTCCATTTCCAGGAGTGTATAATTACTTAGGAGATTTTCACGTTTGGTTTAAGTCCCAAGTTTTGCATTTGTTAGAACACTGAAGACAGATCGTCATTTATCTTGATGGCAGTTTTGTTTTCTACAGGGCTAGCGCTTAAGTAAAGCTGGAGGACACTGCCCTAGAAGTGTTATTTATGACAGGGCAGAATCGATGAGATGTTGACATTCAAGGAGAACCATAGACAACTGAGGATGACTCCTTCAGCACTTAAGAGAGAACTTGCTTTCAGAATGATTTCTCATTCCCTTAGACAATATCATGCTTTTTGTTTATCAGTTAGCTTTCCAAACGCTTCTGTCTACTATCTGAAGATTTTAGATGTCATTTTTCTTTTGGGCAACATATAAAAGTTTACAGTATCAGATACATTGTGGAAGTCTAGTAATGTCAGTGTCAGTAATTTTCTGTGGTATATTTCAGGTCGTCAGTTACCATAATTAGTGCAGTGTTCATGAGAACCAGATTGAACTTAGATAAATATTCACTCAGCTGATCACGGTCAGTGTACTCCTAGGCTTGTGAGACAGTGAGTAAAGTGCTAGTGCTGATTGGCAGGTAAGGTCATTGTGGGGTTTTCCTTGTCAGGGATAGGTTGCACTATGTGTCTTTTCTGTTGTATTGGATGTATCCTGTTCTTCAGAGGGAAATTAAATGTCTGTCAAGATTGGTAATAAGCTATTCATGACATTCTTGATCATGGTTATGCTGATACCATTGTGCCTCTTGCTACAGAAGAGATTTTCATAATTATTTTTGATGTTTTTGTTGTTGCAACACATTTTAAGTTTAAAGTGTCTCTGTTAAATATGGTATCAGAAATAATCAGTTTTTGAAAGTACAATCAGTTAGACAGATGAAACAAAATCTACTTACCAAGTGGTTCCAGGAGAACTTACATGTAAAGGTATTGAAACTTGCAAACTTCTGGAGCCAGTGGCTCTTTCTTATGGCAGAAGGGTTGAAGGGGAAGGAAGAGGGGTGAAGGAAAAGGCCTGCTGAAATATAGGAAATGGGGAGAGTTCAGAAAACCCGCCCAGAACCCTGTGTTAGGCAAGACTTACTAGATGGGATGAGAAGGAAAGTCTGATTGTTGGGGCTGCACTGGACGAGATTTGAAAACTTGAGAGCTTTAGGTGGAAGATAAGGTAATAGGTGAGATATAGATTGCCGACAAAACTTCGTGCATGAGTTAATAAGAGTAGGAAGTGGTGTGCATTGTGTGTGGTAGAGGTGGTGGGCAGAGAAAAATACGCAGATTGAAAAATAAAAGGTATAGAATACTAAAAGGGAGTGAAGGAAGGCATAGTTACTGAGAAGAAATGCTGAGACTGAAGAAATTAATGTAAATGTAGGCCAGCGAGGTTGAAAGAGGTGATATAATGTCAGTTTACATTTGCACTGTTGTGAGTAACTGGTGTCTGGGGGAAGAAATTAGATGGAACATGGTGAAACAGGCACTGAGGTCATGGCTGTCGTGTTGTAAAGCATGCTCTGTAGCAAGATAGTGTGTTGCCAGTATATACCTTCTGCCTATGCACATTCATCCTAAGAGAGATGGGTTTGGAGTGTTAGAGACAGTGGGAGCACCAGAAAAGCTGTAGAGAGTGTATTCTGGCAACACACTATCTTGTTACAGAGCGTGCTTTACAACATGACAGCCATGACATCACTGCCTGTTTCACCCACATGTTCTTTGTAGATTCTTCCCACGGATACCAAAGCACTCTGACACATGACAATCATGTCCTTGGTGTCTGTTTCACCATATGTGCCTTCTGAGTTCCTTGCCAGACACATACTGATACTTGCTTTGGGCTGCATGCTGGCTGTGGATTGGATACGCCTGCTTTAGATTTTTCTCTCTTTTACTACATGGTTCCATACCTGTTTAAACATTTGTCAAAACGGTCAACAAGCTATCCTAAGTCATAAACATCTACCGGCTGTGAAGATAACTAGTCTTTAACTGCTTCTTTCGCCTCATTATCTGTTGCAAAGTGCTGCCATCAAGAAACTCTTTTAGGTAGCGGAACAAGTGAAAATTGTTCTGGACCAAGTTTTGTCTGTATGGTGGATGGACAGTCTGTTCCCTTCCAGAAGAGTTCATGACAAGACTCCATATGTGTCCCAATATATGGTTGCCATAACCTTGGGTATTAAGATTATCTGCTTGGTACTGACCTTGACTGATAATGTCATGTGACACCATTCCATTGGCTGACATTTAATTGGACTTTGGGGTCATGTGAAAAAGCCATGTCGTGTACCCTGTGACAGTGTTCTCCAAAAATAGATTGTCTTCCTTATGGTATTGGGCCAAAAAAATGAAGAGTATAAGTCATTCTTTTCCTTTTGTGTTTCTCAGTATACAGCCTGGGAACCCAGTATATGCACAATTTGCAAAATTATAACTTTTCAGAGACAATTTTGTGCTAAGTTGTTCTACCCACATTTGGAAATTGCAATGCTAAAGTTGTAATTTCATACACGGCTTTGACCAAATCATCGTAGATCAGTGATGGTCGACCTGGTAGCAGTTCATCATGGAAATTTTCTCTTCCGTCCTTGAACGCTCTCACTCACTTACGCACTTTGCTGTCACTCATCACATTTGGGGCTATACACCTCACTTATTAGTTGATAAATTTCAACTGCTGCATTATCCGCTGCTGTCAAATACTGAATCACTACTGTATTTCACAGTCAGCAAGCTAATCAATTGGTTTAAACTTTGTGGACTAACACACTAAACAGCACACTGCAACAGTACCAATGAAAATGGTATCGTTTGACGAGCAAGACGTGCCAGGATTTGGTGTGTATGTGTGTTTCAATGTTCATGCGACATTCGATTACCTTCTGCAATTCAGATCTTATTTTCTGAATAACACTTGTACATGAGTTCTATGAACTTACAGCTCACCCACAAATAATTTATGCATTGAGAACCAAATGCCACATAGAAAAAGTTAATTATTTCAGGAGAAACAGCTTGGAAGAAAAAATTACACATACCATGTACCATCATGAATCTGATTTTCTACCTTTCCACAGTAGAGCACAGCATCTTTTTGAACTGATATCCTGCTTTGTCTTTGGGGAAATTTTTTTGGAAGTTACATGGACTGTTACCAGCGTTCAGTTCTGATGTCCAAAGGTTGGTCTTCTAATCTTTTCTGAGTGTAGTTAGAATGCCACAGACCATTTGTCATTAGTGTTACTGTTGTGATTATCTTAAATGTGTCTTGCGAGTCAATGTGGGGCTGTTGACCCATCTTCAGACTGTTTTACAAGTGTAGCAATGTTGAGAACTGATCCAAATTTTTTGATAGGCATCTTTTGCTAATCAGTGGTATAATACAGGGTGTTTGGGAATTCCCATTACAAACTTAGAAAACTGAATAATGACAATATTATGAAAAGGAAAGGCGCTACTCACCATACAGCAGAGAGACTGAGTCACAGATAGGCACAACAGACAGACTGTCACATAAAGCTTTTGCCAAGAGTCTGGCCTTTGATGGCCTGTGTGAGTTGCATTGTGTGTGTGTGTGTGTGTGTGTGTGTGTGTGTGTTCTGATGAAGGCCCTGTTTGGCAGAAAGTTTTGTGTGACTGTCTTTTTGTTATGCCTACCTGTGACTCGGCATCTTTGCTACATGGTGAGCAGCAATTTTCCTTTTCATAATATTGTTATTACTCCATCCTGTATTTTCCATTGCTTGATTTAAACTTATAGGTCTTGGAGATGGGAGTCAGTAAATAACATTCTGAATAGGACCCCATGTCCGGAAAGGTACCATTTCCATGCTACAGCTATTTGAAAACATATTTGCTAGGTAAGTATGCAATGGGGTAGTCATGGTGGGGGCTAGTTACGTTTGATCGGCTGAAGTCATGTGACATCTGTTTTACCTGTCTGACCTGGCTCAAGCCTCATTCACATGTCTGAGAGTGTTGAGCAACATTGTTGCGTACATGTTTGCAGAACACACCGATATGATTCTTCTGAACGGCAAAGCTCACAGTAATGGAAGAGCTGCTTGTCACCTTTATTGAGATCATCCTCTACAAGATCTGACTCCATTGCATGCCCGTTTCACAACAATTGATGCAACGGCTTTGAGAAAGGGTAGCTGCACTATCAGCAGGTGTGACAGCAGTGCTCCAAGGAGATGCTGCACACCCAAATTGGAAGTCAGACTGCATTATGTTGAAGAGAACCTGTCGATTACATGAGCAATATCTGTGTCTGTTAATGAGTGGAATTGTAAAACAAGTGATGTATTGTGCCACACACAGTCAATTACTTGTAAAGGTGGTCGCTTTATCAACAGCTTTCAAATGGCTGTAGCATGTGAACGGAGCATTTCTTTACATGGGTTCCAATTCAAAATATTATCTACTGACATCCCAGTACAAGTCCTAGAAGTTAGTAAAGGGAATTTCCTAACACCCTGTATAAATCACAATTTGTGTTGTACACTACACATCAAAGAAGTGTATGGGTTCTGACTATGGGTGGGTCATGAGATTTGAAGTGATATGTCATCTCTGAAGGCTGATACCAAGAAATTTTGGCAAATCCTCACAAAGGGGCAGAATCATTCCAAGAAAAATTAGTTTTGAAGCTTTAGAAAGTTAAAATGTTGGATGTTAAATCTGCACATATCAGTGTGAAAAAAAGGAATATAATGTACTAACGATCCCCATAAGTCAAGGTAGACTATTATAGTGACAATCCAAAAGAATAGTGGTGCCATTTTAAACAGTGCAATAATCTAAACAGTGCAGAAAAATGGAAAGCAATTGCTCAACAATGTGTTGGTGTGTCGAGGACTGTAAGTTGTCTCTGCCAGTTTTGAGTATCGCTGCTGTCATGATTATTTCATGGTGGGTGGAAGATGTAATTATTGACCATGGTATGTGTCAGAGTAGTTTTTTTATTTTTATTTTTTAATGCAGTTACCCTAGTTAGGATTACAGAGTTGTGTATGCTGCGGCATTATCTGAGTTTAATGTAAATTGATCAGTAAAATAATGCAGAATTTCAGTCTGGTTTGTGTATTTCTCAATGAAAATGTATTTATAGTAAAACATATTAAATTATCCACATTGATTGTGTCATTTGTTGTATATCACATTTACAAATATATCTCAACTGCATATATTTACTAATAAATTACTTGGCATCTGACCATGAGCAGTCTCACAGCCAATGAAATTTGGTCCATGGAAATTTGGAATTTCAATTTGGGAAAAACTGTAATCTCAGAAATATTTAAGCAGAATAAAATCAAAACCCTTTTCTTGGTGTAGCAGGCTTTACAAATATTGTTGTAGTTCCTTGTGTCTGCTTCATACCAACCAGCAACCATTGTCATGAAACAAGGAGACCATTGTGGTGTGTTGTTTGTCACTAGTTGCAGTGGACAGCAGTGTGTCTGCTTGTGAGGGCAGCCTGCTTCCTGTTTGAGTGAGCCTGTAGTTCATTAACTAAAATAATTTTTCAAAATAAATATTGTGTATAAAAGCTGTTTAACTACTTACTTTTTGACAGGGATATTCGAACAACTTCAGGGAAAATAAAGCGTGCAGTTTTACAGTTCACACCTGGGAGTTGGATGCAAGTTAGATGGTTGGATCCATCGTGTACTTACATGCGCTTTTTTGCTCTTTGCCAGCTTGTCATTTTTTGGCAAGTCTCAGAGCTCAACACATTTTTCCTTAAACACATTTTTGAAATGCCACCATCCCACCCGATTGTGGTTGTTCGACTCGTTCTTATTGGTGTCTTTGTTGCACCATCTGTTAGGTAAGTAGTCATTTAATTATTGGTTTAATTTAAGAATTTTTTGCCCTTGGAAACTAAATGAATGGGGCATCTGAAATGAAAGCTTTCACTGTAATTGCATTTGTCCTTGTGGTAAACTGATATATACTATTTTTTCTTGGATTCAGTGTTGTTTTGAGTACTCCGAATTATATCACTGCTTGTCATGTAATTATGTATTACAATTTTTACGCAGACATGTTCTGCTTCAACAATAATACTTTGATTTTGTCCTTCAGTACATGGCAAAAATATTGTACTTTCGATAATCTTCTTATAAAATTTGTCTGTCTCTTCTAACTTTTTTAAATTAACGTTTTGAACATGGTAGCCATTGACTGAAAACTGTTGTGTTAAAATTTCAAAAATGGTCATCAATCAAATCTCAAAAATACTCTTAATGATTTCATTCATTGCCTTAACCACCCTGCATATACAAAATGCTGTAACTTTGATGACCTTGTTATTTGCATGGATCAAGTACTGTGGTGTGCAAGTTTGTTCCAATACAGGGCATGTGAGCAAGTGGCCGAGGTGTTTCTCCATTGGGTGGAGGAGTGTCCCATTTTTTTGTGTTGGTCTAGCAATCTAGTGATCTCCAAACAAGTTGGGGCAGTCGTTTCTTGGGGCTAGCTCTTCCTCTGCAGGGATATCTGGCAGCAGCTTACTCTTCCATCTGGTGATGCGGTTAGACTACGATATTCCCTCCAGTGGTTAAGTCCTAGCAATGAAGCTCGTTTTAGATTTCAGTTGGCAGACTACAGCTGAAACTGTTGTTGGGTATAGTAGGCACCCTATTGAATCATGTGCTGAACAAAAAATGTACAGTATTTTCTTCAAGAGGTCTTCATCCACACTTGAATTAGTCAAACCAGTGAAAGACTGTGTCCATTGAAATCTAAATTACCTCTATAAGTAATCACCCAGTGCAGTAATAAACACTCAGCACAGCTTAACTAAAATTACTAGTGACAGTCAGTGTAAATGTGTATCCATCCGACTCAGCAAGGTTGCAAGTGCAATGATTAACATGGCAGTATAAATGATCTAGGGCTTTTTCCCAGTAATTAGGTCAGATAGGAAATTTGCTATTACAACTTACTTCACATGAATTTGTAGCCAAAGAAAGTAATGAGAATTGCTGCTGCAACTTATTTAATTTCTGTGGTGCATAGCAATTTTGGTATTTATGCTGAGTCTTAAGTGTAATTTTCAGTATCTTCAGAGGATAAATCAGTCAGTGGGGGAGTTGAGTGATGGATAGGCAGGCAAACGAGGGGCGTCCTGTTGCACCTGTCGCACCTGTTCATTCATCTAGTGTTTTCTAAAGCCATTTATATAATGTCATGATTTCAAAAACTGGTTAATCTGTGCTTCAGTACCAGTCAGTAGATTAGCAGGTTACTTTTCAACATGGCTCAGTTGTTGTACAATTTCGTGAGCAGATATTTGACAGTTCATACATTGAAAGTGTAACACTGTAAGTACAGATCTATTTTCAGTACATTACGGGATTTTGGTTCTTCACGAGAACTGACAGACTGATGATTTCAGGTATGTTGTTTCATGTTGTATTGTACTGAGTTCACATCCATCATCTCGATTGAAACTGAGATTAATATTTTTTTAAATTCTGAATTACTAATCCTCACCATCTGTTCTAGAAGTATTTAAGGTATTGCAGTGTTGCTTCTATCTCTGATTTTGGATTACTTTCATAATTATTTCTGTAGGCAAGTAACAAGATGAATACCCACTCAGGTGCTTGGTATCTGGTTTGGAGAAATTGGGCAGATCCAGTTTGAAGTCATTTATTCTACAGCCATCATGTAATTATTTCCTGCTCATTTGCATTGCAGATGCTCTAGTTTGCTTTAAATATGTAATCAGCACATACATTTTTTGGCTAGAGAATAAAACAATTTAATCTCAGTTATAATGCTGATGGATGTAGCCTAAACTCTCTACCCTGTAACTTGGGTCCGTGTTCTGTTTGAACAAACAGTTAAACAGTTTTAACTACTCGCAAGTGATTATATTTTTCATGAATAACACAACCATGTACACATTATAAAACTAACATGCTGAGATGTGATATCATGTAATAAGTAAGTATTTTTGCCTAAAGGTGAAGTTAGTAAGGGATAAGTTGTCCCAATTCTGCCCTGTGGGTTGCAGATACCTGCAAGTGTTCTCATATGTTGGGTTATGTAGAGGAATGTGATAAGTCTCCCAAGCAACTGAGCTGAGCCATAAAAACCATGGTGCACTGTGTACATTTGGTGTTGTACACAGCGTCAGTCATTCTCAGTAACTGGGTAAATGCAAAGTTAGCAAAATGTCCATTCCGAAATCACCTTGTGTGTGAAATTTAATGGACAGATGTGATCATTGTTAAGGGATGTCTTAGATGTAAGATTTTTAAGTGCAAAAATATAATAAAAAAGATTCTGACATTACATCTGAAAAAGGTACCAATTACAAATACAAAAATTTATTATTGAGTCATTAAATCACAAACCTCCCAAAATAATTCACACAAACACTCTTAAATGTGATCTGAAGTTTTCCCGGCGTATTTCCAATTTTAACAATTCTCGGGTATCCGACCAGGTAGTGTCGTAATTTCTCCACAATATTTCAGCAGACATACACGCTGCCATCTTCAGGAGGTTCCTGACGAATGCTGTGCTGTTCCTCTTGGCGCCCTATATATACTAGCCGTTACCCCCCCTCCACCATTCCTCTTCTGGTGTCTTCGGTGCGGCCGGCGCGGCTTCTGCTGGAGGTGGTGGGGGAAACGGCGCCTGGGTCTCCATAAAAAAGTTGGCTACAATGGGTGAAAGCGGGCATCCCATGGCGATGCCATCTGTCTGTTCACAATAATTTCCGTCGAACAGGAAGTATGTTGAGATGAGCACGAACTCGAAGAGAGTGGAGAAAAACAATGTGAAATGTGTATTCCGACCCCCTGCAAAACCCTTGACTCTACTGGGTTCAGTGAAAGATGACCTAGGCCTTCGAAAACCAGGCATTTATCAAATTCCCTGTCAGTGCAGAAAATCATACATTGGGGAGACAGTTCACACTGTAGAAGAGAGGTGGATGGTGTAATGGCTAGTACTGTATATAGAGGGCTCCGAGAGGAACAACACAGCATTCATCAGGAACCACCTGAAGATGGCAGTGTGTACATCTGCCGAAGTATTGTGGAGAAATTAAGACGCTACCCGGTCCGATACCCGAGAACTGTTCAAATTGGAAATACGCCAGGAAAACTTTAGATCGCATATCAGGTACCTCTGCGGGGAGGAAATGCTTCAACAGATGAAGATGCTGGACAAGCTGCGGAACAAGGAGGAGCAACTGCTGTGTTCACTTCCATTCCTGATTAGATGCCGAGGCGGTACAATCGTCCCGCCTTTCGCCAAGATAACTCGCCACATAAGGCATGCAGCTGCCAGGCGCATCATGAGACGAGCCAGCTTAGCTCTGGTAAGAGAGAGAATTCCTTATACTCGCCATTGCCTGGATGACACTTCGAAGAAACTGCTGGATGTCCATCTTAGGATATCTTCAGTTCTATCTCTTGTATCATGGGAATGGGCTGACGCTGCCACCTGGACACAAGCAGACGGCGTACGAAGAAAAGCTACGAGTAAGCAGACATCGAAGTTTGAATGCCTTGTAGCACAGCAGAAGACTACCAAGAACCACCTAAGCGTACTGTCATCAACCTTACAGGAAGGACAATCAATGACTCAGCAATGTTGGTGTTTGAGAAAGGACTCAACTTCACCCCGACCCTGACATCTCTACCTATTGTAGACATTATAAGCAGTGTGGAGCAGGTCACCTACACTCTGCTAGCCAATGAAGCAGAAGAAATACGTTGTGAAACGTGCCTTGCCCTCACCAGGGCCGCACCACTGAAACAGAACATCTCGAAGGAGGAGAGAGTGGCCATCCGCGAGTTATGCAGCGATCCTGTGTTGGTGGTCTTGCCTGCTGACACAGGCAATGCTACAGTACTGCTCCTGCACTCAGAATATAAGAGAAAGATGTACGAGCTTCTCGATGACGCAGCGTACAGAAGGATAGAAGGAGACCCGTGCATTATCCCTATTTTATTTTGTATTTATAACCCTTTATTCACCTGACCAGAAGTCCTGTTCCTCCTGCCAGTGAACTTCACAAATTCCCACAATATCCAACTGTAACGTATCCATTTTACTTTTTAAATTTTGTAACCTACCCACCCGATCAAGGGATTGGACATTTCATACTCCAGTCTGTAGAACACCAGTTTTGGTTCTTTTGATAACATCCTCCTGAGTAGTCCCCAGCCAGAGATTTGAATGTGGGACTATTTTACCTCCGGAATATTTTACCCATGAAAATGCCATCATCATTTAACCATACAATAGAGCTGCATGCCCTCAGGAAAAATTATGGCCTTCAAAGAAGAACCGTTAAACTTCTTCGCAGTACCTTTGATGGAAAAACTGTCAAGAAACTTTGACTATGAGTGGCTGCACCACCACGACTGTATGGGCCACCAAAGGTCCACAAGTATGGGACACCTATGGGTCCAAAACATAGGAGCAGCAACCTACGAACTGGCCCAACACCTGACGGGTCTCCTTAGCCCATTTGTGGGAAAATGCGAACACCACATCCGCAATTCCATCCACTTTGTGCAACATATACAAGAACTTCAGCTCCAGGATAGCGACTTGTTAGTGAGCTTAGACGTAGTGTCCTTCTTCACTAGGGTACCACGGAATGACTCCATCGATCTGATAAGCAAGAAATTCAACAACAACCTAACAAGGCTCTTCGAGTTCGTGCTCACCTCAACATACTTCGTGTTCAACGAAAATTATTATGAACAGACAGGTGGCGTCGCCAAGGGATGCCCGCTTTCACTGGTTGTACCCAACTTTTTTATGGATAATTTCAAGGAGAAGGCACTAGAACAAGCCGAACAAAAACCAACTTGTTTCTTCCGCTACCTGAATGACACGTTCGTTGTTTGGCCACATGGACGGGACAGTTTAAATGAATTTCTCAAACACTTCAACTCGCTGCACCCTAACATACAGTTCACGATGGAGGTGGAGCAGGATGGTGCCCTACTGTTTCTTGATGTCCTGGTGAAACGGAAACCTGATGGCAACCTGGGACACAGTTTATACAGAAAACCTACACACACCGGTTTGTACCTAAATGCCTTCAGTTGCCATCACAACTCCCACCGTGAAGGCGTTTTGCGCACACTTGTTCACAGGGCACGATCGATCTGCGATCAGGAGAGCCTTCAAGCAGAACTGCAGCACCTCGAGACAACGTTTCGGAAAAATGGGCACAACCAGAAGCAAATAAGACACATACTCAAGACAGACTGCGCCAAGAGAACAAGAAGAAGAAACAGAAGAACACAAGTCATTGGCGTGCATTCCATTTGTTGGAAACACCTCGAGAAAAATCGGTAGAATCCTGGGGAAACACAATGTGAAATGTGTATTCAGACCCCGTGCAAAAACCTTGACTCTACTGGGTTCAGTGAAAGATGACCTAGGCCTTCGAAAACCAGGCGTTTATCAAATTCCCTGTCAGTGCAGAAAATCATACATTGGGGAGACAGTCCGCACTGTAGAAGAGAGGTGCCGCAAACAGAAGCGCCATACCGAATTACGCCAGGCCACTAAATCAGCCATGGCTGACCATTGTATAAAGACTGGGCATACTATGGACTATGAAAAAACAAAAATACTCTGTCATCCCTCCTACTTCTGGGAGTGTGTTACTAAAGAGGCAATCAAAATCAGACTACAGGACAATCTAATTAACAAAGACATCAGCCTTCAACTTAGTAGGGCTTGGAACCCTGCACTAAGCCTGGAGAAAAAGATGCGGTCCCAGAGGTTGAGGACCACCCCCGACGGCGGCAGCAGGGAGACTGCAGACCGCAGTTCAGACACAGGCACCGCTTCCCCCACCACCTCCAGCAGCCGCCGCGCCGGCCGCACTGAAGACACCAGGAGAGGAACAGTGGAGGGGGTAATGTCTAGTATATATAGGCGTCGAGAGGAACAGCACAGCATTCATCAGGAAGGTGGCAGCGTGTACATCTGCCGAAATATTGTGGAGAAATTACGACGCTACCCACTCTAAAATGTATTGGAAGGCATCACAAAGTACGCTTGACCTGTTTCAATTGCTGCTGCTGCTGCTGCTGCTGCTGTTGTTGTTGTCGTCGTTGTTGTCTTCAGTCCAAAGACTGGTTTGATGCAGCTCTCCATGCTACTCTATCCTGTGCAAGCTTCTTTGTCACTGAGAAACTACTGCAACCAACATCCTTCTGAATTAATTTGCTTACTGCATTCAACTCTTTGACTCCCTCTACGATTTTTAACCCCGCCCCCCTCCCCGCATGCTTCCTCCCAGTACTAAATTGGTGATCAATGATGCCTCAGCATGTGTCCTACCAACCAATCCTTTCTTCTAGTCAGGTTGTGCCACAAATTTCTTTTCTCGCTAATTCTATTCAGTACCTCCTAATTAGTCACATGATCTACCCATCTAATCTTCAGCATTCTTCTGTAGTACCACATTACAAAAGCCTCTATCCTCCTCTTGTCTGAACTATTTATCATCCATGTTTCACTTCCATACAAATGCTTTCAGAAAGGACTTCCTGGCATTTAAATCTATTCTTGATGTTAACAAATTTCTCTTCTTCAGAAATGCTTTTCTTGCCATTACCAGTCCACATTATATATGCTCCATAATTCAGCCATCGTCAGTTATTTTGCTGCCCAAATAAAAAAACCCATCTACTGATTTGTGTCATATTTCCTAATCTAATTCCCTCAGCATCACTTGATTTAATTCGACAACATTCTATTATCCTTGTTTTGCTTTCGTTGTTGTTCATCTTATATCCTCCTGTAGAGACACTGTCCATTCCGTTCAACTGCTCTTCCAAGACTTTTGCTAATTACAATGTCATTGGCAAACCTCATAGTTTTTATTTCTTCTCCCTGGACTGTAATTCCTACTCTCAATTTGTGTTTTGTTTCCTTTACTGCTTGCTCAATACGCAGATTGAATAACATCGGGGATAGGCTACAACCCTGCCTCATGCGCATCTCAACCATTGTTTTCCTTTCATGCCCCTCGAATCTTACAGCAGTCATCTGGTTTCTGTACAAATTGTAAATAGCCTTTTGCTCCCTGTATATTACCCTTGCCACCTTTAAAATTTGAAAGACAGTATTCCAGTCAGCATTGTCAAGAGCTTTCTGTAAGTCTACAAATGCTATAAATACAGGTTTGTCTTTCCTTAACCTGTCTTGTATGAGAATTTCTAGGGTCAGTATTCCCTCACATGTTCCTACATTTCTCTGAAATCTGAATCGATCTTCCCCAACATCAGCTTCTCCCAGTTTGTCTATTCTTTTGTAATGGATTCATGTTAGTATTTTGCAATCATGACTTATTGAACTGATAGTTCGGTAATTTACACACCTGTCAGCACCTGCTTTCTTTGGAATTGGAATTATTATATTCTTCTTGAAATCTGAGGGTATTTTGCCTGTCTCATAGATCCTGCTCACCAGATGGAAGAGTTTTGTCATGGTTGACTCTCTCAAGGGTATCTGTAGCTCTAATGGAATGTTGTATACTCCACAAGCCTTGTTTTCACTCAGGTCTTTCAGTGCTTTGTCAAATTCTTCATGCTATATCTTACCTCTCTTCTCATCTTCATCTATGTCTTTTTCCTATTCCATAATATTGTCATCAAGTACATCTCTCTTGTATAGACCCTCTATATACTCCTTCCACCTTTCTGCTTTCCCTTCTTTGCTTAGAACTGGTTTTCCATCTGATCTCTTGATATTCATACAGCTGCTTCTCTTTTCTCCAAAGGTCTCTTTTTAACTTTCCTGTAGGCAGCCTCTATCTTATCTTGGTGATCTATGCTTCTACATCATTCCATTTGTCATCTAGCCACCTGCTTAGCCATTTGCGCTTCCTGTTGGTCTCATTTTTTAGACGTTTGAATTCCCTTTCGCCTGCTTCATTTATTGCATTTTTATATGTTCTCCATTCATTGATTAAACTCCATATCTTCTGTGTTACCCAAGGACTTATACTAGCCCTCATCTTTTTACCTACTTGATTTTCTGCTGCCTTCACTATTTCATACCCCAAAGCTACCCATTCTTCCTCTACTATATTCCTTTCCATTGTTATTGTCAATCATTTCCCAATGCTCTCTCTGAAACTCAGTACAACCCCTGGTTTTTCTAGTTTATCCAGGTCCCATCTCCTTGAATTCCTTCCTTTTTGCAGTTTATGCAGTTTTAATCTGCATTTCATAACCAATAGATTGTGTTCAGAGTCCACATATTTCGCTGGCAATGCCTTACAATTTTAAAGCGAGTTCCAAAATCTCTGTCTTACAATTACATAATCAGTCTGGAACCTCCAAGAGTCTCCAGGCCTCTTCTGCATGTACAGCATTCTTTCATGATTCTTAAACCAAGTGTTAGCTATGATTAAATTCGACTCTGTGTAAAATTCTACCAGACAGCTTCCTCTTTC
The DNA here is from genome assembly GCF_023864275.1 of Schistocerca cancellata. Taxonomy (NCBI): domain Eukaryota; kingdom Metazoa; phylum Arthropoda; class Insecta; order Orthoptera; family Acrididae; genus Schistocerca; species Schistocerca cancellata. The sequence continues at coordinate 648,958,614 of NC_064627.1, forward strand.
ATTCCTTTCCCCCAGTCCATATTCACCTACTACTTTTCCTTCTCCTTTTCCTACAGTCACATTCCAGTCACCCATGACTGTTAAATTTTCATCTCCCTGAACTATCTGAATAATTTCTTTTATCTCATCATACATTCCCTCAATCTGCTCCTCATCTGTGGAGCTAGTTGGCATATAAGCTTGTAATACTGTGGTGGGTGTGGTCTTTGTGTCTATTTGGCTACAATAATTGTGTTCACTATGCTGTTCATAGTAGCTTATCCACATCCCTATATTCTTATTAATTATGAAACCTTCCCCTGCATTATCCCTATTTTATTTTGTATTTATAACCCTATATTCACCTGACCAGAAGTCCTGTTCCTCCTGCCAGTGAACTTTACTAATTCCCACAATATCCAACTGTAACGTATCCATTTTCCTTTTTAAATTTTATAACCTACCCACCCGTTCAAGGGATTGGACATTCCACACTCCAGTCTGTAGAACACCAGTTTTGGTTCTTTTGATAACATCCTCCTGAGTAGTCCCCGTCCAGAGATTTGAATGTGGGACTATTTTACCTCCGGAATATTTTACCCATGAAAATGCCATCATCATTTAACCATACAATAGAGTTGCATGCCCTCAGGAAAAATTATGGCTTTACTTTCCCCTGGCTTTCAGCCATTTGCAGTACCAGCACAGCATGGCCATTTTAATGGTGGACTATTTTACCTCTCGAATATTGTACACAAGAGGATGCCATAATCATTTGAACATACAGTAGAGCTGCATGCCGCAGGAAAAATTATGGCTGTAGTTTCCCCTTGCTTTCAACTGTTCGGACCTACGGTACAGCTATCTAAATTGCTGAGGCATGCAAGCCTCCCCATCAGTGTCAAGATCCATGGTTCATGGGGGGCTGTTTCAGTTATTTATCTAGAAAACTGTTTAAACAAATAGCACTAAACATTTCAGTAGTTCTCTGAGTGAGATAGCATCAGTGATCATTCAGCAAATTTTTGTAAATAGAAAAGGAACTTTCTACATGGTAGACACAAGAGGTTCATATTTTGTTTTTAAATGATAATATTCTTGTTTGTTTTCATGCCCTCAACATGAGGAATCTTGACTAAGCTTCACTTGCACTTCTGTTTTCTGGTCTTTAAGTACACCCTTCCTGTATATCATAATGGTCTGCTGTAATTCTTTCCCAAAATGCTCCTTGTCCAGTTTTGTTATAGCTGTTGTCAGGAAGGAGTGTCTATGTGAACATAAGCGTTAAGGTGCTGAAGTAGACACAAGTGCTCCAGATATGGTGACAGTGGAAAAAAGTGTAATAAAATCACAGTTTGGAGTGTGTGTTTCATACTTTTTTCTTTTTTTGCATGATCAGTTATTTACAGAAATTAAAAAAATTAAGGTATAGCACCAAAAAGAGAACTCTAGATCTAGTGATGACAGATGGTTAGCTGACTGTGCTTTTCTCAGTGGTAAAATGAAGCCTTTGAATAAGGTACAGATTTATTAATCATTAATTAGGATGTGTTAAAATATTTTAAATATAAGTTGGTAGCAGAAATGTAACATGTTTTTAATGTCTTTCACTATTGCAGCTTTGCCAGAATTGGAAGATAGTTTTTCACGACTTGCATAGCATGAAAAATGACATGAAATAATTTAGCTGTTAAGAACTATATTATGTAATACACAGTTCAGTACAGTGAAACCTCACATGGCGAGAGTAATTCGTTCCAGAATCCTATTTGTAGCTCGAAGTAATCATTAAGCGAAACAATTTACCTCATATAAATTAATGTGAAACATGATAGTGCGTTCCATACAGAAAAATTACTAAAAGAGTTTTATCTTATTAATGCCATTTATTCAAAAAAATACATGTACAGTATTACTTACTTTATTATTCATGATACATAACTAATTCTTTTTTACTAGGAAGCAACGCATAGTCATTTATTTCTGTTGATGCTTCAACACTTGGTAAAAATGTGACACAGCATTGTCATCAAATAAATTTTTAGCACACATCGCTACTGTTTTATTGGGGTGATGATTTTCAATGTGTGATGTAACTGATTCCCATGCTTTCAGCATTTCTCTTATAATGCCTGAAGATTGCTGCTTTGTTGTTACTGCCGCCGCCACCTCCTCCTCCTCCTCCTCCTCCTCCTCCTCCTCCTACGCCTACGAAGAACTTCTCTGAATAACTTCCTTCTGCGAAACACACTGCAACTCCATAAGCTCTTCGGTAGTCATTTATTGGCTGTGATCTTCCACAACCACATCAATATCATTGTTATCCACTTCTAGTCCCATGCTCCTGGCCAAAGACACAATCTTGTTGACTATGGGCTGTACAGGTACTGAATCAAATGCCTCAGAGTCACATTTGATAATGCCCTCTGGTCAAAGCTTCTTCCAAGCACAATTGAGAGTTCTCTTGGTAACCTCTTCCGATGCCTTTTCGATCATCTTGACGCAGGCAATGATGATAAAGTGTTATTTCCAAAACTCTCTGAGAGAGAGATTGCTTTGTTCATTAAACGACTGTGGGAAACTGTGGGCAGGAGCATTATCCATAACAAGTAAGATGTGGAATGGCAGATTCATCTCAAGCAAATACTTTTTCGCCAAAGGACCAATCACTAAAATTCACTAAAAAATCACTAAAAAGGGCATGTTTCACCCAAGCCTTGTTGTTGGACCTTCACATCACATTTAACCTGCTCTTCTAGACTTGACACTTCTTGAAGGCTCCTAAAGTTTCTGAATGGTAACAAGCAGCAGTTTAATTTTCAAATTACCACTTGGATTGGCACAGAGTAGCATTGTGAGATGGTCTCTCATTGGCTTGTGACCAGGCAATGCATTTTCCTTTGCTATTATAAAGGTATGCTTCAGCATTTTTTTTTTTATTTTTATTTATTTATTTTTTTCAGAATAGACCCATCTCATCACAATTAAAAACATGTTGCATCAGATAACCCTCAGAATCTACGAGCATCTTTTAGTTGCTGACAAAGTTTTCTGCTGCCTTTGTGTTGGAGATGGCTGCTTCAGTGTACCTCGCAATGCTCTTGATGCCGGTTCTCCTCTTAAACTCCTCAAACCACCCATGGCTTCCCTTTAACACTTCTTCAACCACTGATGATCCTGGTGTCTACTTATGGAGTTCAGCAAAAATTATTCTCAGCTTCTCACAAATGATGATCTCGATAACAGGGTCACCTTTGAATTGCTTTTCATTTATCCATATAAGGAGCAACCTTTCGACATCATGAATATGAAACCATTGTTTCGATACTCTTGTCCCTTCATTTCAAGCATCTATCTCCTTAATCTTCTCGTTGGTGTTGAGGGTAGTGCAAATAGTTGATGTAGACCGATAGTGTGAGCATTCTAAATCACCAATGTTCACACTACATTCGCATTTTTCCGTGATTTTATGTTTCATCGCTAAGGTCATTTTCTTTCTGTTATGGTCTTCTTGCAGCTTTATCTTTGGGGACATTTCTACGGAGATTATTAAATTTGCACACATAAAATCACTGTGTGAACACAAGTTTAGAAAAATGTGTGATCACTAGCTGCACTAAGATGGAAGCAGAAAAGAGTGCTAAACCTAGACTGCAGTACATACTAAAGACATTGGTCATAATCCGCTGCTGCTCAAATGGTTGGTGACATCACTCTAAACTGTCATCACTCGTTATGTGAAACATCACTCATTAAGCAAGCCATTTTTTTACAATTTGTTTTTCTCATTATGCAAATTGTGCATTATGGGAGATGCTTGTTAAGTGAGGCTCCACTGTATATTTTATGAGACACAGTTCATTTCAGTCTAGGATCAGACCACATCGGGTCTGCTGTACCAAAGCAGAACAAAAATGCATGTAATAAATTGTGTTACATCAAAGTATGCAGCTGTTACGTGAAATGGTATTAAATATGTCAGATCTTACATCATTGTAACAAAGTACTTACAAAGCCATCTCAGTTAAACATTTTTGTTGGTGGAATAACAGTTATCAGATGGACATTGTTTCGTCACTAGTTGTTGTTGTTGTTGTTGTGGTCTTCAGTCCCGAGACTGGTTTGATGCAGCTCTCCATGCTACTCTATCCTGTGCAAGCTTCATCATCTCCCAGTACCTACTGCAACCTACATCCTTCTGAATCTGCTTAGTGTATTCATCTCTTGGTGTCCCCCTACGATTTTTACCCTCCACGCTGCCCTCCAATACTAAATTGGTGATCCCTTGATGCCTCAGAACTTGTCCTACCAACCGATCCCTTCTTCTGGTCAAGTTGTGCCACAAACTTCTCTTCTCCCCAATCCTATTCAATACTTCCTCATTAGTTATGTGATCTACCCATCTGATCTTCGGCATTCTTCTGTAGCACCACATTTTGAAAGCTTCTTTTCTCTTCTTGTCCAATCTATTTACTGTCCATGTTTCACTTCCATACATGGCTACACTCCATACAAATACTTTCAGAAATGACTTCCTGACACTTAAATCAATACTCGAGGTTAACAAATTTCTCTTCTTCAGAAACGCTTTCCTTGCCATTGCCAGTCTACATTTTATATCCTCTCTACTTCGACCATCATGAGTTACTTTGCTCCCCAAATAGCAAAACTCCTTTACTACTTTAAGTGTCTCATTTCCTAATCTAATACCCTCAACATCACCCGACTTAATTCGACTACATTCCATTATCCTCGTTTTGCTTTTGTTGATGTTCATCTCATATCCTCCCTTCAAGGCACCATCCATTCCGTTCAACTGCTCTTCCAAGTCCTTTGCTGTCTCTGACAGAATTACAATATCAGCGAACCTCAAAGTTTTTATTTCTTCTCCATGGATTTTAATACCTACTCCGAATTTTTCTTTTGTTTCCTTTACTGCTTGCTCAATATACAGATTGAATAACATCGGGGAGAGCCTACAACCCTGTCTTACTCCCTTCCCAACCACAGCTTCCCTTTCATGTCCCTCGACTCTTATAACTGCCATCTGGTTTCTGTACAAATTGTAAGTAGCCCTTCGCTCCCTGTATTTTACCCCTGCCACCTTTAGAATTTGAAAGAGAGTATTCCAGTCAACATTGTCAAAAGCTTTCTCTAAGTCTACAAATGCTAGAAACGTAGGTTTGCCTTTCCTTAATCTTTCTTCTAAGATAAGTCGTAAGGTCAGTATTGCCTCACGTGTTCCAGTATTTCTACGGAATCCAAACTGATCTTCCCCGAGGTCGGCTTCTACTGGTTTTTCCATTCATCTGTAAAGAATTCGTGTTAGTATTTTGCAGCTGTGGCTTATTAAACTGAGTGTTCGGTAATTTTCACATCTGTCAACACCTGGTTTCTTTGGGATTGGAATTATTATATTCTTCTTGAAGTCTGAGGGTATTTCGCCTGTTTCATACATCTTGCTCACCAGATGGTAGAGTTTTGTCAGGACTGGCTCTCCCAAGGCCGTCAGTAGTTCCAATGGAATGTTGTCTACTCCGGGGGCCTTGTTTCGACTCGGGTCTTTCAGTGCTCTGTCAAACTCTTTACGCAGTATCGTATCTTCCATTTCATCTACATCCTCTTCCATTTCCATAATATTGTCCTCAAGTGCATCGCCCTTGTATAGACCCTCTATATACTCCTTCCACCTTTCTGCTTTCCCATCTGAGCTCTTGATGTTCATACAAGTGGTACTCTTATCTCCAAAGGTCTCTTTAATTTTCCTGTAGGCAGTATCTATCTTACCCCTAGTGAGATAAGCCTCTACATCCTTACATTTGTCCTCTAGCCATCCCTGCTTAGCCATAGTAGTAGATGTAATATACATAAAATATATGTCCATTTAGCCTCATAGACATTTGTGTGTGGTGTATTCATGCACTGAACAGAGGAGGTCGGAGATTATTCAGTGAATCATTTAAGGCAGTACAAAGATGTAACAACTTTTAATTACATCGATTGTCAGTACCACAGAGCCTTTAATATTACATATATAAAATGGAAAGTCGGAGGGAAGTTCTGTTAGATAGTAGCCATGGAAGAGGTGTTGGCCAGATCTTGCAAGAAAAATTACGTGACATGTAAAACCAGATCGCAAGGGTTTCCAAGTTTAGGGCTTGTCTTAGCCAAGTGATAGAGGATGTAGGATCACTGCAGAAGGGTTTGACAAAGCAGGCTCATGTTGTGATAGTGGGTGGAGCAGGAAACAGTGTGGATAGAGATCAGTACTACAGTATTATGACCTAGTAGAGATAGCATCTGCACCAAAGCACACAAATGTCGGTATGGTTTTCGCTTTCATGTGGTATGATTGGCCCCAATTCAACAGCTCTGTCAGAAGGGTCAACATGGAATTAGATCACCTGCTTCGGGTGGCTACTTTGTCAGGCATGGGTTTGGTTCATGTTGGTACTATTGCTAGGTGGGACTTCACAAGGCATGGCTTGCATCGCAGTACGAAAGGTAAGGGTAAATTCCCCGGTATGATAGCAGAATCTGCAAGGGGGGCACTGAAACTCGTGGGAATACCTTTTTTTAAGCTAAGGTCAGTACCCAGTGATTCAACATTGAATGAAATTAAGTTAAAGAGAAGCTCAGTGAGGCAGGTACTAGAGATTTTAAAATATCAAAAGATTCTCATAAAACTACAGTGAAAAATAATGTTGGTGTATTGCATCAGAATGTCAAGGGAATAAAAACAAAGTATATGAGCCTCCTGTTCATTTAGAAAATTTGGAGATGAGCCTGGAATAGATGTACGGTGCTTTTCTGAACATCACAGGGTTACGGATACGGAAAAGGTAAATTTAGATGGATATCAGCTTCCAGCACATGTAATAGAGATACTATGTAGAGAAGAGAAGTTGCTGTATATGTTAAAATTTGTCAGTTTGAAAAATTTAGAAGCTAAAAAATTTTGTGTAGAACAAGATATAGAATCATGTACCTGTGAGCTTAAGCTAAATAATAGTACTTTTATAATTGTAGCTGGGTATAGATCCCCATTTGGAAATTTCCAGTTTGGATTCTTTGTTGTGCTCTCTGTCAGACCTTGGGAAGGGAAATTATTGTTTGTGGGGATTTCAGTGTAGATCTTTTGAAGAGTCAGATAGAGAGAATGACCTTGAAGTATTACTTTGCTCTGTCAATTTTACGCCAGTTATTGATTTTCCTACATAGGTAGTACAGGATAGCAATACACTTATAGATAATGTTTTATAGACCAAGATAAATTTAATCAAATAAAAACTTTTTCCTGTTGAGAATGGTCTTACTGATCATGCTCTGCTTTGTACAGTAATGCAAAACAGTGCTCCAAAATAAAAACCTGCAACGATTAGACTTGGGTGAGGTGTACAGAGTACGGCACTCATTTGAAATTTAATCTACCTCTCGTGAGTATGTTGAAAACAGTTCCTCTCAGAAAACAGTGAAACATAATTCTAAGAGACCATCTAAAAATCTGTGGCATACTAAAGTGATAAAAATATCTTTCAAACAGGAAAGGGAAGTATATTTTATAGTTAGAAGAAATAATGATCCAGAAACAGTTAGATATTACAAAAACTATTGCACTGTATTAAGAAAGTTATTAAAAAGTCCAGAAGTATGTGCATTGTGTGTGAGATTAGTGCCTTTGATTACGAAATTGAAACAATTTAGAATATTGGTAAAAGGGAAACAGGGCATCTGAGAGCACAGGAAGCATGTATTTCTAATCAGACTGAATGAAGAGAAAATAATAGAGGGAAACATTCCACGTGGGAAAAATATATCTAAAAACAAAGATGCTGTAACTTACCAAACGAAAGCGTTGGTATGCTGATAGAGACAAAAGACACACAAACACACACACAAATTACAAGCTTTCGCAACCCACAGTTGCTTCATCAGGAAAGAGGGAAGGAGAGGGAAAGATGAAAGGATGTGGGTTTTAATGGAGAGGGTAAGGAGTCACTCCAATCCTGGGAGCGGAAAGACTTACCTTATGGGGAAAAAAGGACAGGTATACACGCGCACACACACGCGCGCACACACACACACACACACACACACACACACACACACACACAGGCAGACATACGTAAAGACAAAGAGGTTGGGCAGATGTCAGTCGAGGCGGAAGTACAGAGGCAAAGATGTTGTTGAATGACAAGTGATGTACGAGGGGCAGCAACTTGAAATTAGCGGAGGTTGAGGCCTGGTGGGTAACGGGAAGAGAGGATATATTGAAGGGCAAGTTCCCATCTCTGGAGTTCTGATAGGTTGGTGTCAGTGGGAAGTATCCAGACAACCCGGACATTGTAACACTGTGCCAAGATGTGCTGGCCATGCACCAAGGCATGTTTAGCCACAGGGTGATCCTCATTACCAACAAACACTGTCTGCCTGTGTCCGTTCATACGAATGGACAGTTTGTTGCTGGTCATTCCCACATAGAACGCTTCACAGTGTAGGCAGGTCAGTTGGTAAATCATGTGGCTGCTTTCACACGTGGCTCTGCCTGTGATCGTGTACACCTTCGGGGTTACAGGACTAGAGTAGGTGGTGGTGGTGGGAGGGTGCATGGGACAGGTTTTACACCAGGGGCGGTTACAAGGGTAGGAGCCAGAGGGTAGGGAAAGCGGTTTGGGGATTTCATAGGGATGAACCAAGAGGTTATGAAGGTTAGGTGGATGGCGGAAAGACACTCTTGGTGGAGTAGGGAGGATTTCATGAAGGATGGATCTCATTTCAGGGCAGGATTTGAGGAAGTCGTATCCCTGCTGGAGAGCCACATTCAGAATCTGATACAATCCTGGAAAGTATCCTGTCAAAAGTGGGAAGTGCTTCATTTTATCAAGGCCCTGGACATGCGGGATATTTGTCTATAAGGAAGTGTCATCAATGGTTACAAGGATGGTTTCCGGCGGTAACAGATTGGGTAAGGATTCCAAGCGTTCGAGGAAGTGGTTTGTGTCTTTGATGAAACTGTCTCCCATCCTTCATCAAAGGCACCAATCACTTTCTCGAACACCTGGAATCCTTACCCAATCTGTTACCCCCGGAAACCATCCTGGTAACCATTGATGCCACTTCCTTATATACCAATATCCCGCATGTCCAGGGCCTTACTGCGATGGAGCAGTTCCTTTCACGCCGATCACCTGCTACTCTGCCTAAAACCTCTTTCCTCATTACCTTAGCCAGCTTCATCCTAACCCACAACTACTTCACTTTTGAAGGCCAGACATACCAACAATTAAAGGGAACAGCCATGGGTACCAGGATGGCCCCCTCGTATGCCAACCTATTTATGGGTCGCTTAGAGGAAGCCTTCTTGGTTACCCAAGCCTGCCAACCCAAATTTTGGTACAGATTTATTGATGACATCTTCATGATCTGGACTCATAGTGAAGAAGAACTCCAGAATTTCCTCTCGAACCTCAACTCCTTTGGTTCCATCAGATTCACCTGGTCCTACTCCAGATCCCATGCCAATTTCATCGATGTTGACCTCCGTCTGTCCAATGGCCAGCTTCACACATCCGTCCACATCAAACCCACCAACAAGCAACAATACCTCCATTATGACAGCTGCCACCCATTCCATATCAAACGGTCCCTTCTCTACAGCTTAGGTCTTCATGGCAAACGAATCTGCTCCAGTCCTGAATCCCTGAACCATTACACCAACCACCTGAAAACAGCTTTTGCATCCCGCAACTACCCTCCCGACCTGGTACAGAAGCAAATAACCAGAGCCACTATCTCATCCCCTCAAACCCAGAACCTCCCACAGAAGAACCCCAAAAGTGCCCCACTTGTGACAGGATACTTTCCTGGACTGTATCAGATTCTGACTGTGGCTCTCCAGCAGGGATACGACTTCCTCAAATCCTTCCCTGAAATGAGATCCATCCTTCATGAAATCCTCCCCACTCCACAAAGAGTGTCTTTCCGCCATCCACCTAACCTTCGTAACCTCTTGGTTCATCCCTATGAAATCCCCAAACTATCTTCCCTATCCTCTGGCTCCTACCCTTGTAACCGCCCCTGGTGTAAAACCTGTCCCATGCACCCTCCCACCATCACCTACTCCAGTCCTGTAACCTGGAAGGTGTACACGATCAAAGGCAGACACAATCAAAGGCAGAGCCACATATGAAAGCACCCACGTGATTTACCAACTGACCTGCCTACACTGTGAAACCCTCTATGTGGGAATGACCAGCAACAAACTGTCCATTCACATGAACGGACACAGGCAGACAGTATTTGTTGGTAATGAGGATCACCCTGTGGCTATACATGCCTTGGTGCACGGCCAGCACATCTTGGCACAGTGTTACACCGTCTGGGTTATCTGGATACTTCCTACTGACACCAACCTATCAGAACTCCAGAGATGGTAACTTGCCCTTCAATATATCTTCTCTTCCCGTTACCCACCAGGCCTCAACCTCCGCTAATTTCAAGTAGCTGCCCCTCGTACATCACTTATCATTCAACATGGTTGCCTCTGTACTTCCGCCTCGACTGACATCTGCCCAACCTCGTTGTCTTTACATGTGTCTGCCTGTGTCTGTATATCTGTGTGTGTGTGTGTGTGTGTGTGTGTGTGTGTGTGTGTGTGTGTGTGTGTGTGTGTGGGGAGGGGGGGGGTTTAAGGGAGAGGGTACGGAGTCATTCCAATAACGGGAGCGAAAAGACTTACCTTAGGGGGAAAAAAGGACAGGTATACACGCGCACGCGCGTATACCTGTCCTTTTTTCCCCCTAAGGTAAGTATTTTCGCTCCCGTTATTGGAATGACTCCATACCCTCTCCCTTAAAACCCACATCCTTTTGTCTTTCTCTCTCCTTCCCTCTTTCCTGATGAAGCAACCGTGGGTTGCGAAAGCTTGTAATTTGTGTGTGTGTTTGTGTGTGTGTTTGTGTGTTTTTTGTCTCTATCAACATACCAAGCTTTCGTTTGGTAAGTTACAGCATCTTTGTTTTTAGATGTATAGACTCAATGAAGAGTTTGTTAACAAAAAGTCAGAAGTAGAAAATATTATTAATATCGTTTTTTAAGTGTTTTAGGGAAAATAGCATCCAGCTGTTCACTAGAAAATGCAAAGCTGTATGTGGAAGACACAATACCAATCCAATTTGGTAAAACTGAAATTCAACTCACCTCTCCTACTGAAATCAGGAAAATAATGAATTCACTCACAGGTAAAAGCTTGTATGGAATTAATGGCATTTCCAACAGAGCTTTTTCCCAATGGATAAGTAGGATTCTAGGCAACATACTGAAACAGGACATTTTTCCGATAGGTTGAAACATGCGACTGTTAAACCATTGCTTAAAAAGGGAAATAGGTCTGATGCTAACTATTACAACCCAACTTTACTTCTTACAGCTTCATCCAAATTCTTTAAAAAGTAGTGTATTCAAGAGTAGCCTCACATATTTGTAAAAATGAAGTACTAACAAAATGTCAAAAATTGTTGTCAGAAAGGCTCTTCAATACAAAATGCTATATATGCTTTCATTGATCGAACATTAAATTCTCTGAATAACTGGATATCACCCATTGGGAGTTGCGTGGTCTCACAAAGGATTTCGCTATGTGAATCATGAAATTCTTCTAATTAAGCTTAAGTATTGTGGTACAAATTCGACAGTGCGAAAATGGTTTATTTCGTGTGTAACTGGAAGAATGCGGAAGGTTGAAATTAACAGTACAGATAGTCTGCAAAAATCAGAATCTAACTGGGGACATATCAAGATCGGTGTCCCACAGGATTCAGTCTTGGGTCCCTTATTCTACTTAATAAATAATCATCACTTGCCACTCTGTAGTCATCCAGGTGGAAAGCTAGTTCTTTTTGCTAATGATACAAGTATAGTAATCACATCCAGCAAACAAGAATTAGCTGAGGAAATTTTAAATAAAATCTTTCAGAAAATAATTAAGTGGTTCTCTGCAAATGATCTCAAAAAATTTTGAAGAAACACGGTATATACAGTTTTGTACAGTTAACGGCATAACACCATCGATAAATATAGACCTTGAACAGAAGTTTGTTACTTAAGCAGAATATTCAAAATTTCTGGGTGTGTGCATTGATGAGAAATTGAATTAGAAGAAACACTTTGATCATCTGCTGAAACGTCTGAGTTCAGCTACTTATGCTGTTAGGGTATTGCAAATTTTTGTGATAAACATATCATTAAATTAGCCTACACTATGCGTACTTACATTCACAACTTTGATATGGCATCATATTTTGGGATAATTCATCACTAAGAGAAAAAGTATTCATTGATCAAAAGAGCACAATCCTTATAATAGCTGGAGCCCACATCGCCTTACAGACATTTATTGAAGGAACTAGGAATGTTCACAGTACCTACAAAGTACATGTATTCACTTCCAAAATTTGTTATTAATAACCCATCCCAGTTCAAAACTAATAGCAAAGTGTATAGCTACAGCACTATAAGAAATTATGATCTTCACTATTCTGGGTTAAATCTGACTTTTGGCACAGAAAGGGATGAATGATGCTACTGCAAAAGTCTTTAGTCGTTTACCAAATAGCATGAAAAGTCTGACAGATAGCCAATCAGCGGTGAAAAACAAATCAGAAATTTTTTAAAATGACAATTCCTTGAACTCAACAGATGAATTTTTAGATATGAAGAAGTAGTGAAAACATATTGTGTAAAGATACCGTATGTTAAACTGACACATTCCACATCATTATGACAAAATGTTTTCTTGATCTATGGAACAAATATTAATGTAATATAATGACAAACACTGACTGCATCTACCATGCTACAACATTAATAATTCAGTTATATACTATTTGCATTTGATGGTTACTGTATAACACAAATGGAAACTCTAAACTCACTCTCTCTCTCTCTCTCTCTCTCTCTCTCTCTCTCTCTCTAACCAAGGGTACATATCAGTATGCTACATAGTACAGTACTCATTATTAGCGATTATCAAAATTAGATCTGATAGTTCTATTATGTCAACTTTATTATTAAAAGCATAGATTGCTACTCACCATATAGCATAGGGTAAGTGGCAGTCTATCCTTTTCTTAATATTGTCAATTCCATCCTGGATTTTCCATTGTTTAGGTCCATTACCTTGTCTGTTTAACGTAAGACTTTCTTATGGTTACATAGTACGTTACTGAAAAGGATGTTAGTGTACTACCATACCAAATTTATACAGAGCGTTTTACACTACACTTCCCGAGTGTTAATGTCTTACAGCAATCTATATCACACAAATAATTATCTTAATAGTTCATATCTGAGATTATGGCCTATGTACTGTCTTGATTCGTCCAGCTCTGTTATATGGTAATGGTTGATTTGTTCTTGTACAGTTCACCAGAGTAATAGGATGGGCTATGAGTTACATATCATCAAACATGCTTTGAAGGCAATCTAATTGCTTACTGTTACATCATTGTTGTGTCTAAATAATGACATGTTAATATAGATAAAATTGTATGAGCATAAAAGACAAATTGTCGTTGCACCTATTGGGCGTACGTTACCACAATTTCTGTAGGCTGGATATTTATCACAATTGGTTGTCTCAGTTGATCTAATCAAAAGTAGGTAGATCTTTGCAATACCTCAAATGCTTCATTGGATAATCTTTGACCTATGTTGTTCAGTGGATGAGTGTACCACACACAAACACCCCCAGAGGGCTCACCACTCTGTGGCGGGTTCGCGTGTGGCTACCACGGGCCCCCAGCCTTTGTAGCATCTTTTCTCTTCCATGCTGCATATCTATCCTCTGGTTATTCATTTTCCCCTCCCTTGGGGACCATGTCTGGGATGTTGCTGGAAATGTGTTTGCTTACTCAGTCACCAATATCAGAACAGTTTCTCCACTGTCTTTTGTTCCTCCTTCCTTTTTTTTTTTTTCATTTCCCTTCTCCTATCTCCTATTCTTCCTTTGCTTCAGAGTTTGAGGTTCCTTTTTCTTCTTCCTCCCTGTGTGCTCATGAAGGCCAGCCCATGTGTCTGATGCATAACAGGTGACTGGGTAACACATAATTCCCAGGCCCTGGTTTACATGTACCCCTGGTAAAGACCAGGCCCAGGGAGCGGTGAGTGCCTGAGCTGCCACCTTTGTAAATTGCCAATTGGTCCCTCTGTCAGGTGTTCAGGAGGTGTGACCTTAGGTGTCCCCCATTCTGAGGGGGACCCCCATTTAGAAGGAGCGAGTCATCGGAGACACTGGCAATCGTGGGGCATTTTCTCGCAATGAGCCAATCATCTTTTTCACCATCAGTGTCTACCAAACGTAAACGGAATGAGGCTTAACGATTCAAAGACCCTCCCATCTGCACCACAGTTGCTATCGGTTTCACTTACTAAAGACGGTCTGTCCTTTGCTCCAGTAAATCTGTTTACTATTGAGAAAGGTGTTAATGTAGTTGCTGGCCCTGTGAAATCCTGTCCTCATTTATGAAAGGGCAGTTTGCTTTTGGAGACTACTTCTGATTTTCAAGTACAACAACTGCTTGCAACTTTGCTCCTCCACGGCTATAATATTTGTGTCGAGGCCCATCGAACGCTGAATTCTTCCCAATGGTGTTATTTGCACTAGGCTGCTTGATGGTCTGACTGAGGCAGAAATCCAAACGTACCTCTCTGCTCAGAGTGCCATTGGAGACTATTGGGTGGTAAAAAAGTAGATGCGTCCTTAGTGCCTCACACACTCTTTTTCTCACTTTTGATAGAGTGGCGCTTCAGTCAAAGATCAAAGCGGGCTATGAAGTTATCACATATGACCATATGTTCCGAACCCAATGCACTGCTATCATGTGTCATCATTACAACCACACTCGAATGTCCTGTTGATATCTGGTCAGATGTTTAACCTGTGGTAGGTATGCTCACAAGAGCGACTGTCCGCCTCCTCCTCCCCGCTGTATCAACTGCAATGGCGACCATGCCGCCTCCTGCCAAGATTGTCCTATGTATCTCGATGAGTTGGCGGGCTGTCCAGGAGATACAGGTGAAGGAAAAAAGTGCCTTACCTGGTCGCTCACAAGTTGTTGGATAGCCGGAAACCCTGTATTCTACCATCTGGCACCTACAGTACTGTTCTTCTTATGTCTCACTCCATGAAGGACATAGCCACTCAGACACGCAACCTCAGATATAGCATCACAGTTGTGAAATCACCTAGTGTCCTGGTAGCATCCCCATTTCCTCCTCCAGCTGTGCAACAAGCCACCAGACTTTCGTTTTACGGGGCGAAGTCACCTGCTACACAACTGCCAGGCTGGAAAGGCCAGAAGGAATACTCGCATGAAGACTTCGTGCATCCCTTCAGCCAGCAAACATCTGAGCCTTCCTCTGCCAGCTGGAAAGACTCCAAGAAGTCAAACAAAGAGAAACTGTCTTCTCCTTCGCCAACTCGGAGATCCTCTTCATTGGTGTCATCACGTTATACCCTCACCCGGCCGATATCTGTGTCGCTGGTGCAGACCACCAAGTGTTTTTCTGCACTGGGCAACACAGACCAACAGGAGGAGAATGCTGACGCTTCTGTAGACCTCATGGAGCAGGATCCTCCAGCGTCTGTGCCCCGCAGCAGTGAGTCTCCAAAGGCTGGCACACGGCAGCCGCCGAGGTGACACCCCTTCATTTTTCCCTCGTCATGACTCTCCTCCAATGGAATGTTCGTGGCCTTTGATCCAACAAAGAGGACTTAGAGCTGCTCTTAGAATCACAGCATCTGCTTGTACTCTGCCTCCAGGAAACAAAATTGCGCCCTCATGACTGTTTTGAGCTCTTGCATTTCTTTCCAGTCCACTTTGCCCATTCTACCAAGGATGGGATTCCAACTCATGGGAGAGTCATGCTGCTCAACTGGGATGATGATCATAATCAACCCATCTCCCTGACTACCTGGCTCTAAGCTGTTGCAGTTCACATTTTCTATCATCACTTGACCTTTTTCCTTTGTACTGTTACATCCCTCCATCATTCGGTGTCACCAGGGCAGACTTCCTCCCACTTATTGGGTGACTCCCTCACCCCTTTTTGCTGCTTGGTGGCTTTAATGCGCACCATCCCCTTTTGGGCTCTTCCAGAACTTGTCAGAGAGATACCATCTTGGCTGATTTTCTCATCACCTTAACCTCATCTGCCTTAAAATGGTAGCACCTACGTCCATTTCAGGCTCCACTCACACCTAATCCCATTTGCACCTCTCCTTCTGCACTGCCCAGCTTGTCCATCATCTCGAGTGATCATTCTCTCTAACATGTACTTGAGCAACCATTTCTCGTGTGCCATCTGATTGCTGACTCCTACCCCATGTACGTGCACACCCAAATGGCAGCTTTCTAAGACCAACTGGAGGCTGTACTCCTCTCTGGCGGCCTTCAATGAACAACATTTCACCAGTTGAGATGGCCAGGTAGAATATATTCTAAAGATTATCCTTACTGCCGTAGAATGTCCCATTTCTTGCACTTCCTCATTACTGCACTGTATCCCAGTCCCTTGGTGGACTGAGGCCTGTTGTGACACCAATCACACGCGGAGACATGCTCCAACATTTTTGTCATCCTAGGATAGCAAACTGCATTCATTACAAACAGGTGTGTGCACGGTTTCATCGTGTTCTTCAGGATAGCAGAAAAGCTAGCTGGATTTCCTTTACTAATTCTTTTAACAGTTCTACTGCCTCTCCCATTGTGCGGGCCAACCTCTAATGGCTGTCTGGGACCGAGGTCCATTCTCCATTTCTGGCCTGACAGTAGCAGATTATGTCGTAGTGGACATCACCTTCACCGCTAATTTGCAGAGATCTCAAGCTCCACCAACTAAACCCCTGCCTTTCTTCATCAGAAACTAGTGGAGGAGGCTCGAACGATGCCGCTCTCTTCTAAGAATCGTGGCTTTACTCTAAGAGGACTAGATAATGCTCTCATTTTATCTCAATCCTCCGCCCCAGGGCCAGACGATGTTCACATTCAGATGTTGCAGGACCTTTCTTTTGTGGGCAAGCACTTTCTCCGTCATACATACAATCTCATCTGGGCAGAGGGCATGCTTCCCTGACATTGGCGAGAAGCCACTGTCATACCCATACCCAAGCCCAACAAGGGCAAACACCTTCCTTCTAGTAATTGCCCCATATCTCTCAATAGCTGTGTGTGCAAGGTGATGGAATACATGATTCATGCCCGGCTGGTATGGTGGCTCATCTCGCAACTTACTAACCACCGCACAGTGTGGATTTTGAGTGTGCTGTTATACAGTTGACCATCTTGTCAACTCGTCAACCCATGTCGTGAAAGGATTTCTGTGGAAATACCAGACTGTGTTTTTTGATTTGGAGAAAGCTTATGACGCCTGCTGGAGGACTGGCATCCTCTGTACTCTCTGTGTTTGGGGCTTCTGAGATCGCATGGCCCATTTCCTTACGTAATTTTTAAAAGACCGCATTTTCAAGGTACGTCTGGGTTCTGCCTTGTCGATCACCTTTATCCAGGAAAATGGTGTGCCTCAGAGCTTCATCCTAAGTATCGTCCTCTTTACTATCGCTACTAACCTATAATGACCTGTCTCCCGCTGGGCACCTCTGGCTCCCTTTTCGTTGACGATTTTGCCATCTATTGCAATTCTGCACAGACTTATCTCCTTGAGCGGCATGTTCAATGATGCCTCTCTCATCTTTACTCATGGAGCATCAACTATGGCTTTCACTTTCCCACTGACGAAACCATTTATACGAATTTGTGGTGGCGCTATTGGTTTCTTCCTCCATCTTTACATCTTGGTCCTGTTGCTGTTCCATTCTTTGAAACTACCAAATTTCTGGGGCTCATGCTTGATAGGAAACTTTCTTGGTCCTCCCACATGTCTTCCCTGGCCGCCCACTGTATGTGGTCCCACAATGCCCTACGTGTCCCCAGCAGTATTTCCTGGTGAGTGGATAGGACCACCCTCCTCCATTTGTATCAATCCCTTACCATTCGAAACTAGACTTCGCGTGTCTCATTTCTGCATCTGGACAACTGTTTCTCTTATGCCATCTCAATACTATTCACCATTGTGGCATCCATTTGGCCACTGGCACCTTTTACACTAGCCTGGTTGAGAGTCCATATGCTGAAGCTGCCGAACTACCATTGTCATACCGCCGTGACTTTCTGCTCGGCAGATACACATACTGTTTGTCTGCCAAGAGTAGTCACCCATCCTATGCCTCCTTCTTCGATGACTTCTTTGATCGCCAGTATGGGGTGCATCTCTCTTCTCTGTTACCTCTTGGAGCTCGTTTACGGCTCATGCTCCGGCATCTACACTTCTTGCTAGCTACCATTTTCCCAGTGCGGGTGAACCCTTCACCATCTTGGCTTTGTGCAGCAGCCTGCGTTCACCTTGGCGTCCATTTGCTTCCTATAGACACTACTCCAGCCTCATTCTATTGCCATAAGTTTCACGACCTTCATACGGAACTTTGCAATACTACTTTTGCGGACATTGATGGTTCTTAGACTGACTGTGGTGTCGGGTGTGCCTTCGTCATTGGCACTGGTGTTTTTCGGTGTGGGCTTCTGAACTGCTGCTCAGTATTTACAGCAGAGCTCTTCGCCCTATATCAGTCCACACAGTACATTTAGCGACACAAGCTTTTCAATTGCGTCATCTGCTCCAACTCTCTCAGTGCCTTTCAGAGTCTCAGTGTACGTCTGATAACTGTTACTCCAGTTACGCAAATGCATAGCTGAGATGGTTTTGTAAGTTCTTTGTTACTATGATGTAAGATAAGATGTATTTAATGTCATTTCATATAACTCCCGCATACTTTAATATTACACACTTCCTTATTTGTGTTTTTGTTCTTCTTTAGTTCAGTGGTCCCAATGAAGGTCTAATCCTAGACTGAAATCTATTGTGTGTAATAAAATATACTAATATAGTTCTGCATTGCTTAATGCAGTTCTTAACGTTCATTACCACCACCACTTCCAACTAAATTAGCATTCTGATTTTGCAGTTAAAAGTGGTAGTTTCTACTGTCCTCAAGGAAAGGTATGAAACTTTTCTAGAGCTGTTGTGTTGTACATATACATACTTTTACAATCTACACACAATTCCTGGTGGAATTATATCTATGTTTGGACCAGTTTTCTGGTGCAGAAAAACCCCTTTTATCTAATAAAAAGAACAAGAAATGCAGAAAGGTTCCAGTTTTGTGTGTGTGTGTGTGTGTGTGTGTGTGTGTGTGTTGTCTATTGTTGACAAAGGCCTTAATGACCGAAAGCTGTGATTGTGAGAGTCTTTTTGTTGTGCCTATCTGCAACTCAGTATTTCCACTATATGGTGAGTAACAACTTTCCTGTGCAAATATATGCAGATAACCAGTGTGAGCATCAAAAAAGCACTTGACTTTTAAGCTATACTTGCATGGTTTGTTCAAAATGATAACTAGTATTTCAGCAATATATGCACATTCTCCCGTATTGTACAACATTTGATAGTTGTCAATAAATTTTGTAAAAAATTCTGACGCTGGAGCTAAAGGACCCTTTTGCTTGCATGGTAAATTGGTTGTAGGGTCATCAAATCTCAAGAATGTTAGATGGGGTTTTAGGGCATAAAAAATGTAAATATATCATGTCCAGTACCATCTGCGGCATAAAATGATTTGTAATCTTCTCTGCTGGGTGTGAAAGCAGCTTAATAAGATAATAAACTGAAAAATGTCTTCAGTTCACATAACTCACCTTCATATCAAACATTTGGATCATTTTCAGGCTTTTCTTTGTTTATTTTTCAGTAGTCTGTCTCAGTATGATACTCAAAATATTGTCAGTCATAAGCAAATTACACCTCCCCCCCCCATGAACCATGGACCTTGCCGTTGTTGGGGAGGCTTACGTGCCTCAACGATACAGATAGCCGTACCGTTGGTGCAACCACAACGGAAGGGAGGGGTATCTGTTGAGAGGCCAGACAAATGTGTGGTTCCTGAAGAGGGGCAGCAGCCTTTTCAGTAGTTGCAGGGGCAACAGTCTGGATGATTGACTGATCTGGCCATGTAACACTAACCAAAACAGCCTTGGTGTTTTGGTACTGTGAACGGCTGAAAGCAAGGGGAAAATACAGCCGTAATTTTTCCTGACGGCATGCAATTTTACTGTATGGTTAAATGATGATACGTCCTCTTGGGTAAAATATTCCGGAGGTAAAATAGTCCCCCATTCGGATCTCCGGGCGGGGACTACTCAAGAGGACATCGTTATCAGGAAAAAGAAAACTGGCGTTCTACGGATCGGAGCGTGGAATGTCAGATCCCTTAATCGTGCAGGTAGGTTAGAAAATTTAAAGAGGGAAATGGGTAGGTTAAAGTTGGATATAGTGGGAATTAGTGAAGTTAGGTGGCAGGAGGAACAAGACTTTTGGTCAGGTGAATACAGGGTTATAAATACAAAATCAAATAGGGGTAAGGCAGGAGTAGGTTTAATAATGAATAAAAAATAGGAGTGCAGGTAAGCTACTACAAACAGCATAGTGAACGCATTATTGTGGCCAAGATAGACACGAAGCCCACGCCTACTACAGTAGTACAAGTTTATATGCCAACTAGCTCTGCAGATGATGAAGAAATTTATGAAATGTATGATGAGATAAAAGAAATTATTCAGGTAGTGTAGGGAGATGAAAATTTAATAGTCATGGGTGACTGGAATTCAACAGTAGGAAAAGGAAGAGAAGGAAACGTAGTAGGTGAATATGGATTTTTTTTTGGGGGGGGGGGGGGGGGGGGAATGAAAGAGGAAGCTGTCTGGTAGAATTTTGCACAGAGCATAACTTAATCATAGCTAACACTTGGTTCAAGAATCATGAGAGAAGGTTGTATACATGGAATAACCCTGGAGATACTGAAAGGTTTCACATAGATTATATAATGGTAAACAGAGATTTAGGAACCAGGTTTTAAATTGTAAGACATTTCCAGGGGCAGATGTGGACTCTGACCACAATCTATTGGATATGAACTGTAGATTAAAACTGAAGAAACTGCAAAAAGGTGGCAATTTAAGGAGATGGGACCTGGATAAACTGAAAGTACCAGAGGTTGTACAGAGTTTCAGGGAGAGCATAAGGGAACAATTGACAGGAATGGGGGAAAGAAATACAGTAGAAGAAGAATGGGTAGCTTTGAGGAATGAAATAGTGAAGGCAGCAGAGGATCAAGTAGGTAAAAAGACGAGGGCTAGTAGAAATCCTTGGGTAACAGAAGAGATACTGAATTTAATTGATGAAAGGAGAAAATACAAAAATGCAGCTAGTGAAGTAGGCAAAAAGGAATACAAACGTCTCAAAAAATGAGATCGACAGGAAGTGCAAAATGGCTAAGCAGGGATGGCTAGAGGACAAATGTAAGGATGTCGAGGCTTATCTCATGAGGGGTAAGATAGATACTGCCTACAGGAAAATTAAAGAGACCTTTGGAGAAAAGAGAACCACTTGCATGAATATCAAGAGCTCAGATGGAAACCCCGTTCTAAGCAAAGAAAGGAAAGCAGAAAGGTGGAAGGTATATATAGAGGGTCTATACAAGGGCGATGTACTTCAGGACAATATTATGGAAATGGAAGAATATGTAGATGAAGATGAAATGGGAGATATGATACTGCGTGAAGAGTTTGACAGATCACTGAAAGACCTGAGTTGAAACAAGGCCCCGGGAGTAGACAACATTCCATTAGAACTACTGACGGCCTTGGGAGAGCCAGTCCTGACAAAACTCTTATCAGGTGAGCAAGATGTATGAGACAGGCGAAATACCCTCAGACTTCAAGAAGAATATAATAATTCCAATCCCAAAGAAACCAGGTGTTGACAGATGTGAAAATTACCGAACTATCAGTTTAATAAGTCACAGCTGCAAAATACTAACGCGAATTCTTTACAGACGAATGGAAAAACTGGTAGAAGCCGACCTCGGGGAAGATCAGTTTGGATTTTGTAGAAATGTTGGAACACGTGAGGCAATACTGATCCAACGACTTATCTTAGAAGAAAGATTAAGGAAAGGCAAACCTACATTTCTAGCATTTGTAGACTTAGAGAAAGCTTTTGACAATGTTGACTAGAATACTGTCTTTCAAATTCTGAAGGTGGCAGTGGTAAAATACAGGGAGTGAAAGGCTATTTACAATTTGCATAGAAAGCAGATGGCAGTTATAAGAGTCGAGGGACATGAAAGGGAAGCAGTGGTTGGGAAGGGAGTGAGACAGGGTTGTAGCCTCTCCCCGATGATGTTCAATCTGTATATTGAGCAAGCAGTAAAGGAAACGAAAGAAAAGTTCGGAATAGGTATTAAAATCCATGGAGAAAAAATAAAAACATTGAGATTCGCCGATGACATTGTAATTCTGTCAGAGACAGCAAAGGACTTGGAAGAACAGTTGAACGGAATGGATGGTGCCTTGAAGGGAGGATATAAGATGAACATCAACAAAAGCAAAACGAGGATAATGGAATGTAGTTGAATTAAGTCGGGTGATGCTCCGGGAATTAGATTAGGAAATGAGACACTTAAAGTAGTAAAGGAGTTTTGCTATTTGGGGAGCACAATAACTGATGATGGTCGAAGTAGAGAGGATATAAAATGTAGACTGGCAATGGCAAGGAAAGCGTTTCTGAAGAAGAAAAATTTGTTAACATCAAGCATAGATTTAAGTGTCAGGACGTCGTTTCTGAAAGTATTTGTATGGAGTGTTGCCATGTATGGAAGTGAAACATAGACGATAAATAGTTTGGACAAGAAGAGAATAGAAGCTTTCGAAATGTGGTGCTACAGAAGAATGCTGAAGATTAGATGGGTAGATCACATAACTAATGATGAGGTATTCAATAGAATTGGGGAGAAGAGGAGTTTGTGGCAAAACTTGACTAGAAGAAGGGATCGGTTGGTAGGACATGTTCTGAGGCATCAAGGGATCACCAATTTAGTACTGGAGGGCAGCATGAAGGGTAAAAATCCTAGAGGAAGACCAAGTGGTGAATATACTAAGCAGATTCAGGAGGAGGTAGGCTGCAGTAGGTACTGGGAGATGAAGAAGCTTGCACAGGATAGAGTAGCATGGAGAGCTGCATCAAACCAGTCTCAGGACTGAAGACCACAACAACAACAAGCAAATTCCAAATATCAAGAGGACGTGGATTATTACCTACTTTAATAGTTGGATGCACTGATGGTAAATGAATGATGATATGCTGTCAAACATGAGATCGCTTGAGAAGAGGCTCCAACAACTAGCAATATTTACGAACGTTTAGCTGAAGATTAAGTATCTACTCTTTTGTCTTCATCACTTGGATCACTTGTTTCAGTCAAGGAATTCACAGGTGGTAAAATAAATTTGTCTTCAATTTCACACATTTCGTTGTCTTTACCTGATCAACATCACTTCCTAAACTGCCATCGGATGACTTTAAAACAGTATCCTCAAAATCAGGGTCTGTGATATGAGAAACAAACAAAGACCTGGATACTGAATCCATAACACGAATCACAGGATGGTTTCAGAGCCTGCTAACATGAAAAAAGCACTAATATTTTTGATCCACATGACGTCAAGTGGCTACTGGCAAAGAAAACCACAACACCTTCGGGAAAGAACAACTAGACAATGCTGTAATCTACCCCACCCCTATGAATTAGCAACATAGTAACAATAAATGGTATTGGTCAGTGAGGCTGTATCTGGAATGTTAAGGGAATGACAGAAATACATTTTATAGTTCCCGTGTTTTAACAGTACAATGAACATGATTCCAGTAGTTGTTCTGAAATCTTGTTGGACAAGGATATATATTTTTGTGTTTATATTTCTCTGAAAGTGCCTTGCAAAGTATAATATATTAATTTTAATTATGTAACAATCAAAATGGAATTCTAGTGTCAACAACTTTGTGAACCAAATGTGTTTTGCAATTCAGATTAATGATGTAATTTAAATATTTCGGTTACAACTCATTGCAGTAAGTTGGGCAAGATATAAAGTGAATTGTGAACGCTCCAGTTTCTAAACTTTCTGATGAGCTAAAATTCTCAAAAGGTAATTACTTTTGTAAAGAAGCAAATTATGGCCATTATCAAAGTAAGTTGAGTGCTATTTATATTGAAATTGCTTTGCAGTTTATTAGTTAGGAATATTTTCATAATGCAAATGTGGGTGGAACTATGGTTTTTAAAAATTTTGTTTTCTTTGCAAGCCACACCACTAGAATGTAAGTTGAATATTATGACATTGTAAAATATAGATATCAACTATAGTATTCTGAGGTATATTATTCAGATTAGAGTTTTATGTGCCAGCAACTGAGTGTGGAAGGTTTAGTGTAAAACCCGATCTGTAGCAGTAATATTACACTTCTTGATATCTGACTGGTTTCGTTATTGACATACCTGTTTGGCCTAAACCTTTATACCGTATCTCGTCCCATACCATAACACCTCCGTACTTCACTGTTGGCACAACACATAACAGCAGATAACATTTTCCAGACATCTGCCCGACCAAAACCCTTCCATCATATTGCCACAGGGTATTAGCATGATTCACCACTCTAGATCACTAGTTTCAAGTCATCAACTGTCCAGTGGTGTTGCTCTTTATACCACCTCAAGTGTCACTTAGCATTGTCTGCAGAAATATGTGGCTTATGAGGAGCTGATTGACCATTATTCCCCTTCCTTTTTTTACTCCCTACGCCCTTTCATTGTGCTAACTGTAGCTGTGGTTGTTGCTTCACATTTCCTCTTCAGTCTCATCATCAACATTCGCCTTGGGCAGCCTAAGAAGGCATTAGGTGGCTTTGTTACGCAGGTGACATCCAATGACTGGTCCATGTTCAAAGACGCTCAGCTCCCCTGACCAGTCCATTGTGCTGTTACTTGCTTCTACTAACAACAGTTTTGACTTCACCTTCTTTTATACTGACTTGTCCACGTCTCGTGAGATCTAGTGGTTAATTCCACATCATTTAAGGTTTAACCAGATACTTTTGACCATATAGTGTGTGTATCTGTCCTGTGTGTATCTGTCCTGTGTGTATCTGTCCTGTGTGTATCTGTCCTGTGTGTATCTGTCCTGTGTTGGATGTCAAGAAATTATTTGTACAAATCTATTGCACAATTTATTGCTTGCAGATGTGCAAGTTAGTGAGGTATTCCACTCTTTGCATCTTTATTGAATTTTTGTTTGTTTGTTTGTTTGTTTTGCAGACAGTATTATAGTTACGTTACAAATCCATTGTGCAAACGTGTGGGAACACAGTGTTGGGTATATGGTGCTATAATGGTAACTGAGGCCATTTTGTGCATAAAGAATGGCAAAGAGCTGTTTGAACGCACACAGGCATTTAATATTGTCTTATGGCTTCTACTGCAGCTGCTAACTTCTATACTTTGCGTATATGGCTGTGTTCTGTGGCATCGCTACATACAGGTATGAAATGCTATATAATATGTCATTAGTGAATGTAATATTTGTTTGTCAGTTTTCATGAAAATAATTCTAAAGATAAATGTGACTATATGAATGAAATTGTGAGTAGTGAGTTTTCAGTCATATAGTATTAATGCTGTATATTCTAGAATTTTAATGTATGTTGTGATATCAACAGCTGTACTCCTAAAATTCTGAGAGTCTATGTTCCAAGTCCCCCAAGAAACCATGGCTCTTGGTGAGGTGGGGTGGCTTGTATGCCTCAGCGATACAGGTAGCTGCACCACAGATTCAACCATAATGTAGGGGTAGCTATGGAGAGGCCAGACCAACTTATAGTTCCTAAAAGGGGCTGCAACCTTTTCATTCTGCAACAATCTGGATGACTGGCTGACGTGTCCTTAAAACATTGGCCAACATGGCCTAGTTGTGCTGTTACTGTGAACAGCTGAAAGCAAGGAGAGACTGCAGCCTTTGCTTTTCTAAAGAACATGCACCTCTGCTATGTGGGCAGTTGATAATGGTGTATCCTCTTGGGTAAGATATTCCAGAAGGAAAACAGTCCTCCATTCTGATCTCTGAGCAGGTACTATTTAGGAGGATGTTGTCATCAGGAAAAACAAGTGACATTCTACAGGTCAGAGCATTGATGTTGGATCCCTTGATTGAGTACAAAGGTAAGAGAGTTTAAAAATGGAAGAAGATAAAATGAAGTTATATGGAAGAATAGAGGGAATAAGTGAAGTGTGGTGGCAGGAAGGAAGGGGTTATAAATATAAGATCAAATAGAGGTAATGCAGGAATACGTGCAATAATGACTACAAAAATGGGAATGCGCCTAATCTATTAAGAATAGGATAGTGAAAACATTATCGTAGCCAAGACAGACTTGAAGCAAACACCCACGTCTGTGGTACAAGTTTACATGCCTATTTATTATGCAGATGAATGAAGAGATTGAAAGAATGTATGGTGAGATAAAAGAAATTATTCAGGTAGTTAAAGGAGAGGATAATGTAGTAGTGATGTGGGGGACTGGAATTCCATAGCAGGAAACATAGGAGAAGGAAAAATGGTAGGAGAACGTGGACTGCGAGAAAGGAGTAGAGGAGGAAGCTGCCTGGTAGAATTTTGCAAAAATAAGTATTTAATTATCAATAGCACTTGGTTTGAAAAACATTTAAGAACTTTTATATGTAAAAGGTGTCTCAAACCTTTTCTGTCAAATTGAAACAGGTATTAGAGATACAACAACCCACAACACTGAAGTGAAAATTCATGACGTATCTCCTAATATCGTGTCAGAACACCTCCTTTTGCCAGGCATAGCAGCTCGGCGTGGCATGAACTCAACAAGTCATTGGAGGTCCACTGCAAAAATATTGAGCCATGCTGCCTCTGTAGCTGTCCACAGTTGTGACAGTTTTGCCGGTGCTGCATTTGTGCATAAACTGACCTCTCAGTTAAGTTCTATAAATGTTTGATGGGATGTCGAGCAAGCTGGGTGGCCAAATCATTTGCTCGAATTGTCCAGAATGTTCTCCAAACCAATCGCAAACAATTGTCGTCCTGTGAACATGGCATGTTGTCATCCATAAAAATTTCATCGTTGTTTGAGATCATGGCTGCAAATGGTCCCAAAGTCGCCGGACTCAACCATTTCCTGTCAGTGATCAATTTAGTTGGACCAGAAGACCCAGTCCATTCCATTTAAACACACCATTGTGGAACCATCATCATCTTGCACAGTGCCTTGTTGACAGCTTGGCTTCTTGGCTTCATGGGTTCTGCACCACACGCAAACCCTATCATCATCTCTTACCAAATGAAATTGGAACACATCTGACAGGTCATGGTTTTTCAGTCATCTAGGGCTCGAACAGTATTGTAACGAGCCCAGGAGAGGCACTACAGGTGATGTTGTACTGTTAGCAAAGGCACTTGCGTCGGTTGTCTGCTGCCACAGGCAATTAACGACAAATTTTGCCACACTCTCATAATGGATATGTTCATTGTACATCCCACATTAGTTTCTGGGGTTATTTCGTGCTGTGTTGCATGTCTGTTAGCACTGACTACTCTATGCAAGCACTGTAGTCGTTAAATGAGCGCCAACAGCTGCTGCATTGTCTGTGATGGGAGATAATTCATGAAATGTTGTATTCTTGACACTCTTGACATGTGGATTTCAGAATATTGAGTTCCATAACAGTTTCTGAAATGGGATGTGCCCTGCATCTAGCTCCAACTACCATTCTATGTTCAAAATATGTTAATTTCCATTGTGTGCCAGTAATTATGTTGCAAACCTTTTCAGATGAATCACCTGTGTACAAATGACAGCTCCACCAATGCTCTGCCCTTTTATACCTTGTGTACGCAATACTGCTGCCATCTGTATATATTCATAGCGTCCTGTGGCTTTAGTCATCTCAGTGTATATTGCGATAGTGACCAGTGGTCAGAAATCAATATTTATTGTGTTATGGACTTACACAGTATACACTGCATAACAACAATGTAGTTCATAGTAATTGTTCATGGTGACAACTGCCAGTCTCAATGCATGTATTGCAAACAGTGCATGTAATTCTTCTGCACTCTCACAAAGATCCAGGGGTTCTGTTGTACACTGGAACAGGGAGCGGGTGATAAAACAGTGTGCACACCTGACCACCAAGCAGGCATATTGTACACGATTTAGCTCATAACACGTGCATCATGTAATCACCGCATGCATCGTATCAGCACATTAATCTTGCAGCACGCACACCACTATCCCTGGTTTCAGTTGTCCATTGTATCAGACAGCTTGTGATGCGGCCATGTTAAGGTGTGTTACTGTGTGCAGTACCTGAAGTCTAATCAAAGATGGAACATTATTCACCATGAGAGCTGGCAGACATACATTTAAGCACAAATGTTCAGAGAACACTTTCCAACAGACTTCATCCTCACTGGAAAAAAATTATTCCTGGGGATACCAGCATACAAGAAATGGGGTTGTTCACACCTTACAGCTGGCCAAGGTTCCGACCAAAGACATGTCAGAACACCGGGCTTTGAGGAGATAGTGTTGAATCATGTGACTGACCACCTAGCAACTTGCCCATGAAACGCCCACTTCAAAGGATACAGTGTGGAAATGACTGGTGGAACATCTTTTACACCCTTGTCATAAAGACCATGCGCACTGGAATTTTGGGCCCTGCATTCACTTCTGCCAGTGAATTATCCACTGCAGTGCTGTAGTGCTGGACTTAGTGCAGTTTGTATTGTTCACAGATGAGATCTCATTCACCCGTGATAGTGTTTTCAACAGCCGTGACAGCCATGCCTGGAGTGAGGACAATTCCCATGCCATCCACATCAATGGCCACCAGCAATGATTCTCTGTCAGTGTAATGGCAGGCATTATCCATGATCATCTAATAGTTCCTTACTTGCTGTCTTGCCATTTGACTGGTGTTGTTATTGCAATATGTGCTGCCGCAGTTCTTGGACACTGTACCTCTGGTTGTCTGCAAAAGGATGTGGTTTCAACACGATCATGCACCAGCCCACTTTGCTGTAAATGTGGCAAGCACCCAAACAACACACACCAACGTTGTTGGATTGGATGAGGAGGTCCTGTCCCATGGCCAGTGAAACTGCCAGATCTTACACCTCTAAACTTTTCTCTGGGTAACGTCAAGACATTGGTGTATGAAACTCCATAGAAACAGATGAATGCCTGCTTGCTAGGGTCGAAGCTGCTTGTTTCCTGGTACAACAGACACCAGGGATCCTTGAGAGAGGGTGCAGCAGAACTTTATACACTGTTGCCATACATGTATCGAGAGTGGCGGTTGTCACTTTGAACAGTTGCTATGAGCTAACACTGTTGTTATGCAGAGTACACTGTGTATGTCTGTAACAGATAAATATGCACTTCCAACCACTGGCTCCCTATGTCAATATGATCGGTTGTGGACCCACTATCACCTGTTTCAGTTTGACCCAACAGATTTGAGACACCCTATATGGAAGAACCCTAGATATTTATCAAGTTATAGTGAATCAAAGATTTTGAAAATGATTTCCACAGGCAGATGTGGACTCTGACAATAATTTATTTATTATGAAAATTGAAGGTGGAGGGGGGGGGGAGAAAGGGAAGGGGAGGAATGGGATGGGACAATTGATGTCAGCTGCATTGACAATTTTCGCAGAATCAGTGTTGAGGAGGAAAGATAAGTGTGGGACCAGGATTCGAACTGAGGATCTCCTGCTTGCTAGGCTGTTGCGTTAACCACCGTGCCATGTAGACACAGTGTTTATAGCAATTGTGTGGACATCTCAGTCAATCCACATTCCCCCCTAATTTATTGTTTACAAAATGCAGATTAAAAGTGAAGAGATTGCAAAAGGTAATAAATCAGAAAGTGGGTCCTGAATAAGTTGAAACAGAGATTATGAGAGTTTCAGAGCAAGCATTAGGCAACGATTGACTGATACTTGGGAAATGAATACAAGAGAAGATAAATACAACTGTCATGTTGAGCAGCAACCTGGAGTGGGACAGGGGAGGGGGAGAGGTAGCAGGATACAGGCAGGGCGGGAGAAGAGCACTGTCCGGTGGAGTGTGCAGGGACTAGACCAAGGTGGAGAACACTGGCAGGCGCAGCGTCAGGAGGCTGAGGGATAGGGGGTTGGAGGTGTAAATGGAGAGGAACAGGGAAGGGGAAAGACAGGAGTGTGAGCTTTCAGAGGGCAGTACACAATGAGGGTCAGGGGACATGTATAGAGAGGAGATGATAGGCCGGAGGGGGGTATGAACTATTGGGTCAAATGTATGGGGACAGTAAGTTATCACAGGTTGAGGCCAGGATAATTTTGGGAGCAGAGAATGTGTTGAAAGAATTTACTTGCACCTGTGCAGTTCAGAAAAGGTGTTGGTGTAGGGAAGGATCCAGATGGCCCTGGTTGTGCAGCAACCATTGAAAGCAAACGTATTATGTTCAGCTGCATGTTATGCTGCAGGATGATCTACCATGCTCTTGGCCACAATTTGGCAGTGGCCATTATCCTGGTAAACAGACTGTTGGTAGTCATACCAATATAAAAGCTGTGATTGCTGGGACTGTATTTACTGTGTGTGGGTGCACGCCAATTTGGTGATACTTCGCTCTCAGCTGCAGGCTGTGATGGCTGTGGTTACACAGCCTGAAGCTGCTGTGGTTGATACAGGGAAGTTGTGGTCCATTCATGGGAATCCAGCAAATTTTCCAGCACACGAGTCCGCCAGTTGTCCGCACCAGTGGCCAGCCCATTACTGCTCATACTGAGGTTGACCTCTCACCTGTGGTAAAGTGTGAGGTCGCCTCGTGGCATGGCAGGTGGTGAAAGACTTCCCAGGGGAGCCACATGTAAGGCCTCTGCAGTTAGTCTGACAAACAGGTTTCAGGTGCTGCCTGTGGCTGACATTGTCCCTCAGCCAACTGCAGACGCTTGTCGTGTTTCAGTCAAAACCTCTCAAGATTTCAAGATCCAGGCAATCATGACATGGGATTATTGGTAGTTGCGAGCTCCAGGGTTAGGCATGTTATGGGCCCACTTGGCTGCTGAGGAGGGAAAGGAAGCAATCTGCACTCTGTGTGCACGTCATGTGGAATCATTCCAGAAATGGAACGGGTCCTTCCAGATGCCATGAAAAGCACAGGGCACAGCCTACTGCAGGTGGTGGCTCACATTGGTACTAATGATGTATGTTGCTTTGGATCGTAAGAGATTATCTCTGGTTTTGAGAGGCTAACAGAAGTGGTAAAGGCTCCGAGCCTTGCTTGCAAGATAAAAGCAGAGCTAACCATTTGCAGCATAGTCGACAGGACCTATTGTGGACCTCTGGTACAGGGCCGAGTGGACGGTACAAAACAGAGGATCAGACAGTTCTGCGACCATGTAGGCTTGCGCCATAGGGTGGTTGGGTTTCAGGTTTCATTGAATAGGTCAGGGGTCCACTATACTCAGGAGGCAGCTACACAGGTAGGAGGGGCTGTATGATGTGGATTGGGCAGTTTTTTAGGTTAAAGGCTCTCATGGAAACACAAAAAGGGCTTCAGTCTCAAAGGGTGCAGGTCGAACACAGGAGGAATATAGGTACAGGAACCATTGGTACATCAGTTGTAAATTGTCATAACTGAGAAATTACCAGAGCTCCAAGAAGTAATAGAAAGCTTAGATGCTAAAGTTGTTACAGGCACTGAAAGCTGGCTAAAGCTGGAGGTAAGTTCGGCCAAAATTTTGCGAATTACCTAATGGTGTTACAAAAGTATAGGCTAAACACAGTTGGTGGTGGTATGTTCATTGCTGTAAGAAGTAGTTTATCTCATAGTGAAACTGTAGTAGACAGTTCCTGTGAGTTAGTATGGGCAGAGGTCATTCTTGTTCAACCTCCCTATTCAGGTTATAAAATTGTTGAAAGTCTCAAAGAAAACTTGAGTTTAGTTTCAAACACATACCTGACTCATACAATTATAGCTTTAATTTACCCTTGATGTGTTGGCAAAAATACATGTTTAAATCAAGAGTTACGCATAAAACATCATCTGAAATTGTGCTAAATGCATTCTCTGAAAATTATTTCGAGCTGTTAGCTCATGAGCCTATGCGAATAATAAAAGGTTGTGAAAACGCACTTGAACTCTTAGCAACAAGTAATCTTGAGTTAGTAACAGGAATCAAAATAGATACAGTGATTAGTGAACAC
Source organism: Schistocerca cancellata (assembly GCF_023864275.1). Lineage (NCBI taxonomy): Eukaryota > Metazoa > Arthropoda > Insecta > Orthoptera > Acrididae > Schistocerca > Schistocerca cancellata. Next base: position 648,990,888 of record NC_064627.1, read on the forward strand.
AGGGTTGTCGTAATGAGATTGAATATTGTAACCTCCAAATCCTCCAAAAATAAACGAAAAATATATCTAGGCCTATTCAAAAAAGCTGTTAAAAAATCAGACACCTTCCTGAGAGAGCTCCTTCCAAATTAACAATGTAAGCATAGACCAGATTTGGCGTGAATTCAAAGAAACTGGATTGACAGTAATTGAAAGATTTATACCAAATCAATTAACAAATGATGGAGCTGATCCCCCTTTGGACACACAACAGATCAGAACACTGTTGAAGGAACAATGAAAAAAGCATGCCAAATTTAAATGAACGCTAAAAGTTTCGACAGCGAAACTTTGTCTCGAAATGTGCCAAAAAATCCAAAGAGAGTCTAGTAATATGTAAAGTATGCTAGCAGCAAGACACAATCAATGCCTTCTCTGAATGATAGTAATGGAAATACTATCGATGACAATGCTACCAAAGCAGAGTTATTAAACACAGCCTTCCAAAATTCCTTAACTAAAGAAGACGAAGTAAATATTCCGGAATTCGAATCGAACACAGCTGCCAACATGCGTAACTTAGAAGTAGGAATCCTCAGAGTAGTGAAGCAACTTAAATCACTCAATAAAAGCAAGTCTTCCAGTCCAGACTGTATACCAGTTACGTTCCTTTCAGAGTATGCTGATGCAATATACAACCGCTTGTTCAATGAAAGATCGATACCCAAAGACTGAAAGTTGCGCAGGTGTCACCAATATTCAAGAAAGGTAGTAGGAGTAATCCACTAAATTACAGGCCCATATCATTATTGTCGACGTGCAGCAGGATTTTGGAACATATATTTTTTTCAAACATTATGAATTACCTCGAAGAGGACGGTCTACTGATACACAGTCAACACAGATTGAAAAAACACCGTTCTTATGAAACACAACTAGCTCTTTACACACACGAAGTGATGCGTGCTATTGACAAGGGATTTCAAATTGATTTCATATTTCTAGATTTGCAGGAGGCTTTTGACACTGTACCACACATGTGGCTTGTTGTGAAATTATGTCTTATGGAAAATCATCTCACTTATGTGATTGGATTCATGATTTCCTGTCGGAGAGGTCACAGTTGGGGTCACAGTTTGTAGTAATTGGTGGAAAGTTATCATGTAAAACAGAAGTGATTTCTGGTGTTCCCAACTGGTAGAGTTATAGACCTTACGCTGTTCCTTATTGATAGAAACAATTTAGGAGACAATCTGAGCACCTGTCTTAAGTTGTTTGCAGATGATGCTGTCATTTATCGTGTAGTAAAGTCATCAGAAGTTCAAAACAAATTGTGAAATGATTTAGAAAAGATATCTGTAAGGAGCGAAAATTGGAAATTGACCCTAAATAATGAAAATTGTGAGGTCATCCACATGAGTGCTAAAATGAATCCTTTAAACTTCAGTTACACGATAAATCGGTCAAATCTAAAGGCCGTAAATTCAACTAAGTACCTAGGAATTACAATTACAGACAACTTACATTGGAAGGAACAAACAGAAAATGTTGTGGTGAAGACAAACCAAAGACTGCATTTTATTGACAGAACACTTAGAAAACGTAACAGATGTAGTAGAAAGACTGACTGTGCTATACTTGTCCATCCTGTTTTGCAGCACTGCTGTGCGGTCTGGGATCCTTACCAGATAGGATTAACAGACTACATCGAGAAAGTTCAAAAAGAGCAGCACATTTTGTATTATCGTGAAATAGAGGCGAGAGTATCACTGACACGATACTGGATTTTGGGTGGACATCATTATAACAAAGGCATTTTTCATTGCAGTAGAATCTTCTCAAGAAATTTCAATCACCACTCTTCTTCTCCAAATGAGGAAGTATTTTGTTGACACCAACCTACGTAAGGAGAAATAATCATCATAATAAGATAAGGGAGGTCAGGGCACACACACAAAGATAGAGGTGTTTGTTTTTTCTGTGCACTGTTCGAGATTGGAATAAAAGAGAATTATTGTGTGGGTGGTTCGATGGACCCTCTGCCATGCGCTTAAGTGTGATTTGCAGCGCATCCATATAGATGTACAATGATTGCAGCAGAGCTGGTATATGACATGGCTACTTTCACAAATGGCCTGGACTCTGATGGGTTAGACAGGTTTGTAGTAGAACTGGAATAGAAAATGCTGGATGAGTGGATTGGGCAGGTTTTGCACTTGGATATTCAACAGGGATATGATTCCTGTGGTAGGGGGTTGGGATTGGGAGTGGCACAGAGATGGACTAGAATTTTGTGTAGGATTTCCCTCATTTCATAGCATAACAACAGATTTCAAGCCCTGAAAGATGTGGTTTAGTTATTCCTGTACAGGGGAGGGGGGCTCTCCTTTGTAGCTGGTTCTTTGGGGTGTTGGAAGGTTTGGTGGTTTGTGGGGAAATGACACATGAGATCTGTTTGAGGACTATGTCTGGAAGATAGTGCCAGTCTATAAACACCTTGGTCAGAACCTTTGCATACTGAGAAAGGGAGTTCTTGTTGCTGCCATTGTGCTATCCCCAGTTGGCCAGTCTGTATGGGAGGGATTTTTTGGTGCAGAGGGGGTAGCAGCTGTTTAAATGCAGCTACTGTTGGTGGTTGAAGGGTGTAACATTGACTGATGTGAGACTCGAGGTATCTGAGAGGAGGTGGTAAACGTTCAGGAAGATGGCACACTGGGCTTAGAAGGACCAGGTGAAGTAGATGGGAGACAAGGCGTTGAAGTTGTGAAGGAATGAGGATAGGGTGTCTTAGCCCTGAGTCCAGATCATGAAGATATTGACAGTGAAACTGAAGTAGACCATGGGTTTGGAGCTTTGGCAGGCAAGGAATCTGGATCCTTCCTTATGCCAACAGCTTTTCTGAATTGCACATGTGTATATTATTCTTGCAACACATTCTTCTTTCCCAAAATTATCCTGGCCTCAACCTATGGTAACTTTCTGCCCCATAACTTCCACCCAATCGTTTCCGCCACCTCTTTCCTATCACCTCCTCCCTATTCATGTCCCCCACCCTTGTTGTGTGCCACCCTCTACCAATGCACACACCTGTCTTTCCCCTCCCCCCTCCTTTTACAGCCCCCTTGCCCCCCTCCCTCCCACCCACCTCCCCACCAGTTGGTCTCCTGATGCTGCACCTGACGAGTGTTCTCTCACCTCAATTTAGCCTCTGCACACTCCGCCAGACAGCACTCTTCTCTCCCAATCACCTGTATCCTCCTATCCCAGAGTTTCCATTGTGTGATAGAAGATGAATGGGTAGCTTTGAGCGATAAAATAGTGAAGGCAGCTGAGGATCAAATAGGTAAAATGATAAGGCCCAGTAGAAATCCTTGCACAGTCCAGAAGATATTGACTGCAACTGACAAAAGGAGAAAATAAAAAATACAGCACATGAAGCAGGCAAAAGCTATATATATGTCAAAGAAATGAGATTAACAGAAGATGCAGAATGGCTAAGCAGGAATTGCTAGAGGATAAATGCAAGGCTAAGAATGCACATAACTATGGGAAAGATAGGTGACACCTATAGGAAAATTAGAGAGATCTTTGGAGAAAAGAGAAGCAGCTGTATAAATATCAAGAGTTCAGATGGATAGCCAGTACTAAGCAAAGATGGGGAAGCTGAAAGATGGAAGGAATATATTGGAGAGTTATGCAAGGAAAATGACAAAACTGTTTCACCTGATGTGGAAGATATTGAGAAAGGCAGAATACTCTGTCATCAAGAAGAATGTAATAGTTCCGAAGACGGCAAGTGCTCACCTCACAGGTGTGAATGCTACTGAAACATCCACGTAATAAGTCATGGTTGCAAGGTACTGTTCTGAATTACTTACAGACGAATGAAGAAACTGATATAAGTTAATGTTGTGGAAGATCGGTTAGTGTTGTGGAGAAATGTAGGATCACACCAGACAATACTGACCCTACAACTTACCTTAGAAGAAAAACTGAAGAAAGGCAAATGTACATTTGTTGCATTTTTAGATTTAGAGAAAACTTTTGACAGTTTAGACTGGACCACACTTGATTAAATTGTAAAGGTAGCTAATACAGGAAACAAAAGGTTATGTACAACTTGTACGGAAACCAGAGTACAGTTGCAAGAATTAAATGCATGAAAGGGAGGAAGTGGATGAAAGGGGAGTGAGTCAGAGTTCTAGCGTCCCCTAATGTTATTCAGTCTGTACATTTAGCAAGCAGTAAAGGGAATTAAAGCTCAGGGAGAAGAAATAAAAACTTTGAGGTTTGTCAATGACACTGTAATCAGAAATGGAAGAAGACTTAAGAGAGCTCTTGAATGGAATGGATAGTATGTTGAATAGAAATTATAAGATGAATATCAACAAAAGTAAAACAAGGATAATGAAATGTAGACAAATTAAGTCAGATGTGCAGAGGGGAATTAGATTAGGAAACAAAAACTAAAAGTAGTAGATGAGTTCTGCTATTTGAGCAGCAAAATAACTGATGATGTCCAGCGTAGTGAGGATATAAAATGCAATCTGGCAGTATAAAAAAAACGTTTCTGAAAAGAGGAATGTTAACATCTAAAATACATATAAGTGTTAGTAATACTTTTGTGAAGGTACTTATCTGGCTTGCAGCCTTGTACAGGAGTGAAATGTGAAAGATAAATAATTAAGGCTATAAGAGACTAGAAGCTTTTGAAATATAGTGGTGCAGATGAATGCTGAAAATTGGATTGGTAGATCGAGTATTTGATGAGAAGGTACTGATTTGAACTGAGGAAAAATTAACCTTATGGCAAAACTTGACTGAACAATAGATTGGTTGATAGTACACATCCTGAAGTATCAAGGAATCATCAGTTCAGTAATGGGTGTGTGCGTGGGGGGGGGGGGGGGGGGGGGGGGGGTGTAAATGTGTAGGGGGAGATCAAGGCTTGAATACAATTAAATAGGTTTAAATGCATGTAGGTTGCAATAGTTACTCAGAAATAAAGAGCCATGCTCTGGAGAGACTAACATGGAGAGTTGCTGCATCTTAGCAGACTTCAGACTGAAGACGACGATGGCTGCAGCAGCAGCAGCATCAGCAACAGCAACAAAATCATCATCATCATTTATTTGTGATGTAAATTTTACACAGTAATGTAATCTTTCACTGAATGGGACTTTTGATCCTGGCTGAAAGCAGTGGTTTTTTCCCACGCCGACAGCAAATAAGGGCCATTTACAGTTGGTGGTCTTTTTTTTTTTTTGTGAAAGAGTTCTTTTACTTGCCTTGCAGGCAATCAGTACAACCATTTTTGAGGAAAAGATGAGATGTAGAGACATAGGGTCCTCTATCCCAAGCTTTACACGATTCTAAACACTTGGTCTGGAATTGATGTCAATGAATTCCTAGTTAGAACTCGACCTTCTGAATGTTGCTCTATAGTAATGTAAATTCACAAAATAAAAACACTTTTAAACTAATTCATAATACTACAAAAAAACTTTTACGTGATTTATAATTCAGAACAAAGTTGTAAGCTTTGACCTTTTCAAATCAGACACGGATTTTTTTTTTTTTTCTGCAAGTCCAGTTGTTCACTGAAAATGTGTATATATTGGAAACTAATGTATCATAGTATTTAGAAGTTAATTTGTAGTTGTGATAGAGTTACATTATTTCTCAAAAAAGAAATATCAACAGCTGAAAAGTATAAATTGGTACTCGCCACAAAGAGAGGCACATTAAAAAAGACAGCTAGGTATTATTCAGTTATTGGACTTAGTTTATCATCAGATGTAATGTGTCTTTCTGCCACTCAACACCTCTTTGTGATATGTTGAACTCTGTCCTTTGCCAATTGTTGTTGTTCCATTCTGGATATTCAATTGTTTAAAAAGGAGATATTTAATTTATTTTCAGAAGGAAGATGAAATGTCAAGAGAATCATCTCCTTGCAAAACACCAGATTCTGGGTTTGTTGACCAGAAGTCTCACACAGATGGTATGACATCAGAATTAATAGGTAATACTTTGCGAAACTTAAGTTATGTGTTGCTCTGTCTGCCATATCAGTGTTTTGCCCCTAAAACATTAATGTCCTTATTTTTGCTGCTACCTTTGTGCATTATCCCTGCCCCAGGTAAGAATTGTGTATTTCAGGTAAGTGGAACATTTTGCTAGGGTCTCAGTTATGTAGTACTAGGTAAAACATGGAATAAGCCATGGAAATCAACTTCTGTACTACTGATAATTGTTGGAAATTTGAACTTGAGTTTTAGTACTTCGGTCCAGGTTTTCTACAATTTGTGTAATGTATGAATGTATGAGGCTTTTTTTTATGCAAAACACTTTTTGCTTTAAACAGCTACACTTAACTGCTAATCAGCTCTTGATTATATCTACAACATATCCCACATCAGTAGAGAAATACTTTTGAGGAGAAAATTAATTTCATGGTCTCGGTGAACATTTCTGCTTTTTTCTGCAGAACAATAACCAGTTTACATCTACAAAGTATCTGTTGATCATTTCAATTGGCAACTAAAAACTTGCACAAAGAAATGCATTTACACTACTGTAATGTAGAGTGATTTTAAATGTATGCATGGATTGTTGAACTTTGAACTAAATGGTAAGAGAATTACACATGAGTTCTATGTAGTTCCAATCTTTGTGTCCAGAAATAAAAGTACTTGTTTTACAGTAACTCATTAAACAAGTGCTTTTCCTGTGCCAACTTTGCATTATTACATTAACACACAAGGTATTGCAAATGGGTGCGGGAACTCACAAAAAGAAATCTTTAGGATGATCAACCCGGATATAGAATCTGACAGTGTGATACAACTATTTGAATGTAGCACAAGACCAGAAAACTATTTTGTAAGACATAATATATTCTTGCTAATAAAATATGTATGGTGAATGGTGTAGTATTATTTTCACACTTCGTCAAGACTCTTGAGTGCAGTGGGGGGCTAGCGGAATCAACATAAATCAAAAGTACTGGATCAGCACTGACAGCATTCCCTAATTGCCAACCCAGCTTGACAATTAGCTGCTTTTATACGTGACGTGGGTTTTCCTGAAATAAGATTCAGCACTGTGAAAACACCTCTCAGTGATGACAACAACAATGTGCAATGAATTTTATGCTGAACTTAGTTTGATAGTGACCTGAAACACACATCATTCTATAATTGTACACCGTCTTGTGTTTTTCTCAGTTCTGCTACACCCATGAGCCACTGCATCAAGTGCTTCTTGAAAATTGCTAGTAGTCTGTTTTATATTGGTAGCTGCCAGCAGGCCACTTTAGTTGAAAGTAACACACATGTGCAACTTGCATATACCTAAAACTGGATTACTTACATTAGATATAGACTTCACTTTTGCAAAACTTTTGTGTTCATCTATGGGCATAGTAGACTATCAGAACATTCTAATTAGAAAATGAAGTATGTGTTTGGAAGGAGATTTTCTGTAGAACTAATGGGGACCAACACTTTTTCAGATCTACAGCAGCAGTAGCACCCTGTTCTCAGAATAAACAACTCAGTAGAGAGATGTTTATTCTGAGAACATGGTGTTGCTGCTGCAGATGCTGCTCCTGCTCCTACTGCAGACCCTACTAAAGAACATTAGGCAGTATGGAAGTATTAGTGGGATCTAGTAGAAAATCCCTCTATTGACTAATAATAAGTGGTGAATCCTATGATATTTTTATGAAATGCCGTAATTTAGGCATGGGAGTTGTATGATTATAACATCAAATTGAATTGTAATACATATTTTCAATTAAAAGTACTAGTGACACCACCTAGTTATAATTAGTGTGTGTTGGCATACACTTGGTGCATGTTGTAACAAAATGTTTTCTACTCTGGGCAGCCACAACTATGGAAATATATCTTGATAAATGAAGAATGTCACCCCCCACCCTCCCATGAACCATGGACCTTTAGTGGGGAGGCTTGCGTGCCTCAGCGATACAGATAGCTGTGCCATAGGTGCAACTTCAATGGAGGAGTATCTGGTGAGAGGCCAGACAAATGCATGGTTCCTGAAGAGGGGCAGCAGCCTTTTCAGTAGTTGCAGGGGCAACAGTCTGGATGATTGACTGATCTGGCCTTGTAACATTAACCAAAATGGCCTTGCTGTGCTGGTACTGGGAACGGCTGAAAACAAGGGGAAACTTCAGCCGTAAATTTTCCCAAGGGCATGCAGCTTTACTATATGGTTAAATGACAATGGCGTCCTCTTGGGTAAAATATTCTGGAGGTAAAATAGTCCCCCATTTGGATCTCCGGGCAGGGACTACTCAGGACGATGTTATCAGGAGAACCAAAAAATCGCGTGAGACAGGGTTATAGTCTATTTCTAAGGTTATTCAATATGTATATTGAGCAAGCAGTAAAGGAAACAAAACAAAAATTTGGAGTAAGAATTAAAATCCATGGAGAAGAAATGAAAACATTGAGGTTTGCCAATGACATTGTAATTCTGTCAGAGACAGCAAAGGATCTGGAAGAGCAGTTGAACGGAATGGACAGTGTCTTGAAAGGAGAATATAAGATGAACATAAATAAAAGCAAAACGAGGATAATGGAATGTCGTCGAATTAAATCAAGTGATGCTGAGGGAATTAGATTAGGAAATACGACACTAAGTAGTGGATGGGTTTTGTTATTTGGGCAGTAAAAAAACTGCATATGGCCGAATTAGGGACGATATAAAATGTGGACTGGTAATGGCAAGAAAAGCGTTTCTGAAGAAGATATATTTGTTCATATCGAGTCTAGATTTAAGTGTCAGGAAGTCTTTTCTGAAGGTATTTGTATGGAGTGTAGCCATGTACGGAAGTGAAACATGGACGATAAATAGTTTAGACAAGAAGAAAATAGAAGCTTTCAAAATGTGGAGCTACAGGAGAATGTTGAAGATTAGATGGGTAGATCACATAACTAATTAGGAGATACTGAGTAGAATTGGGGAGAAGAGGAATTTGCGGCACAACCTGACTAAGAGAAGGGACAAGTTGGTAAGAAACATTCTGAGGCACCAAGGGTTCACCAATCTAGTATTGGAGTGAATCGTGGAGGGTAAAAATCGTAGAGGTAGACCAAGAGATGAATACACTAAGCAGATTCAGAAGGATGTAGGTTGCAGTAGTTACTGAGAGATGCAGCAGCTTGCACAGGCTAGAGTAGCATGGAGAGCTGCATCAAACCTGTCTCTTAACTGAAGACCACAACAACAACAAACAAAGAACTGTAACAGCTGTTAAACGATCCTTTATTGTTCCTTTATTGTAATGACCAGTTTCACAGCTTGTAGTGGCATTTTCAGGTATACATCTAAGTAGAAAAATGGGGGAAAATATGATAAACAATATTATATTCACCCTGAGTTAAAAAAGGATGTGGTAAATAATGGATATAAGTACTCACAGTTACTTCATATGAAATGCAAACTGAAGCTAAATGGACGAGTCGATGTTCTTGGTCAAATCAAAATAAAATGTCTGTCGAAAAACAGTAGTCAGGTAATAAAAGCGACAGAATGAAGAGTCGACCATCCGAAATAGCAAGGGGTCCTACAGGAAAAACAGAGAAGTGATAGGGTCTAAAATTCGAAGTGTGAAAATGTGGAATTAAAATGAAGGTAGTAAGATAGTGAATATAATTGTATGAACTTACCACTGGGAGCAATGTAAAGTGAAATAATGTGTTACTAGTCGGTAAAGACTGGTTTTTTGGGGGGGGGGGGGGGGGGGAGGAGTAGATATAGAGAAACAGACTAACCAAAAGAGACTGAAAACTGAAGTAGGGTGGTGTTAAAGAACTTACCAGAACGTAAAACCGCTATAGTCATGCAGCCGAAACAAACATAGGTGAGAGATAGCAGAATATAGCGTGAGGAGTCGTGGAGCGTACCAAGTAGGCCACTGTGCCCAGTCTAGGTAATAAATGACACCGCACAAGCATATCACAAGCAGTAACGAAGATTGGGGCAGACAAAGTTGGGTGACGTCCTTACATAGCTGATTAATACAAAGATGGCAAAATATAATAAAACTGGAACATGAAAAAGTCTTGATAGAATATATGCTGTCCAGTCACATTAATGTGACCCATCTGTCAAATGCCTCACTAATACCTTTTGCAAAGGAGACTGCTGCGAAATGTGCAGGAAGAGAGTCAGAAGAATCAGTGAAGTTCTGGAAGGTATCGACAGAGATATGGGACCAAGTTCTGGAAGGTATCGACAGAGATATGGGACCAAGTTCTGGAAGGTATCGACAGAGATATGGGACCATGCCAACTCCAGTGCCGTGGCCACCTCACCATATTTCTCAGTTGAGGATCTATGATGCATACAGCCTGATCGAGGTACTCTCACAGGTCCTCGACTGGATTTGAATATGGGGAGTGTGGAGTCAAGGAAGTATAGTAAACTCAGCCTGGTGCTCTTCGAACCATGCATATATACTGCTAGCTGTTTTACATGTTGTATTGTCCTTCTGGTAGATGCCATCATGACGAGTAAAAACAATCTGGATGGAGATGGCCTCCAAGAGTAGGTGCATACTTGCGTTGATCTGTTGTGCCTTCCAGAATGAGGAAATCACCCAGGGAATGCCACGAAAACATTTCCCAAACCATAACATTCCCTCTTCCAGTCTGGACCCTTTGGACAATTGTTTCATGGTGTTTGCTTTCCAACTTTCACACCACACCTGTCAACGGCCATCTGTCCAGTGGAGTGTAAAACATAAAATAAATCTGAAAAGGCTACCTTTCACCACTCAGTGGATGTCTGGTTGCAGTACTGGCATGCAAATTCCAACCTTCATTGCTAATGAACAGCAGTCAGCATGGGTGCATGAACCGGATGCCTATTGTGGAGGTCCACATGCAGCAGTGTTCTCTGAACAGTCATCTTGTAGACACTGTTGATAGCCCTTTGGTTCATCTGGGTGGTCAGCTGCATGTCTTTTTGCCTGTACACATCTCTGCAATTGTTACTCATACCTGTCATCAATGGCCCATGTTGCACCACAGTTACCTCGGTGTCAGTTTCATATAGTGCCATTTTGCCATACGTGTGTCACTTTAACCACAGCCTCATGTGAGCAATTTGCAAACTTGGGCATTACGGAAATGCTTCCACCCTTGGCCCGAAAGCCAGTAATGATGCACTTTTGTATGTCAGATAAATCACTCCATTTGTACATTACAACAGTGACTGCACTGCTTTCCATGTCCCCCCTGTATTGCTAGTGGTACTGCCTGCCATTTGTGAGTGGTTATTGCACATTGATTTCGTATATACACGGTGGTTATATTAATGTGAGTGAACCGTGTAAAAGACATTACATTCAGCCAGTAATCAGTGGCTAAAAACAGTGATGGAAACATCATAGTTAAAGTGGTGATAGATGTAAAGGGGGCCACAAGGAGATAGAGGATGGAGGAAAATAAAACGGTTTTTAGATAGTAGGGGAAGCAAAGAGGAGTGAACCCAATGTAAGTGTGTGTGTGTGTGGGGGGGGGGCAAAAGGCTTAGAAATTAGAGCGCAGACACGTGATATACAGAATGGTATTGTTTTAGTAAGAATATTAATAGTCAAATTCCCAAGATGATTGTGATATCTACATTCAGTTTGACCATTTAGTATATGTTGTGCAAAATGATTCTTACAACACATTATGTCAATTTCTGTCAGAATATTTAGGGTTTGATCTTCATTTTCATGGAGTAATATTTTTGGATTATTTGACAGATTAGCAATGGAATGCTCTTGTTCACAGAGGTGTGTATTCAAAGCTGATTTTGTATTGCTTAAATTTAGGTTTTCTTGAAATCTGGTGTTGAAACCACTTACTGTTTGGCCAGTGTACTTCATGACAGTTGTCAGACCAAATGCAATAGACACCTGTGGCATAGTATTTGTGCCTCTATCTGTTACTGATATTATTGAGTACGGAGAGGTTGAAGCATAACTTCTCAAAATTTTACCGATGTGTAGGAACCTATGATATATATAACTTCCTCATGAATATTATAGTCTACATTCACCAGGGTTCTGTAACTTCGTCTAAGCCACATAAGGTGGATGGTTTCAACTTTTTTAAAATACCTTTGTTAGCATGTTCACAAAATTATCGCTATAGTCATTGCTGTAGGCTGTCTATTGAACCAAATCCGTATTCTCTTTCTAAGGCTTCTCTGGGCAAGGGGATGTAATACATCATATAAAGCAATGATCTAATTGCAGCCATTTTGTATGTTGAGGTATGATGAGAGGTGTGAATAATGAGCTCAGTAGAAGTTGCTTTTCTGTATATATGTAATTCCAGGTTAGAATGTTTAGAGATGTGTTGTGTAGTGGAATGCATTTTGTGGTGTAAACTCATCCATGAAATGACAACAATTATCCTTTGTCCCTTCATTTAAAACAAGAATATTGTTCATATACCTACTCCACTGTAAAAGTTTGTTGGCATGGGCTGGAAATTTTCATTACATAAAATTCAAAGGTATCCATAAAATATTGGACAGACAGTATGCCAATTGTGATCTCATTACCAGTTCTTGATTTTGAATGTACATGTCCTCACCACATTTAAAATAGTTATATTTCAGAACAGTGTTGAGTAATGATCTTACCTGTGGGCCTATTACTGTGGGTTTGTAAATTGTAAGTAGTGATGTCTCTCACTTGATCTAAAGAATAGTTGGATTACACATTTTCTACGCCCAATGACATAATATGAGTCAATGTTGAAGTGAATAAATTGACAAGTTTTTCAATCGCATGCTCTCTGTTTTGAACATTATAATTTGCATGATGTTGGTAATGTTTATTAACATATGTGGCATGGGGCTTCTTGATGATGTCATATCCCTCCTCACCCCCTCCCTACCACGTGCATTAACATTAGCCTAACAGGCATATGTTCTTATGTAACTTAATTGCGGCCCTTAATGTAGGGGTGTTTGGTTCATTGGAATGAGTCTTTTTTTCTGAAATTTACTAGGAGAATTTTTAGTAACATTGAAGTCCTTTCTTATATTGGCTATATATTTGGTAGTAGAGTCTGTTTCATGTTTGACAATATGGTTTTCAGTAAAGTCACTTTTTCAACATACTGGCTCTATTGCATTATCACATAAGTTGTACTTTTATCCACATGTATAATTAATGCTTGATGCTCATCCCATTTCTTATTTATAGCACTGAGTAAAACCAAATTTGTGTTTTATCAGTTCCCGTGTGTGGGCTGGAATCCCTTGAAGTCTATTGACACTATTCACAGCCTCAGTGTGTTCGGCTGTAGTGAGTTTAGCCCCATCTATAGGAGGCACAGTATGTAAATTCAGTCTACTAATATGTTGTTGTGGCAGGAGGTTATGAATATTATAACCTAACCTTTTTGCAATAATTCTATTTCTCTGCTATTAAAAACTGTATCAGTAAGATTGCGTAATTTTGTGTAACTGTCGACTTTTGTTTGCTCTATTTTTGTATTTAAGTTTCCATTCTATTTTGCTTTTTATATGATAGCTTTTCTGCCTGCATACCGCCGTGTGCTACTGCCATCCCAGTTTATGTTACGTTGCTCTCCCAATTATCTAATTATATTTCTGTCTTAGTAATTATCTTCATTTTAGTTCCACATTTTCATACTTTGGACTTTAGAGCCATCATTTCTCTCAGTTTTTATTATAGGATCCCTTGCTATCTTGTCTACTGGACTTCGTCATTCTTCTGATTTTATTACCTGACTGTTGTTCTTTCAATTGACATTTTGTTTAGATTTGATTAAGAATATTGGGTGATCCAAATAATCCCTGTCTGGAATTTATATGAATTGATTATGAATACTTTTATCTGTTATTTACTATATCCTTTTTTAACTTACAGTAAATGCAATATTGTTTATTATACTTTCTCGGCATTCTTTCTACTCAGATGTATACCTGAGGATGCAGCTACAAGCCGCAAAACTGGTTGTTACAATAAAGGACCATTCAACAGCTGTTGCAGTTTTTCATCTGTTAAGATGTGTAGCAACAGCTTTATTACAAAACACACACTAAAAATGGCATGTTACCTTCAGATTTATCGTGATTTATTTTTCTCCCAGAGCTTATCTCTGTTTTCCATTTCCAGTTTAAAAAATTTAAATGATTGTGTTTTATTGACATTAAAACTTGAAGATAGTTCTATTTAAAAGGCCTTTTACAGTTGGAAAAATTCAAGTGTCATCTACAGTAACATAATTTATCTTTGAAAATCAGCCAGTAGTTTCAGTTTGTAACATAAAGTAACTGTCATGAGAAATAACGCAACCCAAAACAATCTTCAGATTGAAAATAGTGTAGAATGGAAACAGTTATCTCTCTTAGTGTTTGACGGTAGTGCTGAACATATGTCTGAACTTCTGACATGCTGCTGTCAGGACAATGAATATGTGAGGATGCTCTCATTGGGAGAGTGAAACCAAGCAAATAATATGCAACCTCTAGTGGTTGGTCTTTACTTTAATAAGTAATTTTGTTCAATATATTGCTCTCGGGTCTGCTGCCCAGCCACATTTTGTAATTTACAAAATGTGATCAGATGGCAGAGCTGAGAACCGTATATTGAACGGATCTGCTGGGAAAGGTCTGAAGAGTCTCAAGTAATTTTGTTATTTCACCAAAAGGTTGCAACTGATAAAAAAAAGGTTGAAATCAAAATTGAAGCAATGACTAGCTTTTGTTTTTGGCCACAATAGTTGTTGCTGGCATATCATTGTTCTACAAGCACTTATACATCACAACCATGTCCTCCTTCCGTGTGTGTGTACTACTAAAAGAAAATAGGTAGGCAAGTATTTTCAGTGCAGTTTAGTTCTTTGTTGTAGAGTCTGCTGACTTTTGTAGATGCATTATATGCTTTGATATTTTGTTTGTCGCTTTCTACACTGTAGCTTCTCATTACTGATGTGTAGTGTCATAAATCTTTTGAATTTTTTATGGTAAATTGTGTGTAGTTATACTTTTGTACTTAGTCATTCAAAATAATGGTAAACTGGATGTATTACAATTTTGTGGTATTTGCACGTAATTCTCTTTCTGTTCTCTGATTGTTTTATTGTTTTTGTCATATCAGCTTCTCGGATTATGTGATTGTGTTCGGCAGCAACAGCTGTTTTTATTGTGGCAGATTAGATAATGTAATATCTGTGAATCTGCATGCCCAATTAATGATGCATAGCCAGTATGCTTAACTTGTGACTTATAACATGATGAGCTGTGAATGATGGTATTTGTTGCAGTTGATGCCCTATCACTTTAGAAGATGCATCTGCTGTTGAGCTTTGCTGTCAGTAGGTCTAGGAGATTGTTGCAGTGGTTGACTTCATGTTTCATGGTAAATTTAATGTGTTTACGCAGTATAGTGAAACCATTAAAAATATTGTTTATATTGATTGAGTTTTTGTCAACATGGAATACTGTGATATTTACATAGTGTTGATATCACTTAATGTGAATTGCATACAATGAGAGGGAGGAGTTTTTTGTTTACTCATTCAGGTGTTAAAATTAAGACACACAGGAAAACAAATGGAAATCATGTTTCAGAATTGGCAGTTCCTTCATCAGGAGATAGTGAAGTTAAATTTGAAGGAAAGACATGCAGTTAGTTTTGTAGAAACAAATTGACAATGAACTCCAAATTGAGAATGATACAGATTTTATGTTCCTTATGTCTCTTGATCTTTGAGTGTGAGCTGTGTTTTTCCTTTTTTTCGTAATTACTGTTTTCCATTAAGTCACTTTTTACCTCCACTTCCCCCCCCCCCCCACCCCCCCCCCCCCCACCCCCACAACCTCTCCCTGTAGTTCTGTCTGTGTGTGTTAGTGTAAAGCACCCTTTTCCAGCTATACGTAATTAGATTATCTTCCAAATTTAACATTTATTTTCATTTTTTTATTTGGATGTTCATCATCAGATTACTGTTCTTTCAAGCTACAGGTGTTTAATGTATGACACACGCACTGTGTCTGGCACTGCGTGGGAACCAATATCAGATAAGCAGGCTCTGATTGCTGCATACCCTTCACCCCATTCTTTGGACTTTGGCAGGGGTGACTTATTGTCTTTAGCCAAACTACACGAGTTAAGAGTGGGCTTCGAAAGAACAATCAACATTGGAGTTCTGGAAATCCTTATCAGTGGCATCAAGTGTGTTTGTACTATGCGAAAGCAGAAGTGTGGTGTACAATTAGTGCAGTATGAATTATTGGCTAATCTTTTCCCACAAAACCATAACTTCTGATTTTTTGTGATCAGTACTACATCCTCTTTTCAAGAGAGTGAACAACTAATGAAAAGACATGCAGCTATTTTGTGGAGGGCAACGCAATGCTTCTGTGGCAGTATTATGAGATAGTTTTAATGATGAGATCAGTCTTTCCATTATGCACAGACTGCAGTGCTGAAATCCAGCAACAGTGTCTGAATTGATCAGTCAATGCACTACTGTTGTCTTGCTGTGTTGTAGTTTGGGTACACGGCTGTGGCAGCAGACGCTATTGAGACACCAGTATGAAGTTCTAAATTGTGAAGTACTTTTCTTGGACTTCTTTCTGAGGCCACTCCTAACTTCGTTAGTTTGGTTAAAGCTGATACCTGACAAAGGCTGAGGAACTACCTGGTGTGTATGCAGAAATTGGAATCTGCCTCCTTAGTATTAGACCTGGACATAATACATGTGAAGTAACCTGTATTATAAACTTTGAAAATGCAAGTGATTAAAAATATTTCTAGTTGAATAAATAATATAATAGAATTGTACACTGTCTGTTGGCAGCTTGGAGTAACAACTGTAATCAACAGATGTGCATTCAACCTGTCAGTTGTGTGAAGGAAGTATTAAGTAGTGGGCATGGAGTCACAGTGTGTCAATGTTGTCATTAATTACAATGTAGCAACATCTCTAAATCAGGTGCTCAAGACATGCTCCTGACTCTTTGGAAGAAGAGAAAAGTGTGTGCAAAGTTTATCCCACACACCTTGACTTGTGAACAAAAATGATGATGCATGGAATCCTGCTATGATTTGATTGAAATGTAAAACATGTGCAATTCTTTTCTGGAAAAAAATCATCACTAGTGATGAAACTTGGTGTTACCAATATAGACCTACCACAAAATGACAGTGTGGAAATCCATGTGAAGAGTCAACACCTTGGTGACTTAACAGACATTCAAACCAGTGTGAAATGCAAGTCAAACAGCATCCCAAAAAAGGTCTTTTCTGACAGTTTCACATGGTTGTATGAAAATGACGTGTTTTGTGCTCAATGGACGGAAACAGTGTAAAGCACATGAAGCGTTAAAATCACCATCTTAGGTTTTTCTTATTTCTCATCAATCCAGTCTTGAATTTTTTGGACTGAGAGGATATGAATAATTTTCATTAAACCTTAATATAATTTTACTTCAGCTGTAAACTTTTTCTGTAATACTGATGCTACAGTAACATGGCATTTGGACACGTTTTTGAAAACTTCATTTGTGTATGGTACAGTCACAAATACACACATAAAAAGCATGAAAGGGTGCATAAGCATTGACTAACCTTGAGCATAGGAATGACCACAAATCTGAATAATGGCTGCCAGATGACAAGAGTTATTGCTTTGTTGACTGAAATGTGTACAGATTTTCTTCCAATCTAGGAAGCATTTTGGCTTCTGCAGACGTATTGGTAAATTTTACCATAAGGGAAATTCCATTCAGAAACTTAATAGATTCACAGAGTCAGCTCAGTACAGCCAATAGATAACACAAAACAGAACACAAAAATTTACATTCCTAGCTTTGGGAACTTTGTTCCTCCATCAGGGAGGAGAGAGGGGGAAAAAGGGAAGAAGGGAAAGTGGATTCAGTTACTCACAACTCAGGTTATGAAGCAACAGGGAAGGGTAAACAGGGAGGGTAGTAAGGATGGAGGCATGGTTGTCAGAGGGAAGCCAAAGGTATTCTACTGTTAAGTACTGTGCCAGCTTCAAACCAAAGAGAATGCATCCAGAAGTAATTAAGTATATAGTATAAAGATAAGCACAATGATGTAGGATGAGAAGATGCGTGAATGGCTAAAGAGGAGAGGGAAAAAGAAAAAGACTGAAGACTAAATGGGAGTGAGATTGGTTAACGTAGGTTCAGGGGGATGGCGGGATGAAAGGATGTGTTGGAGTGCAAGTTCCCATCTGCGCAGTTCCGAGGGACTGGTGTTGGGTGGGAGAAGCCAAATGGCACGTACGTTGTAGCAGGTTCCTGGGTCCCTAGATTTATGCTGGACGGCATGCTCTGCTACTGGGTATTGGACATCTCCTAGGCGGACAGTTTGTCTGTGCCCGTTCATGCGCTCAGCCAGTTTAGTTGTCGTCATACCGATGTAAAAGGCTATGCAGTGCGGGCATGTCAGTTGATAAATGACGTGTTGTTTCACATGTGGCCCTGCCTTGAATTGTGTATGTTTTACCAGTAGTGGGGCTGAAGTAGGTGGTTGTGGCGGGTGCATGGGGCAGGTTTTGCAGCGGGGTTGGTTACAGGGGTAGGAACCGCTGGGTAGAGAAGGTGGTCTGGGAATATTGTAGGATTTGACAAGGATGTTACGGAGGTTAGGGGGGCGGCGAAAGGCAACTCAGGGCAGTGTGGGGAGAATATTGTCAAGGGATGATCTCATTTCAGGGCTTGACTTGAGAAAGTCATATCCCTGGCGGAGTAATTTGTTGATGTATTCGAGGCCAGGATAATATTGGGTGACAAGGGAGATGCTTCTGTGTGGTCTGGGGGTAGGAACATTGTTGTTGGACGGGAAGGAATGTATTGCTCGGGAGATCTGTTTGTTGACAAGGTCCGCAGGATAGTTGCGGGAGAGGAAAGCACTGGTCAGGTTATTAGTGTAATTGTTGAGGGATTCTTCACTGGAGCAGATACGTTTGCCACAAATACCTAGGCTGTAGGGAAAGGAGCGTTTGATGTGGAATGGATGGCAGCTACCAAAGTGAAGGTACTGTTGTTTGTTTGTGCGTTTGATGTGGACAGAGGTGTGGATGTGAGCTTCAACAAGATGGTCAACATCCAGGAAATACTAACCCAGTGTTGAGCCCTGTCTAGAATAGTTCCGACCGCCTTCCCAAAGGGATCCTCCTCCCCTTCCCCAAAACCATCCCTTGCAGACATTTCAGGAATTCCTCACATCCAGTGTTGCCTCCCAGTCCTTCTTGAAGAAC
Organism: Schistocerca cancellata; assembly: GCF_023864275.1. Classification (NCBI taxonomy): domain Eukaryota; kingdom Metazoa; phylum Arthropoda; class Insecta; order Orthoptera; family Acrididae; genus Schistocerca; species Schistocerca cancellata. The sequence continues at coordinate 649,010,168 of NC_064627.1, forward strand.
ATCCCGACAACCCCCAACATCACCCCAGCTGAATCCCGTGCCATTAAGGAGCTGAAAACAGACCGCTCTATTGTCATCCTCCCAGCAGATAAAGGCTCCACAACTGTGGTACTTGACCGTGTGGATTATGTGGCAGAAGGACTGCGTCAACTCTCCAACACCTCAACCTACAAAGCTGTTACCCAGAATCCCATTCCCTCCATCCAGACTGAGCCGTCGAAAATCCTAAAAATCCAAGGTCCCTCACAAGGCCTCACAACAGCTTCCATAGACCTACTCACTCCACCTGAGACACGTATCCCTACCTTCTACCTATTAACCAAAATCCACAAAGAGAACCATCCTGGCTGTCCAATTGTGGCAGGCTTCAAGGCCCCAACAGAATGTATCTCAGCTCTGGTAGACCAACACCTCCAACCTATCACCTGCAGACTCCCATCCTACATCAAAGACACAAACCACTTCCTAGAACGCCTCAAATCCATTCCCACTCCCCTCCCAACTGAAACCTTTCTTGTCACCATAGACGCTACATCCCTTTACAAAAACATCCCACATACCCATAGTCTCTCTACGCTTGAACACTACCTCTCCCGACGCCCACTCAGAGACTTCCGAAAACCTCGTTCCTTATCACACTTACCAACTTCATCCTCACCCATAATTACTTCAGTTTTGAAGGCCAGACCTACAAACAAATTAAGGGAACGGCCATGGGAACCAGCCGGCCGCGGTGGTCTAGCGGTTCTGGCGCTGCAGTCCGGAACCGCGGGACTGCTACGGTCGCAGGTTCGAATCCTGCCTCGGGCATGGGTGTGTGTGGTGTCCTTAGGTTAGTTAGGTTTAAGTAGTTCTAAGTTCTAGGGGACTTATGACCTAAGATGTTGAGTCCCATAGTGCTCAGATCCATGGGAACCAGGATGGCTCCATCCTATGCCAACCTCTTCATGGGCCGCATGGAGGAGGCTTTCCTGAAGACCCAACAGCTGCTTCCCCTGGCCTGGTATAGGTTTATAGATGACATCTTTGTGGTCTGGACTCATGGTGAAGAAACACTCCTTAATTTCCTCCATAACCTCAACTCCTTTTCGAGTCTGAATTTCACCTGGTCCTTCTCCAAAACCCAAGCCACCTTGCTGGATGTTGGCATCCACACCTCTGTCCACATCAAACCCACAAACAAACAACAGTACCTTCACTTTGATAGCTGCCATCCATTCCACATCAAACACTCACTTCCCTACAGCCTGGGTATTCGTGGCAAACGTATCTGCTCCAGTGACGAATCCCTCAACAATTACACCAATAACCTGACCAGTGCTTTTCTCTCCCGCAACTATCCTGCAGACCTTGTCCACAAACAGATCTCCCGAGCAATACATTCCTCCCCGTCCAACAACAATGTTCCTACCCCCAGACCACACAGAAGCATCCCCTTTGTCACTCAATATTATCCTGGCCTCGAATACATCAACAAATTACTCCGCCAGGGATATGACTTTCTCAAGTCAAGCCCTGAAATGAGATCATCCCTTGACAATATTCTCCCCACACTGCCCAGAGTTGCCTTTCATCACCCCCTAACCTCCGTAACATCCTTGTCAAACCCTACATTATTCCCATACCACCTTCTCTACCCAGCGGTTCCTACCCCTGTAACCAACTCCGCTGCAAAACCTGCCCCATGCATCCCCCCACAACCACCTACTCTAGCCCCACTACTGGTAAAACATACACAATTCAAGGCAGGGCCACATGTGAAGCAACACATGTCATTTATCAGCTGACATGCCTGCACTGCACAGCCTTTTACATCAGTATGACGACAACTAAACTGGATGAGCGCATGAACGGGCACAGACAAACTGTCCGCCTAAGAGATGTCCAATACCCAGTAGCAGAGCATGCCGTCCAGCATAATTCTAGGGACCTAGGAACCTGCTATAACGTATGTGGCATTTGGCTTCTCCCACCCAACACCAGTCCCTCGGAACTGCGCAGATGGGAACTTGCATTCCAACACATCCTTTCATCCCGCTAAACTGAACCTACGTTAACCAATCTCACTCCCATTTAGTCCTCAGTCTTTTTCTTTTTCCCTCTCCTCTTTAGCCATTCACGCATCTTTTCATCCTACATAGTTGTGTTTATCTTTATACTATATACCTCTTTACTTCTGTATGCAACCTCTTTGGTTTGAAGCTGGCACAGTACTTAACAGTATAATATCTTTGGCTTCCCTCTGACAACCATGCCTCCATCCTTGCTACCCTCCCTGTTTACCTTTCCCTGTTGCTTCATAACCTGAGTTGTGAGTAACTGAATCCATTTTCCCTTCTTCCCTTTTTTTCCCCCTCTCTCCTCCCTGATGAAGGAACAAAGTTCCGAAAGCTAGGAATGTAAATTTTCTGTTCTGTTTTGTGTTATCTATCGGCTGTACTGAGCTGAGGTAGGGCCACTGTCTGTATGTTTTTTTGTGTGTCTCTGTATTTGGAATTGCACATCTTGACTGAATCCAATCTAATCTAATGTAAAGTACTGGCTAGACCACCTAGAGATCTGCGCAGAGATTGATACCTGCAGGTGTATTTGTAAATATCCACAGTAATAATTACTTTGTGGTTAAACGTTACAGGACAATATCATTATTGGGACTTCTTTCTTTCTTTCTTTCTTTCTTTCTTTCTCATCCTTCCTCTTTTTTAAAATAAAAAGGAAAAGAAAAAAAATTACATAACCATTGTAATGACCATTAGTCTTTAACTCGTTGTTATTACCCATTTGGGACTGAATTCCAATATATTGTTTTGAATTCAGTGTACTGTGTAATAAGTTTGTTCCTTGTCATGGTAGTTTGTTAATGTAAGTTTTGCAGCTACCAGCCTTGGTTTGGTAGCTTTACTAAGGGAACACACATCATTACTAAATATTTGGACCATGTGCCCAATACGAACACATCTCTCTTATACTTTGCAAATGTCAGTTTCTTAATTATGAAATGGAACATGTCACGTTCAAAGAACAACGATACAGATTAATATCTCATTATTTTATTTAATCATTCAGTATATAACACACTTCCCTAAAAGTGCCTAAACTCCTCTATTCTTGAGTCAGCATTTTAATTCATTTCACACTCGTACTGAAGTAACATTTGCTACCTAGCATTTGTACACTAAGTTAACGGGTAATCACTGATCCTAAAAGCCTTTTCATGTGTGTTCAAATAGCAACATATTCAGATAATGAAGCTACTAACGAACAACCATAATGCAGTTTCATCCACAACTTTCTTTAAATAATTCTGCACACCTTTTCGTGAATAAACCAAATTATAAATCACTTTTACCTTACAATGTGCCATAACACTTCCAATTATTAATTATACTCTTTAGTAAGCACATCATATTGTTTATGCGTGATACAGCTGAGCACAACTGCTTGACACATAACCCACATGAATCTGTGCACTCTAACTTGGGACTTGTCCAGTAGTGCTAGAGCATTTTTCATCCTAAAAATAGCTGAATGATGCCCCACCAGTGAAGAGGAGTGCTCAGCTTCGATAATTCCAGAAGCTAGCAATGAGTGAGGAGTACAGTATCAGTGTCATAACACCAAATATTGCAGTACTCCATATATTTGGAGAAGGCAGAGGCGTTTTCGTCTTCTGCAAGAGGTGAAGATGATGACATGGTGATCATCTTGGTTTTCTGCAGAGAAGAAGACTTTTCTAGGTCACTTCATCCATCAGAGCCTTTCCTTTGAGTTTGTGTGTCAACATTTCTCTTGATTATATTTACAAGTAAACAATACAATCCTGCTTATGTTTACAAATGTAGCATGTTAACGTGACAGAACATTGTGTTCAGTAACATACATTTTATAAACAAACTATGAATATCCACGATATGACAACAGTTGTTACATGACCCCATTTAATGTCTCAATGTTGCAGAAAATTCCACAAAATCCATCTTGGTACTTGTGAGAGAAAGCTGTAACTTGAGGAACATATCAAGAATAGGACAAACTATATCATAGCAAGCCCTTGCTGTACCGTTTAGTTTGACAAAACCCATGCCTAGGGAGTTGGAGGCAACACATTCTAAACAGGCCATCGTGATGCGTCACACACACACACACACACACACACACACACACACACACACAGGATGTAAAATTTTGAGGGGGACATATCATCATCATCATTTAAGACTGATTATGCCTTTCAGCGTTCAGTCTGGAGCATAGCCCCCCTTATACAGTTCCTCCATGATCCCCTATTCAGTGCTAACATGGGTGCCTCTTCTGATGTTAAACCTATTACTTCAAAATCATTCTTAACCGAATCCAGGTACCTTCTCCTCAGTCTGCCCCGACTCCTCCTACCCTCTACTGCTGAACCCATGAGTCTCTTGGGTAACCTTGCTTCTCCCATGCGTGTAACATGACCCCACCATCTAAGCCTGTTCGCCCTGACTGCTACATCTATAGAGTTCATTCCCAGTTTTTCTTTGATTTCCTCATTGTGGACACCCTCCTGCCATTGTTCCCATCTACTAGTACCTGCAATCATCTTAGCTACTTTCATATCCGTAACCTCAACCTTGTTGATAAGGTAACCTGAATCCACCCAGCTTTCGTTCCCATACAACAAAGTTGGTCGAAAGATTGAACGGTGCACAGATAACTTAGTCTTGGTACTGACTTCCTTCTTGCAGAAGAGAGTAGATCGTAGCTGAGCGCTCACTGCATTAGCTTTGCTACACCTCTCTTCCAGTTCTTTCACTATGTTGCCATCCTGTGAGAATATGCATCCTAAGTACTTGAAACCGTCCACCTGTTCTAACTTTGTTCCTCCTATTTGGCACTCAATCCGTTTATATTTCTTTCCCACTGACATTACTTTCGTTTTGGAGATGCTAATCTTCATACCATAGTCCTTACATTTCTGATCTAGCTCTGAAATATTACTTTGCAAACTTTGAATCGAATCTGCCATCACAACTAAGTCATCCGCATATGCAAGACTGCTTATTTTGTGTTCACATATCTTAATCTCACCCAGCCAGTCTATTGTTTTAAACATATGATCCATAAATAATATGAACAACAGTGGAGACAGGTTGCAGCCTTGTCTTACCCCTGAAACTACTCTGAACCATGAACTCAATTTACTGTCAACTCTAACTGCTGCCTGACTATCCATGTAAAGACCTTTAATTGCTTGCAAAAGTTTGCCTCCTATTCCATAATCTTGTAGAACAGACAATAACTTCCTCCTAGGAACCCGGTCATATGCATTTTCTAGATCTATAAAGCATAGATAAAATTCCCTGTTCCACTCATAACACTTCTCCATTATTTGCTGTAAGCTAAAGATCTGGTCCTGACAACCTCTAAGAGGCCTAAACCCACACTGATTTTCATCCAATTGGTCCTCAACTAATACTCGCACTTTCCTTTCAACAATACCTGAGAAGATTTTACCCACAACGCTGATTAAAGAGATACCTCTGTAGTTGTTACAATCTTTTCTGTTTCCATGTTTAAAGATTGGTGTGATTACTGCTTTTGTCCAGTCTGATGGAACCTGTCCCGACTCCCAGGCCATTTCAATTATCCTGTGTAGCCATTTAAGACCTGACATTCCACTGTATTTGATGAGTTCTGACTTAATTTCATCCACCCCAGCCGCTTTATTGCACTGCAATCTATTGACCATTTTTCCACTTCCTCAAATGTGATCCTATTTCCATCATCATTCCTATCCCATTCTACCTCGAAATCTGAAACATTACTGATCGCAGTTTCACCTACATTGAGCAACTCTTCAAAATATTCCCTCCATCTGCCCAAGGCATCCACAGGATTCACCAGCAGTTTTCCTGACCTGTCCAAAATACTTGTCATTTCCTTCTTACCTCCCTTTTGAAGACGGCTAATTACAGTCCAGAATGGTTTTCCAGCAGCTTGACCCATAGTCTACAACCTGTTTCCAAAGTCTTCCCAAGATTTCTTCTTGGATGCTGCAATTATCTGTTTGGCTTTGTTTCTTTCTTCAACATAACTTTCTCTGTCTACCTGGGTTCTGGTATGTAGCCATTTTTGATACGCCTTCTTTTTCCTTTTACAGGCTGCCTTGACTGTACCATTCCACCAAGCTGTTTGCTTCATCCTGCTTTGGAACACTACTGTTCCAAGACATTCTTTAGCCACTTCTAGTACTGTGTCCCTGTACCTTGTCCATTCCTTTTCCGATGACTGTAATTGACTACATTCAACTAACTGGTACCTTTCTGAGATCGCTGTTGTGTATTTGCGCCTGATTTCCTTATCCTGAAGTTTCTCCACTCTTATCCTCCTACATATGGACCTGACCTCCTGCACTTTCGGCCTCACAATCCCAATTTCACTGCAGATTAAATAATGATCAGTGTCATCAAATAATCCCCTGAATACACGTGTGTCCCTCACAGCCTTCCTGAATTCCTGATCTGTTATTATATAGTCAATGACAGATCTGGTTCCCCTGCCTTCCCAAGTATACCGGTGAATATTCTTATGTTTAAAAAAGGAGTTTGTCATTGCTAAGCCCATACTGGCACAGAAATCCAAGAGTTGTTTCCCATTCCTGTTGACCTCCATATCCTCTCCAAATTTACCCATAACCTTTTCATACCCTTCTGTTCGATTTCCAATCCTGGCGTTAAAATCTCCCATGAGCAGAACACTGTCCTTGTCCTTTACTCTAACAACTACATCACTGAGTGCCTCATAAAAACTATCCATCTTATCTTGATCTGTCCCTTCACAACGCAAATATACTGACACAATCCTAATTTTCTTGCTAGACACTGTCAAATCTATCCACATCAGTCGTTCGTTTACATACCTTATTGCAACTACGCTGGGTTCCATTTCTTTCCTGATGTAAAGCCCTACATCCCATTGTGCTATTCCTGCTTTGACTCCTGACAGGTAGACCTTGTATTCTCCCACTTCCTCTTCTTTCTCACCCCTTACCCGAATGTCACTAACAGCTAAAACGTCCAGCCCCATCTTACTTGCAGCCTCTGCCAGCTCTACCTTCTTCCCAGAGTAGCCCCCATTGATATTAATAGCTCCCCATCTCATTACCATTTGTTTGCCAAGTAGTATCTTAGGAGTCCCGGGTTTGTCAGTTAGAGGTGGGACTCCGTCACCTCCAAAGGTCCGAGGCATTTTGCTCTGATCGTTGCCAGCATCATATTTAAAGTACCAGGGAAGCAGGTTGCTAGCCTTACTTGCCCCGGGTCCCATTGGGTTTTACCCCTAACGACTGAAGGACTAACCGGTGGATTTGGTAGTCTTTGCCATATGAGCACAAAGGTGACCACGACTCAGAATATGTCCGAGATGCCCAGCCTTATTCCAAACTAACTGGTATCTCGACTGTTGTGACCACTTACTTGGCCACTCATACGTAGGGGGACATCTGTGGTGCTAAAATTAGCTCTTCACCCCTGCCCAGTTTTTTTATGTAGAATCTGATTCTGCAATAAGAAATGGGGGTTCCCTTTTGAAATTTTAAAGTTGCCTCCCGGCCCAACCCCAGGTGGCTGGGGTGGCAGACTAATTTTTTAGCACCAGCAGATGTCCCCCTTGAAAATAATCAGCTTAGGATTCTACACATTTTTTCGTATGAAGCTTATTTTTCAAGTTATTCTGGTTTGTAAATTTAAAGTTTACACCCTGTGAATATATTGTCAAACAATACATCAAAGTATTATTTGTTATTCATAAACAACACTTTAATAGAAATTTTTCTCTGTCCGGGAACTGGGTGTTTGTGTTGTCATCATCATTTGTGACAGTGGCTAGATTGTATTGTGTAAAAATTGGGATTTTGTACGGTCGCTGAATACAACGCAGTTGAATGCCCCACAAACCAATCATCATCATTATCATGTCATGTTGTCTTGCCAACTCAGAGGCAACAAATTATTATTGCTTTTTCGTAAACATTCTCCTTTCTTTAGTTTTTGGATGTTTGGTTTTTTTACTTGAATGATCAAAATGCACAGTATATAGTAGGCCTTCATTTTGTTGAAAATAACAGGATACCAAGTGTCCTCCACTTTCTTTGTTGTCTCTTATTTGATGTAGAATGAGATTTGTTTTTGTTACAAGTATTTCCAAAAATTTGTCATTGAACATAATAGAAAGTAATTCTAATAGTCCTGGATGTTCATGTAAATGATTTGAAGCAGAGATACATGTGATTTAGGTATTGCATTTTTGTCTTCACTATCATAATCTGCAATTGAACATTTTGCACAAAATCTCATTTATACAGTCACATCGCTAATCACAGGATTTTTTCTATCACTACTTCCATGCAAACACCCCTCTCTTGACATTATGTAAAAATTTATTAAAATTTTCTTCAAAAATAAAGGTATAAAATCACTAGCACACTTAATTTGTAATGTAGATTTAACAAATTGTGACAAGTTGTCGCTTCATAATGTTGTTGTTGTTGTTGTTGGTGGTGGTGGTGGTGGTGGTGGTGGTGGTGGTCTTCAGTCCTGAGACTGGTTTGATGCAGCTCTCCATGCTACTCTATCCTGTGCAAGCTTCTTCATCTCCCAGTACCTACTGCAACCTACATCCTTCTGAATCTGCTTAGTGTATTCATCTCTTGGTCTCCCTCTACAATTTTTACCCTCCACTCTGCCCTCCAATACTAAACTGGTGATCTCTTAATGCTTCGGAACATGTTCTGCCAACTGATCCCTTCATCTAGTTAAGTTGTGCCACAAACGCCTCTTCTCCCCAGTTCTATTCAACACCTCCTCGTTAGTTATGTGATCTACCCAGCTGATCTTCAGCATTCTTCTGTAGCACCACATTTCGAAAGCTTCTATTCTTTTCTTTTCCAAACTATTTATTATCCACGTTTCACTTCCATACATGGCTACACTCCGTACAAATACTTTCAGAAATGACTTCCTGATACTTAAATCTATACTCGATGTTAACAAATTTCTCTTCTTCAGAAACACTTTCCTTGCCATTGCCAGTCTACATTTTATATCCTCTCTACTTTGACCTGCATCAGTTACGTTGCTCCCCAAATAGCAAGACTCCTTTACTACTTTAAGCATCTTATTTCCTAATCAAATTGCCTCAGCATCACCCAACTTAATTCGACTACATTCCACTATCATCGTTTTGCTTTTGTTGATGTTCATCTTATATCCTTCTTTCAAGACACTGTCCATTCCGTTCAACTGCTCTTCCAATCCTTTGCTGTCTCTGACAGAATTACAATTTCATCGGCGAACCTCAAAGTTTTTATTTTTTCTCCGTGGATTTTAATACCTATTCCAAATTTTTCTTTTGTTTCCTTTACTGCTTGCTCAATATACAGATTGAATAACATAAGGGAGAGGCTACAACCCTGTCTCACTCCCTTCCCAACCACTGCTTCCCTTTCATGTCCCTCGACTCTCATAACTGCCATCTGGTTTCTGTACAAATTGTAAATAGCCTTTCGCTCCCTGTATTTTACCGCTGCTACGTTCATAATTCGAAAAAGAGCATTCCAGTCAACATTATCAAAAGCTTTTTCTAAGTCTACAAATGCTAGAAACATAGGTTTGCCTTTCCTTGATCTATTTTCTAAGATAAGTCGCAGGGTCAGGAAGTCATTTCTGAAAGTATTTGTATGGAGTGTAGCCATGTATGGAAGTGAAACATGGACAGTAAATAGTTTGGACAAGAAGAGAATAGAAGCTTTCGAAATGTGGTGCTACAGAAGAATGCTGAAGATTAGATGGGTAGATCACATAACTAATGAGGAAGTATTGAATAGGATTGGGGAGAAGAGAAGTTTGTGGCACAACTTGACCAGAAGAAGGGATCGGTTGGTAGGACATGTTCTGAGGCATCAAGGGATCACCATTTCAGTATTGGAGGGCAGCGTGGAGAGTAAAAATCGTAGGGGGAGACCAAGAGATGAATACACTAAGCAGATTCAGAAGGATGTAGGTTGCAATAGGTACTGGGAGATGAAGAAGCTTGCACAGGATAGAGTAGCATGGATAGCTGCATCATACCAGTCTCAGGACTGAAGACCACAACAACAACAACAACAACAAGTCGTAGGGTCAGTATTGCCTCACGTGTTCCAACATTTCTACGGAATCCCAACTGATCTTCCCCGAGGTCGGCTTCTACCAGTTTTTTCCATTCGTCTGTAAAGAATTCGCGTTAGTATTTTGCAGCTGTGACTTATTAAACTGATAGTTCGGTAATTTTCACATCTGTCAACACCTGATTTCTTTGGGATTGGTATTATTATATTCTTCTTGAAGTCTGTGGGTATTTCACCTTCCTCATACATCTTGCTCACCAGATGGTAGAATTTTGTCAGGATTGGCTCTCCCAAGGCTGTCAGTAGTTCTAATGGAATGTTGTCTACTCCAGGGGCCTTGTTCCAACTCAGGTCTTTCAGTGATCTGTCAAACTCTTCACGCAGTACCATATCTCCCATTTCATCTTCATCTACATCCTCTTCCATTTCCATAATATTGTCCTGAAGTACATCACCCTTGTATAGACCCTCTATGTACTCCTTCCACCTTTCTGCTCTCCCTTCTTTGCTTAGAACTGGGTTCCCATCTGAGCTCTTGACATTCATACAAGTGGTTCTCTTTTGTCCAAAGGTCTCTTTAATTTTCCTGTCCTCAGCCATCCCTGCTTAGCCATTTTGCACTTCCTGTCGATTTCATTTTTTGAGACGTTTGTATTCCTTTTTGCTTGCTTCATTTACTGCATATTTATATTTTCTCCTTTCACAAATTAAATTCAATATTTCTTCGGTTACCCCAGGATTACTACTAGCCCTTGTCTTTTTACCTACTTGATCCTCTGCTGCCTTCATTACTTCATCCCTAAAAGCTACCCATTCTTCTTTTACTGTAATTCTTCTTTCCCCCATTCCTGTCAATTGTTCCCTTATGCTCTCCCTGAAACTCTGTGCAACCTCTGGTTTAGTCAGTTTATCCAGGTCCCATCTCCTTAAATTGCCACCTTTTTGCAGTTTCTTCAGTTTTAATCTACAGTTCATAACCAATAACCAGAGTCCACATCTGCTCCTGGATATGCCTTACAATTTAAAACCTGGTTCCTAAATCTCTGTTTTACCATCATATAATCTATCTGATACCTTCTAGTATCTCCAGGTTTCTTCCATGTATACAACCTTCTTTCATGATTCTTGAACCAAGTATTAGCTACGATTAAGTTAAGCTCTGTGCAAAATTCTACCAGGCGGCTTTCTCTTTCATTTCTCTCCCCCAATCCATATTCACTACGTTTCCTTCTCTTCCTTTTCCTACCATTGAATTCCAGTCACCCATGACTATTAAATTTTCATCTCCCTTCACTATCTGAATAATTTCTTTCATCTTATCATAAATTTCATCAGTTTATTCATCATCTGCAAAGATAGTTGGCATATAAACTTGTACTACTGTAGTAGGTGTAGGCTTCGTATCTATCTTGGCCACAATAATGCATTCACTATGCTGTTTGTAGAAGCTTACCTGCACTCCTATCTTTTTATTCATTATTAAACCTACTCCTACATTACCCCTATTTGATTTTGTATTGATAAACCTGTATTCACGTGACCAAAAGTCTAGTTCCTTCTGCTACCGAACTTCACTAATTCCCACTATATCTAACTTTAACCTATCCATTTCCCTTTTTAAATTTTCTAACCTACCTGCCCAATTAAGGGATCTGACATTCCACGCTCCGATCTGTAGAACGCCAGTTTTCTTTCTCCTGATAATCACGTCCTCTTGAGTAGTCCCCACCTGGAGATCCGAATAGGGGACTTCATAAAAGCAATAACTAAACCATGATTGTAAGTAACAGGTGGTTCGTTCCCACGCATGACTCATGATGTTTGTTTGGCCTGCAGTTGGTTGCACAAGTCTGATTTGAGATATTCATGTTATTGTCTAAAATTATCACAAGTCAGACTTGTTGAAGTACAGCAAGGGTTTAAAATGTGATCATGATGTGAATCCTAATTCTTCATTGTCTACAGAATTAAAATTTAAGAGGTTTAACTTCGTCAGACAAAAACTGAGACTAGAAACAAGCCTACCATCAGGAGACCAGAGAATCGAATAGTATAAAGTAGTTTACAATATTTTAGTATCCTTGGATGTGAATAACGGACTTGCTGAATGCAGGCTTGTAACCATCCAGCTCTGTGAATTTTGTAAATTGTACTTAACATAGTCAATAAATATAATGCACACTTGTCATAAGGTGGTTATCATCATTTTGTCATCACCAGCTATAATCATACTAATGAGTAACCATGTTAGTATAGTCAGTTACAAAATTTGTTTTGAAAATGAAAACTAAGATCCCCATCTCAACAAAGAAGATACTATATTCAACATTGCTTGTTACAATGCAGTTCGTGAAATTTTCCATGACATCTGGATGAAAGTATGAATGGAAGGAGAAAAAATAATCATTTGCCATACAGTTGAGACTTGGGATACAGGGCAAGTAGATAGATACATAAACAAGACTGAACAGGTATACTGAATTAAGTGTGTAAATGACTGATTAGTTCACAGTTGAGGCTGATTATGTTTATTGTTACATGGCTTTCAACTTTCCTTAAACTATTGCACTCACATGCAAATTTTTCAATTTTGCCATACTATTAAATATGTCTCAATTAGTGAACATTAATGTTGGCAGACACTGCTTTATACAAATCTAGGATACAGTTAGCAGCAGAAATTTCTGTTGTTGTAAGTGTAAATACAAAAAATTGACCCATAGTGGCTTTCCGTAAGATAGACTGAGCTGCCTATTTTCTTGATTGTGCTCTACAGAAACACGTTTATTCTCAGACTAATTTTATATCTCCAAATGATGGATTTCTTGTAATAACTAAAGAAGCTGGTACATAATTTGTGTGGTGCTTTTTTGGATGTTAACATGCATGTTTGGATGTTATATGGGCATGTTTGTAAATTGGCTGTTGGAGGTGGTTTTTTTATTGGTAAGACACTCTACTGAATATGGTTTTAGAATTAAGTGATATAATGCTTCCAGATTTTTTTCCGTGAATGGTTTCTTATAGATTACAGTGTTAATTTGCTCTATTTTCTGCCATTTACTCTGTCACTAGATCTCAAAGCTTAGGTGGCAGGCTGCAGATTGGAGGTACAAACATTGTGATGTCTGATCGACTCAGTTTGAAATACTAGTCAGTCTTGAGAGTAATCTTAAAAGACTGAATTAAAAAGACTCAAGAAATGCTCATTGTATGTTCAGCACTTGTAGTTTAGGCATTGCTTGCATAAATAAGTGAAAGAGTTTTTGCATGGTATTAACAAGAGTTTGAGAAAATACGATGTCTCACAACACAGGAGAACTATTGAGCAACAAATATACATGCAAATGAGAAGTTGAACTGTGTAACTCCAGTGTTAATTCGTAGCACTACTTTCATTAGAGCACACATTTATTGCACATTGAGCCACTCTCCACCTCCCAACCACTATAATGTGGTTTTTTTCAGGTGAGAATACAGCTGTCTGTCTGTATTTGTTTGCTTTCTTCCGTCCTTCCTTCTTTATTTTTCTTCTTCTTCTTCTTCTTCTTCTTCTTTTTAAATGAAGAACAAAACTTTTATTTATGACACCATGTTTATATGAGTAACATGTGAGCAAGGCTTCCTCTATGTATTGAGTAGTGGTGAGATGATGTCTTCTCTTTGCAGTGTCAAAATGCATTCCTGCTCATTGCGCACTTACCTCAGTAAGCTCCACAAATTATCTGCCTGAACTAAGCTTACAAACAATGTAATTCATTTAAGAAATTGTGCAAAACATTGGTGCATGGAATGTGCCCATAGCTTGCATTCTCTCGACTGTTAATCTGCTAAAAATTTGTTCTGTACATGAAGTCTAGGTACATTAGCCAAATGAGGTAAACTCTTTTAAAAATGTCGGCTGTATTTTCAAACAGAAAAAGAACTGCCACAGAGTCCGTACTAAACAAGTACGCATTTCCACTAAACAAGTACGCACTTCCAGTGCACGGCCAATGTTACAGAAGTTAATGTTCCGTTGCCCCTTCATTATTCAGTCAGTTCATTTGAAACACAATCAATAACAGTTGGTATCCATAACAAACCAACACTCTACGAACTAAAAATCATAGCAAAGTCAGTTTACTAACAATAGTGTGTTCACACTGTATTCAGTTATTAGTTATGCTTGGCAAAATATTTCACAGCTCTTAGTATCTCTAAGCAAAATCTGCATAATGTGCCATGCAGTGTTACATCATCTAGTAAGAAAGACAATTTTCACTTGAACCCTTGACTGCCAGAGGCGCATCATCTGCTGGGTGCACTGAAGCGCCGCGGCCTGCAGCGTAATCCAGATACCTGCGCTGCTTGCCTATCCCTAAGAGACGCCACCAGGACTGAATCGGCCTGCGCTGCTCAACCCACCCTGTGCTCAATACTTCTCGGCTGATTACAACTCATGCAGAGCCAACGTGAATTTTTGGCGTCTTTGAGCTGTAATATCTCGGGCAATAGTTTTTGTAAAGAAATCAAATTTGACCATATTGTACAACTTTATGCGTTCTCTGAAGAATAATAATGAAAATAATTCAGCCATAAAATTGTAGGTAAATCAGCTAAAGAAAAAAAGGCGCTGGAAAAAATTTCGAAGTTTGGCTTCTTGCATCTCCTGAACTAATGCTGTGACGAATGTGAAACTTGGCATGTAGTAACCTAACAACACAAGGTTCTTAAATATAAAGTTTCATTTCCATAGCACTTTCCAGTACTGAATGAATTAAGCGCAAAATTGAAGATTTTGTAAAAATATCAAAAATGCGGTATTTTCGTCCTGATTTTGCTAAAAACCTTTTCTCTGTAAAACATACTAAGCTGTATCACTGGAATGAAAATTGAGCGCAAAAATCAGGCCCGAAATCATTCGCATATCTAGTAAAGTGAACGCATGATGAAAATGAAATGTAGAGTGCAATAGATTGACAGCACAAAAAAAGTATAAAAATTTTTATTCCCCTACTATTTTCCAATAATCTACAAATTACTTGAAAAGATGTTGATTTTTATGAAAAGATGAAAGCAGGGTATATTTGATACTTCTTTTATAAATACCATTTTCTATTAATGCCTCAAAGCCAATATCATTCGAACAACAAATTTTAAGCTCCCCACCCTCCACAGAACAATGAGTTTAATTTCCAGTATTGGCTAACAACAGAGGCAAAGTAGCAAGAAAAATCACACTGAGAACAGAGTTTCAACTTTGGCATGTTGTTTCTCATTGATCAAAGGCGTTTAAATCGGTTATGGGAAACAGGTTTTGTACAAGTAGACCGAATGTGATCCATATTTGTACTACTAAGGATAAAAGAATATAACTGTCCACGATACATGTTAATAATTTAAATATATCGTACATAGATTAATATATGGGTTTTGTTATACTGGTGCAATGTACTCTGCGTAATTTCATTTGCCACAGTACAGATATTGCGCCATCTCAATAACCAAGTCTGTTCATTTGCCAGTAAACTGCTACATATGAAGTAGTCAGGCTTCGTTTGAATAATTTTGCACTGTTGCATCTGTTTCTGATTCTTTTTTCCAAGCCGGGCTTTGGTCCGGCACTGGGGAAGTTAAAAATAGATTTATAATTTTTTTTACGTTTATGCCTTTCTTTTAGTAATTCATTCAGAAGTGTCAATAAATTTTCGCAGATTTGGTTCCCAGTGATTAGTAATGCTTCTTTGTATGATAAGTCTCAAAGCAGGGCACAACACATAATAGAACACTGCAAGTTTTGCATTGGTATCTAGTTTCCTGGCACACTTTCTGTTTCGTGCAAACCATGCATCTGCACACTAGCGTACTTTTCTTCATATGTTCACTCACGATATCAGCCAGAAAATGTCTCACTGTGAATTGCAGAGGATTCTCGTCATTGTAGTGCCTTCCCCTACCAGCTTTTTTCCATTCTGTAGCATGTTTTTCTATAATCTACTTTACAAGAGAAAGGTGAAACTGAGCGAGTGTCATTTTTTGCCCTGTTACTGACCGGTGGAGAGCATGAGCATTTATAATGCACAAATCCATAATGTGAAAAAAAAATTTCTTGTACCATTTGACAGTCTTACGTACTGATCCCTTTTAGCCCAGTAACACGTCACAACGGTCATACTCAAATTGTAATCTACAATACATTGTTGTTGTTTTTTTCCAGTAGTTCTATCCATCTTCTCCGTTTCAACCATTTGCATTGTGTGACTTGTGGTCAACATGCACACGTCTCTATCGCACCACTTGATAGCAAGGACCTTGTCAGAGGACTTAAACTCAGTTTCTCCTCGTTTTAATTTCTTCTGTAGTTTTGGGATGTTGCACCTATTATTACGAACAATGCCACATGTGGCTGTTCCATGGTTGTGAAGCCAGAGGAACAGGTCTGGGCTGGAGTACCAATTATCAACATATAGAATATGACCCTGTTCCAAATATGGTCCCATAAGAGTTGCCACTACGTCACCACTTTTTCCCAAATTGTGGAACCCAATTTCTGTTGTTATGCCTGTATATGCAATAAAATCCAAAATATACTCACTCTGACAGTCACACAGTACAAAAGTTTTTATTCCAAATCTACTTCACTTGGTTGGAATAAATTGCTTATAAGGTAATCATCCTTTGAACAGCAAGAGACTCTCATCTATACAAAGCTTGTGATGTGGGCGAAATGAATTAGGAAACATCTTATGAACTTTATCAACAATCGTCCAAATTTTAAATAGACTGTTGCCTCCAGTTCTCGCAGAGTTATCACTGAAGTGTAACATTCTCAGAAGTAGACAAAAACAGTCTTCGGACATAATTTCGCTGAAAACGAGTATGTTCAGAAGTGTATCTCTGGACCAATAATCACTTAATTTTAACTTTTTAACTTGTGCTATTAGAAGGCGAATAGCAACAAGACAACACATTCCCTCAAATTCAGAGTCTTTCCACTTAGACAGTCGAGAATTCACAGATTCTGTAGTATTTTCTCCGTTGTAAACGAAAAAATGATTTGTTTCATCTGCAATAAATTGCAACAGTTCTTGAGACATAAATATCACAAAAAATGAAAGAATGCTCGGGTCAGTATCTAATTGACATTTGTGTCCTGAACTCAAGTCATTGAAATAATGGTTTTAACAGCTGGAAATCAGTTTCTTTCTGGTCAAATGTGTCACTTAAGTGCGCTTTTTCCGAACCGTTTCACTGTCACTATCTGATTCCTCAGATTCAGAGGAACTGCTGACTGTAATTCTTGCTTTCTCCTCTAATGTAAAGGGCTGAGGACTACAGCTTCGACAGTCTGTTGAAGACCCATCACTGCTAGCGACATCAGATGATTCACACTCACTGTCGCTCTTAGTGAGCATATTCAGGATTTCTTTATCTGTGCAACCACGGCGGCGTGGCATTTCTCATGTAGAAAACTGACAAAAACACAGGAATCGAAGTCGAATTCTGCAAAAAGAGGGAACACAGCAACAAACATATATGCACTCTCGAACTGTACGGTCGGACCACTGAACAGCTACAGAAGAGCAGGGCGGAAAGATAGCTCTCCGTGTTAGCACATGTGTAGTGCTCAGGTAGCTGTGACACGGCACACCTAAACTCTTCCCTAGTGGCGGAAAGGCCAGTGGCGTGGTATGTGTCAACACGTCCTTAGCGCTGTAGGGAATACCCAAGGGCCACTTGTACATGTCAGGCACGCCAGGGGAATGGTGAGGGATGACGAGTTAACACGTCCCTACAGCAGTCAAAGGGTCAACTAACATAACACTAAAATTAAGTTTTTGAAACGAGCCACAAGTTGCTCTTTGTATTTTTTATTTACCAGTTTCACTCTTCAAATGATCAAGAGCATCATCAGAATATGCAGTTTAAAGTTGGCTGACAGCATTGAAGATTGCATTTAAAGTTGTCTAACAGCTCTAGAGATTAAACTGGCTGTACTACAGCACTTAAACTTACATTTAAAGTACAGTAGTAAATGATGACATAGACAAAACCAAATATGAAATGTCATCATGTACTGCTGTACTTTACATGTCAGTTTAAGTACTGTATTACAGCCAGTTTAATGACTGTCCACAGTCACACTCTACCTCAACAAAATGCAACAATTTTCAGAGCCGCTGGAGGTGCATCCTTACTTTATCAGAACTAGTCCCAACCTCCTTGATCTATAGACCTCACATTTAGTCTGCTGGCTTCAGAACAAAGGATGACATATTTTTTCTGATTGGCAAGGACAGGCTAGCTCCAGTGATCATTGTTAACTGCTCTTGTATAATTAAGTACTTCACCTACAACAATCATAATTCTTTAATGAATTTGCATATTGTGCCAAAATATATTTTCTAAAAATGACAGACAAACTTTAACAAACGTCTTTACGTATCTGAAGGCCTACATAAAGATATTAATTTCTTCATATAAATACTGGCTACTTTTACATAATGCTTTTCATATGGTGACCATTATGCAGTACATGATTTTCCAATGTTAGGTACATGTTTATACATACTCAAACACTTACAATTGGAAGATTATAACAATGATTCTTGATCAAGATGTTGGATCTCATTGTGAAATTCCCTCAATATTTCATTGGTGCAACACCTTCAGATGTAATAAGCTTACTGTTGAGCTGTGACCGAAGACTCCTATTTATGGCATTGTAAGTAGGAGATGTGAAGCTGCCTAATCAGTGGCCAGTGGTGAAGATTTCGTGATAGGTTTCTGGAAGGGCTATAATGCCACCTGTTGGACAATGAGCCAAGAGCTTCAGTGCACACACAAAAGCTGTCATTTAAACAGTGCACTTCCCTCAGTTATCCCAGCACACTCTGTCAGGAGCCAAATGCTGATAACTGCATCCTGCTATTGTCATATGTTTATCTATTTGAAGGAATGAATGCCATTTTACGAAGTCTGTTAGCGACATCAGGTATTATGCTGTTCATGTGGAGCCTGAGGAGCTGGTGTCCTTATTTCGTATGCTACATGCAGAGTCATCAATGTGGAGAGGATGCCTGTTGTGTTACCTTTATCCGCCGGTAAAATCACAATATCTGGAGCCTATCAGGGGGATCGAAGTACTGACTTCTATGCAGCTGAGATACTTTCTTGGGTCCTGGCAACCATGTTGGAAAATTGCAAGTTTCGTACCCAGTTTCCTTGGTAGTGTCCTTGGGCAGCTTCAGGATTTCCTGTTCAACAGAGATAATTACATCCAGAATGAGTGGTCTCTTTGGAGTAGGTGTGAAGTTCGGTCACTTCTCCAAGATCGAAACTGCTGCATTGTGCATAAGTTTCTCCATTAGGTAGTGCACTGCTGTCTATGATGTTTGTCTTCTGCCATTTCTTCCCGCAGTAAACAGTCTCAGAAGTGATGAAACTTTTCAGTTTAATTGCTGTACCGTGTTCTTACTTCCAGTCTGAGAAAGCCCAAGTGGCGCTATTAACTTAAGTCCAAAAATCTACCAAGGAAATATTGTGGGGAAACTTACCATGCTCTGACACAGGTGTCAGTGTCCAAGAACAAGATCTCAGCTGCAGAGAGGTCAGCACTTCAATCCCTAAGTGAAGAACCTGATATTGTGATCTTATTGGCAGATAAAGGTAATGAAACTCTCGTCGTATCCTGACTGATGTACTTAAGCAAGACGATCAGCTATTGGATGACTCTGCACATCACATACTAAATACACAGAAGCTGGAACAG
Source organism: Schistocerca cancellata (assembly GCF_023864275.1). NCBI lineage: Eukaryota > Metazoa > Arthropoda > Insecta > Orthoptera > Acrididae > Schistocerca > Schistocerca cancellata. Next base: position 649,030,066 of record NC_064627.1, read on the forward strand.
TCTTCTCTGTTTTATGAATTCTGAAAAGTCTGCGAAGATAATAAAATAGAAAAATTGAGAGTACCAGCTTTAAGGCTCCTCTATAACTGTTTCTCACAATGTTGTTTGGTGATTTTACTGGACATAGAACATTTCCATATTTTAATAGTTATAAATGACATTTCACATCAACCGTGATTTTAGTTGCATCTTGTTGTACCTTTCAGCATAATTTGCATCCCCTTCTCTCTCTCTCTCTCTCTCTCTCTCTCTCTCTCTCTCTCTCTCACACACACACACACACACACACACACACACACACACAGTGGCAAATTGAAATTCTGAGACTTTTAGTGCTCCTTTACAAGATTAATTTTGCCCTTTGTCTTCATCCAAAATAAACACCGGATTAACGTATGACAATGTTAGTTTAGTAGTAACGATATTTCAGGTAATGTATTTGTAGTAAAGTTAAGCATTTCTAATGTACCATTCACAGTTAATGAACAGCATCATGTTCAGCAGTGTGTGGAAGGCAAAAATAACACCAGGAGTAAGGAACCATGAGGTGGAAACCTTACTTACAGCATCATGTTCAGCAGTGTGTGGAAGGCAAAAATAACACCAGGAGTAAGGAACCATGAGGTGGAAACCTTACTTACAGCATCATGTTCAGCAGTGTGTGGAAGGCAAAAATAACACCAGGAGTAAGGAACCATGAGGTGGAAACCTTACTTTGAGACACCTATTTACTGGTAAACCACTTTGAGGTAGAAAAAATAGAAATGAATTTTTTGTGATATGCTAGGGGCATTTCTAATGAGTGGTAGTCCCTTTCACAAAATCAATAATTCCTTTATGAAATCATTTCTGGTGAAGTGTACTGGGAAGTCGTTTCCTGATGAGTACTTTAAGAAAGTATCAGCTTGAAATGAAGAAAAAGTGTCACAAATTACATAAGTAGCAGTTTATGATTTAGTGCATTGTATTCTAGGTGAAAACTCTGACAGACAGGACAGATGTGTATTGAATATTTTACACACACCCGTGAATAGAGAACAAGTGAAACACATACTCTTGTTAATGTGCTTTTCAAGAAAACAGATGATGGCACCTTGATGCAAAGTTTCAAAAAAATGCATGATTTGTATTGTAGGCTGATGGAGTAAAATTTGATCATGCAAAGCTATGCTTACAGATAAAGATTCATTCATGTAATTTGCATTTTCCAATTTGAAGTCAGTGTTTGTACTTGAAAACTCATGACCTACATTGAGTGTATTATTGCTCAAGTTTGCAAGGCATTAAAAAAGAAATACTCATTCATAAATAAATTTATATCTTGTATCAAGAAAACGTTTACAAAAGCATCTGGCAGAATACAGAAGTACATACAAGATACAAGATTTCCTTTACCCCCTTGCCCCGTAATCAGAGATGCTTTGCCTGATGATTCTTCAGTTGTAAGAAAGTCCAAAGGACTAACAGATAAACAAGAATTTAAAGATAAACTTCATCATACACAGACACTCTATCCTGACAACAGCCATAAGAAAACTGGAGAAGAGAGCTTCTGAGACGGAAGCACAATGGACCATTTTCATAGCTGTGAAGGGTGCACTAAAAGATACTGAATAACAGAAGCACAAGCAAAGTGTAGCCACAAACCATGACGCAGAGAACATAGAAATGAACAGTAATGTTGGTTGCATTTAGAAATAAAGCATGCGCCTCTTGTGACTGTTCTATTTACAGATGTTTGGCAAGTAATTGTAGATACTGTCTTACTTAGAGAAACAGTGAAATATTGAATGTTATGAGTTTTGACGGTTTTCTGAATGAATGGCCAAAGTAGGTCATGCTATCTGTGATGGTTTCCACACACTTGAGTGACTTATTTTGGAAGCTTTCTGTTTAATGGCTTTTATAGCACCCCATAAAAAAATTTTCCCATCTGAGATTGGCACCTTTGAACTGCTTTTTTCCCCTAAAATGGTACTCCTTTTTTTTTACATCTAAAAATCCCCATCCTAGTAAATCTGATTGTATTCACAGTGACCATAATTATCTTTTATTTGTATTGTAACTGATTGCACAATTATGCAATTCCTCTTCCAACACACTCCCCCTTTTTCTTTTTTGTGCTTCCTGGGGGAAAGGGGGGGGGGCAGACGCAGTGTCTCATAATGTATTTTATTTTGGACGATTGTGTTCTTTCTGAAAATGCAAGTTTGTCATTGCATCTAACATAATATTAAGTTAGACTATGGCTGTAGTTGGCAATGGCATTTTTTTAAAAAAAATCATCCTGTTTAGCAAAGAGTTTAAGTACCATTCATAAGATACAATAAATGACTTCAACATCTAGTAAATTTTCCTCACAAATACACTAAGTGTAATGTTTGTTTTGGGCATTCACAACTATACTGTTCAATCAACAACTGACTTTGTGATACTCCAAATCTTACAACTATTAAGATTTCCACATGGGAGGTATCACAATTAGTTGTGGCTGCTTGGGGTGCCAAGCTGAGAGAGGCACCAGGTACGCCCAAGTGCAAGATTTATATACAATGTGTTTCACAATGAGTAGCAAAAACTGATACTGATTGAAGTGTAAGAGGGAAAAGGGCTAAGTTGCTTGTGTGGAAATATGTTCTTGACCTGGCCTTCAGTAAAAGAGACACGAAGATTGTGAGAAGAAAATCAAGCTACACGAGCACGGGTAAAACATTTGTTATACAACCAGCAGGCAGTACATGGGTTTTACGTACTTTTATTGAAGTTAATGTTGAACAACTGGCAAACAGATGCTCTGAATGAGAGAAATTATGTGTAAAACATGAGTGGAGGAAATATAATTTTATATATATATATATATATATACAAAGATGATGAGACTTACCAAATGAAAGTGCTGGCAGGTCGACAGACAGACAAACGAACACAAACATACACACAAAATTCAAGCTTTCGCAACAAACTGTTGCCTCATCAGGAAAGAGGGAAGGAGAGGGAAAGACGAAAGGATGTGGGTTTTAAGGGAGAGGGAAAGGAGTCATTCCAGTCCCGGGAGTGGAAAGACTTACCTTAGGGGGAAAAAGGGACGGGTATACACTCGCACACACACACATATCCATCCACACATATACAGACACAAGCAGACATATATATATATATACCTAAAAACAAAGATGTGAATATAATAGAGGGAAACATTCCACGTGGGAAAAATATATTTAAAAAGAAAGATGATGAGACTTACCAAACAAAAGCGCTGGCAGGTCGATAGACACACAAACAAACACAAACATACACACAAAAATCTAGCTTTCGCAACCAACGGTTGCCTCGTCAGGAAAGAGGGAAGGAGAAGGAAAGACAAAAGGATATGGGTTTTAAGGGAGAGGGTAAGGAGTCATTCCAATCCCGGGAGCGGAAAGACTTACCTTAGGGGGAAAAAAGGACAGGTATACATTCGCACACACACACACACATATCCATCCGCATATACACAGACACAAGCAGACATTTGTAAAGGCAAGGAGTTTGGCCCAAACTCTTTGCCTTTACAAATGTCTGCTTGTGTCTGTGTATATGCGGATGGATATGTGTGTGTGTGCGAATGTATACCTGTCCTTTTTTCCCCCTAAGGTAAGTCTTTCCGCTCCCGGGATTGGAATGACTCCTTACCCTCTCCCTTAAAACCCATATCCTTTTGTCTTTCCTTCTCCTTCCCTCTTTCCTGACGAGGCAACCGTTGGTTGCGAAAGCTAGATTTTTGTGTGTATGTTTGTGTTTGTTTGTGTGTCTATCGACCTGCCAGCGCTTTTGTTTGGTAAGTCTCATCATCTTTCTTTTTAAATATAAAAACAAAGATGATGTGACTTACCAAATGAAAGTGCTGGCAGGTCGACAGACACACAAACTTACACACAAAATTCAAGCTTTCGCAACAAAGTGTTGCCTCATCAGGAAAGAGGGAAAGACGAAAGGATGTGGAGGCAACAGTTTGTTGCGAAAGCTTGAATTTTGTGTGTATGTTTGTGTTAGTTTGTGTGTCTGTCGACCTGCCAGCACTTTCATTTGGTAAGTCACATCATCTTTGTTTTTAGGTATATTTTTCCTTCGTGGAATGTTTCCTTCTATTATAACCATATATATATATATATATATATATAAACAAAGATGATGTGACTTACCAAATGAAAGTGCTGGCAGGTCGACAGACACACAAACGAACACAAACATACACACAAAATTCAAGCTTTCGCAACAAACTGTTGCCTCATCAGGAAAGAGGGAAGGAGAGGGAAAGACGAAAGGATGTGGGTTTTAAGGGAGAGGGTAAGGAGTCATTCCAGTCCCGGGAGCGGAAAGACTTACCTTAGGGGGAAAAAAGGAAGGGTACACACTCGCACACACACACATATTCATCCACACATATACAGACACAAGCTTGTGTGGTGGTGGGAGGGTGCATGGGACAGGTTTTACACCGGGGGCGGTTACAAGGGTAGGAGCCAGAGGGTAGGGAAGGTGGTTTGGGGATTTCATAGGGATGAACTAAGAGGTTACGAAGGTTAGGTGGACGGCGGAAAGACACTCTTGGTGGAGTGGGGAGGATTTCATGAAGGACGGATCTCATATATGTGTGGATGGATATGTGTGTGTGTGCGAGTGTATACCCGTCCTTTTTTCCCCCTAAGGTAAGTCTTTCCGCTCCCGGGACTGGAATGACTCCTTACCCTCTCCCTTAAAACCCACATCCTTTCGTCTTTCCCTCTCCTTCCCTCTTTCCTGATGAGGCAACAGTTTGGTGCGAAAGCTTGAATTTTGTCTGTATGTTTGTGTTAGTTTGTGTGTCTGTCGACCTGCCAGCACTTTCATTTGGTAAGTCACATCATCTTTGTTTTTAGGAGATATATATATATATATATATATATATATATTGTATACACAACACTATGCTGTTTTTCTTCTCCCTCAGATGGCTTTCACAGAGAATAAGAAAGTTGTATTTGTGGATTAGAATACTGCCACAGAATCTAAATTTGCAGTAGCGATAAACAAGACTGAGGACGAGAAAAAAAGGGGGGGGGGGGGGGGGGAGATGGACACACAGAGTGGAAAGGAGGGGGTAGGAGGCAATGGGGAGGGGGAGGGGGAGAGGAGATCAGAATATGTATCCAGTTCCCATACAAATTGGAAGCATTCTCTCTCTCTCTCTCTCTCTCTCTCTCTCTCTCTCTCTCTCTAAAAACCAGGTTGAACCACAACACCACATTGCTGTACAGACACTCGTTCCAAATCAAAGTACGGGCAAAAGAACAGAAAGACTGTGTGAAGAAATCTCTAGATTAACAAGAACAGCACTTCATAAATTTTGCCATACTAGTGAAGAAACAGATAAAAAATGTAAGATATATACAGCCTACTTTGATAAGAAAAAAAGCATTTAATTCTGTTGCACATACATGGCTTATTACAATTCTGCAGCTTTATAAGATAAACAGTTCAGACATCACCACAGTCTCATACGTGATGAAACATTAGAAGATACACCCAACACTGATGACAACAACAAAACAATAGTAACAGAGCAAGTCAGGATCTAGTGAGGCATATTTGAAGGTGACAGCTTGAGATTGTTTTGAATTTGTTTAGCACTCGATCTACTTTCATCAGTAGTAAATTTAACCAGATATAGATTTGCCATAAAAAGCAGCAACAGCTACATGTTAAATCATCTTATATATCGCTGACATCAAACTATATACCTGAACAGAAACACAGTTGACCCACCTTCTAAAAGAAGTAGAAACAAAATGGCTCTAAGCACTATGGGGCTTAAGTAGAAACATTTCAATGAATATGAACTTATTGTTTGGCCTGGGCAAATGCAGGAGAGTTAACACAAGGAAGAATAACATCCTAGTTACTGGGTTTCAGATGAGTGGTGGAATCATAATTGCAACTATGAATAAATATGATACCTATGAATATTTGGGTCTCTTTCGAAGATGATAATTGTTGCATTTAACTGTAAAACAAAGCACATCAACAATATTTCCTCGTTTTGAAATCTAAACTAAATGGGAAAAAGTATCTTCAGCATCATTAACACAAATGCAACAAAACTTACACTTTTGGCCTCATTAAGTGGACAGGAACACGCCTGGAAGAAATACAGTGGAAAATGTGGTATTTTCTTAAAGTACGGCATCCATAATACTACATCAGCTTTTGATAGGCTAACTGTACCACTTGAGATAGCATGTAGAGGGTAACAGATATTGAGTAGCTGCACAAAAAGCAGCGTTGGAGTCTTAAGCAGTAATTTTATCTCTCCAGTCCATAAGGCAATAGTATGTGCAAACATTAATTACATATCACTCAATCTGGCAGAAACATCTCGATCAGTCCCAAGGTCTAAGATAGAAATAATTTACACCAAAATAATAGACTAGCTTAGACAAGAACTGCACAAGAAACAAGTAAATGAACATAAAAGATAATGTCAGTTTGTAAGCATCAAACAACTGGTTGATGTATACGTGTTTGTGTGCAGAAACTGCAAAACTCTGACTGCAACACAAGATCAGATCAGATCATTGCAATGAGGTACTATCAGAAATGTATTCTGAAAGAGCAAGAAATGAATTATAGCTGTAAGGTTTGTAGCACTCAAAATTATACATCATACATTAGGTATGGCTGTAAAACCTGGGCTCACACAGAATAATTGAAAAGGTATGGTATGAGCAAGGGCACCTGAATGATAGCTTGTAAGGTGGGGGTGGGGAGCTACACCTGGGGTTATGGAGAACTTTTAATATTTTGGAAGTCAAATGGTGACACTGTTGTAGACAACAGGAATTTCAAAGTATACTGGAACTGCAGTATAATGGGTACCACAATCCAGTGCAATACACCAGACACGAGTAATTAATAAACCTGAGCAAGCCTACAGGACATAAAACTGCATGCAGAATAGTTCATCAGGCTCTTGGAGATCATAGTCAGTGATAACTTGTTATTTAAACTGTTACATGTCAGTATCATGTAAAATTGATAAATAATAATGATGTACAGTCAGAGGTGATAAAAATTTTCACACATTGTTTTATATTATTGTTCAGCCTCTCACTGAACCTCATTGGGTGATTAAAGTCATAAAAACTTCTGAATACATATAATTTGTGCATGATGTGCATTGAATAAAAGTCTCTGTGGCACATGCACAATTATTTTGCGTAGTAGTCATCGGAAAACACATTTGTAAAACATCATCCGTATAGTGTTAATTTTGATGAATAAGCGTTTGTCAGCAAGTCTTGAAGTACTGGATCCGATAATTGATTATGAACAAAGCGGTGAATCATTGCATCAGCTTGTTTGTGCAAATCCTCTTGGTTTTTCTGAAGTGAAGGGTGATTTTACAGGAAAGTTCTTCACTTGAAGGACAAGAAGAGGAAGAAGAAAAATCATTCACAAACTTGTATAGAGATTTATAGAATATATTACTTTCACCAAATGCAGAAAATGAATAAGCCGACTTCACGAACTATTTCTTGAACTTAAGCATATGTTTAAAAATAACAAGTTCTGCTTACATTGTGCTTTTGCAGCATACACACACAAATGGCCATATACAGCGCCTCTTATATCTGTGTAATGTATTTTAAAACACGTTAAAACTTTTCAGTATAATCTCCCATATGATCATGCAAGTATGTGGAAGTTTTAGTAATGTATGTGGTCTACCTCCCCCCCCCCCCTGACCCCCCCCCCCCCCCAAAAAAAAATAATCTCATTCTTTCTATATGTTTTACTTCACCTTTTGCTGGGATGGAAAATTTATCAATAAATAAGAGTAGGTAGAAAAGAAGGCACAACACTAGAAATTACATTCCCATAAGTTGTTACATAATCAGTTAATTAAAAAAAAAAAAAAAAAATGATTCTCAGTGATCTCACATATTGAATGAGAGTGTTTGAGGCTTTCTGCATCCACCCCCTCGCCTTCTTCTCCCAAGGGACTGCAATTAGGCAATTCCTGCAGTCCTTAATTTACTTTTAGTTACATGCACTTATAAATCCTCATGTTCCAATAAAAAAAAAAAAAAATTCTTCGTGTGACATAGATAACAAGTCTTCTTTCTTTTTCAGGCACTACTACAAACTGTCCAAAGTTCCCATGGGATTTAAAGAGACGTGCTGTAGTATCCCGTGAGTCTCAGACGCCTGACACACACAGTCGCGCATCTTTGTGAATTAACAGATCGTCTGTGTTATAAACAGTGTGTGTCAGGTTTGTGGAGCCAATTCCACATGTGTGTGTTGTAGATACATTAGAATACAGAATGTTAAATGCAGGTGAATATTTTTCTGATGTCTGTAAATTTGTGCAATTTTGTAGATTATTTATTAGACTTGATGTATAGTTCCTTAATGTTGCTGTTGAAGTGTAGAAAATGTCTTCAGTCAGAGTTTCTGCCTAGGAGTTTGAAATGCACTTGAGATATACCTTTTAGAAAATTGTTTTGATCTCATTTGTTTCCCTCGTATTTCATGAATTATATTTGTATGTAATCCATAATGTTGATAACAACATACTGAGTCAGAATTATCAAAAGTTTTATGGTTGACACATTATAATATGTTGACATGCTACATTTTTTTCAATGATTTCTCTGCATTATCAATATATTCCACTTGTTTGGACTTAGTATGTTACCCCCCCCCTCTCTCTCTCTCTCCCTCCCTCCCCCCCTCCCCCCCTCTCCTTCTGAGTGTGTGTGTGTGTGTGTGTGTGTGTGTGTGTGTGTGTGTGTGAGAGAGGGAGAGAGAGAGAGAGAGAGGGGGGGGGGGGGGGTTGAGTTAAATTGTAGTTGCATGCAAATCAAACTTTATATTACATTAGTGTGACTAATGAGGACAAGCCATAATTCTTTGACAGAGTACAAACAAAGTAGCATGTTTTTTTCTTGACCCGTCGTGGCAAATGGGCTTGTGTTGTGTTTTTGACAACAGTACTAGAGTTTTTCATTGATTTCAGGATAGTGTAAATAGCTAAATCTGTATGCCTGTTACAGGTTTTAAGACTTACTAACTCAGCATAGCCGCCTTGCTACATCTTAATAAATTGTTGATACTTTGACAAGTTCTGCAGGGATACTGTTTTAGCCTAAAGATATCTCAGTGACATTATTTGTTTTGTGCATATTATTGAGTTTGGTTTGTTTGTTTTAATTTTGTACTGTCTTCCATAAAACGCAGAATTAAGATTATTGAGAATATTTGCTAAATTATGTTCAGTACTTGTTGTACGTGAATGTGTGGGTATATTTTGTCAATACTTCAATTTAGCAGCTTTTTATACTATCGAGAATGAAAAGGCAGCCTAACTATTTTTGGAAAAATATTTTTTGTAACACATAATTTATATTTTTCATTTGTATTGACCTTTATAAATTGCATTATTGAAATGCATGTGATTGTTTAAAATTGTCACGTGGAAGCAAGATCTTTTGCTTGTTGTTGTAGTTTTGTCTAGACAGTAGGTCTGCAGCTATTGAATTCTCATGCACAAGTGAGGTTCAGCACAAAAATGTTATCTTCAGCTTGGAAACTGTCTAAAGACTGTCTATAAATTATTGTATGTATTATGAGCATTTCCAGTAGAAGAGTTTCTGTGTTTCATAAACAACACAGAATTAGGGGATGCTTATGTATGTGTTACATGATATGCAGCTTACTTTTTGTCTCTGATGAGAGGATTAGTGAATATGGATATTTTCATGTGTCTTGTACAACTTTGCGAATACTCTTATCACATTGTTACATATATATCCTTTGTGTATGTTCAAGCTAATCAAGATCTGGATCATTGTTATCCACGCTTTTATGTATTGCATATTTCTATTATGTCTTCCTGATAACAAGATCTTGGTCAATGTAATCTGCAAACAATGCATTATCTCTCATCTGATTCACTGGTCCAGGAAACATTATATATTTCTTTCAAAATAAGTATCTCTTACATGATTAAAGACCTTGAAGAGGTTGGTATCTGATGAGCTTTCCCACAAGAGCAGTACTACTTGCTTAATATGTGCAAATATACATAGTTTTAATTGCATTTTTTAAGTTTCCTAGTAATAATTATAATTACGGTTCAACAAATACTCTATGGCAGCAATCTATACATTATACTTGACTCTGGTATAATTGGGAGGGGAAATGGCAGGGGTGGGAGAGCTGTGATTCATAACAACGTAACTCGTGTCAGATTAATTTTTCTAGAAAAATGCTTATTTATTTCCACAGAAAACGTAATTCGTTGTGATCAGATCAAGTTTGGCCCAGAGAAAGTGAATGGGAGTAATAGGTTACAGAGACTATTATTATTGGATATTATTTACACATTTACAGACCAACAGCAACACATAGATGTATACACAGCAAAGCATGAATAGCTGTAATTTTTCTCCACAGTCTCACTAAAAGTGCCTCATTGAGGACCTACATTTGTCTAATAATGTTGTTGACTGTACAGTAACTTCATTTGTATTACTACCACATCCGATGCCTCTCAGGAAAGTATAATAAAATAGACGAATACTCTTTTAATTGATATGGGAATATTTGCCATATACTTTTATGGCACAAAATCTAACAGCATGGTCATGTAAAGTATTTCGTAAGGCATACCTCTCTCAGAGTGTACTGTACAGTCGGGATTACACAGTTCACAAACTAATATCGTTGCTTTTTTAATTAACTACACAGTACACAATTTCCTTAAAGCCTCAGAACAAAATTATTTCATTCAAAACATAAGTAAACCATTTTTGTTAGCAATCCATGTTATAATGGTACATGTTCCATAGTGTAACTAATAAGATAAGCTCTTACGAAAATTTCTTCTGAAAGGTAATAGAGTAAACATCATTTTCATTATAAATATTTTTAAACAGTATCCATTCTTTGTCTTTACAGTATCAACAGCTCATTCCATGTTTTGCATGTATCCTTACATTGGGCATCCAAGTTGTGTAAAATTATGTATTGTATATGGATCACAAAACAAACCCTTTTTTCCTCATGCCACTTAATAACCACCATATACATTTTTCTCATTGAACTTGAAGCTAAGATACATCTCACTTGATTATCTCCTTGTGTAGAGTGTTTGCAAAGGTAGAAGCAGAGTTACATGGTTTCTTGGAGTATTTATTTATCTTTGGGTCATTAAGAGAGCAGCACAGAATTTTCCAGAAATGGTGTCCAGGAGTCCTACACATTTCACTCCCACTTCAGTTGCCATTTACCCTGACCAAAAAAAAAAGCACACGGTTACCTGCTAACATCTGTGGTATTTTTTTTTTTTTTTCTGGAGCAAGAAAAAAAATTGAAGTATGAGTCCTGTTTTCCCCATTAGACACCACTTAGTACAAACAAGACTCTTGCGAAATGAGCCTCAGTTTCCAAATGTGTGCATGTCAGCTTTATTTTTCCTGTTTTGTAGTGTCATCATAAGTATAGGTGGAACTCAGCCTTATAATCCTGTGATCAAGTTCATAGTACACAGTTTGTATCCAGGAAGTAAAAGGGAGAAATATGATTTCTTAGGTGTTTTGTAAAATACAAAACTTGCACTAGGAAACTAATAACATGTCTTTTTAAAGAGGGAAGAAATCTACTTATGTCATTGTGACTCTTGTGTGCAATTGCTGTTTCCACAAGATTAGACAAAAACTTATGTTTATAATGTGTTACTGACCTCAAGTAATTAATTAGTCCCACTGTATTTAATTTAAGAATTTGTGATATAGTGTTAATGGAACACATGATGCTTGAATAAATGCTAAATATGATATTCCATATGTTAATTGTGTATAGCAATTCTGAATAAATGCTAGTCTTCTAATTTATATTTGCATAATCAAAACTTCAGTTTTGTGTACTGTAAACAAGAGTGTACTACATTTGGTGGTGTCAGCTGACTGTTCATGTTTAGCTTCATATAAAAAAATTGTCATTATTGAGTTAGTCTGTGTGGATTTAATGTCTCTCTTGGAAAATGTACTTAAGTCATCATGGAACAAAGTTTCTTGTTTTATGCACCCAAAAAGTGTCTGAAGCATTGTCATGATAGTTAAAAGTAGAATTGGTTTGTGATTAAGCTCCATTGTCAGTAATACAATTATGAAATGTGTCCTCAGGGAGTTGCTATGTTTAACTTTTTGTTTTGCATAAGGGGAAAATATATCACATTCAGTAATTCAGAACTTGTAGCAATCTGTTAGACCTCATTCCCACAACATTTAAAAGTCATGAAATTATGGTGTCTTTCTTAAAAAGACTGGAATATACAGTTGTGGTCTATGTATTTTGACTCTTAGATTTGCTTCATTGGTGTATACCTATATTCAAAATGTTTGCCAAGCTATGGAGTGCGTCTGTAAATTGATGTTAGTGACCATTCATTATTATATTATATCGAGTAGTAAGATGGTTAGTTTTCTAGTATTATTGTAAGTTAAAAGCTGATGAACTTAGTGAATTGTTTTGGATGGCAGCTATGAAGAGGTGTGTATCTTAGAGAAAACCACTCAAATTTGAAAATGTGGAGACTTAATAACTAATAAATGTTACTTAGTGCAGCATCAGATTTTAAGACTTAAAATTTATTTATTTCATTGTGAAAAGCTATCAACCATAACAAGAAACTGCAAAAATTGTCACAGAAACATAATTAAGTTCATTTGTAGCTCTTTCCATGCTAGTGTAAGAGTTTCAGTAACTTGAAAATATCTGTGACGTACTTCAGTACAAGACCATTTGAATTTGGAGTATACAGTGAAATTAAACAAAATATTTAAACGCAAAAGGGAATATTTATGTGTCATCGTATATTAATAATGTTTCATTCATCTTCTGTGTGTAATATCTCATGGAGGCTGCAGTATTTTCATGTAGCAATTATAATTTGATCAGAAATCTGATGCCTAGAGAGTCAGGTATATTCATTTTTGGTTTGCTCAATTAATGAATCAGAAATTTTTTTGCACTTACAAACACTTCTGTTTGCTATAACATATATGTCTGTACAGAAATATGTGTGTTTATTTAATCTTGCAATCTAAGGTTAAGCGTTACAGAATTGTTGAAAGAGAAGGATGGTGCAAGATGTGCTTTCATATCTGACATTATCATGGGTGTCTTGAATTTGTTAGAAAGCTGTTTTATATTTAAAAAAATATCAGGCAGATGTACATATTTATTGAAGAACTGCATTTTGCACAACATTTTTCCTTCTGTTCCAAGATAATTTTTATTATATAAAAATTATGAATTACATCACTGAGTTCTTTGTAAATAATTTTTTATTATATAAAAATTATTAATTACATCACTGAGTTCTTTGTAAATGCAATCAAAATCTAAAACTAAATTAGTTTGCTAGAAGGGTAACTGTCTGTATGTATCTTTCAAAAATCTAAGGCTGGAGATAAGTAAGAAGAAATGGAGAAAATGACATTGGCAAAATGATTTAACAATGTGTGTGCAAAAATTTTGGGCAATGGCCTGTTGTGAATAATAATGTCACATTTAAAGTAGTTGAGCGAAAATAATAGAATCTAGACAAAGACAAAAGGGTTCAGAATTAGTGTCAGTGGGAATTAGTAGGTGAGGAAAGGATAAGTCGTATTAATGCAAACACATAGACTTGGTGCCATAAAATATGTGAGAGAGAGCCAGTGGGAAAGAGTTAATTTTGTAACAACTTAATTAACAGTTTAAGTAATTTGATAAACAGATGTCCAATCTGTGTCACTTGCTTGAGATTTCACTGTTTGATTACTCCCTAAAACATCTTTCACTTCAATTTTTTCTTCACACCCAAATTTTATATCTGTTTAGTGAAGTTCAGAGTGAAATAAAATACTCATCAATTTTTAAATATATTTTTAGCATACAGTTATCATGCTGTTATTATTTTCGTTGCAATTTCAGTGAAGTAATGGTTAATTTTAAATGCTGTTTGCTGCGAAAGTTTCATAACTGTCATTCCTTATCATAATTTCAGTTTACAAACGCCCTCTTTTCCTATCATGAAGCAGGTTGTCTGATTCATATTTGGGACACCCTCAGTTGCAAATGGGGAATACCAATCTAGTGCCTTTTTACCTTTTATTTTCTTCTTTTTAAAAAGTTTGTCTACTCATATAGATCCATGATAAATGTAATAGAGAATAAATCTAGTTTCATCAAGTTTTAATAAATTACGTCTAATTTTACTTTCCTCTTACCACAATTAGCTCTGTAACATAATCCAAAAAGTTAATGGTATGAACAATCTTTGTTGGTACTTTCATTTTGTGATTAAAAAAATAGTTCCTGTGCAGTTGAATCCAGTGTATCTCAGTTATATTCAGCGTATTAACGCCTAAAATGTACAGAAATTTTATTACAGCAAACCATTCATCATAAATATGACTGTGAATGAAGTTACTGTTGAGAAAAAGGGCTGGGTTTCAGTGCTATTAAAAAGCATCAAGGATCAGATTATGATGTCAACATGACACAACAGTAGATCTTAAGTGACAAAGAATTTGATGTTAACATAAATTTAAGATAGCATTGACTGAGGACGTTACTTCAAGTATAGGAGAGGAAGCAGATGATTTCCCTACAGTTGAGAGTGGTATCTTCAATCTGATATTTTACAAGTCAAGAGGTTAAATTAACCTGCCTCTTTACTAGTTAATATTCTTGAGCTATTTTATTTTCCTTTTATCGGTGATGTTTCCGAATACCAATTTATGCCCAATTCTTTTGCTACAGCATAATGTGCAGCACACCATCTTTGATAGTGAAATACAAATACTGAGAATATAGTGCAATTAACTTAAAAAACTGAAAGAGTATTAAAGTCTATAAGTCCTATATTATTTTAAAATAAAGTTACTTCATGCACTGATAAACGTCCTTCACTGTTTTGTACAATTTTTTAAAAATAAGGTGTTAAACCTCTTGTGGACAGAGTAACAGTTCAGTTGGGCTTTATTTTATAATTTTTACAAATACGTCACATGCAGTGAGAGTTTACATAAAAGACTGACATTATCTTTGCGATATTTCACAGAAGAAACCAGTTTTATTCGTATTTTATCAAAATTACTCTTTCTATTTTTTGTTACAAAAAATAGCTAAGGGCAAGTGATTCCACTTTACAGTAACCTGAACTTGAAATATGAAAGTTCTCGGAGAATTCACAAGATCGTAAATGTGTTTAAATGTTTGCAAGAGAAATGAGCTACTTTAATGAAGACTATGTTATTACTATTATTATTATTATTATTATTATTATTATCATTATTACTGTTGTAAAACACTACAAAAATTTGAGTTCTGCTGGTTGATAAAGTCTGCTGTTTAACATGATGATAATGCAGATCGTAGAAAATAAAAGTTACATATACTTGGTCTGAATTTAATGAGCACTTAAATATTGTCATTTTAATGTATATATATGTAAATAACTTACTCTTTCAGTGTAACTGTATTGTTTTTGTGATAAAGAGTACAAAAATGTTTTACCTTATAACAATGATTTCTATAGAAGTGGCAAATTAGCGAGATCTTCAGAAATGCTTTCGTAATAAAATTTAAAAGTCAATGAGTTTGTGGTGTTTTTGCTTGAAGTTATTGTTTTTTTCTGTAAAACACTTTCTTCAATGGAAAAATAAAACTTCTTTATTTGTGAATCAGTCTTATTATTGTTTGTAATATTGCTTCAGTTATTGCGAACATTCCTTTGAATATATCTTATTTAAATACATTTGACTATTTCCTTGAATAAAATTATTTTTTTAATGATATTTTGATGATCGATCATGATCTTTACCTCTAACATACGAACAGACTTGTAAATTTATTGTTATCTACAAAAATGAAGTTAGCCCTAGTCATTGTAAGGCCTTTCCGACAGGTTGTATCTCTTTCCTCTGAAGATGATAATGTTGTCCATTAACACACATCTAGTTACATTAATTCTTGCAGATATGTTTGTGCAGTCACGTATTACTGACTTGTGTATGTTGATAGTTATGCTATCGCCAAGGATCTGTTTCCTTATACATCCTTTCAATGTTGTCACGTAACATCTTCTCTTGATCTGAAATTAAAAAAAAAAAGTGACCATAGAAAGATATCAATATTTAATATATTACTTGTTTCATTGAAAAATCTAATATGAAAAGATTCAATTTACCGTAATTATGGAAGGAAAGCTGTGCATTTGTCATTGTCTGCGTGGTAACAAGAGAAGTTGGTGACTTACATAAATGTGTGAAAAATAGTAGACAATACTTAAAGACAAACACCTGCAGCTAGCATCAAAATGTTCATCTTTTTAAGAATCATAGAATACTGATCTATATGTAAATATATTATATTTCACGCTTTCTCAAAAAAAACTTGGATATAAAAAAAATAAAACAAAAAATTGAAAAAGTAAAAAAGGTCGGATGTTTTGTGAAGCTATTTGTTAAAAACAATAAATGAAATAGATTAGAGAGACTTATATGAGGCAATACTGACCCTACGACTTATCTTAGAAGAAAGATTAAGGAAAGGCAAACCTATGTTTCTAGCATTTTTAGACTTAGAGGAAGCTTTTGACAATGTTGACTGGAATACTCTCTTTCAAATTCTGAAGGTGGCAGGGGTAAAATACAGGGAGAGAAAGGCTACAATTTGTACAGAAACCAGATGGCAGTTATAAGAGTCGAGGGACATGAAAGGGAAGCAGTGATTGGGAAGGGAGTGAGACAGGTTTGTAGTCTCTCCCCGATGTTATTCAATCTGTATATTGAGCAAGCAGTAAAGGAAACAAAAGAAAAATTTGGAGTAGGTATTGAAATCCACGGAGAAAAAATAAAAACTTTGAGGTTCGCCGATGAAATTGTAATTCTGTCAGAGACAGCAAAGGACTTGGAAGAGCAGTTGAACGGAATGGATAGTGTCTTGAAAGGAGGATATAAGATGAACATCAACAAAAGCAAAACAAGGATAATGGAATGTAGTCGAATTAAGTCGAGTGATGCTGAGGGAATTATATTAGGAAATGAGACACTTAAAGTAGTAAAGGAGTTTTGCTATTTGGGGAGCAAAATAACTGATGATGGTCGAAGTAGAGAGGATATAAAATGTAGACTGGCAATGGCAAGGAAAGCGTTTCTGAAGAAGAGAAATTTGTTAACATCGAGTATAGATTTAAGTGTCAGGAAGTCATTTCTGAAAGTATTTGTATGGAGTGTAGCCACGTATGGAAGTGAAACATGGACGATAAATAGTTTGGACAAGAAGAGAATAGAAGCTTTCGAAATGTGGTGCTACAGAAGAATGCCGAAGATCAGATGGGTAGATCACATAACTAATGAGGAAGTATTGAAGAGGATTGGGGAGAAGAGAAGTTTGTGGCAAAACTTGACCAGAAGAAGGGATCGGTTGGTAGGATATGTTCTGAGGCATCAAGGGATCACCAATTTAGTATTGGAGGGCAGCGTGGAGGGTAAAAATCGTAGAGGGAGACCAAGAGATGAATACACTAAGCAGATTCAGAAGGATGTAGGTTGCAGTAGGTACTGGGAGATGATGAAGCTTGCACAGGATAGAGTAGCATGGAGAGCTGCATCATACCAGTCTCAGGACTGAAGACCACAACAACAACAATGATGTGCCTCCTTTGCTGCACCTGATTTTGAGTGTCATTCAAAGTCACATAAAATGTTTCTCTAATGTATTTTATTTCTTACTTTTAGACAAATCATTTCACAACCCATTTGAACATTTTTAATGAGAATTTTACACCCCAAATGCTTTTTTTGATTTGTGAAGTACATTTGAAGGCAGTATACAAAGCTCCACTTTATATTCACCACAGTAAGTTAGTCTTAAAACCACCAACAACAGTTTGTAATTTATTATGATTTACTTAGTAACTTTTCCCATACTAGCAAAAAAATGATTAAAAGAAGGGGGGAAACATGAAACTTGTAGGCTCAGCTTTGTATAAACACTGTCAAACATTGAACTGATTTGAATGATATGAGGGGGTAGCCAAAAAAAAGTGGACTTTTTAAAAAAAAAACTTGCATTTTGAGCACAAACCTTCAGTGCCATGCACAGTACTCGCCACTTGCAATATAATCTTGTCTAATATTTTATTCCTTTTTTCAAAACATTGTTTAAATTCATCTTTTGTGATGCTTGACAGAGCTCCACTCTTTTTTTTCTTCACCTCAACAACGTCTCTATTCAGTCTAGGAAACAAATTAAAATTGCATGGAGCAAGGTCAAGTGAGTATTAGAGATGAGGAACAGGGGTCATATCATTTTTGGTCAACAATTGTTGAACAGAGAGGGCTGTGTGAGGAGGCGCATTGTCACGGTGGAAAAACCAGTTGCGTTGTTGCCACAAGTTGGGCCACTTGCACTGCACCCTGTTGTGCAATCTTTTAAAACGTCCAGTTAGAAAGCCTGGCTAACTGTCTGACCCTGTGGAATAAACTCTGAATGGACAACTCTTCTCACAGTGAAAAGAAAAAAATAAATTACCATTGTTTTAATGTTTGATTTCACCTGACGAGCTTTCTTGAGGTGAGGCAAACTTGGGGTCTTCCACTTGCTTGATTGCTGCTTTGATTCAGGATCATAAACATAGCACCACCCTTCATCAACTGTGATAATGTGAAAAAAGTTTGGATCATTTTGGGACTCTTCTTTCAAAGTACGGCCTACATCCATGCGACCTTATTTTTGTTCAGCAGTTAGCAGTTGTGGCACAAATTTGGTAGCTGACCTTTTTATTTCCAAATCTTCTGTCACAATTCACTGAACTGAACTGTAAGTCACTCCTGACAGTTCCACAATTTCTTCAGTGGTCTGTCGTGGATTTTGTTGATGACTGCATGAATGTTTTCAACATTTTCATGTGTTTGGGCCATGGAATGATGACCAGAATGAAGTTTGTCATCAGCTGACATTTCATAATTTCTAAAATGGGAAAACCACTCAAACACTTCAGCTTCCCCTATAGCATTGTCTTTATGCATCCGTTTTAACATTTCTAGAATTTCTGAAACACTTTTTACTTGAAAAAAGCAGAAAAGAACATAAGACCTTCAGGACTGGCAACAATTTACAATCAAAATTTAGAGCAGATTCAGATTTCAATGTGAGATGCTTTTAATAGTTCCCACAACAAAAATCTGTCTTGAAATCGGCAGAAAAGCTGAAGAGATTCTGGTTGTATGCAAAGTACCCCAGGACAAGACATAGTCCATACCTACACTGTGTGACAGCAATAGTAATGTTCCCAATGACAGCTCTGCTAGAGTGGACTTGCTAAACATGATTTACCTAAATTCTGTTACCAAATAAGATGCAGTAAATATTAAAGATTTTGAATTAAGAATTGACATTGGTAATTTGCAAGCAGATACACTCAGTGTAACGAAGCAACTTAAAGGCAAGTCATCCTCTCCAGGTTTTCTGCCAGTTGGGTTTCTTTTGAAGCATGCTGATGAATAGCTCCATTTTTAGCAGCCGTATAGAACCACTCACTCAGTGAAACATTCATGTCTAAGGATTGGAAAGTTGTGCAGGAGCCATCAATAAAAGAAAGAAAATAGAGCAATCTGCTGAATTATAGTCCCATATCATTGACTGCAATTTGTTGTAAGATTTTGGAACATATACATTGTTCCAAAATTGTGGAATACCTCAAAGTAAATGTTCTATTGATACACAACCAGTACATAATCAGAAAATATTGTTTTTGTGAAACATGACTGGCTCTGCATTCACACAAAAAATGACAAAGGGCTCTCAAATTGATTCCATATTTCTAGATGTTCAGAAGTCTTTTGACACTGCTACTCCCAAGCAGTTTCTAATCAAGTTGTGTGCAAATGGAGATAGTCTCTGTTGTGCAACTGGATTTGTGATTTCCTGTCAAAAAGGTTACAGTTTATAGTAATTGATGAGAAATCAAAGTGATATCTGGGTTTCTCCCAGCAAGTGTTGCAGGCCCTCTGCTTTTATTAATCTTTGTGACCAAGTTAGGGAACAACCTGAGCAAGCAAGCTTCTTATACTTTTTGTAGATTATGCTGTAATTTAGCATCCAGTAAAGTCATCAGAAGATGATGACAAATTGCAAATTATTTAGACAAGATATCTGCATGATGAGAAAAATGGCAATTGACTCTAAACAGTAAAAACTGTTATTTTCTCCACAGGAATACTAAAACAAATTTTGTTAAACTTCAGTTACTTGACAGATCTTACAAATTATTTGTGTTAGTGTATCAAGGCTTTTAATTCAACTAAATACCTAGGTATTACAATTATAAACAACTTAAAATGGAACCATCACATAGAAACTGTTTTTGTGAAATGTGAACCAGTTTTATTGGTAGGGCACTTATAATATGAAACAAAAATACTAAAGAGACTGCCTGCACTACACTTGTCTGTCCTTTTTTGGAGTATTTATGTGCAATATGAGCTACTCACCAAAAACAATTGTCAGAGAACACTAAAAAAGCTCAGAGAATGGCACATTGCTTTACGCTGTCAGAAAATAGGGGAGATAATGTCATGGATACAATAAGTGAATTGGTATGGCAATAATTGAAACAAGGGCGATTTTTAATGCAGCAAGATCTGTTTATGAAATTTCAATCACCAACTTCCTCCTCCAAATACCAAAATATTTATTTGATGCCCACCTACATAGGAAGAAATGACCTCATAATGAAATAAGAGGAATCAGAGATAGCACAGAAAAAGTTAGGGCTTCATTTTTCCCATAATCTGTTCAAAAGTGGAAAAGTAAAAAAAAAAAAAAAAAAAAAAAAAAAACTGCAGGTGGTTCTGCAAACCCTGTACTAAACAGTTAAGTGTGAACTGCAGAGTAATCATGTGGATCTAGATGATGAAATTTTCATGTGATTTGGTATTGCAGAGTGCAAAATTTAGGAGGCATACTGCCACCTCTGGCAACAACAATGAGCCTAAATGGGTTAGCCATCAAGTGAAACTAAGTTTGGATGGCAGATACGGGTATATCATTCCATGCTGCTTCAACTCTGTGCCATAGTTCATCAACTGAGGTGCCTGGCAAACAACGGGATGCCTGTCTCTCAGCTACCCGTGACCAGATGTTTTCAGTTGGCAATAGATCTGGAGGATGTGCTGGTCAGGGCAACAGTGGAACACACTTTGGATCAAAGCAGGTCAGGAAAGTACAAGCATGTGCAGTCTTGTCTTATCCAGTTGAAAGACAATGTCATGGAGATGTTGAAAACAGGTCACGGCTAATCCTCGAGCAATCATGGAAGTGAGGCGTCAGGACCACTTTGGTATCAGTGTATGGGCAGGAATTGTCAGTAACAGACTCATAGGACCATACACTTTACCAAACAGATTAACAGGGACTGTGAATCACCATTTTCTACACAATGTATTACCAGTGCTACTGGAGAATGTTAACCTTGCAGAAAGACGACTGCTGTGGTTTATGCATCACGGGACACCATCCCATTTTCTACAGATTGTGTAACAGGACCTCACTACAATGTCTCATGGTGAGAAGGTCTGGTATCATATCCTCCCCATTCACTGGACCTGAATCTGTTGGATTGCTGGCTATGGAGACATTTAAGGGCATTGGCATATGTCCAAGGCATCAATAGTGTGCAGGCATTACAGGAAATATGTGGCCAATGCATGTGACACAAGGCAATTGAGCCAGATGTACTTGAAAGAGTGAATGATCCACTGCAAAGGCATGCTGTAGGATGTGTCAGGATGCATGGTAACCACATGCAGCACTGCCTATAGTTTCTGCTTCTACATGACAGACAGATGATAATGAGATGGAAGATTCACCCATTTCTCAAAAGGTATTGGCTTGTGGACATACAATTATATGAACTTTTCTTCTACTTTTGACAGTGCTACCTGCTGTAGGAAGATGTAAAACTTTTTCTTAAAGACTCTATATGTCTGATGCTGGATACACCTTACAATCCAACATCTCCTTTAAGTTTCTCTGTTTTACCATGATGTCATACAGCTGCAATCTTCCTGTATCTCAGCATTTTTCAAGTGTACATCTGCCTATTGTAATTCTTGAACAGTGTGTTTGTTATATATGACACAAAATATATTGATAAGCCGGTGCTCAGCCACATTGTATGTTGACAGTCGGGTGACATTGGACTGAAGTGTTCAATTTAAAACCACTGGACATTTTTGTGAGGCACTTTATGAAAAGCTTGCAGTTGAAAAATATGAGGCCTTAGCACTCAGCTGCAACAAACCAAGTAGTTTTAAGAGTGTTCACCAGTCATTTCTTTGAGCAGTTTTAGAGGAAATTATTTTGATTATTTGCCTTTTAATCATCTTGCTTTCTGATCCATATGTGTGTATCTGTGTAATACTGTTGATAAATGAGATTAAACCAATTTCAGCAAATAAAAACACAATTTCAGGAATGAAATTCTAATGCATTCTTTTATGAATTATAATATACATATTGTATTATGACATTATGTAGTCACCAGTTTTCAAGTATTTACTCAGCAATGATTGACTTCTGGGCCAAATAGGAAGTATGTTAAGTTTTGCACTCTAGAAAGAATATACTCCTTTCCAAATATACGAAGTTTTGTATAGACATGAGTTAGTGATGTATCTTGAAAATTTAAGTAGTGAAAAATGTAAAAGTAACATTTTCATTAATGTAATTAGTAATCTTCAGTAATAAAACTTGACTGAAAATGTTACTGACCAGAATCAGGGCTTCACTATTTGACTGGAGGTATAAAAACTATAACACTCCGGTGCATTCATATCCCAAGTATTGTAATGATTTGATTACTGTAGCTTTGTACAATTTGGTTTAACAAGTCACTGTAAACTTATTCATTCTTTTTGCCAGTGACTTCTGTATCTGTGTACAGAGAACAGAGGAGGTCATCTGTAGATTTTGTGAATGTTTAACTCAAACCATGAATGGCTAGTTTTAGAGGGTGGACCATAGCAAGATAATGACATATATTCATTGATGGCAACATGCTCAGTACTGATAAGCACTGTCTTGTCATTGAGCATACAAACATGTATCATATTGCCACTCATATTAATATGTCAACAACATTGATGAATATCCATTACAATGGATTTTTGATGGAAACTGGATGTGGCTGAAAATTAGTATCTTATAAAACATTTTAGTTGTTGTTTGTGCTGTGTTATTCGTAAGTTAATGCCATGTTAACATTAATGAGAACTATTGCAAGGATAAACTCCTGCACTTCGTAATGATCCATCCCCAACTTGAGAAGACATCGTTATATTCTTTCAATTACATTAAGTTAATGTTGAATCATTTGGGAATGTCGGCAGGAGACCTCATGTGGCAGGTACAGCTGCCAGTTCAAAAAATTTTCTTTTTTTGGTAGGACGCTAACCAAGCTTAACATTCTCAACTGATGGATTACCCACAGTGGTGAAATGTGCCCTCACTTTTTGAAATGCACTGGAGAGATTTAGGATTTAACCCACTACAATGGCATAACTGCTAATTAGGAACTTTACTCCACCACTTCTCTTCCCCTAGTTGGCCAAATACGTGTAATGAAAATATCTCCACGATCAGGAGCCAGCTACCATTTAATCCTGAGATACCACACAAGCATGTGTTAACAGCTTTGCTCACCACTCATTGATGTGAGTGAGAAGAGAAGGAAAAAGAAAACATGGATGAGCAGTCAGTCGACTGGCCCTAGCATACTTGACTGTACTGATCCAGCTTAGTACTCATGTGTAGGGGTGCTCAAGTGGCTCACACACAGAATGAGGAGTGAACACGGTGCAATAGGACCTCCTGGCAGGGTAGCCTAACCACCTGCACCCAATCTGACAGGTACACAATGCCAGCCTAGTATTAAATGAACAGACTCAGGTTCCTTTTCTGCATATTAAACTGAGTTTGTGTTACATATGCTAGATTCAAACAGTAAATTCATTGTATTTCTCATCATTTGTTATATGTATCTCCACATAAAAGCTTTGTTTACCCTTTTAGTTAATGTAGTTATTGTAAAATTTTCCTATGTAAACACTTTGTCATTTTTGTATCTTATGTATGAACTATATCAATAATATCTGTGTAAGTCACACATCATATTTATCTGTGTTTGCAACATTCCGTTGTCACCTGAAGATGTCCTGAGAATCTAAAAGCTGGTCTATGACCAAATAAATATAATTTTACAGAATTTTAGGAAGTGTTTTCCTTTTTAACATTACTATCATAGTCTCCCAAGCACCAATAGAAAATTCAGTTAATGTTAATGAAACTTATTTATATTGATCACACTACTCCACTGAAGATGTACACACTTCATTGGATGAGTATCATCGAACACGATATTGCAAGTAAAAGTCT
The DNA here is from genome assembly GCF_023864275.1 of Schistocerca cancellata. Lineage (NCBI taxonomy): Eukaryota > Metazoa > Arthropoda > Insecta > Orthoptera > Acrididae > Schistocerca > Schistocerca cancellata. The sequence continues at coordinate 649,054,582 of NC_064627.1, forward strand.
AGAGAAGGCCTTCACCCAGTGGTGGATATAAATGGTCGATGGTGATGGGGATTATTATTATTATTATTATTATTATTATTCCAATTACACACCTGGCAATATAAGGAAACAGAACAACTTTAAAACTTTTGTTCTGGATAGTATAATTGAAATGAATTTGTTCCTGCTAACAGCTTTCCAGCTGATGTGCCTCCCTCTACACGAATTTGGAGATTTTTATCCCAACAAATAATTTAATGATTCCTTTCTCATGTTCATGACTGCTATCATATCTTCACTATTACCTTAAAATTGTGGTTTAGCTGGCCCAAAAAAAGGGTTATAATTTAATTAGATAGATAAAAAATCTGCTCACTAAGTGGTAGCAGAATACACACATAAGTCGACTGATAAATTCTTATGTGTCCTTGAAACAAGTTTTTTATGAAAAATCACATAGTAAATAATTATAAATGATATTTCTTACTAACCTTCCCGCAGATTAGCAATTATGCACTGTTTCCTTAGAAATTCATAACATAGTTCTTTACTTAATCCAAATGCATGCATGTTACAAGTGAATGTCCTGAAAGAGAAATAATGGTTATTATTATCAAAGAACTGAATGTTGTTCCTGAAAAATGAAATTTATAAGCCAGTGTTAATTAGTCATTTGTACAACACAGTGAACTACAGTAGTGATAATAACTTAATATTTTATGTGGCAGAAGACAAGTATTTGCTGACTACAACATGAAGGATAAAGATCTATTTCACAATATCTTCCTTATCTAGTAGTTTCACTTTGTGTACTTGAAAACTAGTCACTTTTATCTGTCTGTTATGATGCTTTGACTCAAATTGGACACTCATTTGTTGAGTTAAATTTCAATTAAATACATTGTCTGGTATTGTGAATGAGTGCTTCCTTAGTTCAGTCAGCTCTCTTACACTTTTACTTTGCTTCTAACATCATTCTTCCTGTTGTCGAGCTTCTTGTGGCCTAAAATGAAACTATGGTACCTTTTACAACATTATATGTTTCTGTTAATTTACATTCACACCATTGTGTTCTTGTTTCATAATGGTAATGTAGTGTGCCTATATAATCTCTGTATGATTACTTAAAAGGCCAAAACCAGTTGTGAAGAAAAGGTTTAAATGAAGTGTGGCATAAGTTGAAAAATGCTGCATTCATTTCATAATGAGATCAGCTCCCAGCCTTTTCATTCCTCGCCTTTCCCCCTGCCCCTCCCCCTCCTGTCCTCCCTCCCTCTCAATACAATTGTTAAGACACTGTATCCGTTCTTGGAAGAAGCTGGTACAAATTGTATTTTAGCTGCTACAATGGCTTTTCTTTCAATTTCTTAAATAACTTATGTGAAATCAGAGAATAATTTTTCAGTATGCTTATGACTGATTGCTTCCTGTATTTGCTGAAAAGAGCTAATGTAGTAAGTGCTGATAGAGGAATGTGATGACCCCCCTCCCTCTTCTGGTGTGTGTGGTGTTGGGGAGGGGAAATACCAATGCAGCGAACTTTCAATTACCAAAAATCTTTCAATTCATATTCATATCAACATTTCTATTTGTTGGTTCTCCACTGTAAAGTCACTTTTCTGCCTGTTTAGTGTGATTATCAGTTTATTTTCATAGCTTTGACCAACAGTGTACAAAATTCATTTATTCAGAGACTCATCTGCGGTGATTCTTAAGCTTATGGTTGCTAATTATGTATGTCTGTGTCCAACCTGTTGGAGGTTCTTCTTCAGCGTATCTGTTTTATTACATTTAATATGACTGTGCTTTTTCTTTTGGTTTTGTTAATATAATATGACTGTACTTTTGATGAATGAACTGTTTTGTTATTCAGAAAACAATTTTAAAAAAACCAGTATATTTTATTAATGCAATAACAACTTACCTTTGATGTAAGAATGCTATGCTCTTAAGCACCTGGCTACCCAGTACACCAAGCCTTAAAATGTAGTGGTGAATGACCTTTTTGTTATGCACTTAATATATTGTCAGCTCAAAAAACTTTTAAAGTATTCAAACTGTCAGTAACTGAAATATACTATACTAAATACTGTGAAAAATTCCAGTTGTGAATTGAGCAAAAATAAATTGATTAACTTATAGAGATTCTCAACAGAAATGGCTCTTCATCATAATTCATCTATTAAAGATACTTTCATGACACTTGAACAAGTTAACTATCTCAGCTGTTGTTTTTCACTTTCAAGGCACCAGCTGCTATACTGCACTCAAACTTGCATGTATAATCATATATTTCCATCAATAAATTATATAAATATTCTTTCCTTGTGCAGTTTTGTTATAAATAAAACATTCTAATGTAGAAAGTGATAACTGACAGAAGTAAGGCATGAACAGTGTGAAACACCTATGTCAGGTAAACTTTGACTGACATTCGCCACCAACATGAGAAAGAATGTTGTAGTTAGAGCAAATTGTAAAAGTTGTCAAAAGATGATAACTTTAAAGCCTCTGTAATCTTCTCAAATGTGTGTGATGAGCTTGTTATCTGCTTGGTGAAAGCCTTCAACATGTATCATCATGCTATGTGGAATGGTTCCCAGTACTACCTGTAGTAACCAAGTTATATGTAAACAGATCCAAAGTAACACAGATATAACTTTATTTATAAACCTCTGAACAATAACAGAAATAAGACTCTCATGACTCTACAATTAAAAAGACCAAAGAATTAATACAGAAGGTGCAACATAAGTGATATGCAGAACAACGAATGGTACAAACTAAAAGAACATAGTGTGAGTGAGTCAGCACTGCTCCTCACATATAAAGGCGCAAGTTGCCGGTACACAGTGTGGGTGAGAACGTGCCATGTGCACACTTCCTGTAGGTAGCCAGTGACCTCCTGTGCTGATACAGTTGGTGGTTGATTTACGTACACATGCACAATGTTGCTACTCTCAGTGCAGTTACACTCACGTGCACTAGTAGTGCCATACAGTACCAATAAAGGAATATGACTTTGCACAAATTTGAGTCTGTCACAATGAAAGACAAAAAATGCTGTCTGAGTCTTTTTTATGTAAGCTTCCCAATCCTCAGCTGAATCTTCACACAAAGGAAAAGTGGGTGGACAGATCAGTGGAACGGTACCCTGTCTATTAATGTAAGCTGACAAAGTGGTCACTGTCGAAGTAAGCTGTTCAATAAGGGCTGGTGGCACGGCACCCGTAATGGTTAAACCTGATGAAACTGCACTTAAAGATGACACACACAGAAACCGTTACAAACTTATCACTTGTTGTGTAGTTACCAAATAATACATGAAACCTATCCAAGTAGCACAAATAAGGCTTTATTTATAAGCCTCTGAACAATAATGTATGATTCTTTGGTCTTGTTACATGTCAAGTCATCTCATGACTTGACATGTAATAAGACCAAAGAATCATACAGAAGGTGCAACATAAGCGATACACAGAACAACTGAGGTGAGTGGTACAAACTAAAAGAACATAGTGAGAGTGAGTCAGTACTGCCTCACACATATACAGGCATGAGTTACAGGTTGATGGCTTGGTGAAGACTGTGCCATGTGTTCACTTCCTACAGGCAGCCTCCTAGTGCCTGGCCCACACTGACACAGTTGGCAGTCAATTTAAGTACTCACATGCAGCAACACCACTCTCAGCACACTCACATTCACACGCAGATGCACTAGTAGCAGAATACAGCACACCTCTCCCTTTTATGAAGAGGGCGCCCAGGCAATGGAGGAGACTGGTGGCCCAACAAGAGAGACATTAATCAGACCCGGAGCAGCAGCAGCTGTTGCCAATGGCAGGGGCAGGACAATGTGCCAGATGGGCACCGGAGTACAGGTCCGGAATGTGTGAGAATGTGCGCACGACCAAGGATGGTAAGCCTGTGAGGTGCCTGACAATGGCACCATGCAGGAGGGTGCCGTCTCCATCTCTGCATCATTGTCAGCAAACAGGCCCCAGTGTGGAGGAGACAGAGCAGTATCCATCAGCAATGGATATCCTGAGCAACCTTCAGCAAATGACACGCGGAGGCAATGTGGCCTTTCTTCTGTCAAGTATTATAAGTAGTCAGTGCTTAGGACACAATGGGCTGGACAAAACAGAAAGGATAAGATGGAAACATAGAACACTGATGCCAATGCTATGGTGGTTGTGGCTGCTTGTGGTGGCCTTGGTCCACTCGGTTCCGGGCCTGCATGGTTATGGTCACCATTGCCGCTTCCTCATGCAAGCTCTCTGTCATCCTAGAGGGCACATCTTGCGACACTACTGCTACATTGCCTCATGCTTCAATTTGGTGAACCACTGCCTGAGAAACTTCAAAAGATTGTGCTATTTCACAGAGTAAGCCTTCTGGCACACTTTCTTGTCCAGAGCTAAACAGATAATTGCATTGCACACCATAGAGTCCATGTAAGAGTCATTTTGGGCATCAGCAGTGAACTGATAACTATGGCTAAGGCCATGAAGTTCAGCTGTCTAGGTCATGTATCACTGTTTTCATTTCTTGTGGCACTGGTAGAATTCAACTCACGCTGCTATGAAAAGCATTTGTGTGCAATGGTAGTTGGACAATAAACTTCATGTGTGATCAAAAGTAAGAGCCGTTGGTTCTTGTAAAAGGGAAAACTGGCACAATAGTTGACACACCTTAGATGGACTCCACAAGGGGAATAAATCTTTGCACAAATTTGAATCTGTCACACTGAAAGCCAAAAGTGCTGTCTGAGTATTTTTTGGTAAGCTTCACAATCCTCAGCTGAATCGTCATATGGAGGATAAACTGATGGAATGATACCCTGTTTGTTAATGGAAGCCAACAAAGTGAACACTGCCAAAGTGAACTGTTCAATTGGGGCTGGCAGCATGGCGTCCATAATGACTAAACCTGATGAAACTGTACTTGAAGACTGCACATGGGGAAACTGTTCCAAACTTGTTGCCAATTGTGTAGTCACCAAGTAATGCACAAAAACAATCCAAGTAACACAAATATGGCTTTATTATTAAAGCTATGAACAATAACACAAATAAGCCACTTGTTATTTCACATGTAACAACACAAAAGAATCACATAGAAGGTGCAATGCAAGTGATACACACAACAACTGATCTGAGTGGTACAAAGTAAAAGAACATAATGAGAGTGAGTTAGTGCTGCTCTGGATATATGTAGGTGTGTGCCACTAGTGGACAGTGTGGTAGAGACTGTGTTGTGTGCACGCTTCTTATAAGTGGACTCAAGTAACTGGGCTGCACTGCTACCACTGGTGGCTAATTTAAGTACACATGCATGGCAACACTACTCTTTGTCTACTCACACTCACTTGCACTAGTAGCAGGATACACCACTACTGATCTTAATTTATCCTACCAAAACCAGATGGGATGGTAACAGTGGAGCTGTGTTCCATGATGTAATATAAAAAAATTTGCCAGACATCAATCTAGAAACCTGAATCATGAATTATGAAGTAGTAGTACCAGTCTTAGATAGGAGTGATATGTATTAATTGAAAAGTTGTCAATTAGTAACGAATAGTTTCATGTTATTCGCATTTCATTGCCATACAATGTTTCAGCTGATTTATTTGAACTTTTTTCACTTTTTATTTGTCATTTTATTTTGTTACATGTCACCAGGCATTTACCTTGTTTTACTTTTGGTAACATCCACTGAATATTTTATGTGTAATTTGCATATTTTTCTTTTGCCTGTCTTCTGAAATACATCTGCAGTGTCTTGACTACATATAATTTGCACAGAACAACACAAATTAAATAGTTTGTGAGTCATTTACCTTTTCTACCTGTTTGTCTTTGCACTGTATTGACAGTATGATTTTATGTCTTCTGTGTAGCTTTGACTGTTGTTTTCATGGTAACAAATGATGCATGATTCGATGCAAATGTAATTAGTTGTGTGTATAGTAGATATTTAATGTTCTGAACGCTACATAAGTGAGAATAGATATATATGTTACACAATATTTTTTAATTATGTAAATGCTTGTCTGCTTGACAAAGACTGAATCAGTCTTTCCTTCTCATCCCAGCTGGTAAGTCTCCCTGGACCCGTGGTTCTGGGTGACTTTTCTAAGCTGTACCCATTTCCCTAAACCTCTTCAGTCCTTTCCCTTCATCCCTCTTCCTTCCCCTTCAACTCTTCTGCCAGAAGAACGAGCGACTGGCTCCTAAGGCTTGTGAAATTAAAATCCTTTTGTGTGCATGTGTTCCCCTGCCACTGCTTGGTGAGTAGATTTTTTATCTGTCCATTTGCATTATACAAGGTTAATTCAAAAAGAATACCACAACTTTAGGAATTTAAAACTCTGCAACGACAAAAGGCAGAGCTAAGCACTATCAGTCGGCGAATTAAGGGAGCTATAAAGTTTCATTTAGTTGTACATTTGTTCGCTTGAGGCGCTGTTGACTAGGCGTCAGCATCAGTTGATGCTAAGATGGCGACCGCTCAACAGAAAGCTTTTTGTGTTATTGAGTACGGCAGAAGTGAATCGACGACAGTTGTTCAGCGTGCACTGAGAATTCGCGGGAAACAACTCAGTATGAACATGACTCGCCTAAGGTGAACGTTTTCTGTGCCATTTCAGCCAATAAAGTTTTTGGTCCCTTTTTCTTCGAAGGTGCTACTGTAACTGGACTACAGTATCTGGAGATGTTAGAGAATTGGCTGTTCCCTCAGCTCGAACAAGAAGCACAACAATTCATATTTCAGCAGGATGGAGCGCCACCACATTGGCACTTATCTGTCCGTAACTACCTGAACGTCAACTACCCGAGGCGATGGATCGGCCGCCAGGCAGCCCGTGACAGAGCACTCCATCACTGGCCTCCAAGAAGCCCTGATCTGACCCCCTGCGACTCTTTGCCTTTACAAATGTCTGCTTGTGTCTTGTATGTATGGATGGATATGTGTGTGTGTGCGAGTGTATACCTGTCCTTTTTTCCCCCTAAGGTAAGTCTTTCCGCTCCCGGGATTGGAATGACTCCTTACCCTCTCCCTTAAAACCCATATCCTTTTGTCTTTCCTTCTCCTTCCCTCTTTCCTGACGAGGCAACCGTTGGTTGCGAAAGCTAGATTTTGTGTGTATGTTTGTACTTACTATGAGGATTATACAATCAAGAGATGTCCCAAAACTGGCACCACAGATAAAAATATGGAGGAAGTGAGCAGTATGATATCAGAAAACTGAAATATTTGATGATGTAGGCATACTGGAGGAAAGGGTATAGTAAATTTTACACATTTGGAAAATGTCACCCATTCCACACCAAGAAGTGCCTAACTTAGAGCCTGGGCTACACTAGGATATCACATATGCAATTCCTCTTGCAGTTTGCTAACAGTCTTGTCAAGTCGTTTGTAGACCGAAACTACCTTCTAGCTTTACTAACCTGCCACAAAGGGGATTTATTCAACACTGTGTAACCCTCAGGACAGAAGCTATTACATCAATTTCTCTACCAGGGCTTTGACAGCATATCAGCATAACTCTGAAATGAGATGTATCCACTTCCTCATCCTTCCCAAAGTAGTACTCTGCTGTACAACCCAAGACCCTGGCTTGTCCATTAGCTTCTCCTGATCCCAGTACTGTGGCCGATGTGTCATACCCCTGTGGAAAAGGCAGGTACATGAATTTACCCTGTCACAGCAGCCTGTGAAAGCAGTCGTATTATACAGGATGGCTAGCAAGCTGTGAAAGCAGTCATATTATACAGGATGGCTAGCCACTCTAAATATATTTTAGGGATTCTGTAAGAAAAATATTTTGAAGATAATAAATAGCCTTGTGTCTGAAACACACTTATGCACGAGTATTACGGTGGTGTACATGCCTGATGGAAACTATATCCATTAGCATCATTCCACATTTCCAGTTGGTGGTTGAAGTCAACATCATGCCACGCTTGCTGGTGTCCTACACAATAAAAGGAAGGAGGGAAGATTGGGCTTAACATCCCATCCAGATCAAGGTCATTAGATATGGAGCACAGGCTTGGATTGTGTCAAGGATGTGGAAGGAAAATGGCCGTGCCCTTTCAAAAGAATCATCCTGGCATTTGCCTGGATCAATTTAGGGAAATGATGGAAAACCTAAATTTGGATGGCTGGACCCAGGTTTGAACTGTCGTCCTCTCAAATGTAAGCCCAGTGCTCTAACCACTGCACCACCTCACTCAGCCCTGCTGAATAAAGTAGATACATTCATCTGTAGGTGACTGTCGAAACGAGTCACATCAGTGGTTGCTAGAGGGTCTTGGAGGGGTGGGTGCAGTTGTGTTTCTCTCTTGTATTTTAGTTCTCAGCCAGGGCAATGGCTTCTACCATTTGCCACTGGCCTTGTTCCCAAGACCACTCACCATCCACATGGACATGAACTGCCTCCTTTTACAATTCTTATACTTTAACTTATTTAATCACCTACACTGGCAGCTGTCCTTTACTCCCACCCTAAGGTGAGGCCTACGTAATCTGTCATCATTTTCTGTATTTTACTCTTATTTCAAGCCACCTCTCTTCTAACACCGACCCACCTGCTCACATACTGTAGAACTGGTGTCAGCAGTTTGGATCCTCCATCATCGGGTCTGACGAATGGCCACAAAATTTTCACTCATGTTCAAGACTGTGTGGCCACTTAGAAAGTGAAACCAGTGTGACTATGCCCTCCCATTCTGTCTGGAGCTTACTGCATTAGTGCATTCCACTGCACCCGGAGCAAAGTCCAGACTGCAGCCTGCATCCTGCCAGTCAGCAAAGCCAAGAGAACACTGTGCGTGTTTGGCCTGAGCTGGCCCAGCTGTAGGCCCATTTGATTGCTGTGGCTGGTGGCCAGTGCCACCTGGAACCTTCCTGTCACTGCACGTCAACAATAAGCATGGCACTCTAAACAAGTTATCCACATGCATGTGGTGCTTGTATCATGTGTCGGGTTGTGCAGCCACTCTGGTCTTGCCAAGCATATGTGTGTGCTGTTGACAGCTGTCAGAGCACGTCATCATCCACAGTCACTACTCACCAGCATTGCCCATCTACCACTGCCACAGCTGGGTCTGCCATTCATCTGCCACTGTGTGCCAACGCCGTGCAATGTCATCAGTGCTGCTCACATAAGCAAGGTGTGCAAATCATGCCACTGCCCAGAGAAGTTGCTTCACTGATTACCATGTGGTAATCTACTATCTCACTGCCAAGCTGCCTGCCCATGGGCCAAGCAGTTGACCACCTAGTTGTGTGGCTCACAACACTCAGCAGTGTGCCACCCTCACCTTGGCAGCACCGTCTTGCCACTACCTGCAGCAGTGATGTCCACATATCACCCATTCAATGTTGTAGCCTGCTGCTGTGCATCTACATGTACTGTCTACCCCGAGGGTCTTGGTTTAATGCCTGTGAGCACATTGTGTTATGCCACAGCACTGCCAAAAAACTCCACTGACCCCACACTGCACCTCATGGGTGGCACTTACCAGCAGTCCACAATGCCTACATATGTCATTGCTGCCATCACCTTTCACCCAACTCTCATCACATTGAAAACATGCCACATTGTGCTATGACTGGCTAAGTACCTTGAACTTCTAATTAATGAGAGGAAACAGGACTCTCTGACCAGGAAACTATAGTTCAAATACACAGTATTAACTAGAATTTTCTGTTTCCACCTTCAGCTGTAATTTTTATAGACAATCAAGATGTGAAGTAAAGTACAAATACAGTAAGATTAAGATAATGAAGGACAGACTAGCACATAACTTTATTTTATGGTATTAATGACTGCATTGAATATGTTGTGATACTGTCATTTGGAGGAGGTTCATTCTGATCTGTTACAAGGTGTATTTTTATGTGTAGAGCATATATTTGGTACCTGTGAAACTTTATTGCATTGTGTTAGCCACATGGTTTTGGTTGATTAGTGTGAAGAACAGTGGGAAGGATATTACCTGCCAGTGGCATTAGTCATCAATGTATGTTTTCCAAGTGCTATGTTTTAAGTTAATTTGTAAGATTCTAGAACTCGTAGTAGCAATATTTTGAGATGGTTAAGTCACGGAACATGAGGAAAAATAGGGAAAATACTGTCTGTGGGCAGCATTATGAGTAGATACATGTTTTGGGATGTTACTTTTTAAGATGAATATTGGTCAGAGTTATCAGCTAATCTCCAGAACCTTTCAGCTTGCAAGATGTGTATTAGTGCCCACAGAGTGAATGAGCTGGTCTTGACATTTTTCCAGTTTGCTTTCATGTCACAATCCTTTCAATCCTCTTTCATCTTTCCTATATACTACAGTTTACATGACTACTGACAGGAATAGCTTTCTGCCTCAACAGACATTAGGGTTTGAAGGGTTGGTACCCTCCTTCTTTTCCCATTACACTGCATCTGGGATGGGATCAAAATTGTCTGTGTGCCAAGGAAGTGATAGGAGTGAGTTTTTGTTTCAGGGCTGGGTACAGATGTAATACTAGCGTCAAGGCCTTGGAAGGAAAGCCACATACCATTAATTTTCTCAATTTTATTTGTGTCTATCAGATTACTACTGAGAGTAGGTGACTGTGGGTCTGCAGATGCATACACAGTCATCAGAGCATGATTAACACCTGTTGTCACTGTAACCTCTAGTATTCCGTGTGACATACCATATTGTGGGACTAAAAATTAGAATTTTCTCCTTCTCTCCTTCTACAGGGATAATGTGCCCTAGTGCATGAAGCTATGATGTATTAAGTGATGTAATATGAGGTGTAATAATTAAGGATGAAAAAGATTAATAATGAGAGAGTTAATTACACTTATACTGAATGTTAAAAAGATGATTACATTTTTTTATTTCTTGCATGTTAATATTTCATGCATCTGTACATATATTACTTTGTCATGGTGAACGAAGTCTAATGATTTTCACAGCCCTGCCACTGCTCACTGCTCTCATGTACATGATAGGCACCACCATGCAAGGAAAAATTAAATTTTGTCCCCCCCCCCCCCCCCAATCCACACCTCCCCCTCACCTCACCATACCTATGTCTGCATTACTCTTTCTCTGTCTATGCCTTTTTTCCTTAAGTGGTAGTTGCCTATATAAAACTGGTTAATCCAATACATGCAAGGATTATGTGCCCTAGTACTTGGAGCTCTGATGTATTAAGTGGTGTAATATGAGGTACAATGATTATGGATGAAAAAGATTAATAATGAGAGAGCTAATTACACTTTTGTTGAATATTATAAAGATGATTTACTTTTGCTCTTACCCCCGAGGACAGCAAATATTGGTCAAGTAATGATGTGTTGTCATAGCTCTGAGAGAAAGTGATGTTAATATGATGATATGTGCACGAAGTATATTGAAGACAATAATTAATAAGGTGAAGAAGATTAATGGTGGTGATGAAGTGCATAAGTATTAGAAGATAACCGTATAATGAGGATCACTATGTAGCAAGTTAACTAATCAAACTACCCATTCCTCATTTTGAATCTTCGAACTTCACTTAATTTCTATTGCTTTATATTTAGAAATTTGTTTCTATGTGTTCACTGAGAGATCTTTTTTTTACTGCATGTGTTTTAAGCTGTAGTTTTTCTCTAGCCAAGAACTTATGTAGGTCAAAGTAACTGTACCTGTTTAACTGACTTTCATGTGGAGTATGGGTTTTAAATGATCACAAACACTGTAAACCCCTTATCACAAGCACTATGCTGAGTACTTTATCTCAACTAATGGCTATTCTAGTTTTGAGTATCTCTCTGCAAATTGATGTTTGTGCTTGGTATTCTGATAAATAGCATTGTCTTACTCTCTTTTACACATAACTGGAAACATGTAGCTGGTGTGTGCCATCAGCTGTGCATTAAAACATGTAGAGTACAGGTAGAATAACGTGGCTGGTTGATGCAGTCAGCAGGGCAAGCACAGGGAGAGCGGTAGTGGTGAAGGTTGCAGGCAAGCACTGTAGGTGAAATGCAGAGTGCTGGAGGAACACTGTTCTAAACTGAAGCCTATGCTCATACTTTTTGTACATATTGAGTGGAGCATCTTCACACACACTTGCGTGGTGACTTTCTGGAAAATCTACTGTCACCTCTGCTTTGGTTCATATCCAAAAAGAATTTCACTGAAAATGCAGTAAAATCATCAATTTATTTTTGCCTTTGAAACTTTCAGAGAAGCATCACGATTAGCAAATTTTGAATAAAACCTAAATTTCTCTTGTTGCCATGTTAAAAATTTGTCTCTTTTGCCAAAACAGATCAGATTTTACACAACGTCACCTCACTAACATGTTGTGCAGTCACAGTTTCGAGGGGACTTTGAAACAGTGGTTTATTAAGTGGGGAACTGAGTAAAAATAAGGTCAATAACCAATGAAAAAGCACATCCTCGGTACAAAAATAAATGTATAATGTCTTTACTTATGTTGTTCCAAAACCTACCGCATTTGTGATTTGACCAGCTGTCGATGGTCCTTAGAGATTACATTCTTCCATCAAAAATTCTGTAGTGAATGGAATACCATGGTAGTCAATGAAGTTTTGCATACTAACCATGTGGCAAAATACTCTCCTCTTTGCATTCTATCATTTACCAAAATCTCATTTCCATACCTTAAACAGTTTCTGAGATATGAGGGATGTTATGGATGTTTCATTCTGACTTTATTGCAATCACAAATGAGTAAGCTACATAATGTAAGTTCTCTTGAGATTGGTTAAATTTTGTAAGCAAAAACGTATTATGTAATATGCACAAAATGCAATATCTTAGCAACTCCTATTTTTCACTGCAAAAATCTTTTAATTTCACACAGTGTCTTACTTAAATGCAAATGTCACAATAACTACAAATAGTAACAAAATGCTGAGCACCTCATTATGAAACTCACATATAAAGCTATAAGCAGCGAAAAAATGTAATTTTTTACCAAATATTTTCTATAAAAGTGTTTGAGAAAGATTATAGTGAGTGTGCCTCGATTCTGTGATTGCTCCCAGTTAAAAGCAGCAAACAATGCTGACGCCCCCTTCCAAACCAAATGAATGAACTCGCCCAGCACTTTGAATGAATACTGGTCATTGCACCCCAGCCTCTGTATCCTGCATGGACCCTACCATCATTGAGGTCATCCTTTAGAGAATGAACACATGGCTGAGGGCACTGGACGCACTGCCCTCACCTCTTCCCTTTCACAACTCATGCAGTACTGCATACTTTCCCCTCTTTCTGCATGCAGTGCTCTATCTCTATCCTGCCCCACAAGTGGAACCTACATATTACACTGTGAAGAGTATCTCCTCTCCACCAGTATTTGCTGGAGCAACCATTATGCTTTTGGTAACATCACACACCTTTTTGCTTTTCCTGCCACACATGTCACTGGCTCCTATCAGCTGATGTTTGTTTACAAGCTGAATGCATGGATGCATTTCATCAAGCTGAATTCTAGATGAGCCACTCTTACACTTCATATGTTCTTCATTTTCCTTTATATGGTGTTAAAATTTTGAGCCCTGCTTGTGGCAGCTGTATTGAAGAGATTTTAAACTTTTGTTCTTCACTTATGATCACCTACTTCTATTATGACATTTTTATTAATATTTAGTTATATTGGCATTTTTCCAATGATGCACCCAAGCTGAAGCTATAGTATAACTTTGATTGAGATGTAAGATTCAATTGTGTACCTCTTATTGTGCATTCCTAAGTATTTCAGTGTGCCATATTTGGAAGGACTGTTACCGCATGAAATAATTTAAGTCATTTTAAAGTAAGTAGGTATACTGTTTTCTCTTTATATGATGTCTAGCCCTTACTGTAATAATACATAAGCTGTAGTTAAATCCAACAGTAAGGTGTGAGTGGAAGACTTTTAGGTTGAGTGGAAGACTTCTGGATTGTTCCCTACAGAATAAGGAAGAAGATTAGGGTTTACCATCCCTTCTACAGCGAGGTTATTAGAGATGGAGCACAAGCTCGGAAATGTTTCAAGGATAGGGAAGGAAATCAGCCATGTCCTTTCAAAGGAAACGTCACTAGACTTGCTTGGAGTAATGTCTGGAAATCCCTATACAAGAGGTGTATCAACACATCTGAGTCTAGGAATTTTAGTGTTAGAAATTTGTGGAGTACATGTTTTGTAATTACTTAGCAAATCTTTTATGTGTAAAACATTGTTCTCTGACTTTTATAGTTTTAAGGCAGCTATCATAAGTGTAAACACTGTGTGTCAGTTACTAAGGTAACACTGGACCTTCATTGTTACAATTGTTCAGTACTGTTTGAGGTACCTCCCTGATTTTCAAACATTTGGGCATATGGGTTATTTTAGGGCAACTGGAGATAGTAAATTTGTGTTGGCTTGGATCAATATATCTAAGATTTTGTGTGTGTGTTCTATTGTATTTACTTTTATTAGTGGTGCACCATTCAGAGATATTAGAAATTTGTGGTTTTTTATTGTGTAGCCTCTATTGTCAACTAATTTTATCATAAGTCCCACATTTTGTCAGTCCATTGTCTTTTGACTCAATTACTGATTCATGTCTCTATATCTGCATGTGTGCAAGTTATCTGGGGTAATGCGATCAACACAGAGGCTAAATGTTTCAATGGTTGCCTTTATTTTTATTCATTTATTCAAATAACCCTTGTGGAAGGTACAATAAATCAATTTTGGTTCTGCTTCTTTGTATTTAATTTTTGTTGCTCCCAGACTTCCTTTATCCTTCAAGAGTGTCATTCCTTTTCTTAATGGGTCTACTTTCTTCCTTTTGTAGACCTCTTTCTTTCTTCAAATCTGTCTTTTGTGTTGCTTCTCTAAAAAAGTATTCTGTTATCTATTATGCCCCTTCTATAAGGGGTGTTCAAAAAGAAATGAACTGGAGGCATAATTACAGAAACCAGTACCTGTATGTTACAAGTATTGACTCTGGCTGTTGGGACACTTGTCCCACTGTGACACAAGGTGGTCAATGGCTGTCTCATAAAATTCCCAGGGCTGCGATGTTAACCAATTCTGCACGTACAGCTGGACATCATCATCCGAGGTGAATCGTTTGCCCCTCAGAGCCTTTTTAAGGGGACCAAAAATGGTGTTATCACAGGGCAGAGGTTCAGACTGTATTGTGGCCAAGAACCTCCCATTTGAATTTCTGCACGAGTGCTGGGGCTGCATTAGCTATATGAGGCTTTGCATTGTCGTGGAGCATAATGACCCCATGGGTGAGATTGCCTGGTCATTTTTATTTGATCACTTGGCGAAGGGTGGTCAAAGTTTGCAAGTAATGCTGGGCATTCACTGTTGTCCCGTGCTGCAGGAAGTGAATCAGAAGGAGGCCATCTTGGCCAAAGAAGAACATCAGCATAACCTTTCCTGCACTCATGTGGATGGCCTTGGCTTATTTTCGTGGTGGTGACCCTGGATGCTTCCACTTGAGATTCTGTCATTTTGATTCTGGTTCGAAGTGATGACACCACTTGTGCCAGGAATGCATTTCCTTCTCGAGCATAGCCTTGCAGATAACCAAGAGAGTGGGCCATTCGACATGCTTCCTGATGTGGTTGAAGACTGTGGGGCACCCACGGGGCACACATTTTGTGCATGTGCAGCCATTCCTTCATGATGGTATGAACACTTCCAACTTTCAATCCGACCACAGCAGCTATGGCTTTCACTTTCATTTGTGGTCCTGGGTAACGAGTGCATCCACCAGCTGGACGATGTCATCGGTAATGCAGTGTGGTGCTCCAGACTGTGCATCATCAGCTAACGACACCCGTCCTTCCCTAAAGTGCTTGTGCCATGCGTTGACCCTTGCAAGGGACATGCAGTGTTTGCTGATGAATGTTCGTTTCACCTACTCCTTCCTCTGTCAGAAAACAAACAACACCTCTTTGCTCTTCTATTGACACCTCCATGTCACTGTTTGAAATGTGACTGGCAGTGTTGGATGATTGATGCATGCTGCTGCTACCTCTGTATAGTCACGTGATGTGCATGCGTGACCTCTAGCAATGGGCTATGAACTTCCACACTCTGGTTGGAACCACACCCCATTACACACACCATGATATTACCTTCCTGTTACCGGTTTGTGCATTCCAGACTCATTTGTTTTTGAATACCCCTTATAAATCCTGTGTTTTTAATATCTTTGTCTATTTCAGTGAACCATGTGAGCTTTAATAAATTGACGATATTCCTGGTTAATCTGTTATTATCTGTTTGGTATATGTTTTTTTATTATTTGGTATGCCTTTTCCATTTTATGTACTCTATTTTCTATGGCTATCTTATCTTTTGTGTTGCTTGTTACCCATTCTAACAGGTATTTAAAACAGTTTACTTTAGATATTGTGTTGCTATGAATTTTAAAAAGCCATGAAATGTGTTTTTTTTCAAATGATATTGTTAGTCCCATTTTGTCTGCTTGCTACTGTTGTTCTACATTTTGTTCTCTGACAATATCCAATCAGTCAGTAATTAATGCCATGTCATCTGCAAAAGCTATACAACCTACAATGATTTTATATGTGTTTCTCCCTAGTCAGACACCCTTAGTATTGATGGATTTTCTCAATTTTCTCACTACCTTCTCTAACATGTAGTTAAAAAGTAGGGTCAATTAACCATCTCCTTGTCTTACTCCTGATTTTATTTTGAAAGATTTTGACAGTTCATCCATAAATTTTACTTTTGATTTTGTGCTTGTGTTCCATTAATTATTTCTGTTGTTTTATTGTTGTGTATGAATTCCTTTAACATCTTGGTCAGTGTATTTCTATCAATTGAGCTATATGCATTTTTAAAATCTACAAAAGTTATCACGTATTTCAGGTTTCTGATTTGCTCATTTCTATTATGCTCTTCAGATTTAGTATTTGTTCTGCACGAGACCTTCTCTTCCTAAATCCTGTTTGATACTCTCCTAGTTGTGGGTCGTGGGTCAAGTATTCCTTCAGCTCTCTTTAAAAGTGCCACGGACAGGACCTTATACGTCACTGGTAAGAAGGATATCCATCTATTATTGTTAAGATTAGATTTCTTTCTTTTTTTTATGCAGTGGACGTATCAATGCTGATGTCCATTCTGATGGTAAGCTGTCTTTTGTCCAAATTTCATTAATGGTTTCTGTTAAGACATAGGATAATGTTGTCACTACAGTGTTTTCACAATTCAGAACTACATTCTCTTCTCCTGATGCTTTGTTATTTTGAAGTTTTTGATGATTTCCTTGATTGCCTCTATTGTTGGTGGCTTTGAGCCTGGTTGTATTTTGATTACATTATCAAAATTAAATTCTTCTTTCAGTGGATCACAACTGTGTAATTCTTTGCAGTAGCCCGCAAGTATTGTGCAGTTCTCCATGTTATTATATGCAGTCTTTTGCATTTTTGAATCTATAATCTGTAAACTTGGGGGCATTTTGAATGTTTTATAAAAGTTCCTTGTGTTGTTCTGCTTAAAGTCTGTCTCAATTGACATTAATTGATCTTTTGTATGTTGTACTCTGATCTTCTTGAGACCTTTTGATGCATGTTTCCTTGCTTCTATAAAATTATTCCTGTTCTTATAATTTTTATTTGTGTTCCAAGCATGTTGCCATTTCTTTTTAAGCTGGATATTTTCTTCTACAGTCTCAATAATGTCTTTTTTAAGTTGCTCCCAATGTTTAAGTATTCTTTTTTTCAACTGCATTTTGTAATCATTTTCTCTAGATAACTGCTGTATGTCAAAATTTCTGGGTTGGTGTTGGTTGTTTTTTCTAAAATATTGGTCTTACCTTGAATGTAATGATAGACAGGCAGTGATCTGAATTTAAGCTGATGCTCTTGGCTACTTTTACATTGATTACCTCCACTGCAGAGTGTCCACTTATAGCAATGTGATCATGTCATTTTTCATCACAAATTGGATTTGGTAATTCCCATGTAGTTTGTTTTCTAGGAAGTTTTTTTGAAGAATGTAGATTTTAGTACTATGTTATGCTGCCCATATAGGCTGAAATGGAAATGTCGTGTGACTAGGGCCTCCTGTCGGGTAGACCGTTCGCCGGATGCAAGTCTTTCAATTTAATGCCACTTCGGCAACTTACACATCGATGAGGAACAAATGATGATGATTAGGACAACACAACACCCAATCCCTGAGAAAAGAAAATCTCCGACCCAGCCGGGAATCAAACCCGGACCCTTAGGATTGACATTCTGTTGCGCTGACCACTCAGCTACCGGAGGCGAACCCCACATATGCTTAAGAGTCTTTCTCCATTTGCATTGGTTCTTTTATGTGCAGGGAATTTTCCTAGTGCTGATGTTCTTTGCCAATTTGTGCATTAAAATCTCCAAGTAGTAACACTGTGTTTTTTGATAGAATATGGTCTAGAGTGTTTGATATAATTTGCCAAAAATTTTCTGTTTGCTCTTCCTGTGTTCTGTTTTTCTCATCTGTTGGTGCGTGTGTCTTTAAAATAGTGTAAACTTTGTTTGATGATTTAAATGTTAATGTGAAAAATCTTTAATTAACCAATTTAAATTCCATTATTGATTTTAATATGATTTTGTTTACAATGAAACCTGTTCCAAATTGGGGTACATTTTTCATAACTCTGCTTCCTGGTTTTCTTTGAATACCCTGAATCCTTCAGTATTGGAAGGTTGTTCATCAGTAAATCTTGTTTCTTGTGGTGCTGTCATCATTATATTTTTTCTCCTTTACCAAGTTTATTAAAGTTTTAAGTTTTCCTGTTTTTAAGAGAAAGTTTACATTAAAAGTGGCTAGATAATTTATGTTTCTGTGTTTGATTGTATGGATTTGTTGTTTAAAGCAGGTTTCAGAATGCCCTGACTCATTCTTTGCATGATGTTGTAGACCCCCAGAATCCGAATGCCTACTTTTCATTTCCTTGGAAATTGGAGATTGGGTGCTCTCTATGGTAAAATCTCTCATTTACTTGACACAAAATTTCTGGGCTACTAAATAAAATTTGAAAACCAATTTCAGGAAAGTAGTCCTAACAGTTTGAATCATATTCCTTACAATACAGTTTTATGAACTAAGATTTAAATGAACAGTGGAGGCTAAAAAATGACAATACATCACAACAAAAAGCGAGCTGAGTGTTAGTCAAATTCACATTTTGAAAAAATCTTAAAATTCTGATTAAAATAAAATGCAGTTGCATGTCTTGTTATAGTGTTCTTGAATAAACCTTGATCCGATCATGACAAAAGTCAAAATACATATTCCTCTCGCATTCCTTATTTTCATACACAATAAAATCCATGTAACATGGCATGACATGAATAAAACATTTAGTTATACCTAAGTGTCTAATTCTCAATGAACCTATGTAAAATACTTTATTTAACTAGAACATCTAGTCTCACAGTGCGTTGTGACTATAATTATGTCTCTTGGGTACACATATGTAATTAAGACTGGGGAGATACTTTCACGTAGTTCTAAGGAGCTATTAAAAATAACAAAGTACTCAGGTACAATTAATATGAATGAAACCATAGAAGTTAAGGGAAGGAACAGTACAGAACAGGCATAAAATATAAAGTTATTGATAAGAAAATCAGATGCTTACTGATTATGCACAAAGAGAATAAAAGGAAAGCTTACTCCTGATGGCAGAACTTTAGGAAGTGCTCTAATCAAGTGCCCTGAGAAGAGAGGCATGATGCTTCAGCTTTTAAATCGCAGAAAGTTGACAAAGAACCAATACTGATGGAAGGATTCAGCATGAGCTACCCTTCTTTAACAGAAGGCCTGTTCAATACTGGTCCTGCCCTTAACTTCCATGTTATTTGTACTGAGCACCTTGTTATTTTTAATAGCCGCTTAGAACTACTTGAAAATATCTCCCCAGTCTTAATTACATATGTGTACACAAGAGATGCAATTATAGCCACAACTCGCTGTAAGACTAGATGTTCTAGTTAAATAAAATATTTTACATGGGTTCATTTAGAATTAGACACTAATGTATAACTAAATATTTTATTCATGTCATCCCATGTTAAATTGAATTTTTTATGTATGGATATAGGTAATGTGAGGGGGAATATATATTTAGACTTTTGACATGACTAGATTAAGGTTTATTCAAAAACACTATAACAAGACATGCAACTGCATTTTATTTGAACCAGAATTTTAAGATTTTTCAAAATATGTGACTAGCACTCATATTACCTTTTGTTGTGATGTATTGTCATTTTTTAGCCTCCACTGTTCATTTAAAGCTGAGTCCATAAAACTGAATTATAAGGAATATGATTCAAATAGTTAGGATTAATTCCCTGAAATTGTTTTTGAAATTTTATTTAGTAGCCCAGAAATATTGTGCCATGTGAATGAGAATTTCTGTCCTTCTTGAACAAGCTAGCTTACTAAGTTTTGTGTATACTCTGAATATTTGGCATTTCCTTATTTGGCAGAGCTGGAATATAACTATGTACAAATTGTCCCCTTGAAAACATTACAGAAATAATTGTAACATAGTCCTCCCATAGTCTGTAAATCCCATACCTGGGCCACTGTCTTTGCAAGGAGGTGTCTGACAAACTTGTAAATGTTGTACTGTCCACCCCTGTGGAAGGGGGAAGAACATACAGGATAGCCAGCCAGTGTAACATATTTTAGGGGTTCTGTAAAGGTCCAACCATGTCTTAAACCTCTCCCTACTTAAGACTTACTTTGGCATGTGTGCCTTATGGAATGTCTAAGCATTAGCACGACTCCACATTTCTTATTGATTGCTGAAGTCAACATCTGCCACTCTTGCTGGTGTCCTGTTGAAGAAACTAGCTGCAGGTATCTGCATGTGATGAATAGAGAATGTGTGAAATGTGTCACATGTGTGGCTGGTGGAGGGTCTTGGAGGGCAGGGCAAGTTGCATCTCTCTTGTGTTTGAGCCTTAAGCTAGAGCTGGCAGCTTCTGTTGTCTGCCTCTGACCCTGTTCATGACGATGCCCATCAGCCACACCATGTCAACTGACTTGTCTCACATTTCCTGTATCTATAACTTACTCAACCACCTAGACTGGCAGCTGTCCTTTACACCCACACCATGGCAAGCCCTACATAACTGATCGATTAGAATATACTATTTTCTATATTTATGTCTTTTATTTCAAGCTCCCACCCTCCCAATGCCCCCCCCCCCCCCAAATCCTGCTGGCATCTTTTACAGTATCAAATATCAACTTCACTATAAGCACTGTATAGTGCCTGTGGCTAAGACCCTGAACAAAGCATCCATTCAGAGGGTAACCCTTGTCAGTCTGTGGCCGTATACCACTAAGACCACAATGTGCTACACAACATAGTATGGTTACTGCTCCACAACCTGTGCTATTTAGATTATCATCAACATGGATTTTCTGAATAGCACAGGAGGGAGCTCTCCCTAAATCACATTCTAAGCACCTGTAAGTTCCTTGTTCTCTATCTTCAGTAGTCACCATCTCCCACTTGCCTTTGCTCCCTCTCTCCCTGTTCTCACTTCATTCCATCCCTCTGTGTCCGTACCATCCTTTCACTTTTCCGAGCTCTCTTCTACTCCATACCAATACTTGCTTTCAAGCTTCTCCATAGTTTTTTTCCTCTCTTTCTTCTATTTTTTTGTGTTCTGTTCCTTCCTCCTGTCTTTTCCTCCTTTTATTTCTCCCTATATTCTTTGCAGAATTGCTGCTTATTGTTCTAATTCAACATGATCAGTGCCCCCCCCCCCCCTTTCTCTCAACCAAATGCTTAGCCATTCTTCTATTTGGTGGTTACTGAGCTCAGCTCTTATAAATGGTGTTTCAGGCAAGGTCTTTTTCTCTTTAACTTACAAGAAAAAGTGAAAGCGCTATTTATTTATTTTGATAGGTAACCGTAAGATACATCAGTATTTCTGCAGAGTTAAGAACATAGTTTATTTATTTTCCAGAGAGTTACAGCAACAAGTTATAATTTTTTAATTGGAACATTATGTTTGTCTATCATGTAGCTGATATATTTAAATCAGTTACCTAAAAATCAATTTAAAACAAACTTCTATCAATTTTAGTTAAGGAGCTAGAAACATTCAAAGTTATAGAGTCAGATGCAGCATGCTGTACTGAAGTGGCTGCATTGAGATGAATGTCCTGTTGACATAAAGTTCACTTAAGTGAATTGTTCAACCAAATGCCCATTTTCATGAATGAACAACTCATTTTGCCTTCTAAACAACCTGTGGATTAAATGTAAAGTAGCTGGTATCATGGAGTGACAAGCTTGCTTGATGCATTGTTTGAAGTCTTGCTCCGATTGTAGAATGTGTCCTTATACTGCCCTATCAAGGCAGGTCAGAATACACAAACAAATATGCTTGTGCTAAGCCGCAGGTCATTTAGGACATACAATGAATTATGCATTCAGGAAAAAGGGTACTCATTTGAACATCTCACTTAAATAAGCATTTCACCACCAGAACATGTGTGAACCAGCCAGTTATTTTCAGTAAGCTGCATTCACCTCTAAAACTTTAAACATACCCAGTTCTTCGATTAAAATTGACAGAAATTTCCTTTAAATTGAATTATACACAAAACATTTATATATATCAGCTACATGATAGAAAAACATAATGTTGCATTTAAAAAAATTATAACCCATCACTGTGACCCTCTGGAAAATAGCTAACACAGAGAGAGTAATATTTCTTACAGTTACCTATCTAAATAAATACTCCTCTCTTTTATTGTTTTATAAGCTATGCAGAAAAATGCCTTTATACAGGGTGTTACAAAAAGGTACGGCCAAACTTTCAGGAAACATTCCTCACACACAAAGAAAGAAAATATGTTATGTGGACATGTGTCCGGAAACACTTACTTTCCATGTTAGAGCTCATTGTATTACTTCTCTTCAAATCACATTAATCATGGAATGGAAACACACAGCAACAGAACGTACCAGCGTAACTTCAAACACTTTGTTACAGGAAATGTTCAAAATGTCCTCCGTTAGCGAGGATACATGCATCCACCCTCCGTCACATGGAATCCCTGATGTGCTGATGCAGCCCTGGAGAATGGCGTATTGTATCACAGCCGTCCACAATACAAGCACGAAGAGTCTACATTTGGTACCGGGGTTGCATAGACAAGAGCTTTCAAATGCCCCCATAAATGAAAGTCAAGAGGGTTAAGGTCAGGAGAGCGTGGAGGCCATGGAATTGGTCCGCCTCTACCAATCCATCGGTCACCGAATCTGTTGTTGAGAAGCGTACGAACACTTCGACTGAAATGTGCAGGAGCTCCATCATGCATGAACCACATGTTGTGTTGTACTTGTAAAGGCACATGTTCTAGCAGCACAGGTAGAGTATCCCGTATGAAATCATGATAACGTGCTCCATTGAGCGTAGGTGGAAGAACATACTGACGAAACTAAAATGAGCTCTAACATGGAAATT
Source organism: Schistocerca cancellata (assembly GCF_023864275.1). Lineage (NCBI taxonomy): Eukaryota > Metazoa > Arthropoda > Insecta > Orthoptera > Acrididae > Schistocerca > Schistocerca cancellata. The sequence continues at coordinate 649,078,095 of NC_064627.1, forward strand.
AAGCGTTTCTGGACACAAGTCCACATAACATCTTTTCTTTATTTGTGTGTGAGAAATGTTTCCTGAAAGTCTGGCTGTACCTTTTTGTAACACCCTGTATATCATGGCTACAAGAGAGCATTGTGCATGATTGTTGTCGAATGCTGGTGAAATACAGATGCGAAAAGGGATGCCTCAGAAATTTTTTGATCTTTTAAAAATTAATCCACTTATTTTGTGTGTTGATTTGTTACTGTGGAGGTGATGAGGATCCCACATTTCACAACAGAAATCAAATAGTGATCAAAGCAACAGGTAAAAGTCTTTAGCCTTCCAACAGAAAATGTGAAATGTCACAAGCAATATCTGTATTTTGAACATTTTTATTTCATGTTATAGATATAGACTGTATTTTTTTCATTAATTGTCTCTTTTCAAATGGTAAAAATTTGTAGTTTTGTTTAACTTTTCTTAGACATTTTTACATTTTGTGCGATGAACTTAATTTTGGTGCTATGCATTTAAATCAATTTTTTTTGTTTTGTTTTAATAACCCAACTATGGCTCCATATTATTTTGTTTGAAAAGGACATTTGGCATCCCAATAGTGTTTTATAATGTAATTGTACTGACTGACGATATCAATGTATCAATGTTATAAGTGTAACCTACTATTAGGCCATAAATGTCCCTGCACTTTTTCTTCCATATTGTTACAATTTTATACTATTTGATTTTTTAAAAGTTTGATTTTATCTTGTGCTATTGTTTTTAAATATTTTGCTTGAAATTTATGTTTCGATTATTTCCATATGTGCCACATTCCTATGTTCAAATTCCAGCAGCCTGACGCACTGCAGGTATAGCCTTGTTGTTACTGATATTTAATTGACTTACGGATGATCTCAGTGCTTTGCAGCATAACTGCAATGATTTATGATCTTGATGTTATAAGTGTTGCCTGCTATTCCACCATAAATATCAGGGGTTCCTCTCAATTAAAATAAAAGGCCCCACTTCCTTCCCTCCATAATTTTAGTTTTATATTTAATAATTTTTATAATTTTAATTTCCTACTGTTTTTAAATATTTCAGTTGAAATTTATGTAATGAATTATTTCAGTATGTGCCACTGTTCAGTGTTTGAATTCCCACAGCTATGGAGTGCTGCAGTTATAGCCTTGCCGGTAAAAATTTGACCCCTTTTATTAACAACTGATTTTTTTCTTATGTGTAGAATTTGAATAACATATGTAGTGTCTAATGCATATTTATCATAAAACATGATGTCTGATGTTATAGGCATTGCTTTCACTAACATCTACAGATGAAATTGCAAATTGTAGTTTATTCATCTTATGGGTACAGGATACAAATAGTGGTATACGGAATAAACTGTCCCCACTAATATCTGCCATACATATATTTCGACAATTATCATACACGACACACAGTACAAGATATAAGAACAGACTGAATTAACACGGCAGCTCGGATGAGCGACCTGAGTCTCAAAGATTAAAGTTGTCTATGGTCAATAGGACATATCGATGTCACACACAGAGTACCGCATGTGAGTCTTGAGGGAAGACCATGTGGGCATCGACGCTGTTGGTGGCTGTACGAGCTGGTAGATGCACAACTGGGACCTCCACCCTGACCAGGGCGGGGTGCAGAGGCGGAGTGACGGGAGGCAGGTCCACCTCGAAGTCATTGAGCCAGAGAGGACGGACGATGCGGCGGCCAGCCTGAGAGCAGGCGGGTTGAATGGCAGATGTCGGGGGGGTGTAGGTGTGGCAATCCCTGATGCTAATCGAACCGTCCAGTGAGATGAAGGCACAAATTGTCGTCGGGTCACACTCATGAGGGAGGGTGAGATTATGCACAACACTGAAGTTTAACTAGTCAATGGGTGGAGAGGCTGCAGTGTCTGTAATAAGAAGGAGAACTCAGTCGTTGAGAGTGACAATTGAAATGTCGTCTGCTTGGTGTGGGGGTACATTGCAGAGCAGGGTGACTATGGGAGAGGGTGCCTCCGTAGTCGATGAGGTAGCAATGAAACCCGCACATAGGGTGGAGGGTGACGTGTCTGAGAAACCTGTGAAAGGCAATGGGGAGGCGTTGGGTGAACAAAATGGCGTGGTGGCCCAAGGAGAAACGTTGTCAGATTCCACGGTGGGAGGGAGACTGGTGGGAGAATCATTAGGAGAATCATACTGAGCCAGCACAGAGATGTTGGGGCCCACAAATGCTGGTTTGAGTTGGTGTAACGAAACAGTTTGCGGACTGTCTTTGACGATGATATCGAAAGTTGTATCGCCCTGCCAGAGGACTTTAAAGGGGCTGAGATAAGGTGGTTGCAGAGGTTGTCGGACCGAATCGTCTCTCAGCATTACATGGGAGCAAGTGTTGAGAGCGGTTGGCATGTAAGTATCTGGCGGGGAGTGGCTGATAGGTGGGTGCAGGCATGCACGTTTGAAGTGGGTGCACATGCGCCTTATGAAACCCGGGGAGGGGGAGAAGTCTTCAGGGACTTGAGGCTGAATGAGTTCCCCTGGTAGGATGGGGTTCTTCCTGAAAATGAATTCTGAGATAGTTCCCTGTAAGTCGGGCTGGAAAGTTGAACGGAGGCTGAGCAGTACCCATGGAAGTGCTTCAGAGCACAGGCGGTTGTGGCACCTGAGCGCCATTTTTAGAGTGCATTGCCACCATTCCACTAATCTGTTGCTTTGTGGGTGGTGGGCTGTGGTGTGAATTTTCTTTACGCAGCAGATGTTACATAAAATGGTGAACATGGAAGACTCAAACTGCCGACCCTAGTTGGTGATGATGGTGGTCAGATAACTGAAACTAGCAATCCATGAGGAGATAAAACCCTTGGCCATGGTCTTGGCAGTGATGTTAGGTAAGGGGACTGCCTCTACCCAGCAGGACATGCGGTCAATTGTGGATAGAATGTATCTGTGGCCCTCCGACGGTGGAAGAGGACTGATAAGATTGATATGTAAATGATGAAATCGTCCTGGAGAGATGTTGAACTTGCCCAGTGGTGGGGTGGGGTGGCAGGGGATGCAGCTGCGTGCCCAGGTCTGACAATCCCATTTTATATTTTTCCACGCAGTGAGCAAGGTTATGCAGAGCATCGAAGGCCTGTCGGTTCAGGGGAGGTGGAAGTAACAGGAGTAAGGTACCGGTAGAAGAGTCGCACCACATGTCATCCACAATGCCAGGGAATTTAGCTTTGTTTGAGGGTCTGTGAGGAGAGCTTGAGATTCCTCTTCGGAGGCTTGTAGGGTGGCGAGGTTGGATAAGACAATGATGCGTGAAATAGTATTGATCCGTGAAAAAAAATCTGCGGCATGCGGCGATGTTGTCCGTGCCTTTGATGTAGCGAACTTTGGTTGTGAAATGGGAGACTAGATCAAAATGACAGAAATGCGGAGGGGGTGGGTCCTCGTCCTCGAGGGGGGGGGGGGGGGGGTGGTAGGGGGGGGGGGGGTGTTACAGAAAGCATCTGCAAGTGGTTTGTGACCTGTGAGGATGAAGAACGAGCGACCCTCCATGTCTGGGCAGAAGTGTTTGACGGCCTCGTAGACTGCAAGGAGTTCTCTATCGAAAGTGGAATATTTCTTCTGAGCTGTTGATAGTTTTTTTAGAGAAGAAATGAAGAGGGGAAACCATTCCTGCCTTGCACTGCTGTAGCACCACTCCCACTGCGATGTCACTGGCTTCCATAGTGATGAACAACTCAGCCGAGGGGTTAGGGTGGGTGAGTGTCACAGCGTGAGCTAAATAAGTCTTTAATGCATTGAAAGCCTCCAGCATAGGTGCAGTCAAGCGAAAACCTGAAGTCTGTTTACCCGACAGTGAGCCTGTCAGCGGGGCCTGCATAGATAGTAATTTATTGTGCCCAGGAAATGTTGTAGTTCTTTGTGAGTAGCCGGGGGCAGCAGTGAAGTTAAGGCATGCACACAAGATTTGGGAGGCTGTATTCCATCGGTGGAGATGGTATAACCCAAGAAAGTGACAGAAGGCTGACACAACTGGAATTTTTATTTGTTGACCTTGGAGTTCAAGATTTGGAGGACCATGGATAAATGATTTTCATGTTCCTCAGCTGACTTGCTGAAAATGAGTTTGTCATCCAGATATGTGAAGCAAAACTCGAACTGTCATAAGATGGAGTCTATGAAACACTGCCACATTCACACTGCATTTTTTAGGCTGAATGGCAGGAATCTTGCAGTTGGCACGTTTACAGTCAATAACACTGAAGATTGTAGCGCTCAATAATATATGAGTGAAATCATTTATGTCAGGCACGGGGTAATTGTCCATGACAGTACGAGCGTTTAAACGTCTGTCGTCACCGCACATTCGGAAAGAACTGTCATGTTTGAGGAAGAAGTGGATTGGTAAAGACCAGTTGCTGTCTGACAGTTGCAGGATACCTGCCTCCAAAAGTTTATTAATTTGCTGCCGGGCTGCGTGCAACTTAATAGGGTTGAGGCATCTAACCTTGTGCCTAATAGGAGGGCCGGCAGTGGTAACTATATTGTGTGTCATTCTGTCAGTGACAGAAAAAACCGAGAACTGCACACGATACTCACCAATGTCCTGACGCGAAGTTTTTGGACGGATAGGGCACGATGAGGTGTAGCCGTTAGTGCAAGTGGGAAAAGGCAGCATGAAAGTCATGTGTCTAGTATGTGAGCACGGCTTGCGTTTGTTTGGAGAAGGTGGCTGCGCGCACAGTGTGGAGCGGGTCGGAATGTATGGTGACTGTCTGCTGTCAACCTTGCACTTGGTACCGGCATGGGCGAGAGCGGTGTTGGTGTCACGCATGGAACAGTGATGGCCACCGAGTCATGTGGCTAGTGCACGAGACAGCTGCCCGTGTGGTAGGCATGGTCGTATCGCGCGCACGACTGTTATTAGAAGCACTGTCTGACACATATGGCAGTGAATGTGGTGAGTTCGTTGGGGGTGTGGAGTCTACCGGACGTGAGTCATCACACGCAGCTAATGTTTTTGGACTAACCTGATAAGTGTCTGAGCTGGTGTCTGCTGGAGAAACATGATTAGGTGGCAGGGCTGTGGACTGCAGTTTCAGAAGTGAGGAATGAGCCGTGATGAACTCATAAGTGTGTGCTATTCATTGTTCCAGCTAGTCATTTTCACAGTGGAGTTGTGCCGCCGAGTCATATTCTGACAGTAGGTTAGTGATGCAGGTCACAATGTCACCTGCGATGGTGGAGCACTTGCATACCAGCTCACATGTCGCAAGACAAACAGAACGTGGTACATTAGTGCGGGAGCACAGTATTCGAGTGTTAGTGGGATGGTGTAGCACTGAGCCCTGAACTATGTTCGGAGAGAGTTTGTAATGAGACAAAAAATCCATACCAAGAATTGGTTCATTGATGTTGGCAATATAGAAAGTCCAAGGAAAACGTAGAGAAGGAGATAGGTGCACTATAACTTTGACAGAGCCTGAGGCTTATAACGTTGATGCGTTCACAGCTCGTAGAAGTGACTTAGTTGGTGAAAAGACAGCGGGAGCCATCGATGTAGGTACGATAGACATGTCAGCACCAGTGTTCACTAGGAAAATGAGCCATGATGAAATGCCAGTCACGTACAAATGACTGCTCGGCCGAGCGGACAAGTGGATGGAGTGATATGTATGAGGATGCCTGTGAGGTTCCCCATAGGACTCAGCGTCTTTTAGGTCCTGCAGTTGACATTTGGGTGCTGGCCAGGTAATCGGCACTTCTTGGCATCATCGCTGAAAATCTTGTGGTACCAGCAGTACAGATGAACTGAATGCGGCAGTGGTGGTGACTGCGGCAGCAGGGGAGGCTTGTCCTCATTGATTTGTTCTGGCATGAATACCGGCGTGTATGGTGCGTGGACGATCCTGGAGTGCTCGGACGGTGGAGAGAGCAAGTGGATACTGTCAGCTGATGTAGAAGGTGCAGAGGCGGAGTGAGCCCTGCCTCTGCCAGAGGACAGCCGGTAAGCAGGAGCAGTTGTGCCAACTAGCGGTGAGTGGTGAGCTGGTTGGTGTTGTCATAGCAATGAGTACAGTTGGTCTGCAATGCGGAGACGAGACCCAATTGACTGGAAGGAGTGTGGTAGCAGGTGGATCTGTAGGTTGGTAGGCAATTTGGCAGACCGCACTGAACACAAAGTGTCGTCCGGCATGGTATGCTCACTCACAAGTAACCGAAGGCGGCGTCAGAGTTGCAATGGAGTTCGTACAAAATCTTGATGATTAATTCTTGTGGTGAGCAGGCGAGTCATTCCAAAATTGTTTACTTTGTGAACTTGTACTTCGGAGGAGGCAGTGGCGAGAGGAGTACATCGCAAATTAAGTCTGAGTGATCACCGAGGTGCTTGACGAGACACAGGAATTTAGAGTTGTCATCGGACACGTGATGCTACTCAAAAAGATGCTTGAAAAGCACAAACCATGATACAGGATTGTCTTCGAATAAAGATGCCAGGGTTGGCAGACAACCAGGGGGAGGGTTCGAAGGCGGCTTCGGTGTCCGTTGGAAAACCAGCTGGTCCACGGCAGGAGAGGCCGTACAGCAGGCCAGCACAGTAGGCGTGGGTGCGTTACTGGCAAGAACATCTGTAGCAACAGCGGGTTGCGTTGTCCTTGATGTGTCGCGAAAATACGACGTGGCTGGTACAGTTGGTACTGTTGTGCGATATGTGTAGGGGTCCCGTAAACTGGACTGTAGGTTACAGGTACTGATTTGAATTTGCCCACCTTGGAAATAACATGGAAGGCCAGTGCAGCAGACACAGGCAGAGCTGTGGGAGATGCAAGCAGCTGAGCAGTCATAACTGGGGCCCCGTGCGAGTGTGGAACGGGGGGGGGGGGGGGGGGGGGGGGGGGGGGGGGGGCATGTGAGTAACTCGTGTGACAGAAGTGTGAGTTCTCCACGCATGTTGAAAAGATCACTGCGGTGTGGTAAGATGTCCCTGGAAGGCGAAATGCCAGAAGATGTACTCGAACCTATGTGGTCGAAAAATTGAGCAACAGGTCTGGGGGGTGAGCAAGGAGAATTATGCACACAAAAATGTCCAATTGTTAGTTTGAAAATGAGGCAAAACTGGAACAGGTCATGATTGATAGTGGCTGGGTGTGTTTTGCAAAAGTGGTGGTGTTGCACATGGCACAACAGTAACTGTTGTTATGGCCCATTGAGAGTCAAAGTAGGTGTGAGAGTGTAGATCGCTTTGAACATTATATGATCAATCGGTAGGTAAACAGTTCAAAAAGGTCCATCGTTAGTCTGCAAATGTGGCAAGGCAAAACTGGAACAGTCCTGATTGATAGTGGCCGGGTGTGTTTTGCACAAGTGGTGGTGTTGCACACGGCTCAACAGTAACTATTGTTGCGGCCTGTTGAGAGCAAAAGTACGTGTGTGAATGTAGATTGCTTTGAACATTATATGATCGATCGGTAGGTACACAGTTCTGAATATGATCCACTTCACACTTCACATGTTGGCGAGCTCAGTCCGGCGACATGTATTGTTTACCTTGTAAGATAAACTGCTGATGTTAGCTAGTTACTGATCATGTTTTGTTAGTAGTAAGTGATAACATACTTTGTACTGATTTTAATAGCTATATTCTCCACTGTTATGTTAATTTTGTTATTTACTTCTTTTAATATCCTTCTCCTGTATTTAAATCAGTAAATGTCAACCTCTATTAGATTTTCATTAAGACTTCATTCACTATTTTTATGTTATTAATTGTAATGTAGATACATCAACAATCCATATTTTTGGTTTATTCTATTCACTCAAGTATAAATAGCCCAAATGCACTAGATAGTAGTCAGTCAGAACATGATAGTTAACAAGTGAACATCCGAATGTCAATGTAATATATTTCGTAAAGTGTCAATGTAATATACTCTGTAAACAAGTCTCAGGTTTTCTAGAGGATCAACTTGAATCAGTCTAAGTTGTATATATGTATATATATCTGTGTGTGTGTGTGTGTGTGTGTGTTCCAACTTTCAGAAGACATGTTGTGCCATGTGTTAGCTACCCATTGCTTTTATAATTGTCCACATCAGAACAAGTATATTGGTAATCAGTCATTTACAAAATTGATATGAAACTTGTACTGCACTACTAGTGATCCATAACTTGCCAAGTGATTGAAAATATGAAGTTCTGTTGATGTAAGTTACTGAACTGTGTGTTTGGTTAAGGACTTGAAATTAATGTCCATAGCTGACCATCATAATTATTGATGAATTCAGGGGATGTGGAGAACTATCAATTTCAAATTCATCTATGAATGAGTCATTTGTTGCTGCCATTTATCATTTCACTGAAGCAATTGCAGCTTCCACAATGCTATGAGAAGAGACTAAAAGACATAAATACAAGGTTAGTACACTTACAGGGTTAGTTTCTCATTTTACAATGGATTTAAGATGGTATCTTACAGTTGTAAGTTTCTTTTGAGTGTAAAAATACAGATCTCAGTAGTAGTTTATGAAAGTGAACATTGCCAAATTAGAACATTTCATAAAAGCTTTAATATAGGTTGCCTTAAGCAGTGAAATATGTTTGCTTACCCTAACTGTCCAAATGTTATGTTTTCCTGGTACTGTCTCTCATCTGTTATTGCCTCAAGTGAATTATGGTGAATTTCATCTCTAGTGACAACAGGTCGGTGCACCCGCTCACACTGTAGTGCATCAAAGAAGGCAGCATTCCAGAATCGCAAACTGTGCCATATGGGCTGGTCTTTCAGATATGTGTATAAGTATTCTTTGTATGGTTCACACCCAGGAACATCAACTAGTCAAACAAGATAAAACATGGCAGTGTTACTATAATATTACAACAACTGCAGAGTTGATAGTATATCATCAGTGTCATTATGACATTACAAAAAAAAGTACAAGTACTACAATCTGAAGTCAGGTATTATATTTCACATTAAAAGTATGATTATTTTTACAAGCATTGGAATTTAAAATGTATATTTTATTACCATTTTATATATGCACACAGGTAAACAAAAAATGTTTTAGAACAAGAAGTAAACAATTTTGTCATATGTTTTAGGCCTTTTATTGAGTAAACATCAACAGCTTAGATAGTTTCCACAACCAAAGCTAGCTCTAGCATAAGAGATTACTTTAATCTCCCAGTAGGCTTCTTGCAGGGATCTTACAAAACAATTAGACACACAAAATTCTGTTGCTTTATAGGAGGGATAATGCCAGTGAGATAAAGTAGTATCTGGAGGTATACATTTTAATTTCTGGTAGTATTTGTATAGCAAGGGGAGTGAAAATGGTGACAAAGTGTCTGATCACCAAACTTTGTATCTCTGTCCTAGGCTGAATATAAATCACCTCTATGGCATCTCATGGACAGAAAACGTTGGTGCAGTTGATTGTGATCCATCTATTGCATTGGGATTCACTCCACAATACTGCTGCTGTCATCAGCTCTGATTGCATGACTGCCAAGTGAATATGTATTTCATGGATTCAGAGGGCCATGGACAATGCCATGCAGGATATTACACTCCCCCCCCCCCCCCCTTACTACCACCACTGCCACCTTCAGCATCACTACAAATAGTGGCTGAGGAGATAGACATATTGTCCACTCGGCTATGTGGGTTCATTTAGCAACGTCATGTACCTCGAGTTACAAAATGGGCTTGTTTGCAGTTAGATGAGTTTCATATGAACAGTGCAATGACATATAGAGTACCATGAACTGTCAGCATGGAGACCCTTGTTGCAGTTTCCCTTGACATGGCAGCAAAGATTGGAACAACCAATAGTGGTGCAACCAACAATGGACACAGGCGTGGCACTAGGTCATCATTTCAGTTGAGTCCAGATTCTGCATATAGTATCACAATGGACGTAACTGCATGTCAAGGAACTGAAGAAAATGAATGTTGCTGGGTTGCATTTCTCATCATCATATAGTTCACACCTTGGTATGATTGTCTGGAGAGCCATGAGGTACACAATTAGATCATCTCTGGTTTGTGTAGGTGGTAATTTGGGTAGTACATGTTATATTCCTGGCATATTAAGACCAGTGACTACAAGTGTGGTTTGGAAAGTTTATGGAATCACCACGAGAGATCAGCTCTAGTGCAACAAGTCGTTCATGCTATATTCATTGGACAGTTGCCTGTAAACATGCACCATGTCAATGCTCTTGGAAGAGAGCTGTGGTGGTGACTTGGCTCTGCCATTGTTCCCGCGTAATGATTTGCGAGGATGGAAAAAAATCGAGATTTGAGCAGTGGTTAAGTACTTCGTAAAGAAAGGTATGAAAGCAAAGGACATTCATGCTGATTTCCAGAATACACTGCAGGACTCTGGTCCTTATATTCAACTGTTGCCAAGTGGACAAATGAATTTAAATTTGTTCGGGAGAGCTTAGATGATGATCTGCATGGTGGTCAGCCAAGATGTGTCACTACTCAAGAAATCAATGCAAAAGTGCACAAAATGGTCATGGAGGATCACAGACTGAAAGTGCGTGAAATTGCTCACACTTTCCAGATGTAATCTGAAAGGGTATATCACATTTTAACTGAAGAATTAGAAATGAAAAAAAATATCTGCAATGTGGGTGCCGCGACTCTCGGTGCTGGATCAAAAACGCATGAGAATGGACATATCGGAACAATGTTTGGGCCATTTTATGAGAAATGAACAAGATTTTTTGCACCGGTTTGTGACCACAGATGAAACTTGGGTGCACTACTATACCCCAGAGACAAAACAACACTCAAAGCAGTGGAAACATGCTGATTCTCTGCCATCAAAGAAAGTAAAGACAATTCTTTCAGCAGGAAAGGTCATGGCATCAGTGTTCTGGGATGTGAAGGGAATTCTGTTCGCAAATTATCTCCCCACTGGGCAGACAATTATAGGAGAATACTATTCTAACCCCCTGAACAAATTTCAACAACAGGTACATGAAAAACGGCCAGGTTTAGCAAGGAAGAAAGTCATCTTCCATCAAAACAATGTGCGCCCCCACACATGTGCCATCACTATGGCAAAATCATATGAACTACGGTATGAATTGTTGCCACACCTGCCTTATTTACCTGATATGGTTCTGTCAGACTTCCATCTCTTCCCAAAACTGAAAATTTTTCTTGGTGGATGAAGATTCACTTCAAACAAAGAATTCATAGCTGGAGTTGACAACTATTTTATAGGCCTGGACGAAACTCATTTTCGAGATGGGATCAAGGCACTGGAACATTGTTGGACCAAGTACATTAATCTACAAGGAGACTACATTGGAAAATAAAAAAAAAGTTTCAGTGATGAGAGTACTTTTTTCTATGCCATTCGGAGAACTTTTCAAACCATCCTCATATTTTTCAACAAGATAACCCAAAACTGCATGTTACTTATGCTGTTCTGACCAACCCTGTTCAATTGTTGTGCTGGACAGCATATTCTCCTGATATCTCAACCACTAAAAACATCTTTCATGGATTGCTGACAGTCTGGTATACCATCACTAGGATTGATAAACTCTGGCACAGAGATGAAGCAGTGTGGAATGAAATTACAGTATCTATCACCCAAGTTCGGTTCAACTTGATCTCAAACAGGCTCGAGCTGTGTACTATATTTTGCACACTGTACACCCCTAAACTTCTTAAAAATTTAGTCTTGCATTCTTTTCATTATGGTTTACAAGCACAGTACATAACATTTTGTTATCCTTCATTGTGTTGTAATTTTAATGGCCAGTAGTGTCTAATGAGGGACTGTTTGTATGCAAGATGGTTATTGTCCTACAGTAGTATAAAATCTGCATGACTACATCGCTATTCATCCTGGAACAACAGCTGTCTATATTTGTAGCACAAGAGATCCACATACAATGAGCATTACTGTTACTTGGGTACCAAGAAGCTACCAGGAATCTTGGATGTAGATAATGAGACTATTTGTAAACAGAGTGGCTAGCAAAGTGTGTTTCTAATTTTCTTTTGAATTTATAGAGTGTCTCAATTTCTTGTTTTGTTTTGCTCATTGAAGGCATTTGCACTCTGCTCTGAATCATAAACAAAAAGGTCTGCTGAAGGAACACTTCCTTTGACTGCATTGCCTCAGACATAACTTAAGTTTATAGGTAGTGATAGTACACAAAATAAGTCACCACAATGATCTTCAACCCCAAACAATGAGATATGTTTCTTAAGTGGAAATATACCAAACTGAACTTCTTGATTAGTTTGTTTGCGCGTTGACTATTCTTTAGCTTGTTATCTGGCAGGAACACAAATAATCTGCAGTGTGAGAAATCTTTTTACGCAAAGATAAGAGTTTGCAAAATGTTTAAGTGTGTTATAAAAAAAATGAATACTTTCAGGAATTCAATTTCCAGAGGCACTACATGTCTTACCACATTCAAGAATACAGAAATGGAAAATGTGAAATATCTGTGTATCAATAGGTTTAAAAACTTAGAAGGAAGCTATCTGAAATGGAGGAAGAAGAGGAGGAAAAATCAAGTGCGTGTGTCATTAAGATGAGTTACAACATAGTGTTCACTTTAGTAAGGCCCTTGCACCCCTTCACAGCTGATGATTTAATAAAAAAGAATACTTGATAGCTGCAGCTGAATATTTATGTCCACTTCAAATAGAAATTTCACTTGGTACAGTTACAAAACAAGACAATCATTTATCATACACAGTGTGTGGCAGACACTGTTCAGAGCCTGTCACGAAACAAGCTGAGATCTCTTTACTTTCTCTCCTGTTTTGCAATGTGCCTCCTTAAATTCATTTTATTTTCATTTTTGCCTAATTACCATTGACATACATGAGTATATCTGCATTTCCATAAAAGAGAAAGGTTGGCTCTCAGTCTTAAGTCTTTGTGCTTAGTTTTGTGTATGTAATTAATTTCCTAATTTAATTTGACCATTTCTGGTTAATATTTTTGTTATATGGTGAAATCAGTAATTGTTTCGTGACAATATTAGAGAAGGAAAGTTGCTACTCACCATATAGCAGAGATGCTGAGTCGTGAGAGGCAAAACAAAAAGATTCACACAATTATAGCTTTCAGCCATTAAGGCCCTTGTCAGCAATAGACACGCACCCCCCCCCCCCCCCCTCCCCACACACACACACAGTGCGCGCAAACGCAACTTGCACACATGTCTGCAGTTTCAGTTGTCTGAGACTGCAGACATGTGTGCAAGTTGCGTTTGTGTGAGTGAGTGAGTGTGTGTGTGTGTGTGTGTGTGTGTGTGTGTGTACTGCTGCCAAAGGCCTTAATGGCCAAAAGCTATAATTGTGTGAATCTTTTTGTTGTGCCTATTGTGACTCAGCGTTTCCGCTATATGGTGAGTAGCAACTTTCCTTCTCTAATATGGTTATATTCCATCCTGGATTTTCCATTGTTTAATTGTTTCCTGGCTTAGATTCTATTGTTGACTTTACAAATGTAAATTGTGTACTAATTATAAACATTTGAAGAAGAACTACTAGGATTATTAAAGTATTTATTTCGCTCCATTCGAAAACATATTAGCAAAGCTAGCCCTTAATTAATTACAAAATAATTACCAGGTTTCTCAAAAGTATTGTTTGTATAACTATATCTGTTAATTTCATTTTTGAAACACATAATTCGGCCTAACCTTTGTGGTAGAAGAAATTGTAAAAAGAAGGAATTTTTCGATGTATTCAGTTAATCGAATGAGTTATGTTTTAAACACTGAACAAAGTATAGTTTCAGTGCCTATTATTGTGAGGATATATAAAGGCCTGATTTTTGGTCCTGAGCCAGTTAGTCCATGGCCGATTTTCAGAGGGAAACTATGTACTGTTTCAAGTAACAACAATGCATCAACTTAACAATGGAATTAGTGTAACATAAATAGGCCATGTGTTAAAACAATGACAGTGTCTGTTCAATTTATTTGAGAAATAGTGTCACACGCACCTTATTATTCAGCAAGAACTGTATGGTTACATATTTACTGCTCATAGATTGAACAGCAAACTATTGTAGCAGTATGTTGATGTTTGCCTGCAAGTTTTTATGGGGCTTAACATTTACCAATAGTGAACTGGCCATACAACTGTGTAATATTGGGGGGTTATGAACAGTGAAAGTAAAGAACTGTGAAACGCAACTGTGCAACTGTCGGCTAAGTCATTTACAGTAGTGTTGAACTTCCATACCCCCATTTTTCAGCCAGTATAACAGTGCAGTACATTGACACCAAGGACTATCAACAAATAAAGCAGGCAAACATCACAAGCCAGCTTGCAAAATCCTTGCAAGGATTTTATTGCATACTCTTTAGTGCTCTATGAAAGTGTAAATATCACAGGCACAGAGATGGATGTGACATTCCTAGCAGCACTGAAGAAAGTGTAGAAAATGTAGATTTAATGAATTTATTAGTTTATGTGACCACAGACAAAGTGTCAGTCATGTTTCACAGTGCAACTAAAAGGGGAAAAATGAAAGAGCTTCCAGTACCCAGTTCACATTGATATGCAGCTTGAAGTAACTGATCTGCAATGCATAGGAAATATAAAGTTTTTGTATCTGCATAGGGCATAACAATGGCAGGAAACTGCCACTTAGGCACCAATGTAAACTATACTAGCTGACAATGGATCTAATACAAAGCCAGGGAGTTGATTCTCAAAGGAGGGAACAAAACTCAATATACGAGTTAATATATGGGACAGCAGAAAATACAAACAACATGTAGAGAGAAGCATGGAGAAAAATACAAAATGCAGACTGCAAGAGCAACTGAACAACTAAGCACTTGGGAACAGAACACAGCCAGAGGTGAAGGCGAAGGAAAGAAGGAAGATTAAGTTTTAATGTCCTGTCAGTAGCAAGTTCTTTAGAGGAGGAGCTTAGATTGGGGTGAGTATCAAAAAGGACATTGGTAATGTCATTTTCAAAAGAATAATCCTGGCATCTGATTTAGGGACAGTATAGAAAACCAAAAATGTGGACGGTTGCACAGAAGTTTGAACCTCTGCCTTCCTGAAATGTGAGTCTAGAGCAGTGCTACACAGCAAATCTACTGTGTAAGCAGATGATGAGTACAGGCCTGCAAGCAGTGAGCACTGTACTCCTTGTATCTTCACAGGTAGTGAGAAAATTTATACAGAGGGAAATGCTTATAGAAATCCAAACTGCTTTCTTAGTAAGCCAGCCAGTGGGTGTACATATGGACACAAATGAACTGGCGTGGGTCTCATGGCAGAGTAGTGTAGCAAGCTGCCACGAATGGTGCACACAGGGCATTCTATAGGCACAAGCACTGACCCATGTTGTTCACCTGTTGGCAGTGATAGGCCAGGCCAGGCCCATCAGATCTTATTTGTAATATTTTTTAAGAAAGGTAAGTCTTGATAATAGTTATTTGATGAATAGGTATGATTATTGGGCAGGAGAAGACCACACAACATTTCAGCAACACACTATGTTCTGTTTCCAGGAGTACTATGTTAAAAGAACTTCTTAACTTCTCATGATAGAGGTTCAGAGTCATGAGAAATTTCTTAAAAGACATCATATCTGCCATTGACTGTAGAAGTTACTTATTTCACAATTGCAGTTTCAGCCTTTGGATCATTCCGAAGAGGTACTGCAATGCCAAAATTGCAGTTATGAAATAAATAATTTCTACAATCATTGGTAAATATGATGTCCTTTACAAAACGACTTCTGTTTACAGCTGTCTATACTTCTGTGTGCAATTCTTGAATAGAGCAGGAGGAAGAGGAATGATAGTGGACTGTTCTTGATTGACTGTCCAACACACACTATGAGGTGGCTGAATAGGAAATGTAAATGTAAATGTGAGTGAATTCCATTTATTTCTAAAAGATGCTACTTGAACCATTCCTTACATCAGAACACCATTCTTTGTGTGACAGTCATGAAATAATATCAATGTTGAAATAATACACGCTGCTTTAGTTTAAAATATTTTATTCAAGCTAAGGACATGTAAGACAAAATAAAAATACATTATCCTATTACATTATGTTCATGTTTTTAAGCTTACTGTAAACATGTTAAAAATGATAAAATATATGTAAAGGTTGTTTTACCTTCATAGTAAAATGTGAAACACATATTCATGAGAGATTTAGCTGGTGAAAAATCATCTGCATCAGCACATTCAAAGAGTACAATGGCAAAATATTGTACCAAACTGTAGAAGGTTGATTCGTCAACTCTTTTGTTCAACACTCTTTGTGCATTAACGAACCTTGCAAACCACAATCTTCCACATTCATGCTGGAAAAAGAAATTCATTTAAGTAATGCTATTTCATTTTAAATTGTGTAAAAAATGTCTTAGTAACCGAAGACGCCCATGTGATAGTTTTGAATGGCAGGAGATACAAAGTATTCTTAATATTTTTGGGAAGACAAATGGCTACTTGTATAAATCATTTTCTTGAAAGAAAAGCACATGAGTGCACTGTATTTTTTCCTTTCCCTGGGAGCTATGGGCTGGAGGAGGCCGGGACCCACCTTGCCTCCAGGTGTGTGGACCCTTGTTAGTTACACATTGTGATTTTTGATCATATAATTACCACCAACAGCATTTACATGTAAAATACCAACTCTTTGTTCAACAGATAGTCATACAACAAACTAATTTTATCAATTAGGCCTCTTCAGATTTATGTCTGGTAATTACTGCAGTTCAGAGTTAGTGGCAGTTAACCTTGTTCATAATGCCAGTACACACTGCGATTTCTTTCATCTTAATCTCTTGTGACCATTTTCACTAATATTACTATTATTATTATTTATTATTATTATTCACCTCTGCTACTGAACTTCCACAGTTATTATTATTATAACTGCTTAGATTCCCGATGATATATTTTGAGGTTATGAAGTATTTATTGTCAAAAGTTTTACAGCCTGAAGTCAGTTAAAAAATGAACTACATACATTTACATATGAAAGCTGGATTATGAGGAAAATTCTGGAACCTAACACATATGAAAAAACAAAAAAAAGGAAGTGCCATGAAATCTTATTGACAGGCAGTTTTAAGGTTTGGCTTCTTAATTCATAATGATGTTCTTTCATGATTCTTTTCTTTTGGGTTATTTATGATAGTATTTAAAAATTAATTTTACTGTACTAGATTATCCACGTATCAGTAAGATGCACTAGTCTAATAATGAAAGAAAATCTAAAGAAATGGTATAAAAGTGAATTACTTGCAAATAATTTTTACTTTCAATTTCAAACAAACAAAGTTTAAACCTTGTCAGATATGTGACTCATATATTTATACATTAAGGGTCTTGAGAAACACTATTCTCTTGCTATTCAAGCTATTTGACCTTTAAAATAGCTCTCATTGTGTTCACAAAAATACATTTATGTTCTGCATAGTTTGACTAGTCACTTGACTTTTATGAAGCTAGAGCTACAGACACATGTAGATGGTGAAGAGCAAAGTGGAGGATGGGGGAGGTGGGAAGAACAGGAGAGTTGGAGGGAGCTCTTGAGGAATACAGACTACTGTTTAATATCCATAAATGCTCTGTCTCATCTTATATACTGCTGTATAAAGACAAGTTTTGATTTAGAGTTGTTACCAAACATCTCAGAAAGTACTTGACTGATTTATTTCATGTACTTGCTTCAAATTTCTACATGATAGTCTAATGAACATTTGGATGGACACTGACCATGATGAAAGATAGCTGTTGCTTTTGAAGGCACCAAAGGCCATATTTTAAAGGAAAAACAGATGTGGATGTATCACCTATACTTTACCGCAGATCCATTAGCAGAAAAATTGAGGTGATTGGCACATTTCGTAACTTGTGTAAAAATTGTGTCACATAAAGGCTGTATGACAAGAATTCTGGTCCTTCCTGACTCATTTTTAAATAATCCATAGGAAGCTCCATTACATTGACATCAAGCAAAGATTACAATTGAGTTACTCCTGCTCATTCCTGTCCACAAACTTGCTTTGTCATGCACTGCTGGACATAAAAACTGCAACACCAGGCAGGATAGCAATTAATGAATTTTGTTTATTGTGTGTGTGGGATATAGTAAGAAGAATACAAGTTTAAACTTGAAGTTGATTTGGGGTGAACAGAATGTGAAATGTGGGACATAGAGGAGCCATGTCAAGCAGCAACAATGGCTCTAACTCAGTTGGACAGCATGTTGAACTGATCTTAGATATCAGATACAGGTAGGTCATTCTATGTTCCTTCAACTTCATCAAGTTGCTTCAAGATCATCAATTCTAATGGCTGGTGAGTAAGTCACGACCAGATGCTTTCAATGGGTGAGAAATCTGGAGAATATCAAAGTATGTCAAGACAGCATGGACAGCATGTAGTCTTGCATTCTCTGCTGAAAGATAATGTTACAGAGACCACAAAGATGGAGCAGAGTCACTGGTCTTAACATGTCAGAAATGTAACATCTGCTGTCCAAGTTGCTGGCTAAAAGAACTAGAGGTGATCCATCCCAATGGCACCCCACACCATCAGAGCAGCTGCTGTGCCCATATGACAATGTTATATACATTCCAGCGACGTGCATTCTCCTTGGAGCTTCCAGACCCAAATACTTTCATTGTGATGCTGTATGCAGAAATGGGACTCACATGAAAGAACAATGTGGTGCCACTCCTGTACCCACCATTCTCTCTGGGTACACCACTTTTGACATGCCTCTCTCTGCTGCTGTGATGTAATTGAGTTTAATACATATTATGAAATCTATGATGCCAGTGGGTATTTATCTGTTCTCATAAATCTAAACAGAATCTTCGTACAAAAATCAATCTTTGTATTTTGGCCATTTGTGGTAAGTTCTATGGGACCAAACTGCTAAGGTCATCGGTTCCTAGGCTTACACACTACTTAACCTAACTTAAACTAACTTACGCTAAGGACAACACACATACAACACACATGCCCATGCCTCTGACAGGGAGACAGGGAGGGGGGGGGGGGGGGGGGGGCAGGCATGCAAACTGTGGCAAGGCACCTCAGACCACACGGCTACCTTGCGTGGTTCAATGTTTGTACACAGTATGTAAACTGTTATTTCACTGAACACATATTTCACATTTGTTTAAATTAATCAATAAGACATAAATATGCTAATTTTGTAAATCCATTTTAATAAATATTTACACAAAATTTTATGATATTTAAATCTCAGTTTATCTAATAATGATTTTAAACATTATCATTGAATATCTGTGACAATGACTAAATTATTTGAGTTAAATGTATAACAGAATCTTACTCTTTCTCCTTCCTTGCACTTGATAGGGAGGGTTGTTCCAGGATGGTGTGTTGCAAAGATAGGTGTAAAGTGTAGTTGTGTTTAGTTGTTGAAAGAACAGTCTTGTGAAACCTTTTGTGAGACATATTTTGCGAACCAATCATCTACAAATTTATGAATACAGAAGATTCAATGAAGAAATTGTTTTATTTGGTAGTTATTAAACCATTAACTTGAAAAACCTGGAAATAGTATATTTCTTTGTACAGACAAATCCAAAAACCAAATTCATACCCCTGAAAAGAAGACAGCATAACCAGCAACAGAATCAGCTAAGTAACAAAACTTTAATTTATACAGTAGTAGTGAGCATGCCACTCAATTATCCTTAAAAATATGAAAATCTGTGAAGTGGATACATCATGATATTTATTATGTAAATGTATTTTACGTGTACCAAGGGAAACTCCAACACTAGTCACAGATCTAACAGTCTCTGGTGCTCAATATATCATTGCACTGTTTGCGTGGATACTTGTTGCGATGCAAGCAAGCCCATTGCCTGACTCAAAGTACAGGGCTATTACAAATGATTGAAGCGATTTCATAAATTCACTGTAGCTCCATTCATTGACATATGGTCACGACACACTACAGATACGTAGAAAAACTCATAAAGTTTTGTTTGGCTGAAGCCATACTTCAGGTTTCTGCCGCCAGAGCGCTCGAGAGCGCAGTGAGACAAAATGGCGACAGGAGCCGAGAAAGCGTATGTCGTGCTTGAAATGCACTCACATCAGTCAGTCATAACAGTGCAACGACACTTCAGGACGAAGTTCAACAAAGATCCACCAACTGCTAACTCCATTCGGCGATGGTATGCGCAGTTTAAAGCTTCTGGATGCCTCTGTAAGGGGAAATCAACGGGTCGGCCTGCAGTGAGCGAAGAAACGGTGGTTGAACGCGTGCGGGCAAGTTTCACGCGTAGCCTGCGGAAGTTGACGAATAAAGCAAGCAGGGAGCTAAATGTACCACAGGCGACGGTTTGGAAAATCTTACGGAAAAGGCTAAAGCAGAAGCCTTACCGTTTACAATTGCTACAAGCCCTGACACCTGACAAAGTCAAATGCTTTGAATTTTCGGCGCGGTTGCAACAGCTTATGGAAGAGGATGTGTTCAGTGCGAAACTTGTTTTCAGTGATGAAGCAACATTTTTTCTTAATGGTGAAGTGAACAGACACAATGTGCGAATCTGGGCGGTAGAGAATCCTCACGCATTCGCGCAGCAAATTCGCAATTCACCAAAAGTTAACGTGTTTTGTGCAATCTCACGGTTTAAAGTTTATGGCCCCTTTTTCTTCTGCGAAAAAAACGTTACAGGACACGTGTATCTGGACATGTTGGAAAATTGGCTCATGCCACAACTGGAGACCGACAGCGCCAACTTCATCTTTCAACAGGATGGTGCTCCACTTCACTTCACTTGGGAGCTCCAACGTCAGGCGCGTAATGGGGCCCCTTAGGGATATGGCAGCAAGAGAGGGGAAGAAAAGCAATGTGCACTCCGTGTGCATACCGGGGGGAGTCATTCCAGATGTGGAATGTGTCCTTCTGGAAGCCATGAAGGGTACAGGGTGCACCCATCTGCAGGTGGTCGCTCATGTCGGCACCAATGATGTGTGTGTGTGTCCGCCGCTCGTGGTCTCGCGGTAGCGTTCTCGCTTCCCGAGCGCGGGGTCCCGGGTTCGATTCCCGGGGGGGTCAGGGATTTTCACCTGCCTCGAGATGACTGGGTGTTTGTGTTGTCCTCATCATTTCATCATCATCCAGGAAATTGGCGAAATTGGACTGAGCAAAGGTTGGGAAATTGTACGGGCGCTGATAACCACGCAGTTGAGTGCCCCACAAACCAAACATCATCATCATCACCAATGATGTGTGTCGCTATGGATCGGAGGAAATCCTCTCTGGCTTCCAGCGGCTATCTGATTTGGTGAAGACTGCCAGTCTCACTAGTGGGATGAAAGCAGAGCTCACCATCTGCAGCATCGTCGACAGGACTGACTGCGGACCTTTGGTACAGAGCCGAGTGGAGGGTCTGAATCAGAGGCTGAGACGGTTCTGCGACCGTGTGGCCTGCAGATTCCTCGACTTGCGCCATACGGTGGTGGGGTTTCGGGTTCCGCTGGATAGGTCAGGAGTCCACTACACGCAACAAGTGGCTACACGGGTAGCAGGGGTTGTGTGGCGTGGGCTGGGCGGTTTTTTAGGTTAGATGGCCTTGGGCAAGTACAGAAAGGGCAACAGCCTCAACGGGTGCGGGGCAAAGTCAGGACATGCAGGGACCAAGCAGCAATTGGTATTGTAATTGTAAACTGTTGAAGCTGCGTTGGTAAAGTACCGGAACTTCAAGCGCTGATAGAAAGCACCGAAGCTGAAATCGTTATAGGTACAGAAAGCTGGCTGAAGCCAGAGATAAATTCTGCTGAAATTTTTACAAAGGCACAGACGGTGTTTAGAAAGGATAGATTGCATGCAACCGGTGGTGGAGTGTTCGCCGCTGTTAGTAGTAGTTTATCATGTAGTGAAGTAGAAGTGGATAGTTCCTGTGAATTATTATGGGTGGAGGTTACACTCAACAACCGAGCTAGGTTAATAATTGACTCCTTTTACCGACCTCCCGACTCAGCAGCATTAGTGGCAGAACAACTGACAGAAAATTTGGAATACATTTCACATAAATTTTCTCAGCATGTTATAGTCTTAGGTGGAGATTTCAATTTACCAGATATAGAATGGGACACTCAGATGTTTAGGACGGGTGGTAGGGACAGAGCATCGAGTGACATTATACTGAGTGTACTATCCGAAAATTACCTCGAGCAATTAAACAGAGAACCGACTCGTGGAGATAACATCTTGGACCTACTGATAACAAACAGACCCGAACTTTTCGACTCTGTATGTGCAGAACAGGGAATCAGTGATCATAAGGCCGTTGCAGCATCCCTGAATATGGAAGTTAATAGGAATATAAAAAAGGGGAGGAAGGTTTACCTGTTTAGCAAGAGTAATAGAAGGCAAATTTCAGACTACCTAACAGATCAAAATGAAAATTTCTGTTCCGACACTGACAATGTTGAGTGTTTATGGAAAAAGTTCACGGCAATCG
Organism: Schistocerca cancellata; assembly: GCF_023864275.1. Taxonomy (NCBI): domain Eukaryota; kingdom Metazoa; phylum Arthropoda; class Insecta; order Orthoptera; family Acrididae; genus Schistocerca; species Schistocerca cancellata. The sequence continues at coordinate 649,100,584 of NC_064627.1, forward strand.
TAAAATGCGTTTCAGACAGGTACGTGCCGAGTAAAACTGTGAGGGATGGGAAAAACCCACCGTGGTACAACAACAAAGTTAGGAAACTACTGCGAAAGCAAAGAGAGCTTCACTCCAAGTTTAAACGCAGCCAAAACCTCTCAGACAAACAGAAGCTAAACGATGTCAAAGTTAGCGTAAGGAGGGCTATGCGTGAAGCGTTCAGTGAATTCGAAAGTAAAATTCTATGTACCGACTTGACAGAAAATCCTAGGAAGTTCTGGTCTTACGTTAAATCAGTAAGTGGCTCGAAACAGCATATCCAGACACTCCGGGATGATGAAGGCATTGAAACAGAGGATGACACGCGTAAAGCTGAAATACTAAACACCTTTTTCCAAAGCCTTTTCACAGAGGAGGACCGCACTGCAGTTCCTTCTCTAAATCCTCGCAGAAACGAAAAAATGGCTGACATCGAAATAAGTGTCCAAGGAATAGAAAAGCAACTGGAATCACTCAACAGAGGAAAGTCCACTGGACCTGACGGGATACCAATTCGATTCTACACAGAGTACGCGAAAGAACTTGCCCCCCTTCTAACAGCCATGTACCGCAAGTCTCTAGAGGAACGGAAGTTTCCAAATGGTTGGAAAAGAGCACAGGTAGTCCCAGTCTTCAAGAAGGGTCGTCAAGCAGATGCGCAAAACTATAGACCTATATCTCTGACGTCGATCTGTTGTAGAATTTTAGAACATGTTTTTTGCTTGAGTATCATGTCGTTTTTGGAAACCCAGAATCTACTATGTAGGAATCAACATGGATTCCGGAAACAGCAATCGTGTGAGACCTAACTCGCTTTATTTGTTCATGAGACCCAGAAAATATTAGATACAGGTTCCCAGGTAGATGCTATTTTTCTTGACTTCTGGAAGGCGTTCGATACAGTTCCGCACTGTCGCCTGATAAACAAAGTAAGAGCCTACAGAATATCAGACCAGCTGTGTGGCTGGATTCGAGAGTTTTTAGCAAACAGAACACAGCATGTTGTTATCAATGGAGAGACGTCTACAGACGTTAAAGTAACCTCTGGCGTGCCACAGGGGAGTGTTATGGGACCATTGCGTTTCACAATATATACACTCCTGGAAATGGAAAAAAGAACACATTGACACCGGTGTGTCAGACCCACCATACTTGCTCCGGACACTGCGAGAGGGCTGTACAAGCAATGATCACACGCACGGCACAGCGGACACACCAGGAACCGCGGTGTTGGCCGTCAAATGGCGCTAGCTGCGCAGCATTTGTGCACCGCCGCCGTCAGTGTCAGCCAGTTTGCCATGGCATACGGAGCTCCATCGCAGTCTTTAACACTGGTAGCATGCCGCGACAGCGCGGACGTGAACCGTATGTGCAGTTGACGGACTTTGAGCGAGGGCGTATAGTGGGCATGCGGGAGGCCGGGTGGACGTACCGCCGAATTGCTCAACACGTGGGGCGTGAGGTCTCCACAGTACATCGATGTTGTCGCCAGTGGTCGGCGGAAGGTGCACGTGCCCGTCGACCTGGGACCGGACCGCAGCGACGCACGGATGCACGCCAAGACCGTAGGATCCTACGCAGTGCCGTAGGGGAACGCACCGCCACTTCCCAGCAAATTAGGGACACTGTTGCTCCTGGGGTATCGGCGAGGACCATTCGCAACCGTCTCCATGAAGCTGGGCTATGGTCCCGCACACCGTTAGGCCGTCTTCCGCTCATGCCCCAACATTGTGCAGGCCGCCTCCAGTGGTGTCGCGACAGGCGTGAATGGAGGGACGAATGGAGACGTGTCGTCTTCAGCGATGAGAGTCGCTTCTGCCTTGGTGCCAATGATGGTCGTATGCGTGTTTGGCGCCGTGCAGGTGAGCGCCACAATCAGGACTGCATACGACCGAGGCACACAGGTCCAACACCCGGCATCATGGTGTGGGGAGCGATCTCCTACACTGGCCGTACACCACTGGTGATCGTCGAGGGGACACTGAATAGTGCACGGTACATCCAAACCGTCATCGAACCCATCGTTCTACCATTCCTAGACCGGCAAGGGAACTTGCTGTTCCAACAGGACAATGCACGTCCGCATGTATCCCGTGCCACCCAACGTGCTCTAGAAGGTGTAAGTCAACTACCCTGGCCAGCAAGATCTCCGGATCTGTCCCCCATTGAGCATGTTTGGGACTGGATGAAGCGTCGTCTCACGCGGTCTGCACGTCCAGTACGAACGCTGGTCCAACTGAGGTGCCAGGTGGAAATGGCATGGCAAGTCGTTCCACAGGACTACATCCAGCATCTCTACAATCGTCTCCATGGGAGAATAGCAGCCTGCATTGCTGCGAAAGGTGGATATACACTGTACTAGTGCCGACATTGTGCATGCTCTGTTGCCTGTGTCTACGTGCCTGTGGTTCTGTCAGTGTGATCATGTGATGTATCTGACCCCAGGAATGTGTCAATAAAGTTTCCCCTTCCTGGGACAATGAATTCACGGTGTTCTTATTTCAATTTCCAGGAGTGTATAAATGACCTAGTAGATAGTGTCGGAAGTTCCATGCGGCTTTTCGCGGATGATGCTGTAATATACAGAGAAGTTGCAGCATTAGAAAATTGTAGCGAAATGCAGGAAGATCTGCAGCGGATAGGTACTTGGTGCAGGGAGTGGCAACTGACCCTTAACATAGACAAGTGTAATGTATTGCGAATACATAGAAAGAAGGATCCTTTATTGTATGATTATATGATAGCGGAACAAACACTGGTAGCAGTTACTTCTGTAAAATATCTGGGAGTATGCGTGCGGAACGATTTGAAGTGGACTGATCATATAAAATTAATTGTTGGTAAGGCGGGTACCAGGTTGAGATTCATTGGGAGAGTCCTTAGAAAATGTAGTCCATCAACGAAGGAGGTGGCCTACAAAACACTCGTTCGACCTATACTTGAGTATTGCTCATCAGTGTGGGATCCGTACCAGATCGGGTTGACAGAGGAGAAAGAGAAGATCCAAAGAAGAGCGGCGCATTTTGTCACAGGGTTATTTGGTAACCGTGATAGCATTACAGAGATGTTTAATAAACTCAAGTGGCAGACTCTGCAAGAGAGGTGCTCTTCATCGCGGTGTAGCTTGCTCGCCAGGTTTCGAGAGGGTGCGTTTCTGGATGAGGTATCGAATATATTGCTTCCCCCTACTTATACCTCCCGAGGAGATCACGAATGTAAAATTAGAGAGATTAGAGTGCGCACGGAGGCTTTCAGACAGTTGTTTTTCCCGCGAACCATACGCGACTGGAACAGGAAAGGGAGGTAATGACAGTGGCACGTAAAGTGCCCTCCGCCACACACCGTTGGGTGGCTTGCGGAGTATAAATGTAGATGTAGATGTAGATGTAGATGTTCGGCATTTCTTAAACAGGAGATTGGAAAACCAATGGATCGGTCGTGGTGGAGATCATGATCAGCAATTCATATCATGGCCTCCATGCTCTCCCGACTTAACCCCATGCGATTTCTTTCTGTGGGGTTATGTGAAAGATTCAGTGTTTAAACCTCCTCTACCAAGAAACGTGCCAGAACTGCGAGCTCGCATCAACGACGCTTTCGAACTCATTGATGGGGAGATGCTGCTCCGAGTGTGGGAGGAACTTGATTATCGGCTTGATGTCTGCCAAATCACTAAAGGGGCACATATCGAACATTTGTGAATGCCTAAAAACACTTTTTGAGTTTTTGTATGTGTGTGCAAAGCATTGTGAAAATATCTCAAATAATAAAGTTATTGTAACGCTTCAATCATTTGTAATAACCCTGTACATGTCATGACTGTATGATACTGCATGGCTGAATAAACAACATGTTTGTTCTCTCAGGCATTAGGCAAATGGGGCCACTGAGATCATATGTAGCACTTAACATGGCCCTCCTGAACCCATCACTTTCATATTCACATGAGAGTTGTGGTATTCCAGTCAATGTAAGTACCATTATTATGGAATGATAAGCTGCAGTCTTGAAAGTCCATGATTCTCTTACTGTTGCATTCTGACATGTGCTGGTAGATGTCTCTTCTACTTCCACAAGGCGTATCGTTATCTTCCCACAAATTTCCAATATTCAGATGCAATTTCTGAATGAGAAATCCACTGCATTATCTTTTCAAAAATGGTTCAAATGGCTCTGAGCACTATGGGACTCAACTGCTGTGGTCATAAGTCCCCTAGAACTTAGAACTACTTAAACCTAACTAACCTAAGGACATCACACACATCCATGCCCGAGGCAGGATTCGAACCTGCGACCGTAGCGGTCGTGCGGTTCCAGACTGTAGCGCCTTTAACCGCTCGGCCACTTCGGCCGGCTATCTTTTCTTATACAGGATGAGTATTAATAAAAGTGACAAACTGCAGGGATGGTTTCCTGACTGAAAATGGAGGATAAAAGGTCCTATGAACGTGTATCCAGAAATGCATCATTGCTACAGTAGATGGCCCTGATGAATGACACTGCCTCTGACCTAATACTGTGTGCTGCTTGTGTGTTGCAGGCTATGTGATTGTCACAACATACTCTAAGAAGCAGAATGGTCTGGTATTAATGTCAGGAATCTGTCCCTGCAGTTCATTAGTTTCATTAATATTCACACTGTATAGAGAATATAGATGAAATTATTGCTGCCCAATTTGTGTGGTTGTACTCAAATACTAATCATTTGCATATCCAGGCATACAGTACATTCTATCCTGTTTGACATTTGCGCCACCTTCATGGTTTTATAGTTTTGTCAGCCAACTGTGTAGCAAGCTAAAAGACAAAACTAGTGGATGATAGAGATTACCCAATCAAGCAAATCATACCTTTTCCTACATTTTGACAATATTATGAAAAGGATAGATTGCTACTCACCATATAGAGGAGACCCTGAGTTACAGACAAAATAATGAAAAGATAGCTATGCACTTGAGCTTTTGGCAAAAAGGCCTTCTTCTAAAGTAGAAAAGACACTCACATTCACACAACTGCAACTCCCACACACATGATACTTTCTCTGGTCCCTGAGGCTGGTCTGTGTGCAACCAACTGCACCCAATGGGAGAAGCAATCTGTGTGTGATGGGGGTAAGGAGGAGGCTGGGGCAGGGACAGGGAGGAACAGCAGTGGAGGGACTGGGAAAGATGATGCAGAAATGTGGTGGAGACACAGAAGGACTGCTAGGTGCTATGGGAGGAGGGTGGGAGTGGAAAAGGAGAGAAGTAGAAGAGGAGCAAAAAACTTTTGGGTGTGTTTGTGGAATAGAAGGCTCCTTCATGCTGGAGTGGGAGCAGGGAAGCAGATAAGTGGGTGAAGGATAGGGACTAGCAAAGGGTGAGGTCAGGTGGGCTTATGGGATTTTAGGATATATTGCAGGAAGAGTGCCTACCTGTGCTTGCTAGAGGCTGTGAAGCAGTCACTGAAGTGAAGTATATTGTGCTGGGCAGCATGTTCAACAACTGGGTTGTCCAGTTGTCTCCTGGCCACAGTTAGTCAGTGGCCATTCATGCAGACAGCCAGCTAGCTGTCTGTCTGTCATGCCCACACAGAAGGCAGCACAGTGGTTGCAGTTTAGTTTGTAGATCACATGACTGCTTTCAGAGGTTTGCTGCATTTGACGGCCCTCAGGGGCTCAGCATTTGTTTGCTGAGTACGGGCTTGGCGACCCCGGGGTTCCTGCTGAGCTGGGGACTGATAAGCGCCGCCAGTTCTCTGTCACCGTAAGCTCTGGGCATGCTTCAGCAACCACTGTGTGGCATGGCAGGGGAACATTGTGTGTCTCAGGGAATGGGGATCTTGGCTTGATCACCCGGATGGCGAGGACGGAATAAACCTCTATAAAAAAAACCTCAATCTCAAGGTGTGCTGCGTGCCGATGAGATGCATGGCTGTTGAGGTGGAACAGTTGTTAGTGAGCAACCTCTGGGGAACCTGCTGCACCTCAGTTGTATAAGGCTTACTCAGGCATGTGGGGCTCTGTCTGAGTGGACCCTTATTTCCCTAGCTGCTCATGGGACCGAGATGGAACCCTCGAACTTTTCTTCTTCTTCTCCCAGCAGGAAGGGTGTACTGCCTGGGAGTTCTCACACCCATTCATCAAAAAGAATGAGGGAGCCTAGTCCTCCTGCTAATCATTTTGTTGTCAGTAACAGGGCTCAAGGAGTCATGAATAACAATATATTTGTAGTGATCAAGAGGAAGGAGGGGTCATTTGAGAAAGTGTCCCCTTTCCCTGTTCATAAAGGCTTGGAAGGGCTGGCTGGTACCCTAAAGTCTTTTAAGTGGCTGCACAATGGTTCCCTGCTTGTTGAGACTAACCGGGCGTAGCAGATGGAACTCCTTAAGAAGTCACAGAAGCTGGGTGAGTATGACATCATTGTTGAATTGCATAACTCCTTTAACTCCAGCAAAGGTGTGGTAACTTGCTGGGATATTATGGATATAGATGTTGCTGAACTCAAACAAGAATGGGTGCCACAGGGGATCGTAGATGTGGAACAAAGGACTTGCAAGAACAATGGAGAGATTGAGAAGACTACCACTTTTATTGTGACCTTCAATTCTCCAATGCTACCTGAACATATCACGGCAGGTTTCCTCCATCTTAGGGTTCAGCCCTATGTACCTAACCCTATGCGATGATTCAAATGCCAGCATTTTGGCCATACAACACTGAGTTGCAGAGGTGAAGCGACTTGTGGGAAGTGCGGAAAGGCAGCCCATGAATCTGGAATCGACTTTCCATCTCCAGCAGTCTGCATTAACTGCTCTGGGAGCCATCCAGTCTGGAGCCAAGCTTGCCCAGTTTTTGGAGAGGAATGGAAAATTCAGGAAATTAAAGTAACCAAGCTGATCCCCTATGCAGACGCCAAAAAGGACTATCACGCAATGAAACACCCTGTCTTTACCACTTCTTATGCTTCGTTGGTGCACAAACCTGTTACTAAGGTCGACGCTTTGACTCAGACAATATCCAGTGTTCCCTTATCCACCTCTGACATGTGTACTTGCACCTGTATGTGCCAAAGTAAAGTGAAAGACATAACGATCCAGACAGCTACAATGGAAGAGACAAGCCCTGCTTCCACAGTGCACAGCTACGCCGCCCCCGCCCCACTGTTGAGTTTTATTATTTGCGTAGTTTGGCTCTGTCTTAATGTTTACTAAATTCATCGAGTGAAAGAGGGGACGGCGCAGCTGATGAAGAAAATGTCGCCCATGGCGATCATTCACCAGTAACTGATGCTGTCTGACTGCTTCTCGTAATAACTCTTATTCAGAACTCCTTTTTTATAATAGTTACAGTGATTTATTTCTGATACCTATGTACAGTTGGCTATTGAGGTACCACCTACTGCATTACTGGTCGATAAATTACTTCTTCCTACTTTCACTGTTATACACAAAGTTCCTCATTATACATTCTTCGTTTTTTTTCCTCCAAAGTCCAACAACCACCTTGAAGTATCCTGCCGCTGTGACTCTGGACCTTCATGGAGCGATGTCATCAGACTCATTGTGTTTGCTCCATGGCGGCCCACTACTTGCCGCGTCAACAAAAGTCCACGCCAGTTGATGGCTCGGTGTTTGAATTATCTGCACATATAAAAACCAAATACTTCCGCAGTATTTATGCACATAACTAACAAGTCCTAACCCGCAACTCAATTTTATCATTTAATTAGAATTTATGCTAGGCCAGGGGTGATAGATGGTGCATGCAACAGACCACTTGTTGTCTGTTACATCACACAGCCCAAAGGCACGCCAAAAGCAGAGTGCCCCTCAACGCAAAGTTTCTTCAATGAAAAGTGGCTCTCACTGACTCTTTTCCCCCTCATCCTTGCTGGGAAGGGGAGTAAGGAAAGGATCCCAACATTCGGATTGACAGCTGACCGGGTGCCATCAGATGTCATTCTGGTACATCTGATTGATGATGAGGACATCATGGATTTTGATGCCTCATCACCAGACCCAGTCAGCCCTAAAACTTCGCCTTGCTCTACAAGTGCCTCACCACCTCGGAGCAGACACAGGGGTAAATCAAGACCACATTGATGAAGTGGCTCCCATACTCCAGTGGAATTATAAATGGATACAGGACTCATCTGGCAGAACTGAGACTCCTTATACAGAACAGACCCTTTTGCCTCTGCCTTCAAGAGACTCATTTTAAAGAGACTGACACTCCTATACTTGGAGGCTATCACCTTTATAGAAATGACGACCTTACTGGTGAGAGGGCAAAAGATGGGGTTGCAGTCTTTGTAAAGGACACTTTTCACTCCTCACCTATTCCTGTAACAACACTACAAGTGGTTGCTGTGCGGATAGTGGCTCATGTTGACATTACAGTGTGCTGTGTTTACTTACCACCCCATGAGCCTCTTGGTGGGGACCTCACTCACCTTCTTGATGAACTACCCCTCTCTTTCTCCTTTAGGGGGACTTCAATGCACACAGTGCTCTATGGAGTTCTAACACCACATGCCCCAAGGGTCGGGCACTTGAGGATATGCTACAAGCCTCAGATCTTATACTGCTGAACGTGGCTCAAGCCACACATTTTAGCACCGCTACAGATTTGTCCACCACCATAGACCTCTCCTTCTGCTCGCATGCTCTTGTGGACACTGCTCAGTGGTCAGTGAATGATGACCTTCATGGCAGTGACCATTTCCCTATATGGATCCATCTGCCTGATGGAGCAGATCCTGGAAGAAAGCCACCGTGATGGTTACTCAAGAAGGCTAACTGGATGCTTTACAGGCAGTTAGCTGTTTTCAAACACTGTGACGGCGTCCAGGACTGAGTGGATCACATTACAGTTGTGATTCATCATGCCACTGATGCATCCATCCCAATGTCTGTGAAAGTGCTAGGCGGTGACCTGTCCCTTGGTGGAATGATGAGTGTCGTTTTGCAATCAGGCACAGGAGGGCAGCTATGTGCAGGTTCAATCAATGCCCTACAGAGGCGAATCTTGCATACTTTCGAATGGCGCATGCAAAGGCGAGGAGAATCATTCAGGAGAGTAAGCAGAGGTCTTGGAAAGAGTTCCTGAACTCCATCAATAAGTCCACATCCGCTAGTAAAGTATGGGAAGCCATCAGGAGGATCTCAAGGCACAACTCTCAACTGTCAATAGCAGCTGTACGAATACAGGGGTATCTTGTGACATTGATGAGGGACGTAGCTCAGACAATGGCTGAATCTTATAAATTGATTACGGCTGATTAAAGCCAGGATCACACCTTCCATTGATATCAGGAGGCCCAGGAGAAGGTTGCTCTTGATTTTCGTTCCACCAACATGGAAGAATACAACCAGCCTTTCTCTCTGTGGGAGCTGGATTCTGCATTATTGGTTGTTTGTGATATGACCCCTGGACACGACCTGATAACTTACAGCATGTTGCAACAGTTGGACCGACGGTCGAAGGAAGTCCTCCTGACATGCCCTGTCAGCTCCCCAAGACTGATGAATGACACATTTCAGGATGTTTAAAGCTTTGAGACATCTCAGTTTCAGTTCTTTAAGGTGTGGCAACCATGCTAACTTCTCATCAAAGATAAGACCCAGATACTCTTCAATAAAATTTGGATCACTGGCAACTTTGCCAACTTGTGGAAAGAATCTATTCTAATCCCAATTTTAAAACCAGGGGAGGATCAGAAAGACCCTGGTAGTTATCATAGTATTAGCCTGACAAGCTCCATCAGAAAGACACTGGAGCGAATGATCAATCGGCGCCTCATGTGGGTTCCTGAAACCAGGTCCCTACTCAGTCGCTTCCAGTGTGAGTTCAGGAGGTATCGCTCCACTCTCGATGACCTGACCCTGCTCAAAGGTGCAATTCAACAAGCTTTCCTTCGTAAGCAACACCTTATCAGTGTTTTCTTCAATTTGGAAAAGGCCTACGACACTACTTGGCGGCATAATATTTTGTTGCAGCTCCATCAGTGGGGCTTCCGTGGACGTCTACCAACCTTCATCCGATCCTTTCTCTTGGACAGATATTTTAGATACAGGGTTGGGAATGCCCTGTCTGACCATTTTAAGCAGGAGAATGGTGACCCTCAAGGGAGTGTTTTAAGTTTCATGGTTTTTGCCATTGCAATCAGTAGTATTACTACCACAGTGCGACATCCAGTACTATGTTCCTTGTTTGTGGATGACTTCTCCATCTTCTGTGCATCCTCCAGCCTCACCACAGCCACACGGCAATTACAGCTGATGATCAGGCGGTTGGAGGAATGGTCTTGCACCACAGGTTTTAAATTCTCATTTGAGAAAACAGTTTGTGCGATTTTAATCGCTCCCCCTGTCTGTTTAATTTGTCCGTTTTACAACTGGGGGACACCATTCTCACTTTTAAGGAAAAGGTGAAGTATCTGGGTCTTATCTTTGATGAGAAGTTAGCATGGTTGCCACACCTTAAAGAACTGAAACTGAGATGTCTCAAAGCTTTAAACATCCTGAAATGTGTCATTCATCAGTCTTGGGGAGCTGACAGGGCATGTCTGCTCCAACTTTATAAGGCCTTTGTGCGACCCCGGCTTGAATACGGATGCCAGATTTATGGGTCAGCAAGGCCTTCATACCTTAAAATGCTGGATGCAGTTCACCATGAGGGTATTAAGCTGTCTACAGGGGCCTATCGCATGAGCCCAGTTGTTAGTTTGTGTGCAGAGGCTGGTGATGTCCTGCTTATAAACAATGAGAATAAGGGACATCTAAAAAATAAAAAAGGAACCTGACAAGGTTTCAAACCATAGCTCCATGGTGGATGTGGATTTGATATTTGAGCAGTTTACTCACTGAGGTACAATGGCTAGTTTGGTACTGTGTGGTGATACACGTTCCCTGTACATTCTGATGTGCTGCATGATGTGACAGCATTGCCAGTTCCTTGTTTTCATGCATGTGTTTTCAGAATCCACCTGATCTGATTTTGCTAGATAAACTTTTGTCTTGAATCTGGATGTGGAATTGTATGCCAACCTCCAAGTCTGGCATTTTTTCTCCACCATGTTTAACAACATCCCTCTGATGGTGGATGTGGGCCCATGAAGTTTATGTGAACATGAGAGAAATGACTTTTTGCTTTAGGAAATTCTCCCACTAGCTTGTGTACATAGCTACCAACTTTTCATTGTTGACATACTACACACACTCTTAACCATTGGCAACAGTCTTTTTTAATACTGTGCCACAAAAATTTCTCCATCACCAGATGATGGTGACTTTTGCATTGAGATGGGAGAGGTTGTCAATGCTATCAAAAAGTACTCTTCATAGTATTTTGGGCATGAATGGTGTAAGTGAGAGCTAGATACATCACACTAAATAAGGCACTTTTTGCCTAGCAATCACACTTGTTTCAACTGAAGAGATGTTGAACCATCTTGCAAATACTGTTGCAGCTACTCGTCAGTAGCTTGCACTGCTCTCAGCTGACTGCAATTTATTGCAACAGTGATTACAGTGACTCTAGAAAAAAAAAAGTCAGCCACTACATTTCCTGTCCCTCTTATGTGTCTTATGTTTGTTGTGAATTGCCCAGTAAGCTATAGCCAGCAGAACTGCCAGTATAAACAATCTTGTTTGATTTTGCAAAAAATGAAAATAATTGGCTTATGATCTGTGTAGACCATAAGTGGTCTAGCTTCATCATAAGGACAGAAGTGTTGTATGGCTTCATAAATGGCCGACAGTTTTGAATCACACACGCCAATCAGATTGGGCCTCCATCAGTTTCTGGGAGAAAAACCTCAAAGGTTTCCAACTATTCTTGAAATTTTGGTGGAGAGCCACCCTGATAGCCTGTTAGCTGGCTGGCATCTATCACTGTTGCTAATGGTTCATTATTGACTAGAGGGATAAGAGGATTGCTTTTTGCAAACTAGCCCTTAGCTTTGCAATGCATCTGCATCATGGGAATCCCTGGCAGCGAATGCCTACCCGTAGTGTTTTTACTTGCCAGTGTGTCAATGGCAACTGCATTTCTGCTGCTCCAGGTAGGTGACGTCAGCAGAAATTGACAACCTCAGGAATTTTCGTAATTGCTGGCAATCTGCTGGCTGAGTGATATTCTTAATGATTTCTATCTTCTCTTTGAAAGGACGAATACTGGCAGCTGAGACCTTGTGACTGAGAAATGTCACCTATTTCTGAAGCAGAACACATTTGCCTCATTTATCACCACACCATATTTATGTACCCTGTTGAACACAACCTTAAAGTGTTCCTCATATAATTCAGCATCTTTGAAAATATCAAAACATCATTGAGGTAGGCAAAGCAGAAGTCCAAGCCCCATGGTATTCAATCTACATATATCTGCCATGACTGAGCTGTATTCCTTAAACCAAATGGCATGCATAGGTATTCAAACAGACCATAAGTCATTATACAGCAATCTTGAAAATATCTTCTTCTGTGTCCAAAATCTAGTTATAGACCTCCTTGCAGTCCATCATCTGAAGAGTGTGGCTGTGGCTAAAACATTCATGAAATCCCTTATGTTAGGTACACAATAGGTTTTGGGGATTGTTCATTTGCTTAGAGTGCAGTAACCACTGCAAAGCCTCCATTCACCATCTTTATTTTGCAATTGTATGATGCCCACTTGTAACAACTTTTCAAATTCTGCTGATTGTTGAAAATTAGTCTCTTTTGATGATGACAGTATGATTGGGAAATTTATATATTATCAAACCGAGTTTTTCTATAAAGTTTTTGATTATATTGGGGTGTGAGACTGATGGTTGATAGAAGGATCCAGTTATAAGTTTATGTCCACCCTTGATAATGAGTATTGCCCAAACAATCTGACCCGGACTTCAGGTTTTACCTACTGTGACAAATACACCATCTGTATTTCCCATTAGCCTATCTTCCTGATATACATTTAGATTCACCACAAAAAAATCTGCTGCTGTCAATTTCATATTTTAGTTAGCTTTTTGTACCTAGCATTATGTGAGCTACACTTCTTTTTATGATAGTTTGTAATGCAGTAATGAAACAGAGATTTGCATACCATAGAATATGAAACATGTAACTACAATAGAACACAGTACACTTGTACCTCTCATTTTTTATAATTAATCCTTCAATCCTTATTTTGTCATGGGATATTATTAGTACTGTTCAGTTGTGTTCATTTTTCTAAAGTTTTCCTTTTTATAATATTTATTATTCTATAAACGAAATAGTTATCTAAATCAAGTAATAACAGGAATATGTGAGACATAGTATTGTTAACATCATTTAGTTCTTGGTATATATGTAGAATGATGTAACATTGCAAAGAGTTTTACTTCCTGGAAAGATGTTTATATTAATTACTATTCTAGTTAATGTAGGTAAATGTTAAAGCCCAAAGTAAATAAGAAAAAATATTAAAAATAAAGCAAATATGGAAACTCTGATGATTTTATCAGAAGAGGATAAGGTTGATAAAAAATCATTATTGTCATTTTGTTAGTCTAAATTGCCCAGCAAAATTATATCATAAATCTTGTAGGAAAATCATCTGGGTTATAAAATCATAATTATATCCTTAGTCTTAACAGAGAAGTAAACACTAAAGAGTTATATAAGTGATCATGGCTGCAACCACTTGTTCAGTTCAAGACACAGCTATGTCTCAGTTTTGGCACAGTATTTTGTATAATGTTTGCTCAGGCAGACAGTTAATGAAAAGTTTTGTGATGGAGAAGTGAAGAGACTACAAGTAAATCATGAATGTCAAAACATTTTGGTTACAAGACAACTATTTCTGATGACGTAAGGGAGCAGCATATTCCAAGAGATCACCTCAATAATTACTGCAGTGAAATTCACAACATGCTGATTTGATCAACAATTATTGTCTCCTTTGAGTCATCAAGATAGTGAATTATTTTCTGCTCCAATGCAACAAGCTAGGTAGTGCAGTAGCCCACTGAATTTGCTTTAGGGAGGGCATTTCAAATCCCCACCTGGCCATGCAGATTTAGTTTCCCATGATTTTCCTAAATTTCTCCAGGCAAATTTCTAAAGGGCATAGCTGATTTTGTTCCCCATCCTTCCCTACTTTGAACTTGTGCTCCATCTCTAAATGGAATGTTTAAGTCTAAGTCTTCTTTCCTTCTTCTGCATGTTCAAAAGCTTTTCATCTTGTACAAGAATCTCTGTAAAATAACAAGATGATTGCTATTGTTGGACTCAAACTTTCAAACTGTTTATGTCTTAATTGTAAGCAGAAATGTTTCAAGCTTCAAACCTGGCACCTTTCTCCAAATGATTTGGCACTAATCACTATGATTTTAATATTCTTGCTTGTACAGGGTATTTTGTTGGGTATTACACTGATACTTCCAAATCTCCTACAGCTATCATCATCTGAATTGAATGGAGAATCATCTAATCTAATTAAAACCTTGTGTGCACACCACATACAGCTAGATATCTGGGTAGCAATCTCTGACGTGTAGTGCACATCTAACCTGTTTAGCAGGCCTTAACAGTTTTCAACTCTATGGCACAAGTCCAAGACATCACAGCCTAGATTGTCATAGAATCTTTGAAGTCTCTGGTTCAAGTATTTCACCTGTTTTGGAACCAGAGGACCACAATCAGTTCTGGAAAATGCTCCAAGTTGTGAATTTAATTGAAACTCCATGAACAAGGCTAGTCTTTGCAGTGCTCTGTGTCAGTCACTGGAATGATCCAAGTATGATCTTATCCTTTCAAGATTTTTTTGTGGAAACAAAACATAAATTTAAAATAAAAAACTATGTTTGTTTGTAAGTAGAATAATTATGATATTTCCACAATAAAATCAGTTTTAATGCAAGACACAGAGATGCTGGATTTGTATCTATTTTATTGTGATCATCAAAGCAGTGAGTGAAGAAATATGACTTTTTAAGATATTCTGTTATTGTTGCCTGAAAATTGTTAAACTCATGTGGTAATTAGGCATGATGATCTACAAGTTTCAACATATTATTCAATTATTGAGGGAATTAAATCAGTTACACAGCACTGCAGTTCATGCTTGCAAGTAGTTTTCCTTTGTTTAAGTTTTTGTTCAACACAATAAACAAACACATTTTTATCTCAAATCAGTCAATAACAGAAAATTTCGCTACCCTCCTCAAAATTTTGGAATTGATGTGACAATTGTCCGTACTTTAGCTTATAAATTTTTGTATGTAGATCATTCTTTTCAGCCAACTTCTAGTGTTAACAAGCTCTGTAAACACCTGAATTACCAATGCTGCCTGTAAAAAGGTCATCCTCCAATGACACCCAGTAAATGGAAGAAGGTGCAGATCACACCCATCTACGAGAAAGATAGCAGAAGTGATCCACAAAACTACTGTTGAATATCCTTGACATTCATTTTTTGTAGAGTCTTAATAACATACTCTGACTTCAAATATAATCTACATCTACATCCATACTCCGCAAGCCGCCTGACGGTGTGTGGCGGAGCAGCAGTATCTCAAACAGATGACCACCTCCAAGCCTATTATCTTGGATTTGAAAACACTGATCATGTTTTAAATCCAACTTGCAGTTCTCTCACATGACAGAGGGAAAGCCATGGATCAAGGCAGTCAGGTAGATGCAGTATTTCTCGATTTGTGAAAGGCATTTGACTCAGTATCACAGCCACGCTTATTATCAAAAGTTCAGTTCTATGGGGACGTAAGAGAAATTTGTGACTGAGCTGAGGACTTTTTGGTAGGGGTGAAGCAGCGAGTTATTTTGCACAGAGAGCCATTAATAGATGAAAAAGTAACTTTGGTCTGCCCCAGGGAAGTATATTGGCACCTGTATATTATGCTGTATATTAATGACCCTGTGAATAATACTAATAAAAACCTCAGACTTCTGCAGATGTGCAGTTATCTATAGTGAAATACTATCTGAAATAAGCTGCATGAATATTTGTTCTGACCATTATAAGATTTGGAGGTCGTACAAAGATTAGCAGCCTGATTTAAATATTCAACAATGTAAAATTATACACTTCCAAGCCAAACAAATATAGTAGTATATGACTATAATACCACTTAGTCACAGCTGGAATTTGTTAGTTCATAAATATACCTGACTATAACTATGTGAAGGGATGGAATGACCACATAGTCTCAGTCATAGGTAAGGCAGATGGCGGACAGCAGTTCACTGGTAGAATACTAGGAAAATGCAATCAATCTACAAAGGACACTGTGAACAAAGCACTCATGCAATCCATCCTACAATATAGCTCAAGTGTGAAGGACCCATACCAACCACTACTTACAGCAGATCAATACATGGAGCATAGATGCTTGGTGGGGTCACTGTAGAGTGCTTTGTTTATTTGTTTGTTTGTGGCTCAAAAATGGTTCAAATGGCTCTGAGCACTGTGGGACTTAACTTCTGAGGTCATCAGTCCCCTAAAATTCAGAACTACTTAAACCTAACTAACCTAAGGACATTACACACATCCATGCCTGAGGCAGGATTCGAACCTGCGACCGTAGCAGTCGCCCGGTTCCAGACCGTGGCACCTAGAACCGCTCAGCCACACCGGCCGGCTGTTTCTCTCTGTGTGTGTGTGTGTGTGTGTGTGTGTGTGTGTGTGTGTGTGTGTGTCCGTGTGTCCTTTTGATAGAAAAAAGAGGTAGTGCTTAGATGTTAGTGTGAATGATGTTTTCTCTTATGTGTTTCTGTACTCCTCACATTGACTCCGCCACACACCGTCAGGTGGCTTGTGGAGTATGGATGTAGATGTAGATGTAGATCTGCTACGAGTGAGTTATTTGACATATACTGTTATAGTAGTATAATTTAAACATCATAAAATAAACTCACACATTCCTTTAAAAATGTATTTCCAGAATAATATACTGATCATTGTAACAAACAATGAAAAATCTAGGATGGAATGTAACAATATTGTGAAAAGGAAAGTTGCTACTCACCATATTGTGGAGATGCTGAGTCATAGATAGGCACAACAAAAGGACTGTCACAAATAACAGCTTTTGGCCAGCAAGACCTTCCTCAAAATTAGACAAAAAACATTCACATACACACTCACACAAACGCAACTCATGCGCACATGACCGCAGTCTGGTGGATTCAGTTGCCTGAGACTGCAGTCATGTGTGTGTGAGCAGCATTTGCCTGAGTGTATATTTGTGTGTTTGTCATGTAATTTTGACAAAGACCTTACTGGTCGAAATCTTTTATTTGTGACACTCCTTTTGTTGTGCCTATATGTGTCTCAGTATCTCCGCTATACACTGATCATTCTATTATACATTACTGTAAGAGTACGTGTGTGCATGCACAACAATGCTACGACTGAAGTTCAGTTGATAGAGTGGAGTGAGGGGTTGTGTTGGGTGGAGGGGGAGAAAAGAGACAGCAAGCAGAAGGGAGGATTAGGGACAGAGGGCTGATGACCCACAGGGTGCCAGCAGATGTACAAGATAGAAATGCAATATATGGGCAGCATAACTGGTAAGTTCAAGTAGCGCACAATGATGGTGAAATAAGGGAGTGGATTGAGAGTGAGTAAGAAAACAGAGGAAAAGTCAGAGGGCATGGCTGTGTGGGGTTAGCAGAGATTGAGGCCAGGAGGATTAGAGAAACAAAGGATTTGTTGCAAGGATAACTCCCATCTACATAGTTCAGAACAGCTGGTAGTGGGAGGAAAAATCCAGAAGGCACAGAATGTGAAGCAACTATTGAAATTGAACGTATTGTGCTCAGCAGTATGTTCCATCACTGGGTAATCAACTGTGCTCTTGACCACAGTTTGGCGGTGGCTATTCACTTCAGGTGGACAGTTGCTTGGTGGTCAAGCCCACATAAAATGCTGGGCAGAAATTGTGGAAGAATTGATATATGAAATGGCTTCTTTCACAGGTAGCTCTGTCTCTGATGGGATAGGATCAGGCTGTGATGGGACTCAAGTAGAATGTACTATGTGGGTGAACAGAACAGGTCTTGCACTTGGGCCTCACACAAAATGCTGGACAGTATTTGCAGCAGAGCTGATGTATGAGATGGCCTCTATCACAGGTAAGTCTGTCTCTGATGGTATAGAATCAAGGCTGTGACAGGACTGGATTGGAGTAGAATTACTGTGTGGGTGTATAGGGCAGGTCTTGTACTTGAGCCTTCCAAAGGGATATGATGCATATGGCATGGAATAGGGAGTGGTTGTGGAATAGGGATGGATCAGGATACTGTGTAGCTTGGGTGCTTGGCAGAATATCACTTTAGGAGGGGACAGAATGATTGTGGGTAGGTTGTCCCACATTTTCGAGGTCGACGATAGATAGTCGAAGCCTTGTGCTGAAGGATACAGTTTTGGTGTACCAGTCTGGGACAATATTGGACAATGAGGCAGTGGGCAGGGGAATGGGGGATGGTGGGGGGGGGGGGGGGGGTGCTCCTATGCAGCTGGTTCTTGGGGATGGTGGGAGTATTAGGTATGTGTTAATATATGACAGGCGAAATCTATTTGTGGACTAGATTGGGGTGTTAATGTCTCTCTGTGAAGGCTTTAGTGAGACTTTCAGCATACTGGGCAATGGAATGGTGGCCAGTCTATAAGGGATGATTTTTCTGGTTTGGAACGTATGACAGTTGTCAGAATGCAGGTACTGTTGGTTTATGGGCTTGACATGGACAGAAGTATGGACGGACCCATGAGAGAGGTGGAGGTCAATGTCTAGGAAGGTGGCACATCAAGCTGAGGAAGACCAGGTGAATCAAATGGGGAAGAAGGTTTTGAGGCTGTGATGGAATTAGCATAGGGTTCCTTGGCCCTGGGTCCAAATTATGAAGATATCATTAATGAACCTGAATTAGACAAGGGGTTGGCAGTTTTAGGAAGTTAAGAAGATTTCCTCTAGATGATCCATAAACACATTAGCGTAGAGGGTACCATGCCAATGCCCATGGCTGTGCTGCTGATTTATTTATACAAGGTCTAACAAGTTTAAGTGCAGATACACCCACTGATGAATGAGAATGGTATACTGAACAACATTACATCAGCATTTGTATCATTTGCAGACTAATAATTATAACTATTACAGTCATACATTTGTAGGTTGGGTAGTACCTCCAAGTATATGTGGCACAAGCAAGACATTAATGATCATTTTCCTCTGGGAAGCAGGTCAGGTACTGAAATGTCTACTTATGGATGCAAGACAGAGAGTCTATACTGACAGGTGCAGTCCACATTTTGGCTCAGTTACAATCATGCTGAAAACATTAGGTCATATAGTTTCTGATGTATTTGTGGGAAGACTGGGCAATACAGAGAAAGAACAACCAAGACACTGATGTGAGTTCATATTAAGGTATCACATATAAAATATCTGCACTTATACCCATTACATACCATGTATCTGTCCCTCAAAGGACAAGTAGTTATGTGTGAGGATGCAATTAGTTAGAGGTTTAAGGAATGAGGTGGTGAATTTTGAGTTGAAAGGATGCTGGGAGTGGTAGTGCTTGACAGCAACAAGGCCACAAGCATGAGGGTTATTGGTGGCATCAACAGCA
Source organism: Schistocerca cancellata (assembly GCF_023864275.1). Lineage (NCBI taxonomy): Eukaryota > Metazoa > Arthropoda > Insecta > Orthoptera > Acrididae > Schistocerca > Schistocerca cancellata. Next base: position 649,120,207 of record NC_064627.1, read on the forward strand.
ATGAATAGTGGTCCAGGTAATAATGGTGTGAGGATGGCAAAAGTTGGTGAAGGATATGGTTTGTATTTTTAATACAAGAGGCTAGGTACAGGGAATTGGTTGGAAGTGTCTGTCAATAAGAATAGATATTCTTTCAATGGGAACATAGCAACCAATTACAATGGGGCATCCAGGATTGTTAGGGTTATTGGTTTTGGGTGGAAGCATGCAGAGGTCATTGGAGTGAAGAGGGAGATGGATTAGGGGGAAAGGTTTTAGGATGGGCCCAAGGATTTGAATGGTGATTTGAGGTTATGTTGGACTTCTGGGATGGGATAATTATGGCTTGGCTTGCAAAGGAAGGAGTCAGACAACTAGTGGATGCCTTCTGTTATGTAATCACTGTGATCTATCATGATGGTGATGAAGCTCTTGTCTGCAGGGAGGATGACTAAATCAGGGCCTGTCTTGAGGTTGTGGATGGCTGTTCGTTCTTTGATTGAGAGGTTTGTGTTCTTGGAAGGAGTCCTTTGGAAAGCTGGAGTGGTCATGTAGGAGGTGAGGAATAAGATAACCAGATAATATTCTGCCAGAGGTTTCCATACAATTTTTGTAAGTTGAAATAGACTAGTTGCTCAGAATGATGAAGAGCTATATTCTGTTGGACACTGTTGGTGCATAGTTATTTTGTTTGTGAGATAAATGAATGAAGGAGATCTATTACTGGCAGAAAAGGAGAATCTTATATTATTTACAGTACTGGTAATTATTGTGAGAGTAAGAACTGAACATAATTACGATACAATAAAATACCTGTGCCAATTGTCCAAATTTAGATTTCTGTTCTAGTGATATGGAGGAGCTGTCTCTGAATAAGTCTGCTACAAATTTGCGCATGAATTCAACAGATTCAGCCAAAATTTCATCAGACTGACTTTCATAACTTAGGCTGGAGGCCCAAGATTGTACTGAACCTTCAGACCCTGAAAGATAAAAATGCTGTTTCATTTATCAGAAAATTACTTTGTATTTGATATAATGTATAATTAAAATATTTGTCCCCTTTCTTTGTCTAAAACAGTAATCAGCACATTTTACAATTCAGTGCCTTATATATCTGGCTTACATAGATAAGACTCAGTTTAAATGATGGATTAATATTCATGTATGTTATTGAAAGTACACTACTGGCCATTAAAACTGGAGCATCATGAAAATGTTATGTAACATATATCAAACTGAAATGATGTGTTCTACATGCTTGGATATTCAAATGATCAGATTTCAGCACAGCCACACAAAGCAAGTAGGAGTAGTTCCATCTATATTCGGTATATAGAAAAAGATTATGCAGTGGGTTTCTCATTCAGAAATTGCATTTGAATCTTGATTATTTTATGTAAAGCTTGAGATTTCAACAGTGGGTAGCAAGGAGGTGCTTAAAACATCAATGTAGGCCTGTGCTGTGGTATTGCCATGCAAAACAACAAGGGGTGTAAGCCTCTCCATGAAAAACATGACCACACCATAACACCACCACCTCCAAATTTTACTGTTGGCACTACACACACTGGCAGATTACGTTCACCAGGCATTCACCATACCGACACTCTTCCATCGGATTGCCACATTGAGTACCATGATTTGTTACCCCACACAATGTTTTTCCACTGTTCAATCATCCAATGTTTACACTCCTTACGCCAAATGAGGCATTGTTTGGCATTTACCAATGTTACGTGTGGTTTATGAGCATACGCTTGACCATGAAATCCAAGTTTTCTCACCTCCCACCTAACTGTCATAGTAATTGCAGTGGATCCTGATGCAGTTTGGAATTCCTGTGTGATGGTCTGGATAGAAGTCTGCCTATTACACATTACAACCCTCTTCAACTGTTGATGGTGTCTGTCAGTCAACAGACGAAGTCGCGATGTACGCTTTTGTGCTGTACATGTCCCTTCACATTTCCACATCACTATCACATTGGAAACAGTAGATTAGGGATGTTTAGGAGTGTGGAAATCTCATGTACATATGTATGATGCAAGTGACACCCAATCACCTGACCAAGTTCGAAGTCCAAGAGCTGTGCAAAGCACCCCATTCTGCTCTCTCACGATGTTTAATGACTACTGAGGCCACTGTATGGAGTACCTGGCAGTAGGTGGCAGCATAATACACCTAATATGAGAAATGTATGTTTTGGGGGCTGTCTGGATACTTTTAATCACATAGTGCACATCTTGTGTCTAAACAGTAAACATCTAGTACTATGTATTGGAATATAACACTGATGTGTCATTATTGGGGTCTACTGTACTGCAATATCATTGCTTATGTTAAGATCCCATGACTGTCAAGTGAATATGAAATTGATGGCTTCAGGAGGTCAAACTTAGTGTCATGCAATATCTCTGGAGCCCTGCCTGGCTTAGTGCTCAAGAGGTCCAATTACAACAAGACAAGTGTGATGATGTCTGGAGCACCACTGACTGTTAGCAAGGTGACCATTGTTGTGGTTTCTCTTGACATGGCAGCAGAGAGCACTACAGCAACAGTGGCATGTCCCACATACAACACTGGGCACAAGTGTAACATCTTGCTGTTTTTTCGTGTAAATGCCACATATGTGTACAGCATCAAAGTAAAAATATTTATGTCTAGAGGCTCTCACATTGTCAGACTTCATATGTCATCATCATAGGGGTCCAGTACATAGTGTGATGGTGTGGGGTGACCCCCCACATCACGATCACCTCTGGTTTGCAAAATCGGTAATCTGGATGGCAGCCATTACAGCTCTGATGTGTTAAGGCATTGGTTGTGCCATCTCTTTGAGTTCTCTATGACATTATCTTTCAACAAGATAATGCAAGACTGAATGCTGCCCTTGCTATCCTAAGATACCTCAATATAAAGGATGTCTGACTGTTGCTCCGGCCAACACTTTGTCCACATCTCGCACTTACTGAAAACATCTGGAAATGGGTCACCGAGAATAGCATCCCACCACTCATCAGCTATTTTATTAAAAACTCAGACACAGATTTGAAGCAGCACGAAATCATGTACCCATATTTTTCATTCGAGATCAGTTCAACTTGATGCCAAACCACATTTATGCCATTGTTGATGTCAAAGGAAGCAGCTCTGCATTGTAAATTTTTCACCATGTATGCCCCCAGATTACCTAAAAATTTAATAATATATTATTACTACTATACAGTATATGTACAAGTAAAATTTCCATTATTTGCAGTTCCTTCTTGGTGTCCCAATTTTAATGGCCAACAAAGTAATTATTTATCATGTAATTACAAAAAAAACCTATTGTGTAAAGCTAAATTACCACTTACAGGAAAGAAATACCCAATGCTTCAGCAGTTCAGCACAATAAAGACTTAAATATAGCTATGTGTATGTGTGTGGACAAAAAGAATTGAAAAAAAATATTAAGTGCCTAGATGTGGAGTATAAAAATGAAGAAATGTGTCAAGTATAATATTATAAAGATAAATAAAATAAATAGAAGCATTAAAAATAACCACCAATGGTTGCAACATCTTCAGAATCTTGTGTAAAAGATAATGGAATTTCTTTTCCCAGGGAAGACAGAAGAAATGTGTGCAGCCATTTTAAATTTACAGGTAGTTAATGAACAATCTGATCCAATAAGAGACACAGCTACATGTCTAGCATCCAACTTTATGTTCACCTTTACTTACAACTTACTGCTCTGTCACATGTTTGGTCCGTTTTTTGCATATAGATGTTTGTTTGAATACATTCCAGAAAAATGGCATTGCAGGGTTATAGAAATGCTATACATTTTACCATGTGCAATAAGCAAAGACCATGAACCATACTAAACCAACTGAAAATTCATGTTTTACATAGACAAGCAAATGCAAGATTTAAAATTAACATACAAAAATCTGTACAGAACAAGCACAAATAATGGAAGTGTAGATCAGACTGAAGCATGCAAAAAAGCTTCAAACAGAAGAATGTTATGTTAAGAGAATGTAAATGAAGAAATGGGAAAAAGAAAGAATTGTAAACATTTGGAGTGAGTTGCTCAAATGAAAACAAAGATAACAGCAAAAACTGCATGTCACAATATGTTTACTGAGTGCTCAGCTTCTTCTTAGAACTGCTTGTGGCTTTATTAGCTCTTACAAAGAGTTAATAAATTATCCTGATCTTTTTAGATGAAGTACAAGACTTCTCTTGAGAAGTAGCCAATTTGTGAGACATGTTTATGTATTTCAAAAACTTAATTGAGCACCAAGAATATTATGACCAGTGCATCTAATAGGTTTGTTACTCAGCTAGGTACTCACACCAACTACTTTTCATTGAAACAAGTATTTTAAAAAAATGGTTCAAATGGCTCTAAGCACTATGGGGCTTAACATCTGAGGTCATCAGTCCCCTAGACTTAGAACTACTTAAACCTAAGGACATCACACACATCCGTGCCCATGGCAGGATTCGAACCTGCGACCATAGCAGCAGTGCGGTTCCAGACTGAAGCACCTAGAACCGCTCGACCACAGCAGCCAGCAGTATTTTAAAAGTCGTTAAAGATGTCTATAAACATCCATGAACCATGGACCTTGCCGTTGGTGGGGAGGCTTGCGTGCCTCAGTGATACAGATAGCCGTACCGTAGGTACAACCACAACGGAGGGGTATCTGTTGAGAGGCCAGACAAACATGTGGTTCCTGAAGAGGGGCAGCAGCCTTTTCAGTAGTTGCAAGGGCAACAGTCTGGATGATTGACTGATCTGGCCTTGTAACAATAACCAAAACGGCCTTGCTGTGCTGGTACTGCGAACGGCTGAAAGCAAGGGGAAACTACAGTCGTAATTTTTCCCGAGAGCATGCAGCTTTACTGTATGATTAAATGATGATGGCGTCCTCTTGGGTAAAATATTCCAGAGGTAAAATAGTCCCCCATTCGGATCTCCGGGTGGGGACTACTCAAGAGGATGTCGTTATCAGGAGAAAGAAAACCGGCGTTCTACGGATAGGAACACGGGTAAGCTACTACAAACAGCATAGTGAACGCATTATTGTGGCCAAGATAGATACAAAGCCCACACCTACTACGTAGTACAAGTTTATATGCCAACTAGCTCTGCAGATGACGAAGAAATTGAAGAAATGTATGATGAAATAAAAGAAATTATTCAGATAGTGAAGGGAGACGAAAATTTAATAGTCATGGGTGACTGGAATTCGAGTGTAGGGAAAGGGAGAGAAGGAAACGTAGTAGGTGAATACGGATTGGGGCTAAGAAATGAAAGAGGAAGCCGCCTGGTAGAATTTTGCACAGAGCACAACTTAATCATAGCTAACACTTGGTTTAAGAATCATGATAGGAGGTTGTATACATGGAAGAACCCTGGAGATACTAAAAGGTATCAGATAGATTATATAATGGTAAGACAGAGATTTAGGAACCAGGTTTTAAATTGTAAGACATTTCCAGGGGCAGATGTGGACTCTGACCACAATCTATTGGTTATGACCTGTAGATTAAAACTGAAGAAACTGCAAAAAGGTGGGAATTTAAGGAGATGGGACCTGGATAAACTGAAAGAACCAGAGGTTGTACAGAGTTTCAGGGAGAGCATAAGGGAACAATTGACAGGAATGGGGGAAAGAAATACAGTAGAAGAAGAATGGGTAGCTTTGAGGGATGAAGTAGTGAAAGCAGCAGAGGATCAAGTAGGTAAAAAGACGAGGGCTAGTAGAAATCCTTGAGTAACAGAAGAAATATTGAATTTAATTGATGAAAGGAGAAAATATAAAAATGCAGTAAATGAAGCAGGCAAAAAGGAATACAAACGTCTCAAAAATGAGATCGACAGGAAGTGCAAAATGGCTAAGCAGGTATGGCTAGAGGACAAATGTAAGGATGTAGAGACTTATCTCACTAGGGGTAAGACAGATACTGCCTACAGGAAAATTAAAGAGACCTTTGGAGATAAGAGAACCACTTGTATGAACATCAAGAGCTCAGATGGCAACCCAGTTCTAAGCAAAGAAGGGAAAGCAGAAAGGTGGAAGGAGTATATAGAGGGTCTATACAAGGGCAATGCACTTGAGGACAATATTATGGAAATGGAAGAGGAAGTAGATGAAGATGAAATGGGAGATACGATACTGCGTGAAGAGTTTGACAGAGCACTGAAAGACCTGAGTCGAAACAAGGCCCCCGGAGTAGACAACATTCCATTGGAACTATTGACGGCCTTGGGAGAGCCAGTCCTGACAAAACTCTACCATCTGGTGAGCAAGATGTATGAAACAGGCGAAATACCCTCAGACTTCAAGAAGAATATAATAATTCAAATCCCAAAGAAAGCAGGTGTTGACAGATGTGAAAATTACCGAACAATCAGTTTAATAAGCCACAGCTGCAAAATACTAACACGAATTCTTTACAGACGAATGGAAAAACTAGTAGAAGCCGACCTTGGGGAAGATCAGTTTGGATTCCGTAGAAATACTGGAACACGTGAGGCAATACTGACCTTACGACTTATCATAGAAGAAAGATTAAGGAAAGGCAAACCTACATTTCTAGCATTTGTAGACTTAGAGAAAGCTTTTGACAATGTTGATTGGAATACTCTCTTTCAAATTCTAAAGGTGGCAGGGGTAAAATACAGGGAGCGAAAGGCTATTTACAATTTGTACAGAAAGCAGATGGCAGTTATAAGAGTCGAGGGACATGAAAGGGAAGCAGTGGTTGGGAAGGGAGTAAGACAGGGTTGTAGCCTCTCCCCGATGTTATTCAATCTGTATATTGAGCAAGCAGTAAAGGAAACAAAAGAAAAATTCAGAGTAGGTATTAAAATCCATGGAGAAGAAATAAAAACTTTGAGGTTCGCCGATGACATTGTAATTCTGTCAGAGACAGCAAAGGACTTGGAAGAACAGTTGAACGGAATGGATGGTGTCTTGAAGGGAGGATATAAGATGAACATCAACAAAAGCAAAACGAGGATAATGGAATGTAGTCGAATTAAGTCAGGTGATGTTGAGGGTATTAGATTAGGAAATGAGACACTTAAAGTAGTAAAGGAATTTTTCTATTTGGGGAGCAAAATAACTGATGATGGTCGAAGTAGAGAGGATATAAAATGTAGACTGGCAATGGCAAGGAAAGCGTTTCTGAAGAAGAGAAATTTGTTAACATCGAGTATAGATTTAAGTGTCAGGAAGTCATTTCTGAAAGGTGCTACAGAAGAATGCTGAAGATTAGATGGGTAGATCACATAACTAATGAGGAGGTACTGAATAGGATTGGGGAGAAGAGGAGTTTGTGGCACAACTTGACCAGAAGAACGGATTGGTTGGTATGACATGTTCTGAGGCATCAAGGGATCACCAATTTAGTATTGGAGGTCAGCATGGAGGGTAAAAATCGTAGGGGGAGACCAAGAGATGAATACACTAAGCAGATTCAGAAGGATGTAGGTTGCAGTAGGTACTGGGGATGAAGAAGCTTGCACAGGATAGAGTAGCATGGAGAGCTGCATCAAACCAGTCTCAGGACTGAAGACCACAACAACAACAACAACAACATAAACAAGTCACAACATTACCATATATTGGGAGCAAGTGTTCACTGAAATCCACACTTTTGACCCATGAGATGCATGATTTTCTTCATACCTGAAAAATTTGAAGGGCGTAGCATCAAATCAATTTCATCATTGTCTGTTTCAGAACCACAGAAACGCAGTGCTGTACCTCTGACAAATACTACACCTAGAGACGAACATACACAATGAATAAATGCACATAATACTACCATAGACCATACCTTTTTTGGTATCTTTTGTAACAACCAGATGTACCCTCAGTATAAAACTGTCATCAACTCTTCTGTACTGATTGGTGACATATCACTAGTACTGATTGTTACACAAGCCATTACATTCTTTGGATCATGGGGTTTCGGTTTTGATTCCCACCTGGGTTGGGTATTTTTTCTGCTCAGGGAATGGATGTTTGTGTTGTCCTTCTTATTTCATCATCATTCATGAAAGTGGGTAGATCAGACTGTGTAAAGAGTGGGACTTTGTACAGACACTGATGACCATGCAGTTGAGCACCACACAAACCAAACATTATCATCATCATCTTACATGAGTTTGTTTGGTAACACTTACTTTATAAGTGACTGATCATTTTGGCAATCAGAAAGTAGGAATCTCAGTTTACTTTGCCAACTTCCTCTCAGTTACAGATAGAGCAAGTTTTGTGTCAATTCTATACTTAGCTTGAGATATATGTTGTACAAAGACAAGCAGTAAGGTTTATATGTGTCAAACATTTCAAGTTCCCTAAAGATGGCTAGTCAAACAATAAGGCATAGTCTAACAACAGACTTCCTCTCTTATGAAGTTTGGTAGTATCATTTGACCATAATTTCAAAAAAGTAGCATTTATAAACACGACTTCTGGACCACAACTGACCTTCAGTATCTACAACATAATGTAACAGTAAGAAAAGAAACAATTAATGCAGCCATACAAATATTTAAGCACCCCACTATTGGTCAACTTGTAGCTACTTTTTTCTTGAGCAAATGTATTGATTTTGAAAAACCAGGTGGCACATTCCACTTCCTAGTAAGACATCATTAACAAAGATAAAAAATTAGTCCTCAGCTGCACACTGTTTAAACTGTCATCTTCAGAATTGAAATAGGCTCAAACCACTGGTAAGCCAATGCCAATATAAGAATCGGAGGGCAGTGTCCTTTGCTACAGAGTCAATAAAACAGAGTGACATCTCTAACAGTATATGATACGTGTGATGAAAACTGCACATTGTATGTAGTATGTGCAAGAAAAGCCACTCACCAAACTAATACAAAGCTTTTTTTTTCTTTTTTTTTTTTTTTTGCAGCTGATAACTGACTTTTTTTATCTTTGTTGAAATATTCTGCAGCTGCTGGTCTACAGCTTTGAACAAAATCATAGATATCATTAATATCATCCATGCAGCTTGACCTAAATTAACTACGCATGTTCTATCTAACTGACAGCACATCTTCACACAAATATGGATGTTATGCAGTAGGAAGCATATTTCATTCAAGTACTCAAATCATGTATACCCTTCCCTTTTCCAATTATAAGCTACCCCCATCATTTCAGATGTTGGCAAGTCTTTATTGTTTCTACTTCAAGGCTATCATGATCTCAAAGGGACTTTGTATCCAATAGATATACATGATCAAATGTAGCACACCATTAAAGACAGAGCCTCAGGTCAGTTGGAGATAGATAGGGGATATAAGCTTTCTTGAGATGTTTGAGAAAGTATTGCAGCATTCACTGAACATAGTTTAGAAAAACCACTAAAAATCAAAATCAAACTGTTCGGATGAGTATCTGAATACTGCTTCTTACCAAATCCAGTTCCCTGAACAATGTATTGCTATCTCAGGGACTCCCCATTTAAATAAAATACTCACTCTTGACTCAAGAAGCAAAATGCAGCTAAACTATTGGTCCAACAGTGATATGCTCGGTTAAATTGGTGGATACAATTTTGATGACACAGAGCTTTTAGCATGTTTTCAATATCCTTTACCTGATCTGATCCAGTACTTTTTGCCGTCATGGTCAGAATCTATGCTCGTACTGGGTCCATAGCCATCACCATCACTTGCTGAACCACTGCTTGGTGCCTCTGTGAAATTCAGAATGAAGATAATATATTAGAACACATGCAGGCTGCATCAGTTATTTTAAAAATATTACACATCCAAATGTAAAATTTTGTTTGTGAGGTCGTAAGTGCTGTCCTCATAGTGTTTTCTGAAAGGTACTGTGGGCAACACCAATTTCACATGCAACTGACTGAGTGCTGTGATTTTTGGAACTTCTCCTGGCATAATTCCTGATGAAATAGTTCAGATGTCAGTGATCAAGAGAACAACAGTTCAACAAGTGACCATGTTGCTACTATCAGGGATGTGATGAAAAGTTTGCATAAGAAGTGGTGCAGGGCTTGTGTCTCCTGCCCCCACTCTGGCCTGGCTCTCTCTCTCTCTGCAGTTTGCATCCAGGTGAGGGGATGGGGCCAGCATCTTCCTCCTCCCATCAAAACATTGCTCCGTATGGGGTTTGCACTTAGAGATGCACATAATGATGACAACTTGATTGCTTGCTGAAATATGCCTGTTGGACAATGATGTCCAGCTGTTCACCCGTGAACTATTTTGTCATTAGTGATTTCTAATTCCACATGAGAAAGCTCTTGCTCTTCTGAGTTGCAAGTCAGAATAAATTGTTACCTTTCTCAGTTATTGTATTGTGGTACCAGTTGCTCCATTTCCCTCACACACTGAAACATTCTTGGAAACATGGTGTGTGTCAGATGCTTCCTGCATAGGTACTCTGCCTGACGTAACATGTCACAATCAGCACAGTTTCAGTTTGCTTGTCCGCATGAAAATCATGTTGTCTGTTAGTTCTGTAATGGGACACAATGCCATATGGCTAGCGGTGAGAGACTTCAGCTTGTGAATACAAACTGCAGTCTTAGAGACCTCTTATTGAGACTGACCATGTCAGTACACTTAACACTCAATATACAGTGCATTAGTGAAATTTCCTGGGCTCATTCCTAATTATGTACACTGCTTTGTTGGTCAGGCTTGTCTATCCCATGATGTTACAACCATATAAATAATAAATCAAATTGTTACATTGTTCAAACAATGAACAGTTCATAAATTCTTGCATTCTGTGGCAGAATTATCTCACAACACACTTGGTTTTATAGCTCTCAACTTGGCTGTTACAACCCAAAATTTCTTATTTCCAAGTGTTACACTTTAACTCCTGCATCAACTAAGAAAGCTTTTATCAAGATTATAGATACACCCTTTAAAAGGATGAGTAATTAGGTCACACCAACAGTTAAGCTTGGCACAACATCCATTATGAATCAGATAGCCACATGATTGTATACTGCTGGCATTTTGGAATTAAGAGTGATATAAATGTTTCCATAGGCCTTAAAGGTGTTATCTGTATTGTTTGTTTGAGAACATAGAGAGACTCCATTGTCATTAGCGTTCTCGTACCCTACTAGAAGACAATATTTTTGCTTTGGTTAGTGCTTCTCTTTTTGTCCTTTCACTGCAGTATTTATGTATCAAGTAAAAAAACAGACATTAGTTAAAAGGGAGCTAAGTGCTACTGCCAGATGCAACATATTGATCAAGGCAGCCAAGAACTATATCAGGTTAATAGCCAATATTAGTGTTTACACACAGCACTAGTAATGACTTAAAGATTTTTTTTTACATTTCTTAACTTTTTTCCAGATGCAAACCATGGAATTGTAACAAAATTGCTTGACAATGAATGAGAAAGTAGCATTCAGCATATTTTGTGTGTTTTTCTGTTTTTATTTTTATCTATTCATTTCCTTTTTTTGTCAATTTGGGTAACTATGAGAAAAAGAAAATTTATTCAATTTTATTGTTGAAATATGATAGGAAATCCTTCCCATGCACTGAAACAATCAGGGCCAGATTCACAGATGGCAGTGTCCTGAGTAAGAGACTTTTTGATCCTCTCCACCCATTCTATCCCTCCATCTCGTGCTTATTTTTGACTTCCTGCATTTTTAGTTTTCATATTTTTTAAACTCAAAATTAAGATTCCATTCAAGAAAAATTAAAATAATGGAATAAGTTAAAAGAAATGTATCAGGAACTCTACACTTAACCCATATCTGCCCACAGGGTGAACAAACAGCCCTCTGCAACCTGACAAGGTCTCCTGGACAGCAGTCTGACCTGCACAACACATGTGGCAGAGAGCAGCATTGAGCATCTGGCAGGCACCTACAGCAACAGAAGAGGAAAATGAATATAGGGGCCACAGCTGTAAGCAGTTTAATTTCCTATGTCAGGCAACTGATGGAAATGGACCCAAGCTAAAGATTCTTGCAGTGAATGCATATATGAGTAATTTCAAGTAATAGTTATTAGTACAGGTTTGTACACATCCATTGTTAGAAAAAGTTTGCAGCTGAGTGCTTATAGATGAAAGTATTTCATATGTATTATATTATTTTTAGTCAAATTTTTGTTACAGTAAATTACAAACATGGTTTAGAGATATGCATACAGATTTATCTTATAGAATTTTTCTACTACAGATCAACTGAAATATTTTTGTGGGTTGGTATGACATCTTGGGCATATATCGTGCTAGAAGTTCTTATTATTTTCTTTTTGAGATCTTGACAGATGCTTAACTATGAATGAAGTTTTACATGGACCCACCTTATGGAGGTACAGCAGACAGTGACTTTAGGAAAGAGGATTGTGACAGCATAAATGGGCTGAACTGAAATCAGTTACTCTCTCCAGGCAAGATGGTAGTACTGCAATGCAAAAACAGGGGTTATGAGGCCACCATTAGTGAGGTCAGCTCTACTAGTTCTTCTCAAATCTGTGAGCCAATTCCAAAGACATCTGAGACCAGTTCACGCAGGGCATGGTGGTGGCATCATTATCTTGATGAACAACCTCCCTCATCTGGGCAGTCTGACAGGGCTGTCAATGGTTCTGGTCCTTCTTTATGACATGGAAGACAGCACATCAGGCCATGCATATGCATAAAGAGAGATTAGCTTTCCCAGCAGGATAAATGACCACTGCCACCTCCAAAAATAGTGCTTATCCATACTAATATAATAAGTGTGCAAGTCACTCTGTGTCTGTTATGCTTTCATGACTAAACCACTGAACCAATTTTGATAAAATTTGGTATGGAGATAGCTTAGGAAGAACAGAAGCTACTTTAGAAAGTGTGTAGTAGAACATATTTATTGATTTGAAGAATATAACAAAAAGCAGGAACAATAATTGCTCTTTGAAAAAGCTATTTACTCTTTGACTTTTGAACTTTTTCCTTTTTCATATTTGTGAAATTGCTTTTATGTTTCTCATAATGCAATTCCACACAATGGAATACAATCCTCTACATGTTTAATCCATACTAGTATCAGTTACAAACCCATCACATCTTAGCCACTGAGTGTCATTTGTTCCTTATAACATTTGTTGTTTATACAATCCTCTACATGTTTAATCCATACTAATACTAGTATCAGTTACAAACCCATCACATCTTAGCCACTGAGTGTCATTTGTTTCTTATAACTTATTTGTTGTGTTCACATTTACGTGAACAATTGGTAGTTTTTTTTTTTTTTTTTTTTTTTTTTTTTTTTTTTTTTTTTTTTTTTTTTTTGCGCACATCTAATCTAGATGCAGGGGTTATCATCATCATCGACGTGCAAGTCATTGAAGTGGTGCCAAATAAAAAGACCAACATAATGCTTATATGATCCTCAACATGTTTAATACATGCCAATTCATGCTTTCATGCAAATATTATTAGTGGGAACTTACACTGACTGTCATATTTTCATGACTATAGTGCTGAACCAATTTCCATGAAATTTGGTGTGAGATAGCTTGAACCCTGATAGGCTACTTTACAAGATGGCAATGGTGTGGATGGTCAGCGACTCTTAGCTTCTATAGATTATTCTGTGATAGTGCTGATCCAGTGGTATTGTGCACATGGTTTATGACATTGAGTTCCTATACCAGTTGACAAAGTTGGAGAGTTTTGGTGGGGATACAACAATGAAATTGGATGGTAATCCCAAGAACCTTATTTAAAACTATTACTATAAGCTTCACAAATGTAACTCTGATTTAACACATAGTTCTAAGAGAGCTCAGTCTGTGAAAATTACTCGAAACCATCAAACCTCATGTGTTCATGTGTGCCATAACTTATATGCAGAATATCAGGAGGCCTTAAGAGCTACAGAGGCATTAGAACAGTCACAAGCCAATTGCATTTCAGACACTGAGTACCATGCATTTCATACAGCTTCCAAGAGCTCAAAAACTCACACTGGTGGCATCATTTAAAAGTTGTACCACAAACAGAGAGTCATATCTTTACATGTGGAATGTGTGAGGCTTTTGATGAGCCTGCATTTGATTATGGTCTATTAACTGACTATGTTAATCATAAATTAGTGATCACAGGAGGATGGATCAAAAATGTAGGCACCATAACCATTAAAATGGAAGGGAGAAACAGCTAGTATGTGTTGCTCGATGGCATAGTCTCACATACAGTACTAGATGAGCCAGAGAAACCTCAAAAAACTCTACTTCTGCATGACTGTGTTGAACTGAGGCATTTTAAAATATAGTTATAAATATAACACATGCTTTCAGATTCTATATACAGCAAAATTTAATAGAAATACGTTAATTATGTACCTACATACTAGCATTGAATTAATTTTTTATACATATGTGTCTACATCACTATATACACACACATCCCATAAAATTACTAGCTTACTCGCTCACCATCACTCATCATAACAGAACTGCTGATAAGTGAGCAAAGCAATGGGTAACAACTAGTACTCAATGAAAATAGTGAATCAGCTGAGTTCTTTGAGGTATTTTTGAATGAAGATGTCATAAGACACATTGTAAGGCCACATTATAATGCATGCTACTGAAAAATGTTATCACTAGTTTCTATCATTCAGGAGGCAAAATGCATTGTTTTCTAGATATATTGATTCTGTTTGGTTGTGTGCCTTTACCAGGATGCTGCACTATACTGATCAACCAGAACATTATGAGCACCAACCCACTATTGCTTTAGGTGCATTGAGGTGATAGCAGTGCCATCTGGTGAGGAATGACTGCTATTCAGACACACACACACACACACACACACACACACACACACACACGCACACACGCATGCACGCACGCACGCACGCACACACACACACACATTACATGTAGTATCAGTGAGCATGCTGCCTGTTTGTAGATGGGAAGGCTTGCAATGTTTCTGTGTTTGACAGATGGCAGACTGTGATGACTCAGAGGTTCAGCATGAGCATTTTGGAAACTGCATGACTTGTTGGGTGCCCAAGGAGTGCCATCGAAATGTCTTCAACACATGGTGAAATCAAGGTGAAACAACATGCAGATGTCATAGGGTTGGGGGGTCACCCTTTATTACAGATGTTTGAGGTTGTAGCCTGGGAAGACTGGTAAAACAAGACACACAGCAAACTCTGGTGGAACTAACATCAGACTTTAATGTTGGGCTGAGTACAAGTGTGCCTGAACACACAGTGCACTGAGCATTCCTAACAATGGGCCTCCATGGCTGACAACCCATGCATGTGCCAATGTTAACACCACGACATCAGCAACTGCAAATGAAAAGGGTCCATGGACATTGTCACTGGATGGTGGTTCAGTGGCAGAGGTTTGCATGATATGATGAATCCAAATACCTTCCTCATCATGCCAATGGGGGGATGTGAATCCGTCATCTTCCAGGGGAACAGCTCCTTGACATCTGTACTGCGGGATGGAGGCAAGCTGGTAGTGGCTCCTTTATGCTCTGGGGAACACTCAACTGGGCATCCATGGGCCCAGAGGAGCTACTGCAATGCACCACGATGACCAAGGAGTATTTTACACTGGTTACAGACGACATACAACCCTTCATGATGACCATGTTTCCCAAAGGCAGTGGAATTTTTCAGCAGGATGATGCACCATATTACAAAGCCAGGAGTGTGATAGAGTAGTTCGAGGAACATAGTGGCGATTTCCAATTGATGTGCTGGCCCTTCAAGTCACCAGATCTGAACCCGACTGAATGCGTCTGGGATGTGATTGAATGTGGTGTCCAAGCTCATTCCCCCCCCCCCCCCCCCCCCGGCATTTATGGGAATTAGGTGATGTTTTTGTGTGTGTGTGTGTGTGTGTGTGTGTGTGTGTGTAGATGTGGTGCCAACTCCCTCCAGTAACCTACCGAGGACTCATTGCTCCAAAGCCACGATGTGCTGCCACTGTTATCCTTGCCAAAGGTGGACTTATTGGCTGGCTATTAGGTAGGTGGTCATAATATTCTGGCTGATCAGTGTATACCGGGAGGCCAATGGAGATACCCACAATGTTTTTAGTGGCCAACTTTATGTGACATAACCAGTTCAAAGGGATACTGAGGTATTTTCATGTTGCAGATAAAGACAATTTACAACAGGTGACAAAATCGTTAAAATTCACCCATTGTTTAACATCATTAAAAAAAAAAATTCTCATGTAGCTCTCATTAAGAAAAACTTTAGTACCGAGAAATCAATGATACTCTATTATGAGTCTCATAGCTGTAAAAAGCATATTCATGGAAAGCTGATCCATTTTGATAACAAAGAATGGGTTGCAACAATGTGTTTAAGGTACTGTTTGCAAGTTTACTTATATGAGGGAGGATTCGAAGGGCAAGATACAGGCCTTGGAAAACATGCTGCTGCCAAACTGACACATACAGTAAAGAATGAATATCCAGACCCACAGTTTTCTGTTTATTGTGACAATTTTTTTATACCCCCAGATTACTAATAACTTTGCAAGGAAGCCATGTGAAAATGATTGGATCTGTTCATCAAAACAGAGCAGACAAATGACCCTAATGGCGATCCAGTCTTGAAAAAACAACCCAGAAGATTTGATTACTTCAGGTTGAGAAACCGAGAATATAGGCACTGTACAATGGGAAACAGCATGGTTACACTGTTGTCTAATGAATTTGGAGTACATCTCCTTCAAAAAGCATACTGATATTCAGTTGTTGCTCAACAGAAAATTGATACTGATCAGTCAAAAATTGTACAGCAGTACAGCTTATTTATGAGTGCAGTAGTAGATGCTAATACTTATATTGGACTTTACAAGATTGCCATAAGAGGCAACAATTGATAGAATCCCATTTTGATTTGGCTAGTTGATGGTACAGTCAACAATTCTTTGTTGCTTGCCAGACCACTAGGGGCAAATGTAGACATAATGGAATTTCACTAGTTTATTGCAAGATCTTTACACCAGAAATATGGCAATCTAAAACTTAGGCTGAGTTTTGCAAGATATTTACACCAGAGATATGGCAATCTAAAACTCAGGCTGAGTTACAATGGTAAATGAGGATGACTGTACCTCTTTCTGTAAGAAAACATTTAACTCGACATATTATTCTCACAGGTCAGATCAGAAGAAGATGTGCACTTTGTAAAAATAAAATTCTGCAAATGTGCCACAAATGTAATGTGAATTTGTATCACGAATGCTCTGCAGAGTTTCATCTATAATGATATTATGTTTCATCTTCCTTTCCTGACTAATATGACTACTTAATAACAGTTCATAACTTTTAATAATAAAGACTGATTATCAGATTCGTAATAACAAACACTGATTAGTGTAAAATATGTTATATTTTGATCATTCCTATTTCCGCAGTTTATGACCGCATGTGCCCATGCGGTCATTGCTGACTCACCTAAAAAAACCTTCTTTCAAACCGACAACTACAAATTATTATTACAGCTGTTGTCTCTGGTCATTAATGACATTAAAAATAGTTCTGAGTATATGTGAGTTAAAGAAACTGTATCAGAAAAGAGAGGAACAGGCGTGATTTCCATGGTGTCACATTTGGATCAGGATATGCTTACATAGACGTGAAATGCAATAGTCACTTTTACCTAAGAATACTCACAAATGAAATCTGACTGATGTGGTTTATTCACAGAAGTAAATGTATGAACAGCATCTTCATTTTTTTCATTCAGTGGCTTGTTTCCTATTTTGTGCATCACTTAGCTTCTTCATACTGCCCCTCATGTTGGACAGACTATCCTTTTGAAAAAGAATGATGGCTAACATTCACAACAATGACCAGTGAAACAATATCAACTTGGATACAAATTAATGTGAAATACAACCACAGCAATAGGTACCAGTGGTGCAACCAACTGTCCAACTTAACAATGAAGCAATTGATATGCTGGTGACAGTGCTGCAGGCTTACTTTCCATATTTTCAAAATATATGCAGTTCTTTTTTTGTGTGTGACCAAGTCTACCAAAAATACAAGAGCCAATCAAGGTTTCTCAGTGCACCTTCCCTCTCAGTGCCTTAACCCTTCTTAGCCTATTCTTAAATCCAGCTCTAGAAAGATAATAAAATCATAAACTTTGGCTTTAGATATTGCTGTGTGAAGACAGTTGTCATTTCATCAGAAATTGTCCCAACCAAGATGTACAACAGACCAATATTTGTCTATACTACAATATAACAATGCAGTCACATACAAGGAAAATTTTTTTATTAATACTAGCAATACAACAGGAAGCCTGTGCTCTCACACACACACACACACACAGCAATAGATATGGAAGGATCCAAGAACTGATATCATCTTGGTCACCGACATGTCTGAAATATTTAACTCTGAGGTAGACCAGATATCAACAATAATATTTGGTTAATATTTAATTAATATTCAAATAAATAAAATTATCATAAGTTTTTTTGTTCAATGAAGAAATAATGATTCAATGAGGCAGTTGATACTGCTTCTTTCTGTCTTTATCATATTCCATCTGGCATCAGCCAGTGCACATTACAAATCATGGTCCAAATACAACTGATTCACTGCATTTATTTTCATTACTATCATAAAGCAAAATTACTTTCACACATGAAATCTAACAATAACAATTGCATGTGTGTTCTGAAAGCTTTTCCTGGTGAGAACAAATAATCACCACCAACCTTCAGACAAAATTTTCCCAATTTAGTTTCATCAGCGTCTGTTTTCAGCAAAATGTCTTTGCTAAATACAAGAAATCAGTCTCTCGAGCCAAGCATTTACTTGCTGATTTTCTGTGTTAGGAAAATAGTTGCTAATAGAGTTTATTAATGGAAAGTGCCAACAGATGGACTGACAGCCAAGAGACTGAGTGAAGTGGTGCACTGGCTAGCACACAGGATTTGCTTCCAGGAAGATGATGGTTCAAGTCCCCATCAAGCCATCTGTATTTAGGTTTTCTGTAATGTTACTAAATCACTACAGATAAATGCTGAGATGCTTCCTTTGATAAGACCATGACTGACTGCCTTCCCCATTATTTTGTAATCTGAGCTTCTGTTTTGTATCTAATGACCATGCTGTCAATGGGATGTTAAACTCTCATCTTCCTTCCTTTGAAAGTGGAGGAAATAATGAGAAGAGAAAAAATGGCATGGAGTGATTTTGGAAAATTAAGCAGTTTTCCAAAACTAAGCTTCCAATGTGTCTGAAATGGAAAGTTCACTATCAGCATATATTATCAGTTTAGACTTACTGCAGAAACTATAAAAAAAGTGGAGTAGCTTAACAACAACTGAGAGATGGTGACGATAATTAGTAGGAGAGGTAGGGAATGGACTAGGGAGTGAGATGTAATTGTTACTGTATCGAAAATCAAATGGAGGGAAATATAGTTAACAAAACAACTGACAGATGTACAAAACATGTCAACAGATAAGAAAAGGTCCACATGATGAGCTAGTGGAAGGTGGGTACATGGCATTAGAAAATATGCAAGGGCAGCATGAATGTCACTGAAGTCTACAATGCATGGAGAAGTATAAAGTCTCCATCCAGCAATGGCTGTCAAATAGCTGATAATGGCAATGATCTGACAATTTAAATTGCAACATTATAAAGGCAGCACACAATAAACATAAAATTTACATGAAGTGTACTGCAAGCTTTGCTTGACATGCAAAAATTTGCATTTCAGCTCAAAACACAAAACAGGTAGAAGTGATGCCATTGACATTCAGTATCTAAGAAAACATTACACAGCAGGTTTCTCATTCATAAATTGCACTTGAATGCTAGTTTTTTGTGGAAGATCTCAGGGGCAAACACCTACTAGCAATTCAGAATTCAACAGTGGCAGGATATGGAGCTATCAAGACTGCTTCATTGCTCTATAATGTTGCTGCTCAGGATCCCACAACTGCCATGCAAGTATGGAATCAATGGTTTTCGGAGGGCCATACTCAATGCCAGGCAGGATCTCAATGACCCCATGAGACTAGTATCTGAGAGGACATACTGTTTGCTTGGCCCTGCAGGACTGTACAACTCCAGCACATATCTAGAGTCACAAAATGATCTTGTTTACAGCAAGCCAGTTATCCATACAGACTGTCAGCACTACAGCCATTGTCACAGTTTCCCATGATACTTCAGCAGAAAGAGATGTGTCAAAAGCAGCGTGCCCAATGACAACACATGACACAGGATTGGTACCATGTCACCTTTCCAGACAGATCCCAGTTCTGCATACACCATCACCTTAGTATTAACCCCATATAGACTCTCCAAAGTGGACGACCTTTACCGGATGCCATTCATCATCCCCATATAGGCCCAGTACCTTGCATGATGGTAGGAGGTGCCATTGGGTAAACACCATGATCACATCAGCACCCATTGCATTCATGACTCATTAAGGCTGTACCTTCTGCACCTTATCTTTGATGTCTCTATGATGTTATCTTCCAACAAGATAATGCAAAACTGCATGCTGCCCATGCTGCTGCCACTTACCTTGATACAGAAGATGTTTGTTATCCTGGCCTGCACATTCAACAGATCTCTCATCCATTCAAAACATCTGGTCATGGGCTGCTGACAGACTAACAAACTATCTTTGCCAGCCACTAAGATTGATGAACTTTGGCATAAAGATGAAGTAGAATAGAATGAAGTACCTGTATCTGTCATTCAAACTCAGATCTTATTCATTCCCAGCAGGACTACAGCCATTGTTGCTGTCAGAGATAGCAGCTCTGTGTCCTAAATTTTACACTCTGTATACTACAAAACACCCAGAAATTTCGTAATTTGTTATCCTTCCTAGTGTTAAAACTTCAATGAACATTATACCGTAGCAATGAGTGAACCACTGTTCAGTTTGTGTAGTTACATACTTTCAAGTACACAGTCCATCCACACTAATGTGATCACCACCTATGTTTGACGTCAACTTGTGAAAACCATTCACAGACAGCAGATGGCTGCACTAGCAGTAGAGGATATATAAAGCATGTTGGAGAGATGCAAAAAACAGTGCAGTCATTGTTGTAAAGTGGAAAAGGAAGGATTTATTTGATGTCCAAAAGTGCATGATCATGGACTTTCAGGCCAAGGGTGGAAGCATTTCTGAAATGGTTAAGTTTTTAAACAGTTCTCATGCCACCATGGTTAAAGTATACCATGCATGGCAAAAGTGTGCTATCCAAAACTGGCACCAAGGCAATTGTGGTGCACTACAAGCCATAGACAACTGGCGTGAACAATTGCTGCAGGTGTGTAAGGGTGAATAGACATGCAACTGTTAAGCAACTGTTCGCCTAGATGATACTCAACAGCTGTTTAGTGGACATTGATGCATATGGCCCTCTGCAGCAGGTGCCTTGTTCATGCACCCATGCTGACTGCTGTTCATCGGCAACATCCACTGGACGTCCGCTGGACATCCACTGAGTGGTGAAAGGTGGCCTTTTCAGATGAATCATGTTTAATGCTCCATCGGATACATAGCAGTTGATGTGTATCACTCTGCAACAGTTTTGTCGGAAAGTCCACACCAGACGAGGGAGCATTACAGTCTGGGGAATGTTTCTGTGACATTCCCTCAATGAGCTCATCATTCTGGAAGGTGCACTGGATCAACACAAGTGGGAACTACGGCCACTTCTACCAGCCCTTTGTTTTTTTCTTCAGCATGATGACATGAGTAGTAGGTAAAGCTGGCATTGTTGCATAATTTATTCAAGATGACAGATCCAAGATGGCGGCTATAGATGTGGCAATGTCGCACTGACATCATGTCCACAAATTCAAATGTTGGTGGGAAAATAGGTCAGTTCACCTATCTCCACTAACCTAACCCCACTCTTCTCCTCTTTACTCCCCCATCTGGAAATTGGTAGGAAAAAGACACAGTCTATTCTGGGTTGCTGACTAGAATGGATATAAGTCTTTATTTTATATGCGTTTGGTCCATTATTTATTTAAACAATTTGAGTTGTCATAGACAGTAGTTCCATCTATTGTGTTCAGCTTAAGGTCCGGAGTTCCACTGACCTAGTTCACAACACCACCACCAGAGAGTGCTGTTGGCCCTTACCCTCCCCTCCTATACAGAGGCCCAGGGAAAAGATGGCTGGAAACTTGCTCAGTCTGTGCTATGATTCCCAAGAGGACAGACGTAATTGTTTACTGTGTACTATGCATTCAATGGATGAGGTGTCTGTGCAGGAGGAGGAGGAGGAGGAGGAGGAGGAGGAGGAGGAGGAGGAGTTTAACTGGTTTATTAGTTGTAATCTTGCAACTGAGGTCTGTGTCCATAACGACCTGCATGATGCTTGGAAGGCAATGATATTTGGTAAAGGTATGAAGGACATGAATACACTTTATCAAATAATTAGGATGGGTTTAAATTACACTTCGATACTCATTCTGATAACCACATGTACTGTAACTGTAGATTATTCGTTAAAAGTCCAGTCAGTCTTCCGAAGCATAAAAGGCAAGAAATTTTCTCACTCTTGCTCACACTGCCTGCCCCAGAGTCTCCTCACCCAGTGGAAGAGATGATGTGCCGAGCACACAGGACCTGCACATGGTAGCCAGAGCGCGGCTGTGCACTTGGCACTTTCTGTCGCTCTGGGAATACCCATAGCTTCTTTGTGACGCACAGATGCCCTTTGTCATTGAACATGAACTGCTTCAGGAGTTATTAAATCTGGTGTTTACTCAATGTGTAGAGTATTGTCACATACATATCTTGAATATATCACGGGAACTAAACGTACCACTGCACAAAGAAAGTAAGAGAGAGAGAAGGCTTTGCAGATGATGCGCAAGAATATTGTTATGTAAATACACGTTTTATTCTGAGGAATGCCACCACCACACTTGAATACCGACTCCAAAAAAGAACACAGCACACTTGTGAAACCTCCCTTAGACACTTCGCATGCTTTTGTAGAAAATACCAAATCCTTCCCTTGTCTTTGAGTATCAGCTGCTTCAGGGGTTATTAAATCCAACTGAATATGTCTCTAAATACACTTTCAAAAAGATCACTGCACAGTAGTTTGCTTTAGTTTCGCGATATGTACCACCACACTTGAACACTGAGTCTAAAAAAGACTGTGGCACACTTGTGTTCCCTAAGACATTTCACACGATTTTTTGGGAAATAGATCCCGAAACTGATATCAGCTGCAATATCCGATTTTACACACCAGAATGACGATATTTGGAAGCTGAAATAAATATCTCACTGTTTCTAAAAGGGACGCTCATCCTTTTCCGACTTTTAGCTGCCTGTCTGAAGGCAATGCCAGAGAGAGAAGAACTCTCAGAGTCATACAGCTCCTGTGGTGTTCATCACTTTTGTGAAACGCTGAGTGAGCTTAGTTTATATTTGCTGCTGCAATCAGGAACTTAATTTTCCTCACTTCTCGAAGCACATGCTGAGGCCTAAGCACAGATGGGGAAATCAGAGCAATTACAAGTTTATGACATATTTAGAATCCCACAACGGATTGTGAAAAAAACACAAAGAGAATTCGAAGCACTGTCCTACAGACGAGAAAAACAGCTGGAAGTTTCGGTGAATTTTCGATGTTCTACAACTGCTGGTCTGCAGATGCTCTAAAGCCACAATGGCGAGTGAGGGACAGCATATCATCCGTCTGAACCAAAGGAGGATGGTCTGCTTGGACTTGTCTCTGAAAACTCGAACAAACAACACATCACATGGCTCTCAGAAGTTACTGAACTTTCCATAGATATCTTGCCATTGTCTTAGGTGAACCAGTCTGTAGAGGCTCCAATGCCCCACACAAATGATGTCTTGTGACTCTCTGATGTCACGGAACTACCTATGAATAGAGCATTCTGATTAGTTCTAAATGAATTTATCTGCCAAGCTGCTGCTGCTACCAGATGGGAGCACTGTCCACGAATTTCTGCAGATGGACAAATTACAAGGCTTTAAGTGCCAAACCATCCTGTACTGATCGAAAACAACATACAGCAGTTACACTGCACTGACAGTTAAACCCTGCAGAAGAGTTCTACAGATCATGACCACAAACGATTGTTCCACCATACAATATCATTATACTAAAACACAGTTCATATCCTCCAACATACAAAATCATCACTTCTGCATCCTGCATATAGCTATCGACCACTAGATACTCGTGCATATACCACGAAGACAGACAGATCCCAAAAAACATAAGCACATGCACCATATATAGTCGCAGCACTAGATATTTCCATAAGGTCGGTTGGTCATCCACCGTGGCCAATGGTCACATGTCAACTGATCACTGCACACACTGGCCTGATACGCAATCAGGGTGCCCTCCAGCTGTCAGTCTCTGAACTGGTGTTCAAATGCTGGGCTGGCTCGCCTGACACAAAGACGTTACTGTTTCTGGTTCCGACCTGCTTGCTTGTTGCCCTGCTTTCTACAGACATCTACAGACTCCGGGATTAGAAGAACATACGTATTTTTGCATGGTTTGCCCGAATATCATACCATTTACGCGGTAGTTCTCGATATTAGACACACAGCAGTATGCTACCAATCACTTGCACAGTATAATTCCGAAGACAAAGAGCGCAAATTAATCACTAGAAACCCGAAACTTTAGCGAGGTGCTGCGAGGTGGTACATGCTGCAAATCATTAAGTAACTAGAAACTTATCTCGTCTGCATAAGATCGTTAAATGAAAGCTCGAAAATAGAGGATACTGGTAGTTCTGCTCGTATTTTTTAAGGAATACTGATGTCAGTGATATAACTGATTCCAAATCATCCTTCTACTTTACAAAGTCAACTAAAGTTTTAATTCTTATAATAGTATGTGTTTCTCATGTCTAGAGAACTGGCAAATGTCTCTCCCGCCTGTTTCTCACCATCTAGATGCACACATCTCTCAACCAAATAAAGACGGAAAATGTGTAGAATGGTAGTATAAGCAGTCAACTGATCAATTTACATGGGAGTGAATAATTGTCCCATACCGAATTTTCTCAAATTTCCATGGACATAATTTTCCACATAAAAAAGTCTTTCATTCCCCTTGCGTGTGCTGATGCATCAAAATCGCAATCTCCACTACAAATCTGTACCTTCCTTATAACAGGACGTAGGCACTTTCTTTGCACACGTTGGATCAATGACCACAGTAACTTCACACCCCTTTACAACCCAACATGTACTTTATAAGCGTGCCAATCACAGCGAATCTATTGCACATCCCCTACTAAGTATAACACTTCGCTAATAACTGAATGCTGGCGATATCAAAGAATTACGAGTGAAAATGCGCGATGGACAGCCATGTCTTGTTTGATTTTCTAGCCAGTGGTACCACTGTGATACAGGAAGAGAGATGTAATCGTCTTATGAGCGACAAGCTATTGAAAAACACGATCGCAATGACCATGTTATTGTCACCCTGCGTAATAAGCGGTTTTGGTCCTACCGGTGCACGCAAGTATCGCTAACGATATCCATGTTAAAAACTATTCCAGCTTTATAAATCGAGATATGGTATTAGAAGACTGAAAGTGTGGATGCACATCGGAACGTGAAGCCAATATTCACAACTTCATCATGCTGACACTAGATATTTCTCGAGTATTTGTAACACATTCTATCCGAATGCCACGTCAGAGGTTCTGCGATACACCCACTGGGTTATAGCACAGGGTGGACAATGACTGATTGAGAATGATCTCGTTCAGTAGATGGTGCACTATGCAATGAATCGCTTTAAAAAATGCAGTGTTAGATTGAAGTTGTAAGAAATCTACAAACTCCTATGGCCAATACAGTGGGTTTTCAGATCTATAGTATTATGCTTTGCGGTAGAAATGCTGTCTGTGATTAGGAAACATGTCTTTCCATTCAACCACATCCTTGCACTGGATCCTATGGAGATGTCTTTTAATGATTACAGTCACTAGTGAGTCACCTTTTTTCGAACCTGTCTGCTAAGGACCCCATACAGCGAAACTCCAACGTGATTTTAGACAGTGCCTCTGCATCTTGTAACTGTTCCTCAGTCTCTGCCCCATCCTCCCTGCAGCTTCGCCTCTATGATTATCCTAATTTAAGTCAGAACTGAGCAGAAGTAGGAGAGCGCTATATCTTCCAACTTCTGTAACCCGTGGAGAAAAAGGGTTAGCTGAGTTAATGCAACAGGATTGTGTTTTGACGACTTGGTGGAAATGGGAACATGTTGTCGTAGCTCCGCCACCCGTATACAATGTGTAAAGCCAGCACCTAACGAAGCCTTCTCATGCAACATGACATGGTGGGAAAAGCAGTGCGAGCAGTTAAGGGAACTGAAAGAAGCGGGACGATTTTGCTAGTGCATTGTAGTGCTCCTCCAAACTACAAGTAAAAACCATAATTTAGACGATGAAAAGTGTAGAAAATGCGAAAAAATTATTGAAAACCGGCGTCAGATGTGTGGAATGTAAACAATGTTTCTATTTTCAATGTGCTAGATTGATCATCAGCGCAAGAAAGCAACGAATTCATGACAGACTGGAACTGTATTCAATGCTGCCTCAAAAACACAGGTAAGATAATAAAAGCGAATAATTGTGACCGTAAGTGCGAATTTTCAGTATTAGTTGATAAGCGAAATTCATTGTCTATAAGCTGAGGTTTCTCTGCTTAATAAAGAGCTGAACGACATGGATCAATAGTGCCTGTTCAGTAACTGGAGGCCTAAATTAACAACAACAGAAAGCTTCCAGCCGTTATTACTATAAACAGGTATCAAATTCTTGACGAAATAGTGAAAGATATGGCATTTAAATCTGTGCAGACAAAGAGCAACATTCCAAACTGCAAAAAACCTGCCGGTACCGTAATAAGTTCAAAAAACAAGCCCTAACCTCGTGTTATCATAAACAAACTGATCAAAATATCAACAGTGAAATCCGTGAAAGTGTGTGGAAGAAACTGGCCCAAGATGACAACAGAAGCGAGGTGAATCAGAACCACAAGAATGGACGGCTTCTAACATATAGAGACAATCACGGTCGTGGAATAGCGCAAAACGTCGCGAGTATCCAGGACGACTTCACAGCAGTAGCCCACATTCAACCTGGAGCACCTCTTTCTGCTGTGGTGAAACCGTGTGTGCAAAAAAGTGAGTTTTTTTCACCAAATGATTGTGTCGTAATCATGGGAGGTACAAATGATGTAGCAAAAAATCAAGTAAATGACGCTATCAGGCACATGAAAGTGGCACTTGATAAGTTGATTAACACTAAAGTAATTGTCGTTAATATTCCACAGAGACACGATCTAATGGAACAATTTATAGTGAACTTGGAAGTACACAAGACAAATGATAGGCTTAAAACAATATGTAATAAATCTGACAATGTGTCCCTGGTTAATGTCAGCAATCTATAAAGAGACATGCACACAACTTATGGAATGCGCATGAGTAAAAGAGGCAAAAAGACTGTCAGCAAATTAACTATCGAGGAAATTAGGTGAAATTCTCCAAAATGCGGTGTAAAAAAGTGCATTGCCATGGAATTCACAAACCCACCATATCAGAAACAGCCACACAAACAGCCACTGCAGACAAGCCTGGGAAACTCGTAAATCCTGCTGGACAGTTTGGTCATCCTAAATCATTCCGGATAGTCCAGTAGGAGAAACTCAGACTTAATGTCATACATCAGAATTTCGGTAGTCTTAAAAACAAGCACAATGATCTAGATGTTAATACTGTCTTGATAAAACTGATATTTTAGCCATAACAGAACACAGGAACACTGAAGACCTGATTAGCATTAGTCAACCACTCTCCATGAAATTTTGTTCTGCCTTTAGTAGGAGAAACAACACTGGGGGTGGCATAGCGACCTCCACTGTTAAAAAATGGTTCAAATGGCTCTGAGCACTATGGGACTTAACATCTGGGGTCATCAGTCCCCTAGAACTTAGAACTACTTAAACCTAACTAACCTAAGGACATCACACACATCCATGCCCAAGGCAGGATTCGAACCTGCGACCGTAGCGGTCGTGCGGTTCCAGACTGAAGCGCCTAGAACTGCTTGGTACTGTTAAAGGAAGTAATTTTAGTGTTATTGATGTAACTACACTACTGGCCATTAAAATTGTTACACCAAGAAGAAATGCAAATGATAAGTGGGTATTCATTGGAGAAATATATTACACTAGAACCGACATATGATTACATTTTCACACTGTTTGGGTGCATAGATCCTGAGATATCAGTACCCAGAATAACCTCTGGCCATAATAACGGCCTTGATACGCCTGGGCATTGAGTCAAACAGAGCTTGGATGGCATGTATAGGTACAGCTGCCCATGCAGCTTTAACACGATACCACAGTTCATCAAGAGTAGCCATCAATGCGAACAAGAGGTGACTGAGACGTTTAACCAATGGCACCTCATACCATCACGCCAGGTGATACGCCAGTATGGCAATGACGAACATATGCTTCCAATGTGTGTTCACCGCGATGTCGCCAAACACGGATGCGACCATCATGATGCTGTAAACAAAACCTGGATTCATCCGAAAAAATGACGTTTTGCCATTCGTGCACCCAGGTTCGTCATTGAGTACACCATCGCAGGTGCTCCTGTCTGTGATGCAGCGTCTCCGAGCTGATAGTCCATGCTGCTGCAGACGTCGTCGAACTGTGGCTGTGGGAAAGTATCTAGTGCTGCAAGGAGTACATACGGAGGTGTCTGTCTTTGAGTTATATGTACGGATGATGTAAAAGGGGCAATTTTGTATGGTGCAGGATACGAATTGTATTTTACTACATCAACACAGTATGCAGTGACATATTGCTGGGTTGGAGATCGGTTTCACGCTCTAATATTCAATCTCCTGTCCTCAGTGGAAGATCAGTATAATTGATTAAGAGTCTTTCTGTATTTGACGATCTGTAGGCCACTTTGCAAGGTTTAATTGTCAATGCACATGCTGCTGCTTGAACGCGAAGGTATCATGGCTTATGTTCTGACATACATTTGTGGGAAGTGTGGCATACAGTTTTAATGTGCCAGGAAGTTTCATATCAGCGCACAATCCGCTGCAGAGTGAAAATCTCATTCAGCAAAAAACTATTTTGTATACATCACTATATTGCACTGGTAGTTAAAGCCCGCAAAAGTTGTCTACATATCGTCAAGTACATAGAAGACTCACAAGAATATTGGGAACCAGGAACATATTTACCAGTGTAACTACAATTAAATATTACGATTGCTGCTGCAGTCTGACACCAACCAATGTACAGGTAATGTCTCCTCTTGACGGCTGTGGTTCTGGAACAAATCTCAGTATCTATAGCGCACATTATTTTCCATTTAGAAATCTCTCTCATTCCCTCGCAGTTATCGATGCACTGAATCTATACATCCCTAACGATAGGACAAATTCATTTTCTCTGGTCATGCCACAACATAAGCCACAGTAACATTACACTGCAATATATACTCATTTTACACAAACAGAGCAGTTATCTTTTATATCTGTACAGCACCCACAAAAGTTACGGTACACCTACACTCACAATGGCTATATGACTCGATTCTCCTCAGTCCTAGCAAATCATCTGACAAAATCTTCGAATCAGCGCTTCCGGAAGGTGCTGCATCCTGCCAAGACTCTCTCAAACAAGTGTTATGAAGGACAGGTGTCTGGCACTATGCGATAATGAATACCACACCCGCGGAGATAATGGGTGGCAGGACATCACCAACAAGTGTTGGTGTACTGTAATCAACATCACTACCTATAGAACAACAAGGAAAACGCGAGGGTACACTTAGGGATGCCAATGAGGGGATGTACTGTTACAGCTGTTTGCACGTCCTGTTTGTACACTATAGCAGGTCCAGTTGAACACTTGCATTGCTATATTTTGCAGCTGTTTACGAAATGAATCTATCACCAATTACTCTTAGATATACTCCTCAGTGCGTTGATATCACAATTCAAAGCTTCAATTATCACTAGACATATGTATTTTTTTACATGAAAGTATGGAAGGTAGGAGACGAGGTACTGGCGGAAGTAAAGCTGTGAGGATGGGGCGTGAGTCGTGATTGGGTAGCTCAGATGGTAGAGCACTTGCCCCTGAAAGGCAAAGGTCCCAGGTTCGAGTCTCGGTCCAGCACAGTTTTTTTGCTGCTGAAAGTCTCATCTGCAGAAAAACAATGGGCAGACAGTGCTCCCACACCGGTAGCAGCAACAGTTTGATGTGTAAATTCAGTGACAGACAGTCTGTCCCATTAAGATTGCCAGGAAGAATGCACCCTTTGCTATTCTGGGAAGCACTGCAGCATCTCTCTCGGTGATGGACCCACACCGTAGGTATGCATCATAATGCAACGGTGCCTAGGTGAATACGTGTTTCGACAGGTATTTCTCGGCTGTCATGTATGAAAGAGATACTGCTGCCTCATCCTTGCGGTATGATCTGCAATGACACCTATGTGTGGTTTGGCAACTGACAGCTGTGTCGGCCCTTTTTGGGGACCACCAGAGAATCCCAACTCCTGGGGATGTGTGTGGAGTTGGCGGCATAAGCGTCGGGCGTCGAGTGACAGGATGTGTTTTTTATTAGTGATCATTTGTTTAAACTATACTCCATCGATTTCACCGATCAATAGGATGCTGCAAATTAAAAAGAAACTATCCTATACATGTGAAGAATATCGATTTCATTAATTTGCATAAATTTTTTATATCAACATGGTGTTAGTGGTACAATAGTTTAGAGGAGGGTGTGCGTGAGTGGGTGACATAGAGCAGAACAGCAAGTTAAGTGCAGAACACTAGATTAATTTACATAATTTTTATGTAAAATGCAGCAAAATAGTTTAAGGGGGTGGGTAACAAAGAAGAATGCGCCAGAAATGGCGTTCAATAGCATGTGAAATTCGAGAAGTGTACTAGAAAATGGACAGAGGACATGACTAAGTACTTAATTGGGTACAAAGTTCGTACAATAGTTTTAGGAAATGGGTGTGACAAATTAAGACACCCAGAATACAGTGCCAAACATTAGGTTATGCAACATGTTTGCCCCATGTAATTAATTCTTACAAGACTTACATGTTTCCAAACAGCAGAGAATGATGAGCAAGAGAAATCCGACACCACAAATTGAGTTTTTAATAAATAAACAAGATATCCTTGAATTTCCTGGTATGAGATCCTTCCTCTCCACCAACAGACTGCCATCTTGGATTACATCATGGAAGGGGCATCAGCGCCCTCTGGTGGCAGTACTGTGTACTAGGTCAGTTGGACCCTGGACCTCAGGGCGAACACACTTAACTGTGGTACTGCCTCTAATTGTTTAAATAAGGACTGAAAACAAAGACTTAAGTCCAGCACAGGCCAAGTCCTTTTCCAGCCAATTCCTAGGAAGAAGGGGTGGTTGGATGACTTAGGTTAGTGGAGGTAGTCCAAGTGCCCTTTTTTCCCGCCATTTTCTTAGGTTACTGGACGTAGCTGTGGTATGTTGCATTGTCCTTATGGAATTTGAACTTTGCGCCATTTTCTGGGGGATGGGTGGGGAGGCAGTATGGGAGGGGAGGTGGGAGGGGAGGGGATTTACCAGAGGGGGAAAGGTTAATTAATTGATCAATTTAATTAAGCAGTCAATCAAATTGATAAGAATGAGAGGAGCTATTCCAATAACTCAGACCTGAAAGTGTACCTGAAGCAGTGACGGAGGAGGCATGACGTCAGTGCAGTGATGCCACTTCTATGGCCGCCATCTTAGATCCGCCATCTTGAATAAATTATGGAACAATGCAGAATGGGGCCATGCCCACTTTGCCCTGCTTCTGCCGCCATGTACCAACAGTACAAAACAACGTGTCACAACAGCTCGCAGAGTACATGTGTGGTTCGAGGAGTGCAGTGTGGGTTTACCCTACTCTCCTATCCACCAAACTCCCTGGATTTAACCACAATTCAGAATCTGTGTGACAGCCTCAACCAGGGTGCTAGTGCTATGGATCCTCAATCGAGAAACATAGGCAGCTGGCCAAGGCGCTAATGTCGGCATGGGTCCACATCCCTGTCAGTACCTTCCAGAACCTCACCAACTCTTTTCCTGAGCGTCCACGCTGCAAAGGGTGGTTATTCATGCTTTTGTCAGTTGGTCACATTAACTTGACTGGACCATGTTTTTGGATATGCTTCCTTGAAATACTTTATGTTGAACAGCTACACTGTAACTGCTAAGGTAGGTACATATGATGCTTCTTTCCTCATGCACAATCACTGAGCATGGGGACAATAACCCAAAGAAATTCTCGTCTAAGGTAAAGACTGTTAGTGGCACCAAAAGTTAGTGCCTGGTCGCTAATGGACAAGACTGGAAACGAAGTTGAGATTAGGAAAGCAAAAGAAGAAAAGCTTAACTTTGTTTTCAAACGTTCCTTTACAAAGGAAAACCTAGGAGTATTGAGGCAACTTACTTCTTTTACCCTGAAGAGATAAATGAAATGGATATTGGTATCAGAGGCGTCGAGAAACAGCTGAAAACGTTAAAACTGGACAAAGCTCCAGGATCCGATGGAATCCATATCAGATTCTACTCCCCATTCAAAGACGAATTAGCCCATCTTAATTGTAATCTATCATTGAGCCCTCAAACAGAAAACTGTGCCCAGTAGCTGGAAGAAAGCACAGGTCGAGCCTGCAAGAAGGGTAACAGAAGAGACCCACGAAACTATAGTCGAATATCCATGACATTCATCTGTTTTAGAATCTTATAACTTATTTGAGCTCAAACATAATGAGGTATCTCGAATAGAACGACCTCCTCTATACCAGCCATGCCATTTCGAAAACATACATCATGTGGCACCAAACTTGCACTTTTCTCACCTGATATCTTGAAAGCCAGGGATCAAGCTAGTCAGGTAGATGCAATATATTTCGCGATTTCTAAAAATCATTTGACTCTGTCCCACACCTACGCTTATAGTAAAAAAACGATCATATAGGCTACCAGACGAAATGCATGACTGGACTAAGCATTTTTTGGTAGGTAAGACACATCACAACATATTATCTCGGACTGAAAGTCATTGAGAGACATAGAAGTAACTACAGGTATACCCCAGTGAAGTATGTAGGATTCCCTACTGTTCATATTGTATAAAAATGGTGTTGCAGACAATACTAATAGCAACTTCAGAATTTTTGCAGATGATGCAGTTATCTGCAGTGAAGTACAATCTGAACGAAGGTGTACAAATATTCAGACAGACTTTGATAAGATTTCAAAGTGATGCAATGACTGGCAGCTTGTTTTAAATGTTCAAAAACGTAAAATTGTGCACTTCACAAAACGAAAAAAAACATAGTATCCTATGAATACAATATAGTGAGTCACCGTTGGAATCTATAAGCTCGTACCACTAAATACTTGGATGTAACACTTAGTAGGGACACGAAATGGAACGATCAAATAGGCGCAGTCGTGGGTAAAGCAGGTAGCAGACTTCGGTTTATTGGTAAAATACTGGGGGAATGCAGGCGATTGTTTACAAATCACTCTGATACTCATCCTATAATATTGCTCAATCGTGTGTGAGACCAGTATCAGGTAGAACTGGCAGGGGATATTGAACTTATACAGAGACGGGGAGCACGAATGGTCACAGATTTGTATGACACGCAGGGGAGTGTCACTAAGAAGTTCAAAGAACTGAACTGACAGACCCTTGAAGATAGATGGAAACTATCCCAAGAAAGTCTGCTAACAAAGTTTCAAGAGCCAGCTTAAAACGACGGCTCTAGAAGTATACTACAACCCACTGCATATCGCTCCCATAGGCATTATGAGAATAAAATAACATTAATTGCAGAACACATAGAGGGGTTTAAACAATTAGTTTTCCTAGTGTTCATACGTGAATGGAACGGGAAAAAGCCCTAATACCTGGTACAGTGGGACATACCTTCTGCCATGCACTTCACATTGGCTTGCAGAGTATAGATGTAGATGTAAAAGCACATGCATAATCTTACATGTATCCATATTTAATGGGAGCTAGCATGCATTACACCAAGCAGCAATAGTGTTTAAAGTCATTTCCGCTATTCGTTACTACACTCCTGGAAATGGAAAAAAGAACACATTCACACCGGTGTGTCAGACCCACCATACTTGCTCCGGACACTGCGAGTGGGCTGTACAAGCAATGATCACACGCACGGCACAGCGGACACACCAGGAACCGCGGTGTTGGTCGTCGAATGGCGCTAGCTGCGCAGCATTTGTGCACCGCCGCCGTCAGTGTCAGCCAGTTTGCCGTGGCATACGGAGCTCCATCGCAGTCTTTAACACTGGTAGCATGCCGCGACAGCGTGGACGTGAACCGTATGTGCAGTTGACGGACTTTGAGCGAGGGCGTATAGTGGGCATGCGGGAGGCCGGGTGGACGTACCGCCGAATTGCTCAACACGTGGGGCGTGAGGTCTCCACAGTACATCGATGTTGTCGCCAGTGGTCGACGGAAGGTGCACGTGCCCGTCGACCTGGGACCGGACCGCAGCGACGCACGGATGCACGCCATGACCGTAGGATCCTACGCAGTGCCGTAGGGGACCGCACCGCCACTTCCCAGCAAATTAGGGACACTGTTGCTTCTGGGGTATCGGCGAGGACCATTCGCAACCGTCTCCATGAAGCTGGGCTACGGTCCCGCACACCGTTAGGCCGTCTTCCGCTCACGCCCCAACATCGTGCAGCCCGCCTCCAGTGGTGTCGCGACAGGTGTGAATGGAGGGACGAATGGAGACGTGTCGTCTTCAGCGATGAGAGTCGCTTCTGCCTTGGTGCCAATGATGGTCGTATGCGTGTTTGGCGCCGTGCAGTGTATTTTCAACGACAGTTCTTTCCTGTACACAGCAGCACCGTCAGCAAACAATCTTAAAATGCTGCTGATCATCTGCATATTTTTAAAACATGAGTAGTGTTATTCGCTTAACTGAGGCACACCCAATGTTACCTTCGTATTTGTGGAATATCCAGCGTCCTGTATAATGTGCTGGGTTCCTTTAGTATGATATTCCTCTAGTCAATCACATATTTACGACATTCCGTATGACAGTTTCTTGGTTATGAGACGACGATGTGGTAAAGATGGAGTCTACCTGTCCACTTGCATTTACTGTTTGCGAGATGGCGTGCATGAATAAAGCAAGCTGTCCTTCCTATCAGTGGTTTTTCTTGGGTCCAAGCTGATTTTTTGAGAAAGGCTTTCTTTCTTCTGAGAACGACATAGTGTTTGAGCTTATAATATGCTTTAGGATCTTCCAACAGTTGGACATCACCCAAATTTGAACCTGTCCCCAAAGACTGTAAAAGTAATGTTGAAACACCCTGTATATACGATGAGACATGAGTGACTGCGCCACACGGCACTGTAATTTGCGCAAGAGATTCTCGATAAATACGGTATAGCAAAGCAGTTAATACTGCGGCGCATTCATCGTCTGGTGAGCTTACACTCAGCTGATGCCTTGTAGTCATCATACACCGTGTCGAATATTATCGCCATTGCGATAGTCACCTACTACAGAAGATTTTCTCCTGTTCTGACATCATTGCTGCATGTAGCAACTCTTTGTCCCCTGCCAGAGGGCTAAACAAAAGGTCGCCACGTACCGGTGAAGTACTTGAGCTTCTCATAAGGGTCTGGTCCGGTGGCGCGCAGCTCGCCGCCCCTGGAGATGGGCTCGCTGTCGCTGCTAGAAGCGCCGCCCCCGCCACCCCCGCTTCCGCCGCCCGCGCCGCAACTCGCCTCGTCCGCCTGCTGGCGCTGCTGGCGCTTCCGAGCCATGGCGGCGTAGTCTTCGAACGGAAGTCCCGGGCCGAACTGTGGCAGCCGGAGCTTGCGGGACAGTATTGTACTACCTGCAACATTTCAATCGTATTAGCACAGAGAGAACAAAAGGAAACAGTTCCTGCCCAATTGTGTGGCAACCACTCCAGAACGAAGGGATGCCCCAGTACAATCACAATGCATACAATCATGTGTAACGAGAGTTATAAAACTGTAGGCTACCATAGACTACCGTAAGTAAGCGTAGACTACTTTAGTGCCGCACGGGGTAGCCGTGGCCCCCCCCCCCCCACCCGTTGGAGGTTCAAGTCCTCTCTCGGGCATGGGTGTGTGTGTTGTCCTTCGCGTAAGTTAGTTTATGTCAGATTAAGTAGTGTGTAAGCCTAGGGACCGATGACCTCAGCAGTTTGGTCCCATAGGAACTTACCAAAAATATTTAAACTACTCAGCAGCCCACCACAGACTGAGTCCTTTTCCCATCAATTTCCGTATGGAGGGAGGGGAGGGGAAGGAAGGGCGGCTAGTAGAGGGGGAGGGAGGGGGAGGGAAGGAATGAGTGTTTGGACTAGTTTAGTTCCGGTAGCGCACTTGACCTATTATCCGGCTAGAATTTGAACTTCCCACCATGACATCACTGTGGCATTGCCGTATATAAGGCCATCATCATGGTTACGCCATCTTGAGTAAATTTGGCAACAATGCAGAGTGGGGTGGTGCTCTCTCTGCTCTACTACTTTTGCCTTCTGCAGGGAAGTGCTCTACCCTGAAAGGCAAGGACCCAGGTTCGAGTCTCGATCCAGCAAAAGTTTTAATCTACCTGGAGGTTCTATATCAGTGTCCACTGGGCTGCAGAGTGAACATTCATTCTGGCATGGGGGAAACATTAACGACATTCACTGTATCATGGGCAGCAGGTCAAGTGCTGAAGTGTGAACACGTGAGTACAAAACGGTTAGTCTATACCGACAGGCATAGTCCACTTAGTGGTGCAGTTACGACCATGCGGAAAACATCAGGAAGAAAACTACATGACGTGTTTGCGGGAAGGCAATTATACACAGACAGAAAACAACTAAAACACGGAAGCATTTACATATTAAGGTACCAGTGATCACAATATCTGCACTTATACTCCTAACATCCTGTATAATAAACTGATCAAAGATAGCCCAGAAAAGTTATGTTAGGTAAGTACCAGATAATGTAGGTATTAACACCTCCCAAGAAATCGTTACGAAAAAATTTAATGAATCTTAATTGGCGTTTATACGAATATTACTCAATACATGTAGACCAGCTGCCACTGCTGTTAAGTACAAAAATTCATTTTATGTAGCAGGGCTTCACAACACAATGGTATTCGAAAGGCTTGTTGAAATTACTTGCAATGTCGTCAGTGTTTGGCAGGGTTAAAGAGAGCGACCGATTGAAGGCGATACGGCAGGCGTATAAGTGCCAGGGATTTATCTTCTGTGTGTGCGGTCTTTAGGCATATTGAAGAGTGCAGTGCATTCGACTGTGCATGAACAAGTGTCTGTGAAAATATCTGTTCATGATGGATTCCACACATCTTTACCATTGCTCAAAAACAGGCTTGCGCCCATCGGTGTAAGGAACCCTTCAAAAACCTTCAATCAAGTAAAAACGAAATCTGTTCGAAACGTCGCAACAGGTAACGAAAATTCTATTTATTCGTGCAAGCCAGGAATTATGCAGCATTAAACCGTTTGAGTGTTCCAAAGTGAATCGAAAATGGTTCGTTCATGAAGTACTTGCGGGGTTACACTAGGCACGTCGCAACTGTTGCTTTAGAGCAGCTGTTGCAAATCCACGCGTAATTACCACCTGAGGGGTAAAATTTAGTTTCGTAAGGGTAAAAATAAAACGGTTCAATTGTATTTCGGTCACGAAACTAAAATATTTTTGAAAGTTCATTAGTATTGTCACTATTTCGTAATATTGTAAACTGATTAGATAATTTATCAAAAAGTACATTTTTATAAATATTAGCATGTGTGACACATTATGGTGGAAGTTACAGCTTTTGAAACGAATGTAAGAATAATATTTCCTCATATAGTTCGCCCAATAGAAGCATACTTTGTACCCTTGCATGTATGACAGTAAAATTGAGACATACAGCATGATACAGTTGCCCCTACTTGTTGGTTTTATGCAAGACTCAACACTTTCAAAAACAACGCACAGGATTTTCATATTCTCTCGCTCACCACACGCAAATTATTAGTCCTACAGAAAAAAAACTGAACAGGGCCATTCTGTAGGAAATTTATTGCAGTTAAATTTTGTAATGGGATACATTTCCGCTGGAGGTCACGGTTTTCGAGTTATTCAAGGAAAACGCGTTTGATGGTCACTTTTGTACGTTTTTCTGGAATAATTCGAAATCTACACCCTCTAGCGGAAACGTATCCCAGTACAAAATTTAGTTATATTAAATTTCCTACAAAAAGTTTGTTCTTTCTTCCTGCAGGACTAATAGTTTGTGTGCATTGAGCAAGAGAATATGAAAATCATGAGTGTGGTATTTGAAGGCATTGTGGGTCGCATAAAACCCATAGTCAAGGGCACCTAAATCACCGTGCACATATCAGGTAAGCTATAATATCTAATGAAACTGTCTTCTCAGAGTTCGATGTAGTTCCCACAGCAGACCGTAAATTGCCTCGTTACTAACTTAGCAACAATGAACGAACTAATTGACTAATCGCCATCACAGAACAACAGTAAATATGTAACGACTACTATAGGCTACACTGTATTATTGTTATTTTGTTATTGTTATTATTATTGTTGGTGTCAGTGTTCAGACACAAAGCACTGAAGAAGTTAAGAGTCCATCAAATAAGTGCTTTACAAACAGAGCGCCTTAGTATAACGTACACATTTTAGCTTGGTTGATTTTAAATGGGGGTGCAGGGAGTGTGTGAAGGAAGTGTCATTAGGGAGAGGAGTAGTGTAGAGGAAACACGTTTTGTAACAAGTATCTACCCTCAATGTCAACAGTAGGCTTTCTTTTCTGAGAAGGAGTTGTAGGTGGCATTCGTGTTGCACTGAGAACGGCTTTATCATTATACAAAAAGAGGTAGTTAGAAATAAGCAGCACCAATTGTCTCATTGACTCACTAGTTCGTGGTGTAGTAAAAGATCTGCATAACTAATATCATTCATCTTTCGTCAGTTTTAAAATGCAAATGTTCAAAGAAAATTCATTTTCGGTCTAAAATTTAGTTAAGTGCTAATGTGAGATAGTTGGGGGAGGGGTGGGGAGCAGTAGCTAATATCCGATTGCACAAAAGGATAATGGTCTCCGAAACATTGGGAACCACCATGAGGAAATCCATTGAGATTAACGACTCGGAGACTGCACATAGGGAAATCCACTGAGATTAACGATTCGGACAAGAGCAGATTATTATTACGCAAAGCCTGTGAACGATTATCTTGAAAACAACGAAGCTGGTCGAATGCTCACGTGCTACTGTCGTGAGCATCTATGGAATGAGGTAGAACGACAGTGGAACTACCACTAGGCGCTAAA
This sequence comes from Schistocerca cancellata, assembly GCF_023864275.1. Classification (NCBI taxonomy): domain Eukaryota; kingdom Metazoa; phylum Arthropoda; class Insecta; order Orthoptera; family Acrididae; genus Schistocerca; species Schistocerca cancellata. The sequence continues at coordinate 649,159,710 of NC_064627.1, forward strand.
TGGTTGGACAGGAAGAACAATTGACACTGAGTAGCTCACAGATCCTTTGCTACAAGTCATCAATGCAATCATAAAAAAAAACTACTGAAAACGATGCCTCATTCTTGATCATGGTAGCTATCAAACAATGATTGTTTGGGCAATTTCATCTCACATCATAGAGATCAAGAGTGAGCGTGTCACATCACTACTTCAAAGTTTTATGAAATATATGTTGACATTCCGCGTGATAGTTCCCCCAAAATTTTGATTTTCTGATGATTTGTTAAAACGCTACAGACCTCTCTATATAAGAGTATTTGTGAAAATGTTGTAACGAAAGGTAAAACTGAGAAACTGTAATAAAGAAACCGTCTGCAGCTCGTGGTCGTGCGGTAGCGTTCTCGCTTCCCACGCCTGGGTTCGATTCCCGGCGGGGTCTGGGGTTTTCTCTGGCTCGTGATAACTGGGTGTTGTGTGGTGTCCTTAGGTTCGTTAGGTTTAAGTAGTTCTAAGTTCTAGGGGACTGATGACCACAGCTGTTTAAGTCCCATAGTGCTCAGAGCCATTTGAACCAATAAAGAAACCGAAAGTAATAATCTGGATTTATTTTCAATAAATACTTTGTTTCCAGTGTTATGAGACATGATTAAAACATACAAAATTCAGAGCTTTTTCATTTTTTTTGGGAAAAATAAACTACGAAAATTTGTAACTTTTTGCGAAGTTCAAAATTATGTTTTAAAAATATGAATACCACGGGTTGTTAACTGTTTTGAGAAATGATAAATTGGGAGGACTACTAACTATCAGCTATGACATTAATGCGTGAAATTCTTATATTGTCAATAATCAAACAACGGAAAATGCATAACAATATTATGAGAAGGAAAGTTGCCACTCACCATTCAGCGGAGATGCCGAGTCGCAGATAGGCACAACAAAAAGACTCTCACAATTGAAGCTTTCAGCCATTAAGGTCTTCATCAACACTAGACACACATACCCACACACACACTCAACGCAAACGCAACTCACACACGACTGTAGTTTCAGGCGACTGAAACCTCACTCGTCGGTTGAGACTGCAGTCGTGTGTGTGAGGTGCGCTTGCGTTTGCGTTCGTGTGTATGACATTTTTCGGTTATTCAGAAATTATTTTCTCCAAAACCCCCATCCTAAATGTTCTAAAAATGTCATGGCACGTTGATCGGTCATTGTATTTAGTGAATGTACAATCAGAGTGGACAAAACCTGTCTGTACAAAATGCAAGAATTTTTTTAGATAAACCTAGCCTTACCCTCAAGGCCAAAAAGTCATGGACACTTAAATATTTAAACTGATCGTTGATTTTAAATAAATGTCATGCAAAACTGGTATTTCTAAATCAGAATAATTACTTTACGACATTATAAGTGAGTGGGAAAACAATTCATAATTTTGTGCAAAAGCATTTTACAGCGAAAATGAGATACAGAATATTTACACCCATTTTTCTATTTATGATACTATTCACAAATTATTATTGTCTTCTGTTTTGACTGTACTTCTTAATGAATTTCCATGTTTTAAAATTACCTACAATACAACAATCAACACTGTACTGTTGGAAAGAGTTCATTTGTTTTTTTCATTTGCTTCTCACTGAATTTGTATAGCCGAGCTGAATTTGCACACCAAAGAGGATGATCCAACAACAGCAGTACTTGGAAATGGGAACTGCACACTGATCGTTTGATGAAGGCCGTTTGAAAGCATTAGCAGGACCATCAGTCGTCTTTATGACGGTTATATTTTACAGCTCGTGAGAGAAGACTTATTATCTGTCCCACCCACCACTAATTGTCATACACACAAGAAATGAAGTGGCTTATTACAAAGTCTTCTAATGTATATTGTGGTCTCTGCATTTCACACAGTAACAGGATGAATTTCGTGGAGAATTGTTCTTGGAATGTATGTGCCATTCTGGGATGCAACCCAGTTGTGACTTGATTCTACCACAGGCTTCATAGCAGATCACTCTTCTCTCTTTTTTAAACAGATTTCCCTTAATGTACTTTCATTTAGAATTAAGAGTTTCATGTTTGTTACTAATGTTGATATGGTGTGTACAAATCCAGTAGAATCTCTTATAGCATCAACAGCTTCATACTGGAGATTAAATCTTGCGCAAGACCTCCTACCCCATCACATGCATTCTTCCACGACCTGTTGCTGAAAATATCCTTTTTTTTTTAATACAGTGCTGACCACGCTCATAAAACTGAAAGCGGTTTTTAAAATGAGATGCTGCACCATCAGTCACATACACATGTTTAGAAAATGTATGGCCTCTAGATGCTATGTCATCAGTTCTCATGCTGACAGCGTAGCATGCATGCGTACTGTCAATAATGGGATCACAACTGGCAATAGTAAAACAGTGTGATGTGCCAAGTAAGTGAGAAACACATGTGTATATTGATACCTGTGATGTGTGCCAGTGGTAACTGAATTTCGTTCTGCAAAGCAACAGACCAGTTCTCAGCAAAGTCAAAATGAAGCGAGTTAGTATTATGGGATGTGGCTGACTTCTGTTATGGCCTGTCTCTGAATCTTCTGGATGTGATGGTCGGCTACTCCTTTCATGACCCAATACCTAACTTCTTTAATAAACGTTTCTGGCTCTACTGTCACCTTCACCAACTCACTTCAGCACCAGAACACACTGCACTCTCCTGCAACCAACATTTATCTTACAGCTCTTGACACAGGCGCAAAAGCATCAGGTCCATCTCTGTGTACTTCTTTCCTGTGGCACTGCTTATAGCGAAACGGTTCAAAACAAACACAAAACTCGATGCAGAATCATTTATGTGCAAGTTCTCATTCGTTTGTTATAAACAGAAGAGCGTTGCAAACAGTGTTGCCAACATGCATGTGTCACACTAGAAATTCAGTGATGCGAAATATGTAGAATGTTGAAAAATTTACAAATAAAAATTTTGCCCACTATGTTTACACTGACTACTAACATATTGACCAAACAATATTCTGTGTAATTTTCAAAAGTTTTCGGATGGGGGTTTTCGAATAAATTATTCGTAAAAACTCGTAAAAATGCATTTTTTTCATTTTTAGTAATAAATATTTACTTAATACAGATAGCTGGAGCAGAGAAGGTACTGTTTATAATTACATCAAAGGTATCTGGTAATATTTTTTCCAGAGAAATTCATGACCCCGAGTTGACATCACCTGTATGACCTGAGATGAAGTCACCCATTTGTTGGAGGAAAAACCTAATTAATTTGTCACTGCACGTACTCACTTGACTTATCACCTAACGACTGCTTTTTGGTCCCTAATTTCAAACAAAAATGCGTAGAGAGGCGTTTCATCACTTCGAGAAGCGGTTAAATCCTCCAAAAACTACGTTTTCGAGGTAAGTGGAAAACATGTTATCAGAATTGATAGGAAGGCACACAAAAGTATACATAAATTCTAATGGTCGATCTTCTGAGAAACGTTAAAAAGACATGCATCGAAAATGTTATTCTTCTTTCATTGCTTTTGTAAATCCTTTAAAGGCTGCCCTCTTTGTGGCAACAAATCCACAGCAACGTGCGAGTGGAATCTGATTCTAGTAAGTGTACTTCATGATTCAGTTCTTTTTCTGAGTCCTGCCAAGATGACGTGAGAAATATGAAAGATTTATTTTTTCAGATATTTTCCGTTGAGAATTTCACATAAAGCCTAGTTCCCATGACGACATTGGGTTACGCCACTCGTTACGTGGAATGATTTGCTCGCAAGTGGTTTCATATATGACTGTAGACAAGGCGACACCAGTATACACTTCAGTTTCGTCGTTTTGTGGGTTCCTGAGTCGTGTCTGAAATGAAAGTTTTGGCAGCTGCACGTCGCACGAGTTGTGATGGAGTCAAAGCTTGTTGCGTGGAATCGCTGTGTAAGAAAAAAAAATAAGAAACATGTTTCGATTCGTGAGTGGATGAAGAAAAGACGTAAGCTCTGTTGCTTAGCATCCTTGCTGAAATAATTTATAACGGAAGATCCAAGAAGTTCTTTAATTTATGTTAGAATGTAACCAGAACTGTTTAAGTTTCTTCTAAATAGACTTAATTATGCGATAAGGAATAAAGGTACTGTAATGGATGAAGCACTATCGCCAGAACTGACTACATATCATATTACGTGCATTACAATCGAGAATACTAGGCATACTATAAGATACGGTTTTAGTTCGTAATGACGCTATTTCTTTAACACCAATTGTTATTAACATTAACAGTAATAATTGTTAACATTAGCAACAATAATTTGTCGAACTAGGCCGCATTAAGAAGAGAATGGATTGCAAACTACTCTCTTGAAGATAGATCTGTACAGTAGCAATATTTCAAAATTCTAAGATGTGTGAATGGAGAGCACTGCAGCGACGTTTTAAATAGATGAATATTGAATAAAGAATGCAACGTCTTGAAATGGTGTAGCCTTGCCTCCTGTCAACAACATTCCTTAACAAATAGTTGGCCAACTTGGCCGTCTTGTAGACGAAAGCATTGCCACAGCTAGAATTACACTTGGTTGTATTTTTCTTAATTCAGTTGTATATGTGCTGCTAACTCAATAAATTTTGCCCTGCAGCTCAGATATTGTCAAGGCATCTATGTTATGATCGCACATGACAGTCTCAGCAGCAGCAATATGTTGCTTATTTTTGTAATCGGCATCACTGAAATCTCACAAACACCTATGCAAGGCATAGATATCCAAAAAGCGAACATTATTCTCCGTTCCGAACTTCATATTTCAGTTTGGCTACACTCTGCAAACATACATAACCTCAAAACTCATGCAACTAGTGTCGCCAAAGTTGGAACACGTCGAAAGTGTGTAGTTTCACCAACGAGTTGCGCGAACACGCGGCGCGAATGCCCAGTGACAGATTGCGCAGTTGCCTGCAACCTAGTGTCGTCGTGTAAACTAGGCTTAACAAACTGTCACAGATCTAATTTACTGAGGGTCTCACAAGCAAACGTACCCAAAGGATACACTTTGACTGTGGTCACTTTGAATATGTTGTAGTGTAGAGCAAAATATCACACGGCCGTTATGGAGGAGAAACAGTCCCTTGAAAAAAAACTGAGTTTAATACTTATGAGTGAATACTGTTGAAACGGCAACAGATATAAAAAAAACTTCAAATAAAAGTACTATCGTCTTTAACGTATGTTACAACAGTGCATCCATATTTGTCGAAAAAGTAATTTTTTTCGAAATCCCCTCCTCCACACTATTTAGTTTTTCATTTTAACGTATGATTAACAGCAAAACGTCTAGCATCATTAATACCAAATTTTATCATATACGGTGCAGTGCTATTTCAAGGAAGCATTTGTCACAAATGTCTCCATAATGCAGTCCACATGATCGATATGTGTGCACTTGAATGCCAAGTGTCATGTTGGATTGTTTCATAAGCTGTAAATGTATTCTAAACGTATATTCTACCTGTTTATTATATATATTTTTTTACTTTTAATTTTATGAACTACAAAATGTTATATTTGTTTTTATTTTTTTTACATTTTGTGTGTGTTTATATATAGACAATCTATACACACACACACACACACACACACACACACATATATATATATATATATATATATATATATATATATATATATATATAGTGTCCCAGCTATCTTGTCCACCCTAAATATCTCTGGAACAATAACAGCTATTGGAAACTGACTTTCACCGGTGTCAATGTAGGGCTGGGGCCCATGAATGTACTTATTTGGAAACATTCTAAAACGAAAGCATATGTGTTTTTTAACACAGACTTATGTTATTTTAAATGGACCTCCTGTATTTTTTCTTCAGCAACCAATAGCATGACAAAGCACATACAAAATGGCGTTGATTGCATCGCAATATTGAGACGCGAAGTTGCCTCTTGAAACACGCGACATGCGCTGCTAGCGCACGTCCTGAGGCTCAGGCGTGAACCCCATGCTGCCCGTAATCGCGATGTGATTGACGTGTGTAATCACTCCTCCATACTTATCAAGAGGTCCGAAACGAATAATACGGTCTGCTGCCATCAACTCTCATAAGCACATAATGGTTTCCCTCTTGCACGTTTTACGTATCTACGTACACAATATGAACCAGTACCGATCGGTGTACACCCGTCAGGTTATCTTATTTATCTTGCACACCCAAAATAAGGTTTATCTAATGTGTTATACTGTACCTCTGAACCGGAGAATGGTCATGTGGTATCAGCATGACGGATGCCCTGCACATAACGCCTTACGAACACGACGACTTCTGAACCCTAAATTCCCTGGTAGGTGGATTGGACGAGGTTGCCCAGTTAGGTGGCCTGCCCGATCTCCGGACCTTACACCGCTGGATTATTTTCTTTGGGGAGCAGTGAAGGATGCTGTTTACCAACATTAGCCAACAACACCAGAGGACATGAAGCAACGCATTATTGATGCTTGTACAGCCATCAAAGAGGAAATAGTAGCACGAAGTAGGGCATCCTTCATCCGCAGAGTGACCCTATGTATGCAAGCCAATGGGCATCACTTTGAGCATGAGATGTGAACGCTATGTTTAATATGTAGTGCTGGTATCACAGTGGAAGGTTCTACAAAGGGCCATTTTACCCAGTGATGTTAAGAAACATTTGTTTGCAACAATTTGTCATTTAACGCATTAGATAAACATAACATTGATAATTATGTGATAATAAAACTAATTGGTTAAACATGTTTACATTCATCTTCTATGTCCTACCTGAACTTCCCAAATCAAAACATTTTTACCGAAACAACGGTCCACTTGCTCGTTTCACTAAAACCATCAACATGAATTTTACTATTATGAGTGAATGATTAACTGTCACTTGCGCTAGATCTACAGTAAAGTAAAGTTTTAACGTTGAACGGCATTACCTTTTTAGTAACGGATTAACGATAAGCGAAGTTAACTTTGTGACTAACGTTGCAGTACACAGATATGTTACAGAACCGCATCACCCCTAGCCTAAGCGATAAATACCTGCTGGAATGTACGACGTTAATGCAGGATGGCAGCAGACCGTATTATTCGTTTCGGACATCTTGATAAGTATAGAAGTGTGATTACGCATCTCAATCACATCACGATTACGGGCAGCATGGGATTCACGCCTGAGCCTCAGGACGTGCGCTAGCAGCGCATGTCGGGTGTTTCAAGCGTCAACTTCGCGTCTCAATATCTCGGGATGTAATGGGCATATTGCGATGCAATCAACGCCATTGTGTATGTGCTTTGTCATGCTATGGATTGCCGAAGAAAAAATATAGGAGGTCCATTTAAAAAAACATACGTTTGTGTTAAAAAACACATATGCTTTCGTTTTAGAATGTTTCCAAATATGTACATTCATGGGCCCCAGCCCTACACTGATACCGGTGAAAGTCGGTTTCCAATAGCTGTTATTGTTCCAGAGATATTTTGGGTGGACAAGATAGCTGGACACCCAGTATATATATATATATATATACACTCCTGGAAATTGAAATAAGAACACCGTGAATTCATTGTCCCAGGAAGGGGAAACTTTATTGACACATTCCTGGGGTCAGATACATCACATGATCACACTGACAGAACCACAGGCACATAGACACAGGCAACAGAGCATGCACAATGTCGGCACTAGTACAGTGTATATCCACCTTTCGCAGCAATGCAGGCTGCTATTCTCCCATGGAGACGATCGTAGAGATGCTGGATGTAGTCCTGTGGAACGGCTTGCCATGCCATTTCCACCTGGCGCCTCAGTTGGACCAGCGTTCGTGCTGGACGTGCAGACCGCGTGAGACGACGCTTCATCCAGTCCCAAACATGCTCAATGGGGGAC